>NC_135541.1:696250-1392500 GCF_045843805.1 Urocitellus parryii
AACAGCAGGGTCTGGCTCAGGGTGGGCAGGGGAGTGGGAGGGGAAGGGACCAGCAGCAATGCTGTCGCAGGGGAGGAAGAGGTGGGGGGGGGCACCGGAGACAGAGGTGGCAGGGCCCTGGGTCCACAGGAAGGAGCAGATCTGGCCACCAGCTGGGCATGGCGGGGAGTGGTAGGGGTCAGGAGGACCCTGGTCCTGGCCTGGCAGCTGGATGAAGGTGGAGGCCAGTTGTGCAGAGGAGGCTGGAGTTTGGGGCTCCAGAGGAGAGGCCTGCTTCCAGGTTGGGGAGGGAGGAGATCCAACTGCCCTGAATCCCTGGGGTCAATCTGGTAGGTGGCTGAGCAGGAGACCCAGGGACTGCTCCCGGGACTGGGCAGGAGCACTGGTTGGGGATGCAGAGAGCAACCTGGCTGAGGAGGAGGAGGAAGTGGGCAGGAGGAAGAGCCTGCAGGTCTCAGTGACACCGGTCACTGTTACTGAGGCTGGGAGCATTTCAGGGGCAGGGAGCCTGGGCTGGGCCAGGGGGACAGACACAGAGAGGTTGGCAGAGAGAGGAACTTGGCAAGTCCTGGTGCAGAGGGCAGAGGGGTGGGCAGGAGCCAGGCAGGCACTCTGGGGCGGGGGCTGGGGCGGCTCACCAGACCCTCAGCTGCTGGTTCTTGTCCGCCTTCTCCAAGGCCTCCTTCTCCTTGAAGAGCTGCTGGGCCTCGTGCACCTGGACACTCCCGCCCCTGGCCTCTGCCTCCTCGCGGTGGGACTTTTGGAGGGCCTGGAGCCGCCCCTTCTGGATCTCAATGTGCCACAAGGCGTCCCTTGCAAACAACACCACCGTTTACAGGAGGCCGAGACCTGCTGGCGCTGGTACCGCCTCGACCAGTGCTCCAGTGCAGGACACTGTCCAGGATGACCGTGGGCTCCTGCCTCTGGGAACCCTCTGGGCCCCGACCTCAGCTGCAGACTGAGGTCCCCTTGTCCTGCCTCCAACCTTATGAAAATCGCCATCTCGTCCCGCCCAGCCTGGCCAGCACCTGGCTCCCCACTCCCGGTGCACCGCAGGCCTGGGTCAGCTACCGTGGTGGGCCCTGCCGGGCCTGGGGAACATCATGCTCGGAGCATGTGGCAGCCAGTCCTGCCCAGGGCCATGGTCTGGCCATGAGCCAGAAGGTGAGGGACTTGTCCAGCCTCTGACCTTGGGCAGTTGTGTCTACCATTGGATAGTGTGACCTCTCACACATGATGCCCCTTGAGCTTCTAGCTCAGCTCGGGTGGGATGGGGGTGCAAGCAGGGGAAGGTAGAGGCTGAGAACGTGCTTCCTAGGCCTCAGGGGCCCGCCCTGGTGCGCAGCAGTGAGTTCCTACCCACCAGAGCCCACCCACCTGGACGGCTGCCCTGGGCCTCCCCAGCAGCTCTGCCCGGCACTGGGCTCCATCTGCACCCACAGGTTTCAGCCCCCGCTCGGCTTCAACCTCGATGGCACCCCATGCGGTGGGTGCGGGAAGCGCTGGGTAGATGCTCCTAACCATTTTAAGAACACCCCTTCTGAGCCTGTGTACTGCTCTGTGCTGGGGATGGAGCCCGGGCGCTCCACTGACCCCCAGCCTTTTCATCGTATGTGGGGACAGCGCCTGGCTAAGTTGCCCAGGCTGGCCTTGAACTTGAGATCCTCCTCCATGAGCCTTCTGAGGAGCTAGGGCCACAGATGTGCACCTCTGAGCCTGGCGGCTGAGAGTGTCTTGAAACAGAATCGCCACCGTGGAGTCGAGGCCATTCTCTCCATCACCAGAGCTGTGGCGGGTCCCCGAGCTGCGGCACCCTCGAATGAAATCAGCCTCACATCCCCCCGCAGTGCTGGGTCGGAACCCGGGGTGCTCCATCACTGAGCCGCCCCCTCACGCCTGGGTATTTTGATTTTGAGACGGGGCCTTGAGGCGTGGCCCAGACTGGCCTTGAGGGTGCCATCCTGCCGCAGCCCTCCCGTGGCCGGGATCGCCAGCGTGGCCCGTGGGCCTGCAGTCAGCCTGACATCTCCCAGGGAACTCACAGCTGCAAGCTGGACGGGCCTGGTCCCTGTCCCCTGCCAGGTGCTGACGCGGAAGACTGCCAGGCCCAGACGTGTTTGGTCCTCAGTGTGGTGACGCAGTGTGCAGCGCGCGGCCCCTGTTTCCTGGGGGACGGTCGGGTGGGCGTCTCCTTTCTTGCGCTGTCGTCGTGGCTTTAGTAGCAAAGCGATACCACTGGTCGGGAGCCGGGGATGAACTGTGGGCCCGTCTGAACGCGCGGTGTCACCCGACCTCTGAGACTGCTTCCTGGCCTTGGCAGACGCCCTGCTCAGGGAGAACCCTGTGGCACGTGGAGTCTCTGGGCTCAGACAGGTTCAAACACACCTCCCTGGAGGTGGAAAGAGAGACCAGGGCGCCCAGGTGGCCTCGAGGGACCAGCTGCTGGCGGAGGAGGCACCACCAAGTGGGGGTCCCCAGTCAGGCCGGCCTCAAAGGACCCTCCTCACAAAAAGACCCCTCGGTGTGTTTCCCTACAGATGAAGCCTTCGCCGGCTTCTCCCTGTGTCGGGGTCGGACCCAGGGGCTCTTCCACCCTAAAACCCCTGCTCTCAATGCGTCTCTTGTTGTTTGCTTTTTTGATTTCTTTTGAACCAGGGCCTTGTGCGTGCGAGGCAAGCGCTCCACCAACTCAGCTCCTACCCAGAGCCTGTTTCGGTTCTTGTTAGAACATGTTTTAGTTACAGGTGGACACAAGACCTTTACTTCCAGGTGGTGCTGAGGACCAGCCACGGTCCCGCCCGGGCGAGGCGAGGGCTCACGGCTGAGCTCAGCCCAGCCTCTCTATTTTCAACTCGACCTTTTCAGCCTTCTATTTCCAGCCGGCCCACACCTGCCGTGTCGCACGGGGCCACGCAGGACGCACGCGACCACCACTCCACTCGACCCTCGGGCCTGGTGGGCTCTTTGTTGGGAAATTTGAAACAGTCGCTGGCTTTTTAATGATGGGCCCCTTCACCTCTGAGACCGGAGTGTTGCCGGCTGCCCCCGAGGCCGTCCCCACTGCCCCGTGGCTCTGTGGCTGGGCCATGCGACTCCAAGCTGAGGACCTGTGCTGTCGGCAGCTCCGGACGGTGCCGCGTCCTGTTCTGTGCAGGACTTGGGTGAGGGGCCGGTGCCGCCGTGGCAGAGGCGGAGGCTGGCGACCTTCAACCGGCCCCCCTGGCGGCACGCAGTCCTGGAGGCGGGGGTCCGGGGTCAGTGCAGGAGGCCAGGGTCTGGTAGGTGTCAGGTGCAGGACAGGCTGAGTAAGCTGTCTGCAGGCGACCTGGCCACTCCGACCCTCTGTCTGGTTCTTGATCCCCTGTTTGCTTCAAGCCCAAACGCCCCAGCCCCCGCCCAAGGCCGAGCGCTCAGCTCCCTGGCACCAACAAGGCAGCTGGCAGACCCAGAGCCCTTAGATCTGGGCAGTAGAAACTCCCTCCTGCCGGGCCCCCTGGGCTGCTCTGCTGCAGTAAAGATCCCTTGGTCGCTCCGAGTGCTGTGGTCACTTCCCTTTCTGCAAGGACCTGTCCTCTTGGCTATGCTGTCCGGGCGTCCTCGCAGGAGGGGACAGAGGGACAAAGGCTGCCATGAGCCCTTTCAGAAGGACGCTGACCACCTCACAGAACCCCGCTGGTTCCTCCCCTGGGCACAACTTCCAGACCACAGTGACTCTGCTGGGAAAGAGTGGGCTCCTAGGCCCGGCTGTGGGGACAGGGTCAGCGCCGCTGAGCCGCAGACCCCTGAGCACCAGTGACCGTGACAGCAGAGCCTCCCTGCTGGACGACGCTGGTCCTGCTCTGCCTCCCGGGCCAGCTCCTCCTGCCATCATGCGCGAGGGCGTCTGCAGGGTGCCCGGGAGCCGAGTGCCCTGCAGGACGGAGCTGGCTCCCTGGGCAGCTCTGCATCTCTTCAGAAGCCACTTCTTGTCCCCAAAGCTCTGCCAGAGCTCTTCACTGGGGGCCAGTGGTCACCTGTCCAGCCAGGGAGGTGCCCCGGGCAGCGCGGCACGGCGGAGGGCTTCTGTTCACCAGCCACGAGGTCGCCCTCCAGGCCCCAGATCTGACGCTGCGGTGGGGGGCTCCAGCCTGCGGAGGGTGGGTGGGCCCAAGGCCAGGGCACAGGGCGGTGCCCCACCCGTGGGAGCGTGCTTGCCCTCGCCGAGGTTCCTGGCACGCACCCAGGGCTCCGCCACGTTCAGATGCCCTGTGGTCCACATCACTGGTCTTCAGCTGAGATCCACAGCCGGTCAGCTGGTCCAGCCCCAGGACGATGGCAGGCCACCACTGCTGGTGAGAAGCAGCAGGAGACCCCCCCCCCGAGGGGCCCTCATCTCAGCCAGTGTGTTGTCCCAGGGTGATGACCTCTCAGGGTCCAGCAGCAGTCCAGCAGTACCACCCTCACCCTTCCTGGTGGAGGCCCATGGACGAGGCCCAGCTCTCGGCTGGTCAGCTCCCACACAGCCAGGGGCTCGAGGACAGAGGAGGACAGTGTCCTGCCTTGGAACTGAGGGGTGGTGGCCATTTGAGCTAAGCTGTCCTTATGGCCCTTGAAGGTGTCATGAAGGCTTGTCTTCACTGTCCCGGTGGTGGCCAGAGCCCACGTCACTGCAGTGACAGGGACGGCACTGGCATCTCAGAGCAGCAGGTGCCACATGTGGGGACAGATCCAGGACTGGCAGGAGAGGCCGAGGAGAGGCTGGGGAGAGGTTGGCAGGAGAGGCTGAGGAGAGGCTGGGGAGAGGCTGGCAGGAGAGGCTGGAGAGAGGCTGGAGAGAGGCTGGGGAGAGGCTGGGGAGAGGCTGACAGGAGAGGCTGAGGAGAGGCTGAAGAGAGGCTGGGGAGAGGCTGGGAGAGGCTGGGGAGAGGTTGGCAGGAGAGGCTGAGGAGAGGTTGGCAGGAGAGGCTGAGGAGAGGCTGAAGAGAGGCTGGGGAGAGGCTGGGAGAGGCTGGGGAGAGGTTGGCAGGAGAGGCTGAGGAGAGGCTGGGGAGAGGCTGGGAGAGGTTGGCAGGAGAGGCTGAGGAGAGGCTGGGGAAAGGCTGAGGAGAGGCTGGGGAGAGGCTGGGAAAGGCTGAGGAGAGGCTAGGGAGAGGCTGGGAAAGGCTGAGGAGAGGCTGGGGAAAGGCTGAGGAGAGGCTGGGGAGAGGCTGGGGAGAGGCTGAGGAGAGGCTGGGGAGAGGCTGAGGAGAGGCTGGGGAGAGGCTGGGGAAAGGCTGAGGAGAGGCTGGGGAGAGGCTGGGAAAGGCTGAGGAGAGGCTGGGGAGAGGCTGGCAGGAGAGGCTGGGGAGAGGCTGGCAGGAGAGGCTGGAGAGAGGCTGAGGAGAGGCTGGGGAGAGGTTGGCAGGAGAGGCTGGGGAGAGGCTGGGAGAGGCTGGGGAGAGGCTGGGGAGAGGCTGGGAAAGGCTGAGGAGAGGCTGGGGAGAGGCTGGGAAAGGCTGAGGAGAGGCTGGGGAGAGGCTGAGGAGAGGCGGCTGCAGCCTGGGCGCGTGCGCTGGCCAGCAGCATGGCTGCTGGGGGAGCATGGATGTGGGAGCCAAGATGCCCACGGTCCCTTGGCGACCCCGTATCTGATGTAAAAGCACAGAGGCCTGCCGTGTGTGGGGACGCGCCCTGCGTGGCGGCACAGGGTCCCCCAAAGGCCCCCAGTGGCCCTCCAGGGAGGGGCTCCGTGTCTCGGTTGGTGGGCAGAAGGGGTTTGGCAGCTGCAGACCCTGGGGTCCCTAGGACGGAAGCAGAGGGGAGCCCTCTGAGGCCCGTCACTCATCGGGGTGGTGGCCAGGGGAGGGGCGCACACCGGGAAGAGGGTCCTGGTCGGAAGCTGACCACACGTGAGGGACGGCGGGTCAGAAACCTGCCCCCGAGCACCACAGCGGCCCCAGGTGGACAGTTCGCTGGGGTCTGCGGAGCGAGAGGCATGAGTGCGGGGACCCACTCCCCCAGCCCTCGCCCGCTGGTTCCCGCGGCTCTGCACTTCCTGGGGGCCGCGGAGCACCAGCGTGGATGGTGACTCGTCACAGCAGGGCAGGCCAGGGGCTGGGCGTCCAGGCCCAGGGGCCCGTGTGGGTGCGGCCAGAGCTGGAGCTGCCTCTCTTGCAGCAAGGGGCACCCAAGGGGGCCCTGGCTCTCCCTGTGCCTGCGGCCCTGGAGGCTGGAGTGCCCACTTGTCCCGGGGGTGTCACAGCAGAGCCACCATCCGGCCCCCCGGCTGTGCCCAGGAGGCTTCTTGGTGCAGTCAACGACTGGCTTCCGTCCCCCAAGAGCCTTCCTGCCTCAGCTGCCCAGGCCACCAAGTGCCCCTGGGAGTCTCCAGGCCGCAGCTCGCTCCCGCAGGGCCTCTGGAGAAGCGTGGAGGCACTTTGTGTGTGAGGGCCACCGGGACTGGACGCAGGGCCCTCGGCCACTGGGCCGCCCCAGCCCGTGCTGTGTTCTCACTGAGTTACTGAGCGCCTGGCCTTTGCTGAGGCTGGCCGTGAACTCACGGTCCTCCTGCCTCAGCCTCCAGGGCCACGGGGCTCACAGGCGTGGCCACCACACCTGGCCTTTGAGGTGCTTTGTCACGGCTTCTGTGGAAGCTCAAAGAACCGGAAACAGGAAAAGGAAACAACCAATTCACAGCTTCTCACCCGCAAACGACCGGAGAAGAGTGTGCACTGTCTCCTCTCAGCTGCCCCTTTAACACCTGCCTGCCCGTGGGCACCTGGTCCTAGGCCCGCCCTCCGCCCTGGCCCCGGGCGCTGCCCGCTTACTCGGTCTCCCTCAGCACGGCCGCGATCCTCGACTGCAGGTCCTGCTGGTTCTGCAGCTCTGTGTGCAGGCGTCTGGACGTGGCCTGGAGACGGCCCACGGCGGCCCTGGAGCACCGCCCCGGGGGACGGCCAGGGTCAGCACCGGGGGCCTCCGCCTTCTCGGGAGTCAGTCTGTCTGAACTGGTCAGCTCGGGGCCTGGGGGCGGACGCTCACTGCTGTGGCCTCTCCTGTTCTCTGGGGAAGCTGCGGGCCCTCAGAGCGCCCAGGGACCCCGAGTCCCCCCGGCCTCTTCCTCCTGGGCTGCCGCTCTCCCCGGGCACCCCCCACCCGGGCGGTGAGCAGGGGTCCTCCTGGTGGTGGCACGCTGGGGGCTCTGCCTGGGGGAGGCCCTGCTGTGTGGGGACGGGCCTGAGTGAGTGGTCAGTGGTCAAGTCGGGCTCAGGTGGACACTGGCTGCCACTGGAATCAGGGTCAAGGGGCCGTGGGGCCCTGGACCGCCCTGACAGCATGGCCATGCCTGGCCCCGGCCTACTGGCCGCCGACCACCTACATGTTGTTGGCCGCTCCCTCCCTGGCCATCTCGGCGGCCACGGTCTCCTGCTGTTTGCTGAGGAGGTCCACCCTCTGGCGGCAGGCCCGCAGCTCTTCTCTGAAACGCCCAACAAGGACCGGGTGGTGGCTTTGAAGCTGCGGCCTCGCCCGGCTGGGGGCTGGGGCAGCGCATCTTTCCCAGGTCCTCTGTCCAGTGACAGGACAGGGCCTCGTCACCCACGTTCCCAACATTCTGCCAAGGGACTGGCTCTGCGGCCCAGGTCACCCACAGCCCCAGCGTCCACGGGTCATGAGCAGTTGGCACTGCAGCTGGCCATTTCAGAACGCTGGCTGGAGTGGCCCTGGGGCCTGACCGCACACTGGCTCCTGTCACGTGACTTTGGCAACCAAAGAGAACCCCAGGGAGGGCTGAAGGGACGTTTAGAGGAGAATGGGGAAACAGCAGCAGGAGGTACCCTGGCATGATGCTAGGCTGGACCAGTCTCCCCGGGGGCCTCGGGGTGGCGGGCATGAGGAAGAGAGCTCTTAGAGAGCAGCCAGGTGGCACGGTCAGCAGTCTGCCGTCAGATAGTTCAGTAAGAGAAACGGACGACGCAGGGCCCGGGTGGCCGCGGCCAGCAGCTCACCTGGTCTTCTGGAGGAAGAGGCCTTTCTCCTCCTGCATCCTGTCCAGCAGGTCCAGGTGCCTGCGCAGCTCCGTCTCCTGGGTCCAGTCTCCCCCGGGGGCTGCGCTCCTGCCCTCTCCAGCACCGGCCGTGGCAGCGCATTCTTCCCTGGCGGAGCTTGAATCCAGGAGGGCAGCGGGTTGCCCCCTGCCCGGTGCCACCCGCAGACCCCCGCCTGCCCGCCCTCCCCGCTCCACTGTAGGAAGGCCCCCGGGAATCACCCGCAGTCTCCCGCGGCAGCCGCGCTCCCGGGGCCCTCGGGGACAGACTCCACCTCCACCTCCAGTTCCGGGTGTCTCCCTGGAAACCGAGGCCAGAGTTAGACAGCGGGCAGCCGCTGGGCACAGCGGCCCCACCTGAGATCTCAGGGACGTGGGAGGCCGAGGCAGGAGGATCACAAGTTCAAAGCCAGCCTCAGTGACTCAGTGAGGCCCTGAGGACTTGGCACCCCAGGTTCAACCTCCAGTAGGAAGAGAGGACAGCAAAACCAGCTTAAACTGGATGAGCAAGGGTAGTTCTCAAAGTGTGGTCCAGGGGCCCTGGGGGTCTGTCGGCTGTCTCAGCACAACGTCGTGCGCCTGCCGTGACGTGGCTGGAGGCCACGGGACAGGCAGGTGCAGTGTCCTCCACTGACCCAGAGCACACTGCTTACAATAGTTGATTCCTGCTATGGGCTATAAGTGAATGAGTGTGGATAAGTGAATGAGCGTGGGTACATGAATGAGTGTGGGTACATGAATGAGTGTGGGTACGTGAATGAGTGTGGGTACGTGAATGAGTGTGGGTACGTGAATGAGTGTGGGTACGTGAATGAGTGTGGGTGTGTGAATGAGTGTGGGTAAGCGAATGAGTGTGGGTAAGTGAATGAGTGTGGGTACGTGAATGAGTGTGGATAAGCGAATGAGTGTGGGTAAGTGAATGAGTGTGGGTACGTGAATGAGTGTGGGTAAGCGAATGAGTGTGGGTACGCGAATGAGTGTGGGTAAGTGAATGAGTGTGGGTAAGTGAATGAGCGTGGGTACATGAATGAGTGTGGGTAAGCGAATGAGTGTGGGTAAGCAAATGAGTGTGGGTGTGTGAATGAGTGTGGGTAAGCGAATGAGTGTGGGTACGTGAATGAGTGTGGGTACGTGAATGAGTGTGGGTGTGTGAATGAGTGTGGGTAAGTGAATGAGTGTGGGTACGTGAATGAGTGTGGATAAGCGAATGAGTGTGGGTGTGTGAATGAGTGTGGGTAAGCGAATGAGTGTGGGTGTGTGAATGAGTGTGGGTAAGCGAATGAGTGTGGGTACGTGAATGAGTGTGGATAAGTGAATGAGTGTGGGTAAGCGAATGAGTGTGGATAAGTGAATGAGTGTGGGTAAGTGAATGAGTGTGGGTAAGCGAATGAGTGTGGATAAGTGAATGAGTGTGGATAAGCGAATGAGTGTGGGTAAGCGAATGAGTGTGGGTACGTGAATGAGTGTGGATAAGCGAATGAGTGTGGATAAGTGAATGAGTGTGGATAAGCGAATGAGTGTGGGTAAGCGAATGAGTGTGGGTAAGCGAATGAGTGTGGGTACGTGAATGAGTGTGGATAAGCGAATGAGTGTGGATAAGCGAATGAGTGTGGATAAGCGAATGAGTGTGGGTAAGCGAATGAGTGTGGGTACGTGAATGAGTGTGGGTGTGTGAATGAGTGTGGGTAAGCGAATGAGTGTGGGTACGTGAATGAGTGTGGATAAGTGAATGAGTGTGGGTAAGCGAATGAGTGTGGATAAGTGAATGAGTGTGGGTAAGTGAATGAGTGTGGGTAAGCGAATGAGTGTGGATAAGTGAATGAGTGTGGATAAGCGAATGAGTGTGGGTAAGCGAATGAGTGTGGGTACGTGAATGAGTGTGGATAAGCGAATGAGTGTGGATAAGTGAATGAGTGTGGATAAGCGAATGAGTGTGGGTAAGCGAATGAGTGTGGGTAAGCGAATGAGTGTGGGTACGTGAATGAGTGTGGATAAGCGAATGAGTGTGGATAAGCGAATGAGTGTGGGTAAGCGAATGAGTGTGGGTACGTGAATGAGTGTGGGTGTGTGAATGAGTGTGGGTAAGCGAATGAGTGTGGGTACGTGAATGAGTGTGGATAAGTGAATGAGTGTGGATAAGCGAATGAGTGTGGATAAGCGAATGAGTGTAGGTAAGCGAATGAGTGTGGGTGCGTGAATGAGTGTGGGTGCGTGAATGAGTGTGGATAAGCGAATGAGTGTGGGTACGTGAATGAGTGTGGGTACGTGAATGAGTGTGGGTACGTGAATGAGTGTGGGTAAGCGAATGAGTGTGGGTAAGCGAATGAGTGTGGGTAAGTGAATGAGTGTGGGTAAGCGAATGAGTGTGGGTACGTGAATGAGTGTGGATAAGCGAATGAGTGTGGATAAGCGAATGAGTGTGGATAAGCGAATGAGTGTGGGTAAGTGAATGAGTGTGGATAAGTGAATGAGTGTGGATAAGCGAATGAGTGTGGATAAGCGAATGAGTGTAGGTAAGCGAATGAGTGTGGGTGCGTGAATGAGTGTGGGTGCGTGAATGAGTGTGGATAAGCGAATGAGTGTGGGTACGTGAATGAGTGTGGGTACGTGAATGAGTGTGGGTACGTGAATGAGTGTGGGTAAGCGAATGAGTGTGGATAAGCGAATGAGTGTGGGTAAGTGAATGAGTGTGGGTAAGCGAATGAGTGTGGGTACGTGAATGAGTGTGGGTACGTGAATGAGTGTGGGTACGTGAATGAGTGTGGGTAAGCGAATGAGTGTGGATAAGCGAATGAGTGTGGGTAAGTGAATGAGTGTGGATAAGCGAATGAGTGTGGGTACGTGAATGAGTGTGGGTACGTGAATGAGTGTGGGTACGTGAATGAGTGTGGGTAAGCGAATGAGTGTGGGTAAGCGAATGAGTGTGGGTAAGCGAATGAGTGTGGGTAAGTGAATGAGTGTGGATAAGTGAATGAGTGTGGGTAAGCGAATGAGTGTGGGTACGTGAATGAGTGTGGATAAGCGAATTAGTGTGGGTACGCGAATGAGTGTGGGTACGCGAATGAGTGTGGGTACGCGAATGAGTGTGGGTAAGCGAATGAGTGTGGGTAAGCGAATGAGTGTGGGTACGTGAATGAGTGTGGGTAAGCGAATGAGTGTGGGTAAGCGAATGAGTGTGGGTAAGCGAATGAGTGTGGGTAAGCGAATGAGTGTGGGTAAGCGAATGAGTGTGGGTGCGTGAATGAGTGTGGGTAAGCGAATGAGTGTGGGTAAGCGAATGAGTGTGGGTGCGTGAATGAGTGTGGGTGCGTGAATGAGTGTGGAATTGCTTTGGACTTGACTTCTTCGCACAGTGAACATGGAGTCTGGGAGCCCTTGGGTTTCCAGACTTTTTAAGAACGTCTTGCAGCTGGTTTTCAGACAAGCCTTCGAGGCTCCTGGTCTGAGTCACTGTGGACGTCCAGCTGAGCAGGCCAATGGAACCAGGGGTCCCTCTCCACGCTCGGCCAGGTCTCTGTCACAGAGACTGAGAAAGGACTTTGAAAGCACAAGTGCACGCACCACCACAAGGAGGGCGTGTCCAGAGGGGGACGCTCAGGGGCAGGGGGCTGCGGGCAGGGCCACCTGTGCAGACTGACAGCTGCCTGGGCAGCGAGGTCCAAATCAAGGACATCTCAGGAAGATTTCAGATCATCAGAAAATCTAAAAAGAAAATCTAAATGCGTCCAGGAAAAGAAAATGAAAATAGGTCACATTCAAAGGACGGGCTAAAAATGGCATCCGCTTCTCAATAGTGACGCCAGGCCTGGAGACTGGTCTGCACTGTCAGAGCCTCAGCTGAAGGCCGCAGGACCAGCTCCCGGGCTGGGGACAACGTGGACTCAGTGGGCACGGTCTCGCGGGAGTCCAGGGAGCCGAGGGGCCGCCGTGAGGCGCGTCGCCTGTTTTTCCCGGGCCTCCTTTACCGTCCTCCATGGGCAGCATGCTGTCTGCAAGCTCCTCTCCAGAGACCAGGCTAGTGGCTCTCTCCACGTCGAGAGACAGAGATGGGCTGCAAGAAAGTCATCACAAAACACAGATCAACAGGACCCGAGATCTTAAAGTATGGGCTTTATAATAATCAATAACTTACCTTAAAAAGACACTTAGAGAACAGATACGTCACTGATTAGGGAAAAAATACTTGTCGCACAAATATCTGACAAAGGTCTTGTATCCAGAATATGTAAAGAGTTCCTGCACATCAATAACTCAAAGTCCAGACTCCAGCTGAGACAGACAGAAGGTCTAGAGTGGTGTGACACAAGAAGACAGAAAGAAATGGCCAACGATCACGGGACACGTGGTGTGACACCCAGAGTCACGAGACGAAGACTAAAGCCCTGGCGCTATGTGCCCCCGAGGTGGCCAGGAGTCACTGCAAAGGTGACACACACACACACTGGCCAGAACTCGGATCCATCCGCAGCCGTGAGTGTGACTGGCGGGGATTTCTTGTGAACAGACCTAACAGCAGGCCCCTGATCCTAAGGACGGCTGAGAAACTGCCCGAGGGCGTTCAGGGAGGGTCACGCTCCATCTCATAGCTGCAGACTGGAAAGAGCCCAGGTGCTGGACAGGAGGAGGGAAGGACAGCTTGGGGCACCTCTGGGAGCCACAGAAGGGGCGGTGCTGGTGGTCAGGTGCGCCCAGGGCTCTCTCTCGAGGGCCTCTGCAAAGTCGTCAAGTGGTCACAGGAGTACGCTGAAGCCCAGAGCAGCAAGCTCGGGCAGGGGCCCGAGTTCGTAGGGTGGCTTCCGCGTACCAGGATGGACGGCCAGGGAACTTGCGGGGTCTGGGGCCACCCTATCCCTGGCTGCACAGGTGTATGCCGTGGTCAAGATGGACCCAATCGAAAGTTTCTGACCTCTGTGTCTGCCAGCTGTGGTGGCCATGCCTGGGACCTAGCTACGTGGAGGCTGAGGCAGGAGGACTGCAAGTTCAAGGCCATCAGCAACTTAACAAGACCCTGTCTCAAAGTCAGAACCAGAAAGAGCTGGAGATGGAGCTCAGCGGTCGAGCCTCCGGGGCCCCTTCCCAGCACCACACACATGTTATCTCAGCAGAACACACACACACTCACACACACACACACACTCACACACACACACACACACTCACACACACTCACACTCACACACACTCACACACACACTCACACACACTCACACACTCACACACACACTCACACACACACACACACTCACACACACACACACTCACACAAACACTCACACTCACACACACACTCACACACACACTCACACACACTCACACACACACTCACACACTCACACACACTCACACACACACACTCACTCACACACACTCACACACTCACACTCACACACACACTCACACACACACTCACACACACACACTCACACACACTCACACACACTCACACACACTCACACACAGACACACTCACACTCACACACACACACACTCACACACTCACACACACACACTCACACACACTCTCACACACACTCACACACACACTCACACTCACACACACACTCACACTCACACACACACTCACACACACTCACACTCGCACACACTCACACTCGCACACACACACTCGCACACTCACACACACACTCACACACACACTCACACACACTCATACACACACACTCACACACACTCACACACACACACACACTCACACACACACTCACACACACACTCACACACACACTCACACACACTCACACACACACACTCACACACACTCATACACACACACTCACACACACTCACACACTCACACACACACACTCACACACACTCACACACACACTCACACACACACTCACACACACACACTCACACACACTCACACACTCACACACACACTCACACACACACTCACACACACACACTCACTCACACACTCGCACACTCACACACACACACACTCGCACACTCACACACACACTCACACACACTCACACACACACACACTCACACACACACACACACACACACACTCACACACACACACACACACACTCACACTCCGCCAAGGTTCGGGGGCTTAAAGAACCTGAGAACACTGATCATGCCCTCCTCGTCTGGGGATTCTAGGGGGACGCCGGTGGACACTCTTGGTCTGGAATTTTACATCCATTGGTCAAAGATGTTTCCCTCAAGAACAGTGTTGGACGTCGATGCTCTTGGGTACCTCGTCATCTCCTGTGAAAGTCGAGTCTCACTCTCTGTCCAGCCACAAGTATGTGCTCGTTCTAACGCCCATCGTCAGGTGATGCTCACAGCGTGGTCAATGGAAAGGGCGCGTGGTGCGTGCTGGTGTCAGTGTGTGGGCACAGACGTCCCGTGTGAGGACAGTCCCTCCCTGGCCCCGGGGTGAGTCCGGGCGGTGAGCACAGGTGTCCGTGCGGGAGATGCTCAGATCTGGGAACTGGTTTCTGTGGCTGAATCCAGCCACTGCCTCAGACCCATCCCTAAGGACGTGTCCCATGTCTCAGGATGTTTCCGGCCACACTGGGAATGAATCAATGCCCGTGACCCAAACTGCAAAGAACACTTTGCATGAAAGTCCCAAAGGGTAGGACTCTCAGTGCCCATAAAACACCCCACCTTCTCCCACGTGGAAGGACAGACTTGCCCGCTGCTCTGTGCCCTCCGGGGCTTGCAGAGGACACTTGTAAGTGGCCAGACCTGTTCAGCTCTGTCTCAGGAGCTGGGGGCGGCTACCCGACTGCCTCGCTGGACGCACAGTGGACCGCAGCATACGTCGACTCTGAGCGTCCAGGCACAGAGGCCCGCCCTCCTGGTGCTCAACTCTCACCCCACTCTCATCCTCGGAAACGGTGCAGATTCCTGTTTCCACACACGAATCTACAAGGACCCGCCAACTGGGAAGTGGAAGGACGAGTGTGAAGGCCCCGGGGTGGGGAGACCTGGGCCAGCACCTGTGCAGGGCTCGGGCACCGGAGAAGCGGCCGGAGAACCAAGGGTCACTTGGCAGCTCTCAGGAGGGCTTGGAAGGGCCACCTTGGGTACGGAGGCTGCCAGTGCGCCAGCCAGCACACTGAAGTGGTAAGAAACGCTGTTTTCAAAAACAGTCTCAGGGCTGGGGATGTGGCTCAAGCGGTAGCGCGCTCGCCTGGCAGGCGCGGGGCGCTGGGTTCGATCCTCAGCACCACATACAACAAAGATGTTGTGTCCGCCAAAAACTGAAAAATAAATGTTAAGAATTCTCTCTCTCTCTCTCTCTCTTAAAAAAAAAATAATAATCTCAAAAGTCTAATTCCCTGCTCTCCAGAGGCACTGCCTGCGCTTTAAAGCTCAGAAAGAGGCGCACCTCGGTGGCTGTGAGCAGGGAGCGGGCGGAAGCACCCAGCACACAACACTCTGGGCACAAGCCGTGGCAGCAGTAAGCAGCCAGCCGCCCCCACCCCCCGCTGCTCAGCGACAGGGGCACGTGCCCAGCAGATGCCCAGCAGACCCCGGCAGGAGAGCAGGCGTGGCCACGAGGGGTCCCTGAGCACATGGGCACCAACCAGCAGACCCCAGGGGGTCACACCATCCACCCAGTGAGCAAGAAAAAGGATCCATAAAATCCAACATCCCTTTATACTTAAAAGAGTCGTGAACTTGTGCTAGAAATGAACCTCACAATACGAATGTCAACCAACAAGAAAGATGCTCACCGTCACGGCCACTAGAGATGCACATTAAAACTACCCCAGGAGCCATGGTACTCCAGCAGAATGGAGGTCACCAAGAACACAGTGCTGGTGAGGGTGCAGGTGAGGTTGTTAATGAGGGTGCTGGTGAGGGTGCTGGTGAGGGTGTAGTGAGGGTGCTGGTGAGGGTGTTGGTGATGGTGTTGGTGAGGGTGCTGGTGATGATGTTGGTGAGGGTGTTGGTGATGGTGATGGTGAGGGTGCTGGTGAGGGTGCTGGTGAGGGTGCTGGTGATGATGTTGGTGAGGGTGCTGGTGAGGGTGCTGGTGAGGGTGTTGGTGATGGTGTTGGTGAGGGTGCTGGTGATGATGTTGGTGAGGGTGTTGGTGAGGGTGCTGGTGAGGGTATTGGTGAGGGTGCAGGTGAGGGTGCTGGTGAGGGTGCTGGTGAGGGTGCTGGTGAAGGTGTTGGTGATGATGTTGGTGAGGGTACAGGTGAGGGTGCTGGTGAGGGTGTGGTGAGGGTATTGATGAGGGTGTGGTGATGATGTTGGTGAGGGTGTTGGTGAGGGTGCTGGTGAGGGTATTGGTGAGGGTGCAGGTGAGGGTGCTGGTGAGGGTGCTGGTGAGGGTATTGGTGAGGGTGCAGGTGAGGGTGCTGGTGAGGGTGTTGGTGAGGGTGCTGGTGAGGGTATTGGTGAAGGTGCTGGTGAGGGTGCAGGTGAGGGTGCTGGTGAGTGTTCTGGTGAGGGTGTTGGTGAGGGTGCTGGTGAGGGTATTGGTGAGGGTGTTGGTGATGGTGCTGGTGCTGGTGTTGGTGATGATGTCGGTGATGGTGTTGGTGAGGGTATTGGTGAGGGTGCTGGTGAGGGTGCTGGTGAGGGTGCTGGTGAGGGTATTGGTGACGGTGCTGGTGAGGGTGCTGGTGAGGGTGCTTGGGCTGCAATCTGGTGCAACCACTCCAGAGAGCAGTGTGGATATTCCTCAGAAAACTGGGAATGGAACCACCATTTGACCCAGGTATCGCACTCCTCAGTTTATACCCAAAGGACTTAAAATCAGCAAACTACAGTAACGCAGCCACATCAGGTCTACAGCAGCTCAATTCATAATCCCAAAGCTATGGAACCAGCCTAGGCGCCCTTCAACAAGTGGGAGGGGTAAATACACACAATGGAATATTACTCAGCCATGACGAAAAATGGAATTTTTCTGGTAAATGGCTGGAAATGGAGAACATTGTGCTAAGTGAAATAAGCCAGTACCAAGAAACCAAAGGTGGCATGTTTTTGCTGACATGTGGAAGCTAACCCACAGTAAGGAGAGGGGAAGAATAAAAGTTCCATGGATTAGACAAAGGGAGTGAGACAGGAGACACGTATTTTTAGTTGTGGTGAAAACAATCAATATTCGTACATTTAAAAATTGCCGGGAGAGTAAATTTCAAATGTTCTCACCACAGAAAGTGTTGTGTGTTTCTGTGACAGGTGACCGGCTCGGTTTAATTGTCCATCGAGGACACCACCTCGCTCCACGACTCGCCAACTGTCAGCCTGCCCACTCAGGGAGCCCTCCACCAGCCGCAGGCCCAGCCACAGACCCTGAAGTTCAGGACTGGGAACCAGGGGCCAGGCGCTGCTCAGTGGGCCTGCCCAGTGCACCCAGGGCCAGGGAGGAAGAGAGGAGGAAGACCAAGAACCCAACCAGGAGGCGCTGGGTCCCCAACGAGAAGGTCCAAGGGCGCAGGAGGAGAAGCATCTGGAAGGCAAGGTAATGGGGAAGCTCGCTCACGTTGCGGAGACGCCTCCGTGACGAGAACCGAGCGTCTTTCCATGATTCAGAGTCAACAGCAGCTACCATTCACAATCACAGCGAAAGAATGAAGCCCTTGAGAATAAACACAACAGCAGACGCTGGGACTGCGGAGACAAACGGCAGAACCCCTCAGGGACATGAAGTAGACCCCTGAAAATCAGTGGGGCCAATGGCCCAGTTCCTTCCACAAACAAAGGTCCCAGGGAGAGAGGGGAGGGGCCACGGCAGACCAGTGGGCCTCCCCACGGTGGGGACCCTGCCAGCTCCAGCCAACAGCGTGGCAGGCTCTGTGACCATCCCTGAAAACAGCACCAGTTGGATGTCATTAAGAAATCACGGCTGGGGCTGGGCGAGGAGCACACTGGTGATGCCAGCCACCTGGAGGCTGAGGCAGGAGGACTGCAAGTTCAAGGCCAGACCCTGTCTCAAAGTGACCCCACTCTGGTGGTAAGGGATGTAGCTCAGTGGTAAAGCACCCCTGGGTAAAGAAGGAGGAGGAGGAGGAGGAGGAAGAAAAAGAAAGGAACTGTGGGAATTGACCATGATTTTATGGTTATTGGTAAAGGCCACCTTCATCTGCCTGGGGGTGCACACTAAAGCTCGCAGTGAGCCGGGACACCTCCGCAGTCCGTTCTGGATCAGCAGGGGCCCAGGCTGGGTAGCTGCTCGTGCAGGGTGGCGGCGGGCCTGTGGCTCATTATCTTTCTTCCTGTTCTCTCTCTCTCTCTCTCTCTCTCTCTCTCTCTCTCTCTCTCTCGTTATAGGTGGATATAATATCTTTTTATATTTATGTGGTGCTGAGGATCGAACCCAGGGCCCCACGCATGCTAGGGAGCGTGCTACCTCTGAGCCCCAGCCCCAGCCCCTCTTCCTGTTCTCTTGACTCTGAAGTTTCCCATAAAGAAAACGTGAAAACAGAAGAAGGTCTAAATGGTACCAATTCTTTCCCAATTTGCTCCATCTTCACTAACCCCTCCAAAGTCCCACCAGGAGAGAGGGAGGGAGAGCACCCGCAGGAGGTCAGTGAGGGACTGTCCCTGACTTAGCACCTTCTGGAGACGGGGCCAGGACAGTGTTGATGAGGAGCAGGGGGCGGGCACCTGTAGCACAAGACGGACTCTAAAGCAGGACTTGGATGGGTGGCTTTTGCAGAGCGGGCGCACCGGGGGAGCCGGGGAAGCGCAAGCCTGACACTCTGTGGTGCTGGCACGGACACAGAGCTGTGGGGGGCATGCTACGGGGGTCTGAGAGCCAACTGGCGCCCGTGATGAGGCTGAAGGGCTTGGGTGCTCTGCTTCCACAAGTGACCCCACTCTGGGGTGACCCCAGTTCTGGAGGCCACATGTGAGATGACCTCCCTGGGCTCCCTGAGGTCCCGTATGAGGATCCAGCCCTCTTGGTACCACCACCAAGATGTGCGTCCGCGTGGCTGCCCCTGACCACCCTAGCTGGTCTTTCCTGCACGTCCTCCCCACAAACCCCATATTTGGAGCCCGGCCCCTGGGCCCTGGCTCCCTGTGCACCTGGCTCTTCCATGGTGTCTGAAGGCGGACCAGGTACCTTCATGACGGGATGGGCCCTAGCTCTTCTCCTGACCTGGTGTGCGCTTCTGTCCTCACGTCCCCAGGACACTGCGGGCTGAGAGTCCTGGACCTGCGCTCTCCAGCCTCAGGGCGGAGGGTGGACCTCCCACACTGGGCTGCTCTGGGGCAGTGAGCCTGCCCAGAGCCCCCTGCTCCCTCTCCCACCTTCTATAGTGCCCTCACTCCTGTGCCCCAGGCCCCATCCCGCCGTGGTCAGAGCCCGAGTGGCCAGCTGCAGGGATTCTGGTTCTCTTCTGCCTGAAAGGACTCTGTGAGTACCCTGGGCCCGCCCTGGTGACCTGGGGACACCACCCACTTGGGCCAGCCACCTCACTGCCCTGGCCTGGACTCTCAGGTTCAGAGGACAGGGCACAAAGTCACGGTCCAGCCTACTAGGCCCTTGGGCCAGGGGGCTGTCCTGGGAGTGCACCTACGGACTCTGCTGCTCTTCAGGGCAGGACCCCGCTGGCTCTGCCTGGCCGGCCTGCTGCAGGCCCCTCTTCTGGCCGGGGGCTCCTCCAGCCCCTGGTGCTCAGGGCCAGACCCCTGCGCCTTCCCTGCGGGGACAGGGCTGTGTCCAGATCTCTTTCTTACCAGGACCCCAGCGGTGCCCAGCAGGCGCCCTGCTGCGAGGTGCCTCAACTACTGACAACCGACGGCCCTTCCAAAGAAGGCGTCTGAGTCCGCGGGCCGCGAGGGTTTGGGAGATACAGACGCCGGCCGGCCGGGCGGCACCCACCTCCCCAAGGCCTGCTCGGCCCTGTCCGGCCACAAGCTCTCCTCAGCGGCCCCACCCGGCGGTGGCCCGCTGGTCCTCTCGGTGGCCCTCGGCTGCGACGCTGGCGGCTCCATGGGAACGAGCACACAGCCCCGCGCAGGCGCGGCCCGCCCAGCTCGCGGTGGGGAGGACCGGCGACTGGAGCAGCGGTGGCGCTGCGGACGCGGGCTCGGCCTCGCGCAGGACTCGCGGCTGCACCGCGCGAGCACCTGCCGGCACCTGCCCGCCCCTGCGCGCGCACCTGCCCGCCCCTGCGCGCACCTGCCCGCACCTGCCCGCACCTGCCCGCACCTGCCCGCACCTGCCCGCACCTGCCCGGCGCTCCGGGGCTGCACGGTGTGCGCTGCGGATCCCTTTCACCAGGCTCCGCGGCCGCGCTGGGCCAGGATGAGTGGGACCTGCCCCTTCGCAGCTGGTGCCCGAGGCCGCGGGAGGCCTGGGGAGTCCCTGGCTAATCCTGGGCCCAGACATCCTGAGAGTCAAGAGGTCTGCCGCCGCGGCAGGTGCTGGGTCTGTTTTCCTCTCAGAATTCCCGCGCTCCAGGGTCACCCCATCAGCCCACCCCATCAGCCCGGTGGTGTTTTCCTAAGAGGAGTTACACTGGGGCTACCCCCGCCCGCCCCCATTATGGAGTTCTTTCCTAGGGCTTTGCTTCGCTGGTCCCAGTGTGGATGATGGACACACTCCACGGGAGAGGGGAAGGACAGTCAGAGACTGAACACAGCCACCCACAGGGAGCTGGCCCCTGGCAGGTCTCCTTCTGTGTCCTGCTGTAGAGTGGCCTCCAGACATACCCAAGTGAGGAAATCAAGATGCAGCACCATCAGCTCCGTATTGTGTCTACCCTGGCAATAAGAATCCACCTGTTTGTCTTCCTGGCCAAATTAGGCTGTTCATCTGAACCTCCAAGAAATCAGACCATCCCCACACAGGCAGGTTTTAGCAGGGACGATAGGGAAGCCCCTCGGCTTTAGTCCTCACGGGGAGAACAGCTGAAGCCACCCCCCCCAACCCTGTTCAGACCACTGCTGGATTTTACCAACTCTGCCACCATGCCCACAGAAGCACCTTTTGTCAATCTGGAGATGGAAGGAAGTCCGATTCACGAACTGTTGGTAAAAGCCAATTGGGTGTTTAAATTCAATTTGTTGAAATGTTTTGCTGCAGTTGTTTTGAGACTGGGTCTTGCTGCCTGGCCCAGGGTGGCCTCTGACTGCAGCCCCTGAGGGCTGTCCTACAGGCATGTGCACTGGGCCTGACACCTTTGTCTTTGCAAGGCCCTTGGGTGGTGAGACCCCTGCCGGTGTGCCTAGAAACCTTTCAAACTCGATGGAAAGGAAGTCGGGGCCACAACCTGGGGACACCTAGCCAAACACAAGACAAAGAGCCTGGTGACCTAAATGTCCATGCCCAGAAAGAACGTTCTAAAGAGCAAAGGCAGGTTTAGTGTGGTGACAAGTATCAGTGATAAAGCCGTAATTTTAAAAAGCTATTTTGATAAATGAAGATAGCCTGGGGTGGACCTCAGCGGTAGAGCGCTCGCCCCGCATGCACACGGCACCGCAAAATCGATAATTAAGCAGATAAGGGTACGTTTCCACCTATGGCTGACAAGGAGCAAGATGGACAGGTTTCCCTCCGCCTGAGACAACTGAAAACCGGAACAGAACATTGGGAGGGCAGAACACCCGAGAGCCCAGGATGCCGTCCTAGGAGGTGGACACGGAGGATGGGAGCCCGCACATGACCCTCGGGGAGCTCCAGCCCGCAGCTCAGGGGAAGGAAACAGAGGCAAGGACTGGTCACATGGGTCATTTCAGCACGACTAAAGCCCTGGCTCTTCAGAAGACGCTGCTGGGAGAAGGAGCCGGGAAACCGCTGGCCACTAAAGATCCTTACAAAACACATGCAGCCAAAGACTGGTGTCTGAAAAATATAAATAACTCACAGCAACAGAAGGGTCAGCATCCTCATTTTCTAAAATTAGCAAAAGACTTGATCAGAGACCACTGGATCAAGCCAGCTCATCCAAACATGCCTAGCGTCCCTGGGGTAGGGCACATGAAGCCCACTGGGAGGCGCCCCCGTGCAGCCGTGGAGTGGCCAGCAACCAGAGACACCCAGTGTGCACTGGGCTGAGGGGCAGGCAGCCGAAGGTCTCTGGGCGCTGCTGGCGTGCAAACCGGCAGGCCCACTTTGGGAAGCCGAGTGAAGCACACGCGCCCCTGAACCCCGGTCATCCTAGACGCACCCCTCTATTAAATAAAGAATGACAACGTGACCACCCAAAGACTTGCGTCTGAAAGTTCAAAGCGGCAGGAGCCAAAACTGGACACAACCCAAATGTCCATCAACAGGGAGGACACAACTCGGGAACAAGCCCACACTCCTGGGGACACAACAAGGTGCTTGTGGTTGATTCTCAGAAGTGTCGAGCTACCCGGGCGTGGTGGCGCACGCCTGTGCTTTCCAGCTACTCGGGAGGCTGAGGGAGGGGGATGGCTTCATCCCAGGAGTTGAAGGGCAACAAAGTGAGATCTCATCTCAAAAAAAACAAAAAAACAAAAAAACAACCCCCAAACAAAAAACAACACTCTTCTGTGTGCAGTGGGTGGCACATGCCTGGAAACTGGGGCAGGAGGATCACAAGCTCAAGGCCAGATGCAGCAATTTAGAAAGACCCTCAGCAGCTTAGAGAGACCCTCTCCCAACCTAAAACATAAAAAGGACTGAGAATGCGGCTCCGTGGTGGAGTACCCTCCCACCGTGAAGTATCTTACAAGCCTTTAAGTCATCGATCCAGAAACCACTGAGGGGCGATGGGGGATTGAGAAAAGACAAACACATAGGAGAAGAAAGTTGGGACCGGGGGACAGTGTCCTCGGATGGAGGAACCTGGAGCTGGCTCAGCTCGTGTATCATATAGGTTTTATCATCGAATTAGATAGGTTGTTTTGGGAAAGTTTCAGCAGAGCAGGCAGACTTGAAGGTCGCAGTGAATCTTTCGAAGCGTCAAGGTCATCTTGTTATGCTCAGAATTCTCTATTCCTGAAAGTCGGTGCTTGAGCTCAGGGTCCACCCCGAGATCGCTCTGCGCCTTTGCTCGGAGCCTCCCCAGGCCAGGCATCACCATAGCAACTGGGCCATCTTGACCTGCACCTTTGCACAGGAAATTCCCAGCAGGCAGCAGCCCCAAGGTAGTCGCAGGCTATGATCCAAGTCACCACTCTCCACAGACGAAGTCGATGCAGATGATGATGCCGGTGACCCATGGTGGTAGCGGGAGTCCTGCAGACGTGGGGTCTCAGCCATTCAAGCCCCACTTTTTATCTCCCTGGCTCTGCCTTCAAATGCCAGCTGGAGACTCGGGGGTGGACGGTGGGATCGGTTCCTGGTCACCTGGGGCCTGGGGGCCTGGTCCCTCTGGCCAAAGCTTTGCTCAGCTCCCTGCTCCCTGAGCCTCTCCGCTCACAAAAGGCAGCAGACATCGTCACGGGAGCCAGACGGGAGCACCGCTGCGAGGCCCGAGTCTTGGCAGGAGGACTCGAGATTCCCCATTACTCCTGGCGTGTGGTCACAAGCTGCTGGGTACAGAGCACAGTAGGGAAACAGGCCACAGAGGACCAGAGGCCGCTGGCAAGGCTGCCCACCTTGACATCATGTCTTACGATTCCATTTGTGTATTTCAAAAAAGGCGAATCGGTGGTGACGGAGGACAGGCCGACCGTGGCTTAGGACGGAGGCTTGGGGAGGAGTCCGACTGCCCAGGGCTGGAGCCCAGGGCTCACACAGGCTAGGTGAGTGCTCCACCCGGGCCCAGTGCTCCACCTGAGCCACACCCCAGCCCAACTTTTCTTAAGTGATAAAATGTTGAGGATTATGAAGTGGGTGATGGCGATGTGGCAGGTCAACATTCTATTGTTTTGGTTTTTTTTCTACGTGGGGGTTTGAACCCAAAGCCTCACACATGCTAGGCAAATCCTCCACCGGGAGCCACACCCCAGCCTTTTTTACTTTGTTTTGAGACAGGGTCTCACTAAGTTCCCCAGGTGGACTTGAACTTGTATCCTCCTGCCTCAGCCTCCTGGTCGAGGATCACAGGCCAGGCCGCCACACTCAGCAGGGGGTGACTTTCTCGGGTTATGGAAACCTGCAACATCAGGGTTATAGTGGAGGTTCCCTAGTCCTGCAGAACCCCCCAAATTGCATACTTAAAATTAGTTATTTTGTTGTACATAGATTTGACCTCAACAAGGCTGATTAAAGGTAAGATAACATACATGTAGACTCCAGGCCGCGGCCTAATGGGTTTTGCCTGATCTGACCCTGCTGCCTCCATCTGCCGCCACGGCCTGGCGTTGCTTCCCCTTGGACTTGCCAGTGGGGCCCTGCCTCAGGGCCTTTGCACCATCTGTCCTCTCGGAACCCTACCTGGGTTCTGGCTTAAGTCCCTCCATGGTGTGCATTATTCTGTAAATTACCTCTCTCCGTCTTTTTAGTGTGGTGACCTATTGTCCATCTTCTAGGGGCAGGGATCTCTTATTTCTGCACAATGCTTAGACAAATCCTTTGCACATGGCAGGATTATTAATTCTGCGAAGGGCTGTTCAGTGAGCCCAGGTCTGTGCGCTCTTTCTTGAAGAAGCTTACTGGGTGTCCTCCAGCACCAAGCGCTGAAATGACCACAGCAAACCTGCTTCTGTGACCTAAGAATGAAGGGTCAGGGTCCAGGACAGGGCAGCCCTGCGGCTCTCCTTCTGTGGTGTCCAGGTAGCCTACAGGGAGGGGCTGACTGCAGTCCCGGGGTGTCTGACTCCCCAGCATCCTGTTTTAGGAGTTTCCATGCTCCCGACTCAGTCGTGCTTCTACGTCATGTGAAATGCGTCCCTCACTTGATGGACAGTCCTTTTGTTAGAAATGTTAATTTGTGTTTGACACTTTCTGTCTTTTGTCATACAAAAGAATTCAAAATGCCACATTCCAATACACAAAATCCAAGAATGGAGTTCCAACTTCTGCATGTTAAACACGGTGATTGTGCTTGAACGCCCAACTCAATCGTGGGAAAAAAGGCTTCCAGTGCCCGAGTTTGGCCGTTCATGGGTTCTCAGGGATCAACGACAAACCAGCACCCACTCAGCCCGTCTTCCAAGTGGACTGCACCCTCCAGTACTTTGCATTTAATCCTCTCTGCCAAGTTCCCTCTGCTCATCCAGATGAATGGATTCCATCTGAAAATCACAGGGTTAATAATTACAGTCTAAGCTGATAAAACCCTGCTCTGCATCACGGCCATTTTCTCTCTGGAGTGTGGTTTCCCAGGAAAATAACAAAGCAACTTCACGAGGGCATCAGGCAAGGGATTTTAAGTTTAGCCAGTGCAGTTTCCTTTCCAAGCTGCATGAGTCACCTCCACCTCCCGGGGCCCGGCCTGCTGCCACAGAACCGCCCTGATGGACACTAGCCAGCTGTCCTCCCAAGCCTCCCGCTGGGCACTATACCTTCCCCTGTGCTGCGAGCATCCAGCATCCGGCAAGGAATAAACTGTGTCCTCCTGCCTCAGCCGGATAAACCGGATAAACTGGCAGAGCTGTGGGCCACTTACCTGCACAGTGGAGCTGTCCGGTGACCTCCCTTCTGCAGCTCTCTCTGAGCTGCCCCAGGCCGTGCTCTCAGGTTTTCACACCTCCAGGGCTTATGCTGCCTTCTGCCCAGGGCCATATGGGGAGGCAGAAGGCCTCCCTGCACTGGGCACAAGACCCATAGCCACGGCCCCAGCACCCCACCACACAGGGACTGGGTGGATCCGCAGTGGAGAGGCCAGGGCTTTACATGTCAAATGAACAGCAAGGGAGCCTTCCGGAGGCTGAACAGATGTCCAGGGACCCAGAGCCCAGGCCTGAAGTCCTGGTTTCTTCCTCTTGCTGTCCCTGCAGTCTCATAGCTGACCCCTGCTCTGCATTCTTAGTGACACCAAGACAAGGGGAGAGGAGTGTCCAGGTGTCTTCCAAGAGCACCTGAGACAGAGAGTTTTCCGTTGATAGAGACCCCTCCACTGCTGCCCAAGGAACAAGGATGGAACCCCGTGAGCGTGGGAGCGACCGCAGTCGGCCGAGTGACTGCAAGTCAGAGTGCGGCTCCAGGAAGCAGAGTGAGAGGAGAGGGCACACCAGAATACATACCCTCCCAGGACTGGCTCCAGGGACCCTCCTCCTCCAGGCACAGGCACCGGCTATGGTGACCATGTCATTGGAACCGGGATGCACGATTAGGTCACAGCCCTCGAAATCTCATCCCTGTGTTTCTGAACATTCCTGCATCAGCGCAGGAGGTCTGGGGGGACATTCACATCCCAACCATAAGAGGGGCCACTCTCACCCCTTCATTCTGTGCCCGAAGAAACCAAAGCCAGGGAATGACTTCCCCAAGCCCCGCGCAGGTCAGGAGAGGAGGTAGAGCACACAGGCCCCTGACCACAGGGCTGGCCACAGCCCAGGCTGGCCATGCAGGACCAACGCTCTGGCTCCTGCCCTGGTGTGGGGCCGTTCCCCGGGTGCCTTCCTGGCCTGGGGTGGCTGGAGCTTCCCCGGGTGGAGCTGGACCTGGGGTGGGGATGGTCTGGTGTGGCAGGAGCTCTGGGACGGGAGCTCAGAAGTGGGGGCAAACGGATTCTAAAGATCTTGAAGAAGAAGGAAGGAGGAAAATTGCCATTCTTTACCTCCAGGCTGAAGCCCCTGTCAGGGACAGAGCAGAATTCAACAAAGCGTGAGACTGGGATGGGAACACACGTTTGGCTCTCAGTTTGGTAAACACCCAGGTGCTTGGAAAGGGACGCCGTTCTTCTGTGGACTTGGTCACTGGCTTCTCCACGCAGGTTTTCAGATACATTTGCTCCCAGGACCCAAGCAGAAGAGAGGGGTTGAGACCACCGAGCAGCTAGATCAAGGGTTGAGTTGTCTGTGCATCCTAGCCTGAGCTATGCCCAGGAAAGTTCAAGGTCAGTTTTGTGCCCCAGAAAATGGAGGTGGAGGAGCTAGCCATAGAGCATAGCTCACCCAGAAGGACTGGGTCAGGGGCATGGAGGTGGACAGTGTCTCCCAGTCAGCAGCCTAAGACCCCCAAGGTCAGGAGGACAGCGAGGGCCAGCTAACCTTGGTGCAACCTCCGAGATCAGGGATGCTCAGAGACACGGAGGGGATGCGGCCCAGGGTGGTGTGGGCTCTTGTTTTCTTACATCAGTTAAGCACCTACTGTGTGCCAGTTCCTGCTGTAGGGGGTGATAGAAATAATAGTCTCCCTCTCTCTGCTTCTCGAGCACCCTGTGAGCTGCTTCCCTCTGCCACGCTCTCTCGCCATGATGTTCAGCCTCACCGTGAGCCCTGTGCAATGGAGCTGGCCTTCTATGGACTAAGGCCTCTGAAACCCACTTGAACCTGAAACGGCTCTCAGAAGTCTTCCCACCACATGAAGACTCTGAATGAAGTCCTCATGGAAGAGAAGAGAGTTGAGAAGTTCACAACTCCCAGAAACTAACTTTTAGGGCCACAGTGGGGGCAGCTTCTTTGCTATCCATCGTTGATTGCTTCTACCAGCCCCAGCGCTGAGTGTAGCGGCTGTAGAGGAGAGTGGAGGTGACACAAGCTCCTTAGAGAATCAGTGTGCATGTCCTCACATTCCACACCGACAGCTGCTTCCTTCCAGACTCAGAATACCTGCAGCATGGAGTGTCACCAAGCGCGAAGGAAGACATTCTGGAAGGTATGCAGGAGAAAACAGCCACACAGTCAAGCACAAAGGTCTTTGTGGGGCTACGGGCTGTGAGCAAAAGTCATTTTGACAATTCAAATGAAATAAAAATAATATATAATTTAAAAAAATATTCACAGAATGTTCACAGCTCCTGGTAGGCTCCACACCTGGGCCCTTTGTCATGGATGGATTAGCTCCTTCACTCTCTCAGGGGACAAAGGGGACCATGCCCAGGACAGTCAGCCGTGCAGAGCAGTCTGACAGGAGCACAAGGAGGTCAGCGTTTCAGCACCAGAAGAACCCCCTCTGGGTGGGGAGGGGACCCTGGAAGGGGGCACAGGCTGGGACCTGACCGGCTGAGACCGGCTATTAGGTCTGGGGGAGCCAGCCGGGAGCCCCCTTCTCCGTGCCTCCTGCAGGATGGAGCTGGACGCCCCTGGCACATCCCAGCCCTCCATCCATGGCTGTGGCCAGTGGCCAGTCATGCAAGGGGACTTAGCTCACTGGAGGACAGTCTGCCCTTTTAAAATGTTTGCACAAGAAGCTCATTTACACTGTCAGTTGACAGGTGCCCAGCCCTGAATGAAGCAAAGCAGGCGATGAGTAAAGTCCGTAATCAGCTTTTTAAGGGAAATTGTGCAAATTTTACTTTTGAAAGAATTAAAGTGCAGGTGTGAGGTCTCCACTTTCTCAGCCCTTTGGGGGCACAGAGGTGGGGGCAGATCTCACTAGAGGGCCCAGCCGCCTGCAGGGCCCTCCCAGGGGGTGTGGACAGGTGAAGGGACCATGGGGCACTGCTGAGCAGCGCCACCTTCCTCTGTGCTCAGGGAAGGTCCCCAGGGAGCAGGGCTGTTGGCACGGCATTGTTAGAAGATGCAGCGCCTGTGGGTCTTCCCTGACCGGAGAGGACGTCGCCGGGGCGCCTTAACCTTCCCTGCCCCCAGCCCAGGCTGCCAGAACCAGCAACCCCGGACCTGAGACATCCCCGTGCCCCCAGACAGCCCCGGGAAGCCCCGCTATGCAACGAGGTTCTGCCCTGCCCGTCGGTCCACCGTGTCCAGTGGGTATGGCGCCCGGGGCGCTTCCTGGGCAGACACGAGCAGGGGCCGGTTTGCAGCCGGCGGCAAGGGCAGCGGTTTGGGGGTCCCGGCGCGGCCGGCAAGGGCGGGGCGCAGGGTGCGCAGCTCGGGGCTGTTTTGGAGCGGGGCGGGCGCGCGGGGCGGGGCGGGCGGGGCGGGCTCGGCGCTCCGTCCGCCCCTCGCGCGGCGCCGCGCTCCCCGGCGCTCCCGCCCCTCTGGTGCAGCGGCGGCCGCGGGCGAAGCAACTTTGCGTGCGTCCAGGCCGGCCGGACCGTCCCGCGCAGAGCCTGCGAGGCCATGGACGCTCTGGCCTGGCTGCTGCCCCCGCTCCTGCTGCTGTGCGCGCCGCCGCGCCGCGGCGCCAGGTGAGCGGGCGCCCGGGCCGGGGGAGGTGCGGAACAGGCGGGAGCCCCTGGGTGCCGGGGCGCTCTCGGGCCATGGCTGGGTCCCCCGCCGGCCCGAACCCGAGTTCGGGGTGGAGGCCACTGCGAACCTCGCGCACCCGGACCCGAGTCTTCGTCCCCGTGTCACCTCGGTATGCCCCCACGCGCGCTCCCCTCCCAACTCGCTGCCCGGCGGCGGCAGGACCCGCGACCCTCGTTCGGGCGGCCGAGGTGCTGTCCGCCGTCCCGGTGCTGAACGCGGCGCGGCGGGGCCAGACCGGGGCGTCGAGCCGCTCCCGGCTCCTCCCGCCCCCGCGGAAGAAGACCGGTCGGGTGTCCCCAGCCGCACCGCACGGGGCTGGCCGACCCGGGCCTGGCTGCTGCCCTTCCCGGCGCGGGGCTGAGGCTCGCAGGACAAGCTGCGGGCAGAAGAAAGGAGAGACCCGAGCGCTGGGGGTGGGGAGGGGAGGAGGCCTCGGGCCGGGCAGGGCGCATCCCGCTGTGCCAGTAGCGGGCCCAGGACGCTCCCGGGTTTCCGTTCAGGAGCCATTTCAAATTGCACGGACTGAACTCCGGAGTGTGCAGCTGGATGGCAGCCAGGTGCCCCCACAGCAGAGAGTCTGGGTTTATTCTGTGGGGGAAGGAGGAGGCCTGCCTCTCCAGAGAGGGAGGAGGCTGGGAAGAAAGCCCCCACCCCGGGCTGGAGCCCCCTCCCTCTGGCCTCCAGCACATCCCGGCTCTTCCCTCTGTGGGATCTAAAATGGGCTCCTGGTCACCAGGGCACCTTGGGCCCCGCACTGAGCCCAGCCACCTGCCATGAGTCCTGAGAGGCCACTGAGAGGTCTTTCTGGAAACCGTGTTGGTGCAGAAGGTAGAAAAACAGCCCCCCAGCACCCTGGACTTCTGGGTCACCTGACTGATGGACAGCGGACTGTTAGGAACCAGAAATGGCTGGACATCAGCCCGTGTTGTGGCTGTGGGCACTCCCACAGCATATCATGGGGGTTCAGAGTTTCCCTGAGGGTGGTGGGGGAGAGGCCCAGAAGGGAAGGCTATAGGTGTGGCCATGGGGCTGGAGACCCCAGAGCGAGCCTCTGAGCAGTCCTGTTCTCTGTCAGTCCCTGGGGACCTCTCTCCCCTCTCCTTTCCTGACGTCAACTCAAGGAAGGTGCCGTGAGAGGTAGAGCTGCAGGCATGGGGGTCTGCTGCTGGCCCAGGCCCTCAGTCCCTTCTCCCAGTCTGAAATTCAAGCAGCTCTGAAACCCCAAAGTTTGAGCAAAACTCACTGGGTGGCAAGCCCTGTCCTGCTGTGGCCGGAGGGTTTCTGTGTTTATTTCCCCTCTTTCAGGGCCTGTTTCTAGATCTCCTGCTGGGAAAGTCTCCAGCCTCCCCGCCCCCAAGTCTGTATATGCAGCACATTCCCTTCCTAAAATCCCAAGCGTTCTGGATCCTGACATGTATGTGGCTTTCTGGGGCCTTGGGTAAGGGATGGTGAGCTGTTTCCAGGGCAGGAAAGTTGGGAGACCCCAGCCCCAGGGGGAGGAAGGTCTGAGGCTTGCGGGCGTTCCCATCCTGTGTGGTGGCAGATGCCAGGTGCCACTACGCTGCCTCCATCCTCTGGGGTAGAATGTTGTCATCTTACCACGTTTCAGTGTCTGTCCTTTTAGCTGGTTCTCCCAACCTTCCTGCTCTTGGCCTTGGCGGGGCCACGGCCTGGCATGGCACAGGGACTAAGGCTGTCCCCGAGTGGGAAAGGGCTGGGACAGCAGCCCTTGAGTGACCTCCAGATAGCGTGGGCCTCCACACAGGGCCTCCTGTCCAGTAGCTTTTGAATCCCCTCCACTCTAGACAGTGGCCTCCTGCTCCCTCAGGCTCCAGGTCCTGGTTCCTGGACTTTTGTGGGGGGACAGTGGGACTCTTCTGGCTCACCCCTCCTTCGATTTCCCAGTGGTTGCTGGTGAGAAAGGCTTGGGGGATCAGAGGCAGGTGTGTTGAGCCATATTTGTGGGTCAGGCCCGACTCGGAGGACCCCCCCTACAGCGTGCACTGAGCTTGCCAACTGCATGCCTGTGTGGGTGTCACCCCCGCTGCTGGCGCCTCCATCTCCCGGAGCTCGCAGTGCGATGGCTGGGGTGCTTCTCTTTGCCTTGGTAACTGGGATGCCGCCGGTGAGGCGTGTGGCTCTAAAAGCAGAGCTGTTGGATCCGTGGGCTTGGTGGGCTGGGTGGACGGGCCTGCAGGGAGGAGCCCCACTGCCTGGCTCAGCTGCGCCCACCGTCCCTTTCTGTCCTCAGGGGTACAGGCAAGTGACAGGGGCCGCTTTGTTTCTCAGAGGGGCCAGGATGGGAGGGAGGCCCTCTGGCATGAGGAGCAGCCCGAGGTGACAGCTCTGCCCCATGGGTTTGAATTCCTGACCTTGACGGAGATCCGGGAGCCCGGCACATGTCTCTGAGCTGCTCTGTCAAAGGAGGCCCAATCCAGGACGCCCCGACTCCACGGCATGCCAGGAGCCAGGAGCCCTCTCCCGAGACCTCCATGAGCTGCCAGGGGGAGGGGGACGTCCTGCCCTGTGCTGAGCTCCTGTGGCTGCAGCCCTGCCTGCCCTGTGGGTCCTGATCAGAGTGAGAGAAAGTGGGGCCTCCGGAGCCCAGGGTCCTGCATGAAGCACACTCTACCCAGGCCCTTCCCCTCTGTTCACGGCTAGGAAAATGGACACTGCCTTCCCAGGAGAGAAATGGCACAGGGTGGGGGCTCCTCCCTTTTCACTCCAGGTGACCTTCGTGGGCACTGTCTCCTGGCCTGGGGCGAGGGAAAGTGCACACATGTGTCACTGGCCTGAGACAAGCGAGAAGTGGGGACCAGAAAGGAGTGTCTCCTGATGGCCTCATGCAGCTAGATGGCAGCTGGACTGGTCCAGAAATAAAGCACAACTCAAACTCTTTATATCTGACCTTCAGGGCGGCTTTGCCTTCTCTCTCTCTCTCTCTCTCTGAGAACTGAACCCAGGAACCCTCAGCCACTGAGCTACACCCCAGCCCTTCTTATTAAGTTGCTCAGGCTGGCCTTGAACTTGCGATTCTCCTGCCTCACCTCGGGGGTAGCTGGGGTCACAGGGTGGCCACCGTGCCTGGTCCATTTGCATTCTTACTTGTGCTTTTCTGGGTCCTGGACTTTCCTTAAGGCCATCTTACCTCTTGTTAGCACATTGCCTGCTCTGGCCGTTGCCGTGGTGGGTGGGTAGGGCGTGTGGGCGCTGGAATGGACAGCAGACCCTGATGCCTGGTCCTGTCCACTGTGATGTGTCCAAGTGCTCAGAGGAAAGATCAGAGACCTGCAGAAGTCCATTAGCTGAACGTCTTCCGAAGAGAAGTGGCTTAGATGAGGAGAGAGGGCCTGGGTACCTAAGCACGAGGCCTCTCTAACTGGGCGGCCCTGGGGCTACTGGGGCCTGCCTGGGAGTGAGCTGGCCAGGCAGCAGCAGGGAGAGCCAGGCTGGGCTGCTTCCCCAGCCACCGCTCAGGTCTCCCTCAGAAGCCCCCACGTGACCAGCTGCCCCTGTCAGAGCCCCTGCCCTGGCTCTGGATGGAGGCTCCTGGGTTATCCTGATGCGGAGCCTGGACGCTGAGCCTAGCCCGACCGTCCCTGGAGCCCCTTCCCCGCCTCTCCCTGACCACTCTGGCCTTTGGGCTCTGGGGTCACTTTCCCAGGGAGGCTGTGCCTCCTAGGAGAGGGGCTCCCTGCCCCTGCTGCCCTCTGTGGCTCTCATCACACTTAAGGCCACTTGTCTCCCCCCGTAAGTCCTGGACCCCTGCATGGCCTGGGCTATGGCTCTGCTCATGGCTCAGCCGTGTCCCCAGAGGGGGACTTGCATCATGACATTTGTGGATAGATGGTGGATGGACAGATGGATGGTTAGGAACAACCTCCGAGGGGCTCCTGGGGCTGTGTCTCAGGCAGAACTCCGGGGGGGTGATCCGTGTGGGGTGACCTTTGGGAAGGAGAGGAGGGGCCGGAGGTCCCAGGGGCCGGCAGGTGGGTAGGTGGGGGAGGCAGGGGAGGCCACGGGAAGGAAGAGCTGGGTGACAGGGAGGGGAGGGATGCGGTCTGGGGAGGAGGCACGGCTGGAGGGACTGGCGTGGGGCGGGAGGGGGCTGGCGGCTGGCCTCGGGCTTGGCTGCAGCAGGCAGGGGGAGGGTGTGCTGTGAGCCCAGGCTGCCGTCCCTGTCCCCAAGGAAGCATGAGGCTGAGGTGGGCTGGGGCCGGGAGCCATCAGCGTCTGGAGGAGCCCAGGATGGAGGGGCCTGAGGGCCTCTGTGGTGGCCAGTGGCCCGGTGTGGGGCGTGGGTGTCTCTGGGGGGGACTGGGATTTTACTGGCTCAGTTCCTGCCCCTCCCCTCCCTGCGTCTCCCCTGAGGACTGGCCAGGCCCAGGGCTCAAGGTGACCCGAGGCCCGGCTCCTGCTGTTCCTGAGCACCCTGCCTCCATTCCTCCCCTGTGGGGGCTGTCCTTGCTGTGGACAGGAGGACTGGTGATGTGACACGTGGTCACAAATGAGGGGACTCAAAACCACAGAAGCTTGAGCTCTGACACTTCTGGAGGCCACAGTCCAGAACTGTCTAGAAAGTCTGGGGAAGCTGGCCGGTCCCGCTCCTCGGGTGGCCCACAGTCCTGGGGCTGCTCTCTGCCTGGTCTGCACCTGCCTCCCGCTGCCCGTCTCTCCTCCTAAGGACGGGGTCACAGGGTTCAGGGCCACCTGATGCACTGGGCCTCGCCATCACTGATCACACCTGCAAAGACCCTGTTCCAAAGTAGACCTCTTCTGAGGTTCCAGGGGACGAGAGCCTGGGGGGACGCTGTCCAGCCCCGTCCAGGTGAGCGGGTGGGTGGGCGGGCTGCGGGGTTCCCTGGCTCTGGCACTACGGTGCGTCTGGGAGGACAAGGACAGCATGGGCTGCTGTGGGTCAGGCTCAGCCTCGGAAGCACATGGCCATCTGGGGACCCAGCCTGGACCCTCCCCCTGGGCCCTTTTGGGTCCCCATCCAGTGGCTTCCTGCACATTCCTTCCCCTCAGGCCACTGCTGGGAGGACTCAATGGGGGCTGTGGCTGCTTGGGGACAAAGCCCAGAGGGCGACTCTGTGGAGGCCTCCTCCTGGTCTCAGCGGTGCCCTCTCTGGGAGCAGAGGAGGGAGCCAGGAGGAAATCGGGGAGCCAGGGGCTCAGTGCACGCTGGGGCCGCACAGGGTGGCCCTGAGGTAGGGTGAGGAGGGCACAGAAAGGCCGAGAGAAGGGCCGGGGCCTCCGGGCTCCTCAAGTCCGGTCCAGGTTGCTGGAGGGGCTCCCACCTCGCCCTCCCTGTCTGTCCAGCCCAGGCATCCCCCCAGGGAAGGGACTGGGGCTCCGACCCTGGTGCCCTGCCTGCGGTGACCACCTGCTTCGTATCCCCAGAGCCATGAATGACATTGGGGACTACGTGGGCTCCAACCTGGAGATATCCTGGCTCCCCAACCTGGACGGCTTAATGGAGGGCTACGCCCGCAACTTCAGGCCCGGCATCGGAGGTGAGGGTAGGGCTGGAGGGGCAGCGCGGGCTGGCCAGGACCGTGTGCCCCATCACTGTGGGCACAGCCTGCTGGACTCTTGGCTGGTGAAGGGGTCTGGTTCTCCCCCGGGGTCTGTTGGGCCTCAAGCCCAGGCCCCAGGGAGACGGGAGAAGGGGCGCCCATGTCCCCAGGCCATGGCTCCCTTAGGGGCCTGGGCTGTGGCCTCCCGTGCGGCCCCTCTGGGCACGGTGGGGTGGCTGGGGCGCGGGGCCGGGCCCTGCGTGCTGGCTCCAGTACCCCCTGCTCCTTCACAGGTCCCCCTGTGAACGTGGCCCTGGCCCTGGAGGTGGCCAGCATTGACCACATCTCAGAGGTGAACATGGTAGGTGCCCCCTGCGCTGCCGGCCAGGCCCGGTGTCTCCGCGGAGCCGGGGCTGACCCTGCCCCTGCCGCCCTGCTCCCCCCGCAGGAATACACCATGACGGTGTTCTTGCACCAGAGCTGGAGGGACAGCCGGCTCTCCTACAACCACACCAACGAGACCCTGGGCCTGGACAGCCGCTTCGTGGACAAGCTCTGGCTCCCCGACACCTTCATCGTGAACGCCAAGTCCGCCTGGTTCCACGATGTGACGGTGGAGAACAAGCTCATCCGGCTGCAGCCTGACGGCGTGATCCTCTACAGCATCCGGTGAGCTGGGCCCTCCGTGCTGTGCCGCCCCTGGCCGGGAGGCCAGGACACTTCTGCTGTGAGCCCGGGAGGGGCACTGGGGCCTCGGGGCCCTCCCCAGCTCCCAGCAGCCGCTCAGGGCACCACATCCACTGCCAGGGCTGCTGCCGGAGGCTACAGGCGGGCTTTCTGGCCAGGACGGGGCCTTTCTGTTTTATGAATGGGGCTGAATTCAGGAACACAGATCACCCCCACGACAGCCCAGTGGCACTGACGCAGTTATCACGCTGAGCCGCCTCACCTTCACCCAGCTTCAAAACACCTCGTCCTGGGCTAGGGCCGGGGCTCAGTGGAGGAGCACTCTCCTGGCACTGGGTTCGATCCTCAGCACCACATAAAAATAAATAAGTAAAATAAAGGTATTAAAAAAAAAACCAAATATCTTGTCACCCCAAGAAGAAACCCATACCCTTTGAAAGCAGTCACTCTGTCCTGGTCCCTAAAGCCCCAGGCAGCCACCAACTCACTGTCCCCATGGACGTGCCTGTTCTGCCATCCTGTCTCAGTGGAAGCCAGCTGGACCTGTATCTGGCTTTTCCTGCAGATTATGTTTTTGAGGGTCATCCGTGTTGTGGTACAGCAGTGCCTCCCTCCTTTTCTTGACTGAGTAATATTCTACCACGTGGTACTCATCTGCTCTTCTGTGGATGGGCCTGTGTGGCTTCTGTCTTTCCGCTGCTGGGAACACGTATTTACCTTTTGAACACTGTCCAGGCACATGCCTTTAAAAGATGCAGTGGCAATATTGTAAAAGTCAGGAGCTTTCACATCAGAATCTAAATATCTGGTCTCTCCCAGAAAATCAGAGCTCTGGGCCCCAGGCAAGGGACCCCAGGCTGGGCCTGGCCTCATGAGTCCCCCACCTGGACAAATAGCAGGCACTTTTAAAGATGGCAAGGATGAATGCTATCCACTGCGGGCGCCCTTTTCAGCCTCACCCTGACCCTGGGCAGCTGGCAGACAAAGACTGGGCAGCCGCAGGCCCAAGGTGGTGCCCCTGGCAAGCAGGCAGCTCTGGGCTGGTGCAGGGACATCTATCTGTGGGAGCAGGGGGCTGCCAGCCTGGCAGAGGCTCCGGGGCCTCACAGCACGTGTGTCTGGTCAGAATCACCTCGACAGTGGCCTGTGACATGGACCTGGCCAAGTACCCCATGGACGAGCAGGAGTGCATGCTGGACTTGGAGAGCTGTGAGTGGGCCGCCTGGGGCGGGTCCCCTGGGTGGGCTCCCTGGAGAGCTGTGAGTGGGCCCCCTGGGTGGGCTCCCTGGAGAGCTGTGAGTGGGCCCCCTGGGTGGGCTCCCTGGAGAGCTGTGAGTGGGCCGCCTGGGTGGGCTCCCTGGAGAGCTGTGGGTGGGCCCCTGGGTGGGCTCCCTGGAGAGCTGTGGGTGGGCCGCCTGGGTGGGCTCCCTGGAGAGCTGTGGGTGGGCCCCTGGGTGGGCTCCCTGGAGAGCTGTGGGTGGGCCCCTGGGTGGGCTCCCTGGAGAGCTGTGGGTGGGTCCCCTTGGTGGGCTCCCTGGAGAGCTGTGGGTGGGCCCCTGGGTGGGCTCCCTGGAGAGCTGTGGGTGGGCCCCTGGGTGGGCTCCCTGGAGAGCTGTGGGTGGGTCCCCTTGGTGGGCTCCCTGGAGAGCTGTGGGTGGGCCCCCTGGGTGGGCTCCCTGGAGAGCTGTGGGTGGGCCCCCTGGGTGGGCTCCCTGGAGAGCTGTGGGTGGGCTGCCTGGGGCGGGTCCCCTGGGTGGGCTCCCTGGAGAGCTGTGAGTGGGCCCCCTGGGTGGGCTCCCTGGAGAGCTGTGAGTGGGCCCCTGGGTGGGCTCCCTGGAGAGCTGTGGGTGGGCCCCTGGGTGGGCTCCCTGGAGAGCTGTGGGTGGGCCGCCTGGGTGGGCTCCCTGGAGAGCTGTGGGTGGGCCCCCTGGGTGGGCTCCCTGGAGAGCTGTGGGTGGGCCCCTGGGTGGGCTCCCTGGAGAGCTGTGGGTGGGCCCCTGGGTGGGCTCCCTGGAGAGCTGTGGGTGGGCCGCCTGGGTGGGCTCCCTGGATAGCTGTGGGTGGGTCCCCTGGGTGGGCTCCCTGGAGAGCTGTGGGTGGGTCCCCTGGGTGGGCTCCCTGGAGAGCTGTGGGTGGGTCCCCTGGGTGGGCTCCCTGGAGAGCTGTGGGTGGGTCCCCTGGGTGGGCTCCCTGGAGAGCTGTGGGTGGGCCCCCTGGGTGGGCTCCCTGGAGAGCTGTGGGTGGGCCCCCTGGGTGGGCTTCCTGGAGAGCTGTGGGTGGGCCCCTGGGTGGGCTCCCTGGAGAGCTGTGGGTGGGCCCCCTGGATGGTCTCCCTGGAGAGCTGTGGGTGGGCCCCTGGGTGGGCTCCCTGGAGAGCTGTGGGTGGGCCCCCTGGGTGGGCTCCCTGGAGAGCTGTGGGTGGGCCCCCTGGGTGGGCTCCCTGGAGAGCTGTGGGTGGGCCCCCTGGGTGGGCTCCCTGGAGAGCTGTGGGTGGGCCCCCTGGGTGGGCTCCCTGGAGAGCTGTGAGTGGGCCCCCTGGATGGTCTCCCTGGAGAGCTGTGGGTGGGTCCCCTGGGTGGGCTCCCTGGAGAGCTGTGGGTGGGCCCCCTGGGTGGGCTCCCTGGAGAGCTGTGGGTGGGTCCCCTGGGTGGGCTCCCTGGAGAGCTGTGGGTGGGCCCCCTGGGTGGGCTCCCTGGAGAGCTGTGGGTGGGCCCCCTGGGTGGGCTCCCTGGAGAGCTGTGGGTGGGCCCCTGGGTGGGCTCCCTGGAGAGCTGTGGGTGGGCCCCCTGGATGGTCTCCCTGGAGAGCTGTGGGTGGGCCCCTGGGTGGGCTCCCTGGAGAGCTGTGGGTGGGCCCCCTGGGTGGGCTCCCTGGAGAGCTGTGGGTGGGCCCCCTGGGTGGGCTCCCTGGAGAGCTGTGGGTGGGCCCCCTGGGTGGGCTCCCTGGAGAGCTGTGGGTGGGCCCCCTGGGTGGGCTCCCTGGAGAGCTGTGAGTGGGCCCCCTGGATGGTCTCCCTGGAGAGCTGTGGGTGGGCCCCTGGGTGGGCTCCCTGGAGAGCTGTGGGTGGGCCCCTGGGTGGGCTCCCTGGAGAGCTGTGGGTGGGCCCCTGGGTGGGCTCCCTGGAGAGCTGTGGGTGGGCCCCCTGGGTGGGCTCCCTGGAGAGCTGTGGGTGGGCCCCCTGGGTGGGCTCCCTGGAGAGCTGTGGGTGGGCCCCTGGGTGGGCTCCCTGGAGAGCTGTGGGTGGGCCCCTGGGTGGGCTCCCTGGAGAGCTGTGGGTGGGCCCCTGGGTGGGCTCCCTGGAGAGCTGTGAGTGGGCCGCCTGGGGTGGGCCCCCTGGGTGGGCTCCTTGGGCTTCTATAGCCTGGAGGGGGACTCAGACTTGGCTCTTGGGGCCTGTGGAATGGGGGGCCCCTGCAGTGGGGGGTCTGGACAAGGCTGGCTCAAAAGACAGGGGAGCCCTCAGGATGGACCTCTATAGGCGAGAAGAGCCTGAGGCCTGAGCAGCTTGGCCGTGGCCGGGCAGGACAGAGGCCTGGAAGAGCAGGCTGATCGGTGCCGGCTGCCCACTGATGCAGGTCCAGCCGGCACCTCTGCACCCCTGACAGAGGTGGCCCTGCTTTTGCCAACACTGCTGGCCTGGGCACCTGCCAGAGGTGTGGGCTGTGGTCCCAGCGCCCACAGCCCCCCTGCTGCCGGCTCTGTCCCGGTCATGGGCAGCTCCACCCTCGGCCTCCTGGTGTGGATGGGGTGTCACTGCGGGGGCTGCCAGCGGCTGGGCCAGGCCCTGCCGCCCACCCTTGGGCTCTCCTGCAGACGGCTACTCTTCGGAGGACATTGTCTACTACTGGTCGGAAAACCAGGAGCAGATCCACGGGCTGGACAGGCTGCAGCTGGCCCAGTTCACCATCACCAGCTACCACTTCTCCACGGAGTCGATGAACTTCAAGTCGGGTACCGTGGGCTCCCTCCCGCGCAGGGCAGTGCCTTCCCAGACCTTGTGGCCGAGCCCAAACAGCTCTGAGGTCCCGGGACGCAGCTGGAAGGCCACTTGTGGGGCACTTGCTGAGTGGCCCAGGCGGGGGCACAGGACGGGGGCGGGTTGCTGTTGTTCCTCGGCCCTTTCCTCCCAGCGCTCCGGGCTGAGGGGGATCCTGAGGACTGGCGGGCTCAGGGGCCACGCCCTCCTGGGCCACCTTGTCCTGGCAGAGCCTGGCTGTGCACTGAGGGGTCTGCAGAAGAGGCAGACAGACTTCCCTGCCCTGCTGGGACGTGGCCCTCTCCTCTCCTGTCTCTGGGGGCCCGGTGCCACCTCACTCTCTGTGGCCAGACCTAGGGCAAGGGAGACCCTTGGCTCATTGGGCTATTGGGTCTCCCCTCTGAGCCTCACGTGGGCCCAAGTCCCCGCCAAGGCCTCTTTCTCCTGTCCTGTGGGGTCAGTGGGTCAGGCAGGGAAGGCCACCTGACCGTGGGCTGTCCCCACAGCTGGCCAGTTCCCCCGGCTCAGCCTGCACTTCCGCCTGCGGAGGAACCGCGGCGTCTACATCATCCAGTCCTACATGCCCTCCGTCCTCCTGGTCGCCATGTCCTGGGTCTCCTTCTGGATCAGTCAGGCAGCAGTGCCCGCCAGGGTGTCTCTGGGTGCGGAAGCATGAACCCCCCCCAGTGCCACCTGTCCTGGGGCAGCAGACTGGGCCTGGTCGGAGGAGCCCTTCCACACTCTGTGGGGGATGGAGGGCTGGTGGACTCCCCCCCTCCAGGTGTACGGGGCAGTGGCCGTGCTCCAGTGACAGCCCACCTGTGTCAGCAGGCATCACCACCGTGCTGACCATGACCACGCTCATGGTCAGTGCCCGCTCCTCCCTGCCGCGGGCGTCGGCCATCAAGGCGCTGGACGTGTACTTCTGGATCTGCTACGTCTTCGTGTTCGCTGCCCTGGTGGAGTACGCCTTCGCCCACTTCAACGCCGACTACAGGAAGAAGCGGAAGGCCAAAGTCAAGGTCGCCAAGCCCAGAACGGAGGTGAGCGCCCAAGGGCGTGTCTCAGGGCTCACAGCCCAGAGACAGCTGCCCCCAGCCCCCTCTGCTGGCCAGCTCCTGGCGGGTCACTCTCCGCCCGGGCCCTGGCAGCCACTCTGGGCTCCTCAGCCCTGCTGCAGGTCACAGTGGCGCTTGCTGAGTGCAGAGGGGATCTTGCCGCTGGCCCAGGTGGGGTCCTGCATGGGAGCCTTGTCCACCAGGGCTCAGCCCTGTCCCCTGCTGTGCAGATGGACGTGAGGAATGCCATTGTGCTCTTCTCCCTCTCGGCCGCCGGAGTGACCCAGGAGCTGGCCGTCTCTCGCCGGCAGCGTGGCCTCCCTGGGAACCTCATGGGTTCCTACAGGTCAGTGGCGGTGGAGACAGGGGAGATGAAGAAGGAGGGGGGCGCCCGGCCCGGGGGCCCCGGGGGGATCCGCGCCAGGTTCAAACCCATCGATGCCGACACCATTGACATCTACGCCCGCGCCGTGTTCCCAGCGGCCTTTGCGGCTGTCAACGTCATCTACTGGGCAGCCTACGCCATGTGAGGCAGGACGGCGGCGGCCTCTGCCTGCCCTGCGGCCGGGGCAGAGGCCGCCTGGAAACTCCGGGGAGGAAGGACGCCTCTGCGTTTCTCGGTGGGCGGACAGCTGGCCGCGCAGTACGAGGGGAAGCCTGTCTCCTGCGCTCTGACCCCGTCCTTCTGGGGAGGACCACCAGCCTGAGCTCCCTCCAACAGGGAGACGGTTGCTGAGAGGGGTGGGCCTGGCCTGGCCCCGAGGCCGAGGCAGGCTCCGCATCCTTGGTCTCAGGCTCACACTGGTGTCTAGGCCTTTGCCCTGTGGGACCGGGGCCAGAGGGTGGGAGGAGGCGGTGGCCAGCCCCTGTGGCAGTGAACGGGGGAGAAGCCGTGGCCAGTCCTCCTCGGTCCCAGCATGAAATAAACCTCAGCCTGGCAGCCGCTCTGGTCTCCGTCGCCGCCGCGGCACGACAGCCTGGCGTGCTGGCGCCCCGCGGGCTTGAGGGGTGCCCTCTGGGGGGGCAGTCACGTGGGCGTGCCCCTTGTGCTGGCACAACAGTGGGGTTGGGATCCTTGCTGGATTCTGGGGCTGGGGGCTCAGGGAGGAGAGGAGAGGCTTGGCGACACTGGTGTCGGGTGCTTGGTGCCCTCCTTGCCCTGCATCTGGGCTGTGATGGGTCACTTCCTCAAACCCAGACGCAGGTCCCAGAGCCCGGGTCAGGGCTGGCTGACCCCTGAGCCACTTGCTTCTGAGATGTCTTCCTGAAATCTCAGGGCTGGGGACAGACTTGGGGCCAGAGGAGCTCAGGGGCTGCGTCCCAGAAGATGAGCCACATGGCTAGGTCCAGGACACCCGTGAGGGGCAGGGGGGCAGGGTCCTGGAGTGGGCTCCAGGAGGCACCATCCCTCAGTCCCTGGTGGGTGCCCAGGCCCAGGGTACCACTCCGATGCCTTCCTGGATGAGGTGATAGAGACTCAGAAGACACTGGAGGCCACACAGACACCCTGCCCCTCCATCTGCTGCCACCAAGGACTCAGGGTGACAGCATGGCAGCCCAAGAGCCTAGTGGCCATGGGAGCACGAGACGGGCAGCTCTTGATGAGGGTCCAGCTTTTCCATGGCACCGGGTCATCCACACGGAAGACACAGGGTGCAATTAGCAGAACTGCTGTCCACCCCTTGATGGCTGTAGGTCCAGCCAGCAGAGCCAGAAGAGGCCAGCTCAAGAGGTGAAGTCAGCCAGGGCCAGCACCCTGCCTCATGGAGGTGGCATCTGCCACCGCTCACTAGCCCTTTGGCATCCTCCTGGTGGCCCCACCCCACTACACTGGGGAGCTTGGTGGTGACAGTGGTGAGCTGACCCACAGCCCTCAGGACCCCAGGCCCATATAGGTGCAGGGTAATGAGGTCCCTTCTGGCCCCGACGTTTTGCCCGGGACACAGGGTCCAGCTGTTTCCCCAGGGGCAGAGGAGGGCACTAGTGCCTCTGCTCAGACCGTGGCCTGGCTCACCACTCTGCCTCCAGCTGAGACCCTCACTTCCAAGAACCCCTCCACACACCCTGGCTGGCCTGCTGGCCCTGCACTAAGGATGAGGCTGGACTCCAGGGTGACCAGGAGCTGCCGAGAGGAAATGGGCCTCAGAGCCAGCAGGGAACAGGTGGCCAAGCAGCAGCAGAGCCGGATCTGGGTCAGCTGGGGCTCCAGGCCACCTCCTGATGGAGGGGGAGGCACAGAACGGGAGGCCCCATGTGGTCCAGGCACAGCTCCTGTCTCACCTCGGGGCCTCTCAGCGTGGTGACTGCTTTCTACCTCTGTGGGCCTGGAGAGCTGCCCGGAGTGGGGGCCCGAGCTCCAGATGGTCCACACTGCCTCCCCTCTCCCAGGGGTGGCCAGGGTCACTCGCTTCCAGTTCTGGGACTTTGGGGGAAGGGGTGGGTTCCAGTTCACCAAGCTGCTGAACTCATCTGGACCCAGAGGCCAGCAGGCTGACCCCCCACCATGCCAGGCGCACCCCCAGCGCCCACCTCTGCCCTGCCTCCTGGCCGCCCGCAGGCTGCCCGGTGCTGCGGCATGTACCCACGGGGAGCTATTTAAAGCCACTTTTGAGGCTGCCTCGGGCTCCCACGCAGCCAGGCCCACTGAGCTGCAGCTTCGCCTCATTTTGCACCAGCAGTCCCCCCTCCAGCGTCGGGCTGCTATTTCTGCCCACATGTTTACAGGCCAGGAGGGAGGACGGGTGCTTTTCAAACAGCGGCTTCTATTCCGGTGGTGATGAGAGGAGCAGATTGAAGGCCAGGGGCGGATCAAAGTTTGCAGCTGAGAGGAGCCAGCGCCGGGAGGGGGCACCTGGGGCAGTTGGCGGAGGCAGGCAGGCGTCTCATCCTGGCAGGGACAGGTCACTGGGGTTGGTGGCTTCTTGCTCTGACGGAGGTGGGGATGTGTGCTGGGAACAGGGACCTCTGAACCTCCTGGCTTGGAGTGAGGGGCCCAGGGTGGGGGGAGACAGCACCCAGCCTCTCCCAAGGCAATGGCAGGACAAGCCCCAACCACACACAGCCTCGTTCCCCGCCCCTCTCTCAGAGCCTCGCAAAGGGTTGGGTGCAGGGAGTTTACGTGGGGGCCAGGATCGCACTCCTAGGGCTGCCAGAGCCAAGTGCCTCCAACTGGAGGGTCTGAGGCAGAAGCGATTCCTTCGGCTTTGGAGGCTGCAGTTGCACAGCCAGGTGGGGGCAGGGTGGCCCCCTCGGGAGGCTCCAGGGGGCTCCTGGGCCAGGCCTCTGTGCTCCTGCTGCTGTGGGCATCGCCCCACGGCTGCCTCCAGCGTCCGTGGCATCTGTCTCTGGGCCTCCCCTCCGGGGCACCTCCCACTGGATTCCAGGCTCACCCACCTCAGCAGGGTGTTCTTAACCGTCTACACCTGCAAAGACCCTGTTCCAAGTAAAGTCATTCTGAGGTTCTGGGGGAACGGTATCCGGCTCCGTCGGGAGGGTGACCCCAGGAGCAGCCAGGGGTGTGGAGGAGAGCTCAGGAAAGAGGTCCCAACCCTGGGGCACCTGCCCACCAGCTCCACTCCCTGAGGGCTGCTCCCAGACTTCGACTGGTTCCCTCCTCCCATGAGGGCCTGGGCTCCACAGGGGGGACTCTGGCCTTGTGGAGCAAACCCGTCCCACTACGGAGCTCTGCGGCAGCGGCAGCTGTCCCTCCGCTCCCTGCACGAGCTGGTTAGGCCCTTGGTCCCACCTACGGGTTTGGGACGCCGGGGAGAAAGCAGGTCCTGAAGAGGAGAAGCACAGAGTGGAAAGTGTCCCCGAAGAATGCCCAAGTCCTGACCCTGGTACTGCAAAGGTGACCTTATCTAAGACAGTCTTTGAAGGTGTAGGATGAGGTCACCCTACGTCAGGATGAAACCACGACTGGTGACCAACCCTGGTGTCCTTCAGATACGGGAAGAAGGCCAAGGGAGGATGAAGGCAGCAGTGGACGCTCCTGTGAGCCAAGCACACCAAGATGGCCAGCAGTGCTGGGAGCTGGGAGGGTCTGGACAGGTCCCTTACAGCCCTCTGCAGGAAATCACCCTGGCCACCCCTCCACCCCAGATTTCTGGCCTCCAGAACTATGAGACAATGAATCTGTGTTGTCTTTGGTCACCCAGTTTGTGGTCACTTGTTATGGTGACCACAGAGAACCAACGCAGCAAGCTCAGTCTTCCGGCAGCAGGGGGCACTTCCTGGCCTCCAAGGACCATCCCCAGGGGATTCTCATAGACGACGCCAAGCCACCAGGACCCAGTCCCACTGCCAGGAGACCGCCAGTCAACCCACGAGGCTCCCCAGGGTCCACTCCTGGTCAGTCCCTAGGCCTGGTTTTCAGCACTGCCTGCCCTCTGGCTTCCAGAGAAGTGTCGTCACACCCCAGGAGAGCTCTCACCCCCCCGCAGGGCCGTCACGGCCTTCAGACCCAGGTGCAGCAAGGGCTCTGCAGGCGACTGTCACCACCCGGGTGCCATCAGGACCCTCATGTCACCATTCTAGTGGGCAAGCTCGCCCCAGGACCCACCAGAGGACAGACCAAAGCAGAGCCCGAGGTGGGAACTGTGGGCCGGAGTCGCTGCAGGAAGTGACCAGGAGGTGGGGTGAGGCAGGAAGGAGCAGGAGCCCCTGGAGGCTGCAGCGGACAGCTGTGTCCCCCGACCCCGAGGCTACAGCTCCAAGCTGTCACTGGGGTGTGCCCTCGAGGGGACATGGGGATCTGGCTACCTGAAGGTGAGGTGGGCAGCTCTGCTCTGCACAGGCTCCCGGCCACGGTGGGCTCCCACGCCGTGGGCTGACCAGGCTTCCCTGGGTGGGCTCCTCTCAGGGGTCTGTGGCCACGATGGAGCTCCAGGGCACTGACACCAGCCTGCAGAGCAGGCCCCTGCCTGGTGGGGCCACTGTGGCTACAGCAGGGCCCCTCTGGGGAAAGAACCTTCAGCAGAGTCTCGCTCCTGCTGTCACCAGCCGCCGTCACTTATTTCTTCACGTGGCCCCAGGCTCCCATCTGGGGGGAAACTTGTCTTTGAGAAGAAACGCAGAAAGCAGGCCAGGGGGATTGCATGGGACGGCAGCAAGGCCCGGGCTCTGCAGGCTGCCCATGCTCTTCAACCCCTCGCCCAGGTCCAGCCGGCCTCGGCGACTCTGGGAGACTCATGGTGTGGTGAGGTGGGTCCCAGCACCCACCCCCTGAGCTGGGAAGGCCCCTCACCGCCCCTGGGACTGGGGAAGGCAGAGGAGGAGCCCCAGGGGCCTCTCCCAACTCCTCCCTCAGGGGCGTCACCTCAGTGGACGCAGCAGACACCGGGAGGTCGGGTGTGCAGGCAGGGTGTGGGTGTCGGGGGCAGCACCTGCCCGTCTTCCAGGGCCCCATGGTGGGGATGCGGGGGACTGTCCAGCCTGCCAGCCTGAACCTCCAGGGAGTGTGTCCCCTGCCCCCCGAGGACAAGGGAGGGACCCTGGGAAGAGGCTGGGGCCGTGCAGAAGCCAAGGAGCCGAGTGGACACCAGGCAGCCACTTAGAGGGGTCACCTTCCAATAGGGGAGGGGGCAAGGGGCAGCCACGGCTCCTGGAGGGACTTCCGGGCTCCCGTAGGGGGCTGTGACGCTTGCCGGGAGGGTGCTCCAGGGTGGTGCTTCTGCACACCTGGAGCTCTGCTCTGCGCTGGTCTTCAAGGATGGCGGTGGCACAGAAAGCCTGGACTTCTCTCCCTCCAGGGCCCAGGGTGGGCTCTTTGCTGCCCACTGTCAACTTCCCGAGCCCTGAAGCTCAGGGTTGGTCCCCCATTGTGTAGCGTCATGCTCCGGTGGGGCTTGTGGGCAGAGGGCCTGGTGCAGATGTGCCCATGTGGGAGGAGTGACCACGCGACTGAGGCAGACCCTCCACAGGGCTACAAAGTTCCAGCCGTGGGGTCAGCTGTGGGTGCACACGACGCTCCGGGCAGCAGGCGGCCCTCTCCCAGCCCACAGGCCCCCCTGGGCTGCACGATCCCCTGCCTGTACCCAGGGGCCACCTGTGGGGAGCACGAGCGTGAGTCGTGGCTTCAGAACGCCTGTGGTTTTTGGCCCTGTGTCCATTAAGAAAAGGTGAGTGGCCTCTTCTTCTCCAGGTCCTGGGATGTCGGACACTGCCCACCCCGGGCATCCTGGGAAGGGCTGAAGCCAGGCTGCCCTTCCCTAGGACACAGGAGCTGGGGGAGACACCAGGGAGCCCCACGGCATCTGAGCCCCGCTCAGCTTTGCAGAAGGACCTTGAGGCTCACTGAGGCCACCTGCCCTCTTCCTCACAATGGCCAGAGCTGCAGGGCTCTGTACCCCTTAGGCTCCACTCAACCTAGAGAGGCCCACGCACGCTGCCTGCGAGGAACCCAGGCCAGGAAGCTGGGGAAGGACTCCTGGGCAGGTGGGGGGAGGGGTCCAGGGTGGCCGACTGCCCACCCAGGTCGGCAGAAGCCTCCCGAGAAGATCTCACTTGCATGTGCCATTTCAGCAAGGCTTTTGGCCACTCCAGGTCTCCTCTACTCAGCCTGGTCCTTCCTGGACAGCCCAAGGCCCAGGTTCTGGCCAGCCGGCTCGGCTGGGTGGGCTGGCCCGAGCTTTGAGTCTTCAGCCTGGGCTGGCCCCACAGCCCCATTTCCCTGGCCATCGAGGACCCCCCACTTCTAGGAGGTGCTGGGGCCGGGTGGGGTGACATCTCCTGGAGGCCCAGACTTACATGGGTCACTTCAGGTCACCCCGATGACACAGCTCTCGTGGACCGGTGCATCGAGGCACGTGCCCCACACGCCCACAGTGGACCGGGAGAAGGTGGCTGCAGCACCTCACCCTGCAGTGAGGGTGCGTGTTCTCTGAGGCGGAGTGAAGACCGGATGAGCTCCCGCCCCGAGGGGGCTGACAGGCGAAGGGTCAGCCGTGGTCACGGGTGAAGTTTGGGGGTCTTCCCTCAAGAGGAAGATGGGATGCTTTCTAAGGAGAGGGACGCCTTGAACAGCCAGCCAGCAAGGCCGTGGGGTGGAGAGCCTCCTGCTGCCCCTCGCTGGGTGGAGGGGCTTCCTGCTGGCTCAAGTGCGTGCCAGGGTGTGTGTGCCCATGTGCTGCCGTCCACAGCGGCCTCCCACCTGGACACCCAGCAGCTGGCAGACGAAGTCTGGTGCTACAAGAGCTGTCTGTGTTTCCAGCTCTTCTCTTGGGGTGGTCCCCGGAGGGGACCCTGTCAAGCTGGGTGAGGCTCCCTGGAGGACAGTCCAGGTGGGCGGGAGGGGGGCCTTCCCCCACAGCCCAGCCCAGCCAGGACCTGAAGGAGGCCGCCCGGCAGCCTGACCTTTGGGCAGTTTGTGAACAGCGCCCGGACACAGGGAGCTGGAGGCCTTCCCCGCTGCCTCCCGCGCTGCCTCCCGCATCTTGGCCTCACTCTTCTTGGGGCTGAAGCACCAGGAGAAGCTGGGAGAGGGCGCCAGCATGGCCATGGCGACGCGGCTCTCAGGCTCCTCGGCCTCCCCTGGGTCTTCAATAACCTTAGGGCCCGTGGGAGGCCGACTCCACTTCCTGGCCTCACCTATCTGGAGCCCGGGAGCCCAGCGTCCGTCCGGTGCTCCTGCCTCACAGGCTGGCACCCAGGGAGCAGAGTGCAGATGTGCCCTGGCAGGGACGTCACGGCCCAGCCTGAGGAAAGCCTGGCTGGCCCTGAGTGTCATCCAGAGGACGGGGCCAGGACTTCCACACCCTCAGGAAGAAGGGAGGTCACAGCCCATGTGGGGACGGAGGGGGAAGGGACCACCCTTCCCGTCAGCTGTTGGTGGCACCCCAGCCCACTGTCCCCTGTCAGCCACCCCCGCTCGAACCCATGGGTGGGGCAGACCAAGCCTTTCCTGGCTCTCCTGCCTCTGCTGGGTGCAGCTCTGGGCTGACCACACGAGAGGGCGGGCGGACATGCAGTCACACAGAGTCCAGCACACGGGGACAGAGTGAGGATCCAGGGTCCAGGTTCAACTCGCAGACACTCAGCAAAAGGACAACCAGAAGCCCTGCAGCCAGCGAGCAGAGCAGGAAGGGCCAGGGTCCGAGGAGGCTGCCCCAGGACAGACCAGGAGACCTCAGGCTGGCGTCCCCTGCATGGAAGGGAGACTGGGCCCACAGGTGGGGGTCTGTGGGCTGCTGTCCAGGCTGGGGCCGGAAGCAGCCCAAAGACGGGATGGGGGAAATGGGAGCAGGAGACCAGAGCCCACACACCTGTGCTGGGGGCCAGAGACAAAGCACCCCTGCGACCCAGACCAGCCCCTGGGAGGAGGATCCAGGCACCACTGCGGAGAAGCAGCCTCCCTCCTGTGCCCCCTCCTGGGGAAGCCTGGTACTGCACTCGCTGAGAAAAAGGGAGGCTCCTGGCCACCGGCACCAAGAGGTGGACGCCAGCCCTGCCAAGGTCAGCAGCACCAGGCCGGGAGCCTGGATCGCAGAGGACACGTGTGTCCAGTCACGGGCAGAAAGCCAAAGTGGTGCCCAGAGGAAAAGCACAGGGACCCCCACAGACGGAGGGAGTGCAGGCATCTGCAGCCCCACAGGAGCTGGAGGCCCGCGGGCAGGTGGCCCCTCAGGACTCCCCTGCCACAGGGTTCTGGGCACACATCTCAAGTCCCAGAAGCAGCCTCTCTTCCAGGACGGCTCCCCTGGCCCTGGCGGAGCTGCCATCTTGCAGCTCTGTGTGGCAGGGGCCTTGTGGGTACACCTGGCCACACTGCAGCCACTGCTGGCCCTCCAGGCCCTCAACACCGCGTGAGTGAGGGACGAGGCGGGTGTTGTCACTGGAACCAGAAAGGAAACATCTGCTACCCGGCCCCTCCCTCAGCTGGTCAGCTGTGAGCGCCCAGCACTGTCAGCAGACCTTCCGGCCCTTCCTGTGGCCAGGGGGTCCTGGCCAGCCCGTGTCAGACTCGCACCTGGCAGAGGACCCGGGATCCCAGCCTGAGCCAGCACAGGCATAGAGCTGTGTGCCTGGAGGGGCTGGCTGGGGCCGGGACTCGGGCAGAGCAGAGACCCTCAGCCAGCAGAGCAGGAAGGGCCAGGGTCTGGGGGGGCTGCCCCAGCACAGCCCAGGAGACCTCAGGCTGGCGTCCCCTGCGTGGAAGGGTACTGTGCCCACAGGTGGGGGTCTACGGGCATTTACCAGAGGGAGCCACTGGAGAGCCAGTCCTCTGCCCTCGGCCCACCCAGGTCACCTGCTGAGACCCCTCCCCACACCTGGGGGAGTGTGAAATCTGAAGGCTGAGGGAAGGATGCCCCTCCGGGGCTCTTCTCTGCTCCAAAGGTCACTTCTTCACCGGTTCTGCCCCGCCTGGCAGGTTCCAAGGGTCACCTCCCTGCCCCACCTGCCCTGGGAGGCCCCTACAGAGTCCTTGAAACCCGTCTTAAGCCACAGACTGCCTCCTGGGTGGCCAGGCAGGACGGGTGGAGCTGGTGGTGGCCCTGCCCTCCCCTGTGGGGACAGAGCCTGAGGCCCTAGAGGCTGGCTCCAGCAGTCCCTAGGGACCCGTTCACTCACACCCTCCACCATGAGCCAGCTGCCAGAGAGGCCAGGTGGACACACAGGGTCCCAGCCTGACAGGGGAGTGTTAAATTGGGGAACAGACACTGTGCCTGTTGCCAAGCAACATGGTGACCCTGTCCTGTGAGCTTGCCTGCCTGTCCCTCAGCACCCACAGCCCCAAGGCCTCCAGGCTGGGGGGCTGTTGAAATTCCGGAATCCCTGGTCCCTCTTCCTCCAGGCGGCCCCAGGGCCAGGGCGGAGGCCTGTTTTGCTGGTCTCCTCAGTGGGAAGAATGCAGATGGGAGGCCTCCACCCGGCAGGAGAGGAAGGATGGGCCGGGTGGGTGGAGGCTTGGGAGGGAGGCCTGACAGCTTTCCTGATAGCCCTCTGCCGGAGCCTCTGCAAAGCTGCACAGGACTCCCCCCCCCCCACTCTAGGGCTGGACATGATCCTAGACACGACCCACCGAGGCCTCCTCCTGGATTAGGTGCCCTCTCCTCGGAGCCCCATAGAAAACTGAGGCTTCACTCTCCTAAGGCAGCCAGCAGCCCCTCCCTTGTTCCCTCCTGGACTGGGGGCCGGCAGTGACCCTTGACCCCTCACCCAGGAAGGGCTGCTCTGACTCTCAAGAGCTCCAGGGCTGGACCTGGGCCAGGGTGACCAACGGGGCCTTGGGTGGGGCATGTCTGAGAAATGGTGTCCAGTGGACAGAAACACTGGCTGACCGGCCTGCCTGCAGAGGGCAGGAGCGTCAGGGCTGGGACCTGGACGTCTCCTTCAATCACACAGCCATGGGGGAGTCCTAGGGTACCAGAGGACCCCTGGGGTCCTTCTTTCTTCTGGCCCCTCAGGAAGGGATCAAGGCCTAGTGCCAGAGGGGGCTCTGGATGGCCCAGGGGCCAAGGCCACAGCCCTGGCAATGGCTGGTCTGGGGGGAGGGGGTGGTTCTGCAGTAGGCCCCCTTCCTCCTGGGTGCTGACTGCTGCCCATCACTGCCCCATCCTGCCAGGCTGCCTCCCCTGGTCCCCTTTCCCTTCGGGCCCAACAGAGGACCCTAGAGTTGTGCAGGACTGAGCGGGGGCACAGAGCCGAGCGGGCAGGGGAACAGACCGCTCCTGTGGCCATTGGGAGAGTCTGGCAGATATCTGGGAAGGCGCTCCTGGGAGTGGGGGCTGCACTGCAGGGTCCTGGGCCAGAGCCAGCCAGGAGGCCAGGTGGCGGGGTAGGCCAGGAAGAGCGAGGGGGAAATGGAGGCAGAGAGGATTCTGTGGCCCCATGTCTGGGAGGACCTGTAGACCATGCTGAGGACTTGGCTGTCATCCAAGAACAATGGGGACCGTGGGGGCTTTTGGACACAGGACACCAGGGAGTGGCTTATGTGGTAAGGGAACTGGAGGCAGCACAGGAAACAGTCCCAGCACGGAGCCTGTGGTGGTGGGTGGCTAGGTTCTGGCAGGTGTGCAAGGTGTGCCAGGTGGAGTGGCGTGGATTTGCAGGTGGAAGGAGGGAGGGCCAAAGGAGACCCCAAGGTCTTGAGGTGAACTCATACTTCAGGAGGGAGCTGCCCTGACCCTTGAGGAGGACAGTTGTATTGAAGATGTGCAGGGGGACACCCACCTAGACTCCCAGCTACTGCTGCCAGTGAGACCCTGCCTCAAAATAAAAAATCTGAAGGGCTGGGGGTGCAGCGCAGTGGTAGAGCTCCCTGGGTTCAATCCCACTTCTGCAAAAATAAACAAAATAAATTTAAAAATAAAGTGTGGGAGTTGGTGGTGTCGGGGAAGGGGGGCTGGTACCAGAGGGGTATCTGAGGGGTACCTTCGGTGGGAATACAGAGTGTGGGGCGCTAGGCGGGTCTGTACAGAGGGACAGAGAAGTGGGCAGGTGGCAGTTGTAGAGTTTACCAGGACAGGCAGGAAGATCTTAGCGCACCCGAAGTCAGCACTGTCAATAGGTGTCTGCACGTCGCTCATCTCCAGGAAGCGCTAGGACCCTAGGGGCTATCCGTGCAGTCCTCTAGGGTCACCCCAGTGCTGGCACCAAGCAGGCACCAGGAGAACCTGTGAGGCGAAAACGACGACCAGAAGTCCTTCCAATGGTCCAGGATTTGCCCAGGTCGAGAAGTGAACTGGAGCAGAGGCAGCGAGTGTAGATAACTCTTTCCTGCCTGGGAGCTTAGATTCCGAAGGGGAAGCACGGGGTTGGGGTCTTGGGAGTCCTCCCCGCGGCCTTACGGATCCTGGGTCTGAACTGCGGACCGCGCCTGACGACGGCTGGCGGAGCTCCCTCGGGCCGCGCTCCTGAGCCACTCGCGACCGCAGACCGGCGCCGCTGACCGGCGCTCGCCGCAGTCGCCCGGGCTCGTTAGCGCGGACGACTGGAGTTTGCACTCAGTGCCTAGGTCTGGGCGGAAGCCGAGAACGTGCACGTCCAAGTTTGCGAGGCCCACCTTGGCCCTGAGGCCCCCACCCTGGCGGGCTCCGAGGGCCGTCGGGGGCCGCAGGTGGTCCCCGAGCCCGGGAGAGGTCCGCGTCGCCGCCGGTTGCCGGGCAGAGCCGCGCGGCGCGCGCTCCCATTGGCCGCAGGTGGCCGCGCCCCGCCCGACAGGTAGTCCGCCCCGCGCGCGCCATTGGGCCGCGGCCGCGCGGTCCCCCGAGGATTGGCCCAGGTGGCGGCACCGCCTCGCCCTCATTGGTCGCAGGTGCCGCGGCCCCCGCCCCAGGACCGCCCGCCCGGCGGATTGGCCTTCGCCTGGCCCAGTCGGCGAAGTTCGGACACCGCCTCCCGCCGGACGCCGGGCTCCGTGCGCGCCCCTAGCCCCTGCGCGTACCCGCCGGCCGCGCCCACCCGCCCCGCCCGCCGCCCAAGTTCCGCGGAGTTGGCGGGGCCGCGCCGTCGGTCCCTGCCGCGCGCTCCCCTTCCGCGTTCCGCCGTCCGCCCCACCTGGCGCCCCTGTCCCCGGCCGGCGCCCCAGGCTATGGCCCGAGCGTCCGGGGCGCGGCTCTGACGGCGGCCGGCGGAGCGCGCCATGCCCAGCAGGTCCAGCCCCAAGATGGACGGGAGCGGCGTCCGCGTCCGCCTGAAGGTGCACTACGGCGGGTGAGCGCGCGGCGCCCGACGGTCGGGCGCGCGAGCGGCCGGACCGCGGCCTTGGGGAGGCCGGGTGGACGCCACTGCGGGCGGCGGCGCGGGAGGGAGGGGGCGGCGCGGCCCCTGGGGTCCCGGGAGGTCCGGACACTGCAGGCGGTGTCTCCCGGCGATCCCGCGGTCCGGACGCCCTTGAACGTCTCCCGCGGGAAACCCGCAGGGCAGGGCGGGGTGGGGCGGGTCTGCCCGGCTCTCGGGGCGCGCGTCTCCCTGCAGGCCCCCCCCCAGCGTCTGGGTTTCCCGGGACTGGCACCTGCCGCACGGGACCCCGCGACGCGGGCGGCGGGCGTTGCTGCGCGCTCCTCCGCCCTGGTCACAGTTGTTGACATTTTCACTGGAAAGTACGTCAGGCCACCAAGCCGTGAGGACTCAGAAGTTTTTGTCAAACTGAAAACTAGTCCCTGGTTTCAGACGTCTCCGTTTAAGGAAAGCCCGTGACTGAGGTGACTGAGGTGAAGGCAGGGCCTTGAGCCACCCTAGTCATGGGAAAAGGGTCCTTGGCAGGTCTGGTGGCACTTGCACTGGGGACTGGGTGAAGACCCCTCGGTTGACTGGAAGGGGGCTTTGGAGGCGCAGTCCGCAGATCTAGCTGTGAAACGCGGCCAGCACACCTCCTTGGGGTCGGGTCGGGAACTCCGGGAGCCCGGGGCCAGGGGAAGGCGGGGCGGGGGCTTGTTCTGGTGGCTCACTTGCCCAAGCATAGCGGGAGGATCCCACGGTCACCGCCCGTGTAGACAGTGGGTGGGGAGGACCCGCTCATGGGCTTCTTCCTCCTGCTGGTGCTGTTGGGTTTCCTGGGACCCAGTTGAGATGGTGGGCGCCCAAGATTAGCCGGTCCCCACTGCTGGGAGGGGAGCACAGTGAACTGGACTCTCAAATTCCTTGGGGTCCTGCAAAGTGTTCCTCTCCTGGACCATCCTTGGGAGGAGTGGACAAAGGCGGTGGGATATTGTGATCCCAGGTGGTGTCCCCCTCCTGGGCAGTGCCCTCTGACTCTAGGAGGTTGGGCTTCAAGGGCTACTTGACCCCTGGGTCTCCTGTGGAAACTTGGTTGTCTCTCCCTGGGACCCTTGGGGCCCCTCCAACCTAGTGCCTCTCCCTTTGATATGCACCTGGGTGGGGGTGGGGGTGGGGAGGTGAGCCAGAAGGAAGAGGGATTTCTGGTGACCTGACCTTCCAGTGCCACCTGAAAGGGTGGAGGTCAGTTCTGTCTCCCGCCTGGAAAGGGGAGAGTGGAAACTGGTGTGGTGTCTTCAGACCCCAGAGCGTCCTGGCCAGCCATTCTGAGTGGAGCACCTGTTAACTACCAGGAGACTTGTTTTCCCTTCTTGGAACCACCCACTAAGCTGGGACTGGTCCTAAGATCTGTACCCAGGGCTTCAGGGTGGATGGGCACCACACCCTCCAGCATTGCCCCAGTGAGGCTCAGCCATCACCTCCTGGTGTACCTGGGGACCTTGAAGGCAGTGCCCGCCCCCAGCCCTGGGCCATACTTCCCAGTCCGCCCCTCCCCTTGCTCCTGCCCCTGGGGAGCACTTTGGTTACACTGCAGAGTAATTCAACCTATTGACTCTGGTTTCCAGGACTGATTAGGTGGAGCCCCCTGCCCTCCTCTTTTCCCTACTTTTCTCCCACCTCTGTTGCCTCTGTCCTCTTCTTGTTCCTCTTTTTTCTTCCTTCCCTTTCCTCCACCTCCCTCTGCTCCTCTCCCTGCACCCTCCCTCCTTCCTCCAGCCTCCCCTCCATCTCCCCATCCCTCCCCCTGCTCCTCTCCCTGCACCCTCCCTCCTTCCTCCAGCCTCCCCTCCAGCCTCCCCTCCATCTCCCCAACCCTCCCCCTGCTCCTCTCCCTGCACCCTCCCTCCTTCCTCCAGCCTCCCCTCCATCTCCCCCTCCCTCCCCCTGTTCTCTCCCTGCACCCTCCCTCCTTCCTCCAGCCTCCCCTCCATCTCCCCCTCCCTCCCCCTGCTCCTCTCCCTGCACCCTCCTTCCTTCCTCCAGCCTCCCCTCCATCTCCCCCTCTCTCCCCCTCTCATCCTCTCCTCCTCTCCTTGCACCCTCTCCTTCCTCCAGCCTCCCCTCCATCTCCCCATCCCTCCCTCTGCTCCTCTCCCTGCACCCTCCCTCCTTCCTCCAGCCTCCCCTCCATCTCCCCCTCCCTCCCCCTGTTCTCTCCCTGCACCCTCCCTCCTTCCTCCACCCTCCCCTCCATCCCCCCCTTCCTCCCCCTGTTCCTCTCCCTGCACCCTCCCTCCTTCCTCCAGCCTCCCCTCCATCTCCCCCTCCCTCCCCCTGCTCCTCTCCCAGCACCCTCTCCTTCCTCCAGCCTCCCCTCCATCTCCCCCTCCCTCCCCCTGCTCCTCTCCCTGCACCCTCTCCTTCCTCCACCCTCCCCTCCAACTCCCCCTCCCTCCCCCTCTCCTCCTCTCCCTGCACCCTCCCCTCCATCCCCCTCCCCTCCATCCCCCCTCCCCCTCTCCTCCTCTCCCTGCACCCTCCTTCCTTCCTCCACCCTCCCCTCCATCTCCCCCTCCCTCCCCCTCTCCTCCTCTCCCTGCACCCTCCTTCCTTCCTCCACCCTCCCCTCCATCTCCCCCTCCCTCCCCCTCTCCTCCTCTCCCTGCACCCTCCTTCCTTCCTCCACCCTCCCCTCCATCTCCCCCTCCCTCCCCCTCTCCTCCTCTCCCTGCACCCTCCCCTCCATCCCCCCTCCCCTCCATCCCCCCTCCCCCTCTGCTCCTCTCCCTGCACCCTCCCTCTGTCCTTTACCCCTTCCTCCATGTCCTCCACACCCCCCTGCCTCCCCCTGGGCTCCTGAGTGCCTCTGCAGAGCACCTCTTCAGGGTTGGACAGTGAAGCAGTGGCTGCCTAGGTCAGCCCTCAGCTTTGGAAAGACCTGGGTCTGGGTAAAACTTTGTCCAGGACAGAAGGAGTGCTGGGGGCCTGGGGTGAGACCCTGCTCCTTGGGAAGCCACCAGGCCACAGGTGAGGATCCTACACACTGAAACCTATTCTAGCTGAGAATGATGTGATGGCCATTAGTCCCCTACCTGTCCAACCCCTCGGAGGCCCAAGATGGGGGTCTCAAGTCCCACCCCAGTGGTCATCCGGGAGTCTGCCAGGGTGGTACAGCACCCATATTTTCAGGAAGCCACAGGTAGCTGGCCCCCCTCTTCTGCACAGGCTGTTGATCCAGACCTTTCTGTTCAGGGTGCAGGGTCCAGGGAGTTGGTCAGCGGGGCTGCTGACGACTCCTGATGACTCCCCCTGCCCAGGGCTGTGTCCTAAAGGGTTCAGTGGCACTGCTTCTCCAGCCTCCTGCCAGGCAGTGCCGAAGCCCTGGGGTTTACAGGAGTGGCCTCCTGCCTTCTGGGGAAAGAGAAGAGCTTCCTCTTGGTAGCAGGAAGGGGTCAAAGGTCGAGAGGTGGTGGACCCTCAAGAATCTTGAATTCTTGGCTGCAGGACTAGTAATGCTGCCAGGCCACCAGAGTGCCTGCAGTGTGGGTACCAGGCCTGGGCAGCCCCAGGTGACAGGTGGCCGGAGCTTGGACTCCAGAGTCCCCCCAGTTGGTGAGGGGTGCGTCCGTGCCCTACTTTCCTTGTCTGCCGTGAGGCTGCAGGAAAGACAAGCTGGGTCAGTCCCTGTGGAGAACGGGGCGCTGGGGACAGCGTGGGGCGGCCAGTTCAAGAGCTCCAGGCCGGCAACTGGGGCATTTTCCCCTCCCCTGGGGTGTGGCATGGGTCAGGTGAGGCCAGAGACCCTGGGCTGCTGGGCGGGGGAGGGGGGTGGGGGGGTGACACTGTGCGCTGTGGCTCAGGTCCTCCGTCCTCAGATGGCCTGGTGGGAGGCCAGGGCCATGGCTGTGGCTTGGGACTCTGAGATTCTCAGGTTTTGCCCACAACTTCAGTGAGCCTGGCAGAGGTCCTGCTGAGAGCGGCAGGGGGAGGAAGCCGGGAGGGAGCCATGTCCCACTTGCTCCTGGGGAGTGGCAGGTTGGTCTCCCCGGAACCAGGGACTGGCACCCAGGATCCCTGTTCAGGTTTACATCCTGTTTAAGAAGAAAAGATAAAAGACAACGATGGTTCTCCAAAAAAGCACCTGGAAGTAGCAGGAGGCCACAGTGTGGGAGGTTGGTCCAGCCCCCTCCTGGCCGGGAAAGCCACTTGACAGAGTATTTGGTTTTTCCACTTCCTGCAAGCTCTTACCTCCAGGGATGCCGTTGTCTGCGCCTGGGAGGTCCAGGGGGAGGTCGGACTGGGTTCTTTTCTTGTGGCAACACCACAGGGCTTAGCTGACCCATTGATGTCCACCCCTGGGTCCCCCTGTGGCAGCATTGGCGTCTGGTGCCACTGCCCTGCCTCCACCAGGGGGCGTCTGCCCTCGCTCAGTCCTCTGGGGTGGGGCCGTGTTCCTGGGGAATTTTGAAGAGCTGGTCGGTGGTTGTGTTCTGTGGGTTTGTAGAGGGATGTTTGTAGAGGGACGCTGGTGCTGTCTTTGGGGAAAGGCTCAGTCCCTCTGTGGCCAGCAGTTTGTTTAACAGGCAGTGTTCTCATCACCTGTGACCGCTGTGCGACCCGTGTGCTCTCGCCCAGGGACATCCTGATCACCAGTGTGGACGCGGCCACGACCTTCGATGAGCTCTGCGAGGAGGTGCGGGACATGTGCCGGCTGCGCCATGAGTACCCGCTCACCCTCAAGTGGGTGGACAGCGAAGGTGGGCCTCTGTCCTCCCAGGGAGAGATGTCCACAAGGAATTCAACCTGCCTGGCCCCCTTGCCCCCTTCAGGGACAGCTGGGGTGGGATGGGCTGCAGGGGTGGACAGAGGGACTGGAGGCCTGGTCATGGACAGCTGGAGAGGCTGTGGGCAGGCCCTGACCCTCCCCTGACCTTTCTCGGGTCTGGCCTGGCCTGCGAGTGGCTTTCCTCAGGAGAGTGGGGAGGTCAGGGGTAGGCAGTGTCCACCTCCCTCCTTGCCCACGTCTGACTCTGTCTTCTCTAGTGCCCCCGCCTCCCCTCCCTCCTCCCTGTCCACCTCCTTCTGTTCCCGCCCTCTCCCTCCCGCACACTGTCTAGAAAGGGGTGTCGGGGACATCCAGGAGCAGCCCCTCTCTGCAGGGCCTGGGCAGAGCTGCTCTTGGGTGGGAACGTCGTCACGCGAGGCTAGTCCGCACCTCTGTCTGTCCAGACTAGCAGAGGGCTCTTGGTCTTGCCTGCTGCTTGGCTCTTCTAGGGCCCCTCAGCTGCAGGACTGAACTCCCTGATTCTTACGTGGAGGCCCAGGGCTGGCCGCTGGCTGCTGCTCTGGATGGCTGGTCTCGCACACCTGGCCCCAGGGTGGCTGCTCTCAGGCAGCAAGACTTGCAGGTGCTGTGCCGAGCCAGCGCTGTCTCGGCCCCTCTGTCTGCGGTGGCCTCAGCAGTGTCTCTTGCCCTGCGTAGGTGACCCCTGCACTGTGTCCTCACAGATGGAGCTGGAGGAAGCCTTTCGCCTGGCCTGTCAGCCCAAGTGTGAAGGGCTCGTCATCCATGGTGAGTGGTGGCTGGCCCCTGCCCTCTCCGCCTGCCCAGGAGATCTGTGCAGATGAGTGTCCCTGGGGGCCACCCCCGTCTGTGGGCATCTCTGCCAGGCCGCCTGGGGGATCAGGTGGCAGTTTAAATCTTATGAGGCCATGAATCGATGGACGTTAAATATAATACGTTTGGGTTTGATTTTTCTCTGACTCTTTATTAACCCGGTAGTCAGCAAGCCGCGGTCTTCTCCCCAGGCAGAGGGTGGTCCTGGCCGTGGACCCTCCCTGCTCTCTCCTGCTGGGCCAGCTTCTCCTGGCTCCAGTTTTCACCGTGCTCTGGGCTCCGCAGCCATGCAGGGGCCCTGGTGCACCGGCCGTGGGGTGGCCGCACAGCCCTCCCTGCGCACACATGACGGGCAAGCCCTCCACCGAGCCGTCCCCAGCCTGGACTCTCTCTTGGGAGCTGGGGCTTGATCGCAGGCGTGCTGAGGCCAGGTGGTGGGTCCCATCTCAGTCCTGTCCTCAGATCGGGTGTTTCGACCTGCTGTCCAGCTCCTTCAGGTTCCAGGGGTGCCTGGGGGGCCATGAATGTCACACCCCCGTTGGCCAGCCACCTCCTAGGCCACTCCAGGCTCTGCCCAGTTGTTTCCCAGGGATGTGGGTGTGGACCCCTGAGCCTGAGAGTGGGGATCAGGGCCCGAAGCCTCCCTGGGTTTTCCCCTTTATCCTGTCATTGCCAGGCCCGCGGGCCGCTGGTTGAAATGACGGATGGTCTAGCCCTTTCTCCAAGTGCCCTTCTCAGGTTAAATCACTTGTTTGTCGTGAAGGTAAAGGATCCATCTCTACCTCTAAAGCTGTGGTACCTGAAAAATCCACTCTATGTTGTAGAATAAGAAAGAGTTCCCCTGAGTTTTCTTGTCTGTGTTTTGGACGGGGGTTGACCCCACCCAGGCCTCACGCCTGCTGGGCAGGTGCTCTGCCGCTGGGCTGCGCTCCTGCCCCTTAACTGGGTGCTAGTGCTTTCTGAGCGTCTGTGTGGCCGTTAGTGGACGCCGCTCAGGTAGGTGTTCATTAATTTGAACTCCATGCTGGGGAAGAGGAGACCTAAGGTGCTCTGGAAGTCGGTTTTCAGGCTCGCTGCCGCCCTTCCCGTCCCGTGTGAGTTCACTGGTGCAGGTCTGTATTCTCCTGACCGATTGCTGTCTGCATGCCGCCGGCTGCTTCTCCCCTGGGTTTTCTGGGGACCTGGAGGCCTCTCAGAGCTGGTCAGTGGTTGTGTGGTTCTGCCCCAAGGAGCAGCTCCAAGTCCTTAGAGCCAGGGGCACGGGTCTGTGGTCAGCTGCGGCAGGAACTAACGCAGCTCTCTTTCTTCTTGCGCAGTGTTCCCGAGTGTCCCCGAGCAGCCTGGCATGCCCTGTCCTGGAGAAGATAGTGAGTGCTGGGCCCGTCCCCCACCTGCCACGGGGCGGGTCATGCTGGGAGCCTGGTTGGCGTGTTGTGGGCTGGGGCTGGCTGCCCTCGCTGAGGGCTATGTCCGTGGGCAGCCATCATGGCCTCCTGGGATTTCCTCTGTGCCTGGTGCTCTCACAGTTTCCCACGCCTATAGTCTGGTGGGCACTGCGTTAGGGAGGGGACGGGCTCTGCCACCTGGTGGCACAGCAGAAGGTCCCGGGTGCACCTGACCTGCCCCCAGGAGGGAAGCCAGGCAGACGACTGGATGCCCCCTGCTTCGGCTTGTTCACCTCCACGTTGGGTGTGCTGGAGGGACCGATGGAAGCAGCCCAGGAGCGGGGTTCCCGGGGGGAGCCCTGTGTCCTTCTGACGGCACCTGGAGGCCACGTTGAGAAGGTGCTGGGTGAGGGCCAGCCGCTCCGTGAGACCTTTCTGGGCAGCTGGGCCAGTGAGGGAGAAGGACTGGGGGGGTCGAGGAGCAGCAGGAATTTGGCCCGTGTGCAGGTTTGCTCCCCTGGGCAGGACAACTCTGGGGGCTGCTGGGGTGGGCCAGGGGATACTAATGAGGCCGGCTATGGGGTCTTGGATGGCTCAGGGCAGTGTGCAGAGCCTGTGGCACAGCCCAGGGAGGCCTCTGAGCAGATGGCCAACACTCCAGTGCCCGGGTCCTCGTCCCCTGCAGGGTAGCCCTGGTGGCAGTGTGTCCTGGGGTGCCTGCATCTCTCAGGAGGGGCGTGCCCCCAGCAAGGGTGTCTTTATGGGCACATAAAGAGTATCACAGGGCCGGTGTCGCGGGAGGGATGTCAAGGGCCGCCCTGTCTGTGTGCTCCTCTGCCTTCACGCTGCTGGTCAGCAGGAGGGCCTTGAGCGGGTCTATTGCCCCCCGGATGACTTTCTGGCTGTGCTGACACACAGTGTGGCTGGGCGTTTGCTGCAGCTCGGGGCACCGGTGCACTCCAGGCCAGCCTGCCCCAGGGTCCTGCAGCTGAGGCCTGGGCATGGGGGTGCAGGATGCCCGACAGTGGAAGTGGGGTGTGACCTGGCAGGGGCATGCAGAGAATGCCGCTGGGCACATGAGTGGGTCCTCGAGGTGCTTGGCAGGGGTGGCTCCGAGGCTTTGGGGCCCACCCAGCTTTGTCAGAACATTCCATGGAGCCTTCGCTGAGGTCAGAAGCCGGGTACTGGGACCCAGGGGTGGCCAGCGTGGCTCGTCTCTGACCTGCACCCCCTCCCGTGCTGCCCTCTGCCTGGCTGGCTGGGAAGCTGCAGGGTGACCCTCGTGGCCCTGGGGTGTCTGGCTCCGGGTGTCCAGCCTGAGGTCCACACCAGGCTTGGGCATGGAGAGCCCTGTTCTGGCCCTGGTGTGGGACGGTGTGTCTCAGAGGGAGCAGGCCCGTCCTCCCTCAGTCCTCCGGGAGAGCTGGGCGAGGGCAGGTGCGGGTCTCCAGTCCAGTGCATGGGCGGAGCCCCAGCCAGGCCCCCCTGGGAGCTGAGTGGTGCGGGGTCTGCCCCGCTGGCCCTGTTCCCGCTGCCCCTGTTCCTGGGCTGTCGAGGGTGTCCCCTGACATTCACAAAACTGGATTTTCCAGGACCTCTGTCCCCAGTGCCCACTTCATGACCTTGTGGGTGGGGACAGGCACTTCCTGTGTCTGTCTCTTCAGGTCATAACGCTGACCCTGGTCTTGGTGTTTGGGTGTGTGTGGGGGCCGGTCTGGGCCGCAGGGCTCACTGTGGCCGCTCTTCCTCTGTATGCTGAGTCAACATGGACTTGCTGGGTTTCACACCTCCTTGGGCTGACCCCACCTTGGCCCTCCTGGGCAGTGCCACTGCAGGCTCTCACACAAGGTGCGGGTCTTGGAACGCTGGACTGGTCGCGTGGTTCGCAGTCCCCTCACGGACTTCAGTCTGGGGGAGTTGAGCTCCTTGGTGCTGGTCAGTGCCCGAGGGGGCATGCCGTAGGGTGTGGCTGGGAGGCTGGGCTCTGCTGTCCGGCAGTGAGGGTCCCCCCTGGGGGAGTGTTTCTGGGCCAGGACTGCGGGGGGCGGTGGTGCCTGAGGAGTCCAGGCTCTGCTGGTTTGGGGCTGCCTAGATGGGTGAGTCCCCATGGCCTCCTGTCACTCCTTGAAGCACAGAGGTTGCTTAGTGGCGCTGATGTCTGAGGTCACTTGCTGCAAAACGTGCTGGGCAGGGGGGCTCCGTGGCACACGTGGGCACCTGGGGCCCCACTGCCGTGCTCCCGTGTGCCCGAGACTGCATAGGCATGGCCTCGTGTCCTCAGGCCGGGCCCTTTCTGTGCCTGGCAGTGCCTGCTGTCACCTGGGTCCCCGCCTGGCTCTCCCACAGCGGGCCTGTTCAGGCTTCCCTGTCCAGCTCTCCCTGGTGGTGGGAATGTTCTGTTTCTTGTGTTTTGATCTTTGATCCTGGAACAGATGTCCAGGTCCAGGGTGGCATTGACCCCTCAGCTGACCGTGGCACGATGTCTCTTCTCTCAACACAAGTGACCACAGCCCTGGACCCCAGGTGCAGTGAGCGTGGGTCCCTTAGCCGGTGGGCTCACTCTGGACACTTGGTGGCCTGCAGGTCTGAGCCACCACGGGCACCTTCCCGGGGCAGGGGACCGAAGCAGGGCGTTGAGAGCCAAGGAGCAGCTCCTCCAGCAAGTGACCACGGCCAGCCACGCTGCTCCATCCCTGGCTGGACAGCCCCACGAGTCTCCAGACAGGACCTGGAGGGTGCTTCATCTCCATCTGCCCACCCACTCTGGACAGCCCAGCCAGGCCGTGGGCCGAGGCTGTCCAGAGTGGGTGGGCAGATGACCCCCATGAGTGGGGGGTCAGCTCAGCGGGACCTGTGACCCAGGAGGGCCAGTGTGACCTCTGAGCGCCCCCAGGACAGCCCGTCCATGTGGTCTCATTAGATGAAGACACGTCCTCCTGGGAGGACAGCCGGGTGCAGTGGTCGTGGGCCAGGCCTGCCCTCCCTCCAGAGCCTGGTGCTGCTGAGGCCCTGGGCACTGGCCCCGTGCTGGGCCTGCAGGTGGAGAGCGAGGGGCAGCGAGGCTGGCTCCCTCAGACCCCCCAGCGCCCGGGGGGCCAGGGTGCTGCACACCCTCTCTGTGTGCCTGCCTGTGCTCAGGAGCGCGGTGGTCGCTGGTGCAGGGCACCTGGGTGGCAGGACACTCGTCCAGGATCTGAACTTGATCACAAACTTAATCTGCAAAGAGCCTTTTACAGATGAGGTCACGTCTGCAGGTTCAGGGAGCAGGATGCCGGGTGCCACTCTGGGTACTGTAGTTGGTGGCCAGGTGGAGTTCCAGCTGCCCTCGGCCTCCTGTGGGTGGTGGTGAGTGCCGTCCCACTCCCCAGCACCTGGTGGCTTTATGCCGCCTCAGGTTGACGCCCAGCAGGATAGGGGTCTCGGTGCTGAGCTCCGTGGGGCGCCCTGGGGCCGACTGAATGGTGGACTCACTCTAGGCCTGACTCTTGCCCACGTGTCCCTAGCACCTGTGTCCCTAGCCCATGTCTCCTGCTGCCCATGTCCCCTGCCCCCAAGGTCCTCTGTTGCCCCTGTTCCCCATGCGCCCCTCTCCCATGTCTCTGTCCCGTCTCTGTCGCTTTCCCCCATTCCCCACGTGTGACACCCCCTCATGTCCCCTGCCCTCAGTCCTCCCACCTCCTCCACCTGAGGTGTCCTGGCTGTGTCCACCTCTTTTCCAATTTTGAAGCCTTGGGTGCCTCCTGACCCAGACAGTGCGCCCGAAGCCGAGTGGGCAGAGGGACCCAGCGGGTTACGGTCCCCACAGTGGGCTGCCGGTGGCCTGGTGTGCTGAGGTGACAGCCTGTCTGGGGCCGCCTGACCTCGGGTGCAGGAGGGCATGGCGCTGGCACTGTGTGGCACTGCTGTCCTGCCAGGAGCCCTCTGTGACTTTAGGCAGGCGGGCAGGGTGCCCCGTGCCTCAGTTTCCCCTTTGTAAAAGGGCACCACGTGGGGATCAGTGCGTCGGGAGGGGCCCTGGAACCTCCTCAGGACAGGTGGCACGGGAGGTCCCATCAGGTGTCCCCAGCCCACGGCCGCGTCCCCTGAGGAAGCCAGGTGCGGGCGGGGACCCTGCCTGTAGATGGAGGACTGTCCGCCAGGGCCGAGCACCTTCTCCGTGGGTGGACGGTTACCCCCGGCTTCCCCAGCTGGCGTAGCGCTGTGACCACCCCGTGGACAGGTCTGTCTGTCTGCCGGTCGGTGCGTGAGACACCATCCCGGCTCGTTCATTGCCACAAAATGGAAAAACTACTTTTCTGCCTAAAATAGGCGTCCAACAAAGTTAGCCGTCTGCCCGTTCAGCCTGAACTTCTCGAGTCTGCAGAGCTGGACGTCTGGGAAGGGACTGGGACAGAGAAGCTGGCTGGGGGCCGTGTCGCGAAGGGACGCTGAAGGTGTGGTGTCCATGGCGGACCCGAGGCCGGTCTGCTTTTCCTGCCGAGGACCCGCGTGGATGCGGGGTTCTGTTGCTGTGTGACTGTGTGTCCCTGGGCTCGTGGGCCAAGCAGAGCTGTGGGCACTCACGGCCTCTGGGGGTGACCCTGGGTGAGTGGGGGCTGCAGGTTCCCGAGCTGTGCTTGTCCCTCGAGGCCGGATGGCTCTCGTTCTTCTTCAGCCAGTTACTAACGTAGAGCGGGTGCCATCTAGCTGGCCTAGGGCACCTCGGGCCTGTGGTGCGTCCACACTCCAGGAGGCTGGGCCGGCCCTCTGCCTGGTGCCATGTCCTGGAAGGGCCTATGCACCACTGGGCGCCTCTGCCCTGGCACAGGTGCCCTGAGCCACTGCCCGCGGTGGACAGAGACTTACCAGCCCAACAGTTCTTCCGTGATTGAGCTGTGGCAGGGCCAGCAGAGCAGGAGATGACCGGGAGGGGTGCACTGAGAAGCTGGCTGGCTCAGGTCCCCGGGGAAGGGGCTCCTCAGGTCGCACCGGGCCCCGTGGGGAAGTGCCGGGGGCCGTCAGGGGGCCAGGGTGTGGGAGAGGCTCCTGTGGCTGCCGTGGGAGGCCTCCTGGGAGGCTGGGGGAGGCCGGGCGAGCAGACTGAGGGCCAGGCGGCGGGGTCATTGCAGTGGGCTCTAGGGTACAGGGGTGTCCCTGGTGACCTGGCCTGAAGTGTGAGGGCCCCGTAGGGGAGGAGGCCTGGGACGTGTTGGTTGTTTGTATTTGGAACTTCCCTGCAGGGACCATCCGAGAGGGACAGTTCCTCAGGGTCACCCGACTCCAAATGCCAGCCCATCAGAGACCTCAAACACGGAACGTGGTTGGACCCTGGAGCCTTCTCATGGCTGTGGCAGCCGTTTCAGTGGGAGGAGCCCCTCCCAGACCCCTGGACCTGCCGCCGCCGGTTGTTGGCCGAGGGGAGGGTGGCAGAAGTCCCCTGTGACTCCCCAGGTCCTGCAGCACGAAGCCCACCGTGTGAGCAGCAGCAGGCTCCGGGGAGGCGGCCTCACTCCTGGCCCAGGCCACTGCTGGGCACCAGGGTGGGGGTGGGGGGTCAAGCCATCCATCGGTGGCCCAGGTCTGCTGCAGCCTGGCACCTCGCCACGTTGGGTGCTGAGCACCTTCCGCCTTCGGCTGTGGCACGTGGGTTTCATGCCCGGAGGGGAGTCTCTCCTCCCTGGGGAGCTCGGCTGCCAGTGCCCATGGTCCCCTGCATGTGGTGGTGCAGCACCTCGGAAGGCCACCTGACCCCAGAGTTTGGCCCGCGATGGCTGGGACCACAGCACCCCCATCCCGGCTCAGGCCTGGTGCCCGCGGCGCTCAGCGTCTGTGGAGCCCCCCCGGATGTAGGTCAGAGGCTGCTTGCCTGCCCCTGTGGCTACTCCCCAATCCCAGCCCCGGGCGGCCTGCGGGACCGTCAGCGGCTCCCCGCCCTGCCCTGCCCTGCCCTCCTGCGCGTCCTCCCTCAGCCCTGCTCGTGCGGAGCGGCTTGTTTTTGTGTGACGTCAGCTCCTCGGTATCCATGCCGTGTTTTAGTTTGTGCCTCGGCTGCCGGCTACAGCTTCCCGGGGGAGCCGGTACCACCCGGGCCTGAGACACGAGGCGGCAGGGATGTGAGGGGGGGCGCAGCACGGCCAGCCTTCCCCCAGAAGCCGCTCTCCAGCAGAAGTCCGCCCTGCCCGTTGTCAGTCGGAGACGGGGCCGCCGCCTGGGCTGGCGAGGGAGGAAGATGCCTGCCTGCACGCCCACCCTCCGCCGAGCATAAAGAATCCCTGGCTGAGGAGGCAGGAGAAGAAAGCGGTGAGCAGCGCGGCCCTCCCGGGGTGGCTGCAGGCCTGCAGCGCGGCGTTGGTGGCAGGCAGGCCGTGTGCCTGCGGCTCTGGGGCTGCCAGGCGGCGATCCGGGTCTCGCGTCCTGGCGCTGCCACAGCCCGTGCTGCACAGATGTTCCGGCGCTGAGTCCGCGGACTCTGACTCGCTGCCGGGTCTGGGATGTGGCCGCGGCAGCTCAGGATGGTGTCGGGGGAAGTACGGTGAGGAGCGCTGGGCTTCCCAGGCTGGGAGATTTTTAGAAAGATGCCCGCCGCCGCCGGGCCGGCGAGGCGGGCAGCGCGGGCGTGAGGGGAGGAAGCGTGTGGCACGGTGGTGCCCCGGGCCTGGGGTTGGGAGCTGCTGCAGAGGCTGGCATGGCGGGGCAGCCTGGTCTCCTGGCCACTCGGGCCCTGGGGAGGTGCTGGCCGTGGGAGTGGTGCTGTGGCTGGTGCGGTGGTGCCCGGAGCGGAGCCGAGGTGCGCGTCCGGCTCTCTCCGTCCTGCATCGCTGCAGGCAGGCAGATTGTGGTGACGCCTGGGGACCAGGGTCGTCGCTGGGGCCACGCGTGAGCCGCTAGCACCTGTTTCCATGAACAACGCCGCGCTCGCTGCTGGCTCGCCGGGGCTTGCGGGCTTTCAGGAGCAGCCTGCCTCCTGCCTGTGTGACAGCAGCGTCATGTTGGAGTCTGGGCGGCTCGGGCAGCACTAGCGGCTCCCTCACCGGGGTCCCTGGAGGTCTGCGGGGAGTTGTGGTTCTGGAATCCCCTTCTCTGTTCTGAAATGGTTGGAGGTAGATGGGGACCCGGGGCTGCGCGGTCTCTGGTGGGGATGGGGGAGCCGGGATGCTTCTCTGACGTCCATTTTGCAAGGTGCTTTTAGAAAAAAAAACCACCACCACCAGGCTCCCCGCCAGGCTGAGGGGAGCTGGGCCTGGAAGGACCAGGAAGGGGCCCTGGGCAGAGGGCGCCCTCCCCCTGGCCCAGGCTGCTGTCGCTGGGATCTGGGACCGGACCTGCTGCTGGTGGTAGGCACGGCGGGGCCTGTGCACCCGGTGCTGCTGCACGGATCGGATCGAGCTGTGTCACACTCCCGGTGCCTGGGGTGCTGGGCCTCTTCCCTTCCTGTGGCCAACGTGGCTGTGTATGGCTGACAGGCCCCACCGGGTAGATGCAGCCAGGGTCTCTAGAGCCGGGGCCAGGATTCAGACCTTGTGGGTGGCTTCTAGTGCTCTGGCCCTTGGTTGGGTTAGTCAGGGCCTTGACCAGGGACATTTGAGGGGTGAGGGCCCCTCCCCCGAAAGCCCCTTACCGAGGCCACTGGAGCGGCTGTGCCTGTCTTGGCCAGGGCTGCGTTGAGCCACCAGGCCCTGCCTTGGCCATGGGGCCAGCAGTGGCTGCTCCGTGGCTCCTTCAGAGGCAGCCACAGCGTTACATAAGGAGCGGCGCCTGCCCGGCCTGAGCTCGGGCCTCACCTTGACTTCATCCCCCTCTCATTACCTGCTGGGCTGGCCCGTCTCTCCACCGGACCACACGGCTTGGCCTGTCCACGGAGCCAGGCCATGCCAGGGGCTGCTGGTGCATGCCGCCGCAGGCTCCAGACCTCCAGAGGGTCTGCAGGGACTTCCTGTGAGCGCTCTCAGCAGCTGCCCCGGTGTGCGTCCACTTCTCCTGATCATCAGCTAGCCCAGCACAGGGAGGTCTGACCGCTGGGAGCACTGTCCAGGTAGATGGGCTCCTGACTTCTGAGTGTCCCGGGCTGGGAAGCTGTCCCTTCCTGTGCCAGGCTAGATCTGCTGAGAGGGCCTGCGGGTAGGAGTTGCCTTGGTGGGGGCTGCCCATGGCCCTGGAGAGAGCCCTCCTGGGTTGACCGTCCACAGAACCTAGGGCACTTCTCTTCTGTGTTTGCCACCCGGCACCAGGATTGGCGGGTCTGGCCCCGTCTTGCTCCTCTTGCTCCCTCTTGACTCCGTGCTGCCTCTGCCACAGGGCCTTTGCTCAGGCTATGGCCTTCACTCCTCGCAGGGTGATGGCCCATGGGGCCACAGCTCCCCCAGCTGTCATCCATAGACTGGCCAGGCAGGCGGAGGGGTGCCTAGCTCCCACTTGGGCTGGGCTCCAAGCAGGCGCGTGTACCGTGTTTGAAGGAGCTGTGTGGAGGGGTCTGATATGGGGACCCACCTGTCCAGCACTCGGCACTCTTTATGGTACCTTCACGCCGTCGCTGCTGTGGGTTAGGGCATGGAGGCTAGTTCTCAGACTTCCCTACACACCTGGAGGCTACCCCTGCTCTCCCAAGGCCTCAGGCAGAGCCAGCTGCCTACACCTCCCCGGGCGGCTCAGCTCCTAGGAGGGGCTCACGTGGTGCAGGTGGCCAGGTGGCCAGCAAACCCATTGGCAGATGCTGGGGCGAGGGAGGCACTTGGCTTCAGTCCTCGTGCCGTGAGGCTCGTGGGATCCGCTTGCTCTTCTTTTTAAACGTCTCCTCTGGGGAGTTAAAAAGAATTGGATCTTTAGCAAGATGAAACCTCCCTGGCTCAGGCAGGCAGTGAAGGACCCTCGGTGGAGAGTGGGGCCAGCGCCCACCAGGGCACCTGGGAACATGGCCCTGGATGGCTTGCTTGCCTGGCTTGCCTCACCGTGAAATGGGACTGTTGGAAGAATCCATCAAGGTCGCGTCAAGCACAGGAAGGGCGCCCCCGGTCTTGTCCTGGTTGGGAAATTGTGTCCCCGCTGTAGGGTTTGCGGTTTGCTGGGTGCCGTGGCCACGCCCATGATCCCACTGACTTGGGAGGCTGGGGCAGGAGGATCATACATGTCGTAGCAACTTAGCAAGACCGTGTTTCAAAATAAAAAATAAAAAGGGTTGGAGCCATAGCTCAGTGGTAGAGCTCCCATGGGTTCAAACCCAGTACAAAAAAAATAAGAAAGCTTACGTCACACACTATTTGATGTGTAAAGACTTACTTGGGGACTGGTAGCTCAGTGGAGGCAATCAGAGGAGGTAATCAGTGGAGGAGCTCAGTGGTATAGCTCAGTGGTGGAGCTCCGTGGAGGAGCTCAGTGGTGGAGCTCAGTGGAGGAGCTCCGTGGAGGAGCTCAGTGGTGGAGCTCCATGGAGGAGCTCAGTGGTATAGCTCTGTGGAGGAGCTCAGTGGAGGAGCTCCGTGGTGGAGCTCTGTGGTAGTGCTCAGTGGTGGAGCTCAGTGGAGGAGCTCCGTGGAGGACCTCAGTGGTGGAGCTCAGTGGAGGACCTCAGTGGAGGAGCTCAGTAGTGGAGCTCCGTGGAGGAGCTCAGTGGAGGACCTCAGTGGAGGAGCTCAGTGGTGGAGCTCAGTGGAGGACCTCAGTGGAGGACCTCAGTGGTAGTGCTCAGTGGTGGAGCTCAGTGGTGGAGCTCAGTGGAGGAGCTCAGTGGAGGACCTCAGTGGTAGTGCTCAGTGGTGGAGCTCAGTGGTGGAGCTCCATGGAGGACCTCAGTGGAGGAGCTCAGTGGTGGAGCTCAGTGGTGGAGCTCAGTGGAGGACCTCAGTGGTAGTGCTCAGTGGTGGAGCTCAGTGGTGGAGCTCCATGGAGGACCTCAGTGGAGGAGCTCAGTGGTGGAGCTCAGTGGTGGAGCTCAGTGGAGGAGCTCAGTGGAGGACCTCAGTGGAGGACCTCAGTGGTAGTGCTCAGTGGTGGAGCTCAGTGGTGGAGCTCCATGGAGGACCTCAGTGGAGGAGCTCAGTGGTAGTGCTCAGTGGTGGAACTCAGTGATGGAGCTCAGTGGTGGAGCTCCGTGGAGGACCTCAGTGGAGGAGCTCAGTGGAGGAGCTCAGTGGAGGACCTCAGTGGTGGAGCTCCGTGGAGGACCTCAGTGGTGGAGCTCAGTGGTGGAGCTCCGTGGAGGACCTCAGTGGAGGAGCTCCGTGGAGGAGCTCAGTGGAGGACCTCAGTGGTAGTGCTCAGTGGTGGAGCTCAGTGGTGGAGCTCAGTGGTGGAGCTCTGTGGTAGTGGTCAGTGGAAGAACTGCGTGGAGGAGCTCAGTGATGGAGCTCTGTGGAGGAGCTCAGTGGTGGAGTCCAGTGGTGGAGCTCAGTGGAGGAGCTCAGTGGAGGACCTCAGTGGTGGAACTCAGTGGTAGTGCTCAGTGGTGGAGCTCAGTGGTGGAGCTCAGTGGTGGAACTCAGTGGTGGAGCTCAGTGGAGGAGCTCAGTGGTGGAGCTCAGTGGTGGAGCTCAGTGGAGGACCTCCGTGGTTGAGTTCCGTGGTAGAGCTCCGTGGTGGAGCTCAGTGGTGGAGCTCCGTGGTGGAGCTCCGTGGAGGACCTCAGTGGAAGAGCTCAGTGGAGGAGCTCAGTTGTGGAGTCCAGTGGAGGAGCTCAGTGGTGGAGCTCAGTGGTGGAGCTCAGTGGAGGAGCTCAGTGGTGGAGCTCAGTGGAGGAGCTCAGTGGTGGAGCTCAGTGGAGGAGCTCAGTGGTAGTGCTCAGTGGTGGAGCTCAGTGGTGGAGCTCCATGGAGGACATCAGTGGAGGAGCTCAGTGGTGGAGCTCAGTGGAGGAGCTCAGTGGTGGAGCTCAGTGGAGGAGCTCAGTGGTGGAGCTCAGTGGAGGACCTCAGTTGTGGAGTCCAGTGGTGGAGCTCAGTGGAGGAGCTCTGTGGTAGTGCTCGGTGGTGGAGCTCAGTGGAGGAGCTCCGTGGTAGTGCTCAGTGGTGGAGCTCAGTGGTGGAGCTCCATGGAGGACATCAGTGGAGGAGCTCAGTGGTGGAGCTCAGTGGAGGAGCTCAGTGGTGGAGCTCAGTGGAGGAGCTCAGTGGTGGAGCTCAGTGGAGGACCTCAGTTGTGGAGTCCAGTGGTGGAGCTCAGTGGAGGAGCTCCGTGGTAGTGCTCAGTGGAAGAGCTGAGTGGAGGAGCTCAGTGGTGGACCTCAGTGGAGGAGCTCAGTGGTGGAGCTCAGTGGTTGAGCTCCGTGGTGGAGCTCCGTGGTGGAGCTCAGTGGTGGAGCTCAGTGATGGAACTCAGTGGAGGACCTCAGTGGTGGAACTCAGTGGTAGTGCTCAGTGGTGGAACTCAGTGGTGGAGCTCAGTGGAGGAGCTCAGTGGTGGAGCTCAGTGGTGGAGCTCAGTGGTGGAGCTCCGTGGTAGTGCTCAGTGGTGGAGCTCTGTGGTAGTGCTCAGTGGAAGAGCTGCGTGGAGGAGCTCAGTGGTGGAGTCCAGTGGTGGAGCTCAGTGGAGGAACTCAGTGGAAGACCTCAGTGGTGGAACTCAGTGGTAGTGCTCAGTGGTGGAGCTCAGTGGTGGAGCTCAGTGGTGGAACTCAGTGGTGGAGCTCAGTGGAGGAGCTCAGTGGTGGAGCTCAGTGGTGGAGCTCAGTGGAGGAGCTCAGTTGTGGAGTCCAGTGGAGGAGCTCAGTGGTGGAGCTCAGTGGAGGACCTCAGTTGTGGAGTCCAGTGGAGGAGCTCAGTGGTGGAGCTCAGTGGAGGAGCTCCGTGGTAGTAATCAGTGGTGAAGCTCAGTGGAGGAGCTCAGTGGTGGAGCTCAGTGGAAGACCTCAGTTGTGGAGTCCAGTGGTGGAGCTCAGTGGAGGAGCTCCGTGGTAGTGCTCAGTGGTGGAGCTCAGTGGAGGAGCTCCGTGGTAGTGCTCAGTGGAAGAGCTGAGTGGAGGAGCTCAGTGGTGGAGCTCCGTGGAGGAGCTCAGTGGTGGAGCTCAGTGGTTGAGCTCCGTGGTGGAGCTCCGTGGTGGAGCTCCGTGGTGGAGCTCCGTGGAGGACCTCAGTGGAGGAGCTCCGTGGAGGAGCTCTGTGGAGGAGCTCCGTGGAGGAGCTCTGTGGAGGAGCTCCGTGGAGGAGCTCAGTGGAGGAGCTCCGTGGTAGTGCTCAGTGGTGGAGCTCAGTGGAGGACCTCAGTGGAAGAGCTCAGTGGAGGAGCTCGGTGATGGAGCTCAGTGGAGGAGCTCAGTGGTGGAGCTCAGTGAAGGACCTCTGTGGTTGAGCTCCGTGGTGGAGCTCAGTGGTGGAGCTCAGTGGTGGAGCTCCGTGGTAGTGCTCAATGGAAGAGCTGCGTGGAGGAGCTCAGTGATGGAGCTCTGTGGAGGAGCTCCGTGGTGGAGCTCCGTGGTGGAGCTCCGTGGAGGAGCTCAGTGGAGGAGCTCCGTGGTAGTGCTCAGTGGTGGAGCTCAGTGGAGGACCTCAGTGGAAGAGCTCAGTGGAGGAGCTCGGTGATGGAGCTCAGTGGAGGAGCTCAGTGGTGGAGCTCAGTGAAGGACCTCTGTGGTTGAGCTCCGTGGTGGAGCTCCGTGGTGGAGCTCAGTGGTGGAGCTCAGTGGTGGAGCTCCGTGGTAGTGCTCAGTGGAAGAGCTGCGTGGAGGAGCTCAGTGATGGAGCTCTGTGGAGGAGCTCCGTGGTGGAGCTCCGTGGAGGACCTCAGTGGTGGAGCTCAGTGGAGGAGCTCCGTGGAGGAGCTCAGTGGAGGAGCTCCATGGAGGAGCTCAGTGGAGGAGCTCCGTGGTAGTGCTCAGTGGTGGAGCTCAGTGGAGGACCTCAGTGGAAGAGCTCAGTGGAGGAGCTCGGTGATGGAGCTCAGTGGAGGAGCTCGGTGGTGGAGCTCAGTGAAGGACCTCTGTGGTTGAGCTCCGTGGTGGAGCTCAGTGGTGGAGCTCAGTGGTGGAGCTCCGTGGTGGAGCTCAGTGGTGGAGCTCCGTGGAGGACCTCAGTGGAAGAGCTGAGTGGAGGAGCTCAGTGGTGGAGTCCAGTGGAGGAGCTCAGTGGTGGAGCTCAGTGGAGGACCTCCATGATGGAGCTTTAGCAGACAGGGTCTTGCTAAGCTGGCCTTGAACCTGGATCCTCCTGCCTCAGCCTCCTGAGTTGCTGGCATCACAGGGGGGTCCATGGTGTGTGCTGAACTGCCACATGGCATCATGTGCCTCTGGGACACCGTTACAAACCACAGACTAGTGGTGTGGAACAAGAGCTGGACCCTGTGTTTCGAGAAGGAAGCCCAAAGAACAATAAAACGTCTCTTGGACATTAAAAGACACGGTCATCCCACTGACTGGCCAGGATCCGGCAATGTGGGGCCGGAGGTGGCCCTGAGAGTCCCCATAGGGAGGCTCCTCATCCCAGGAACCTCCACACCTAGAGGTGCCTGCTTGTGACCTCCTCAGTTCCCCAAGGTCAAAGTTCTTCTCATATTCCCTAAAAGATAAGGAAGCCAGGTACAGCTGTGCGTGCCTGGCCTCTCCTTCTGTTTGCCCCAGGAAAACACCAGAGTTCCTTCAGACTGGTCTCATGGGGGACGGGGCAGGGGGCGGGTGTTCACATCACACTTCCCCAGGCCACTGGGGAGGTCTCCTTGGAGGGTCCTGGGGAGGCAGGCAGGCAGGTGGGCGAGGCTGCTGAGGGCCCACAGGCCCCTGGCTGATTTATTTATTTACTAATTTCTTGGGTGCTGGGGTCCCTCCCGGACCTAGCATGTGGGAGCCGTGCTCTGCTGCCACGTGCCTTCCCTTCTTGCTGGTCACAGGAGACAGAGGTCTGGCAGGGCCCGGTGGCCTCAGGCAGATGTTCTGCTGGACAAAGACTATAAGGCTTTTAAAAATAGACTTCATTTAAAAAATGAATCTCCTTTTCTATTCTGTATCTCTAGAGAATTTTTTTATATATTTTTATTTGCTCTAATCAGTTATACATGACATCAGAATGCTCTTCGATTCATTGTACATAAATGGAGCACAATTTTTCAGTTCTCTGGTTGTACACAAAGTAGGGTCACACCATTTGTGCCATCATGCATGTACCTAGGGTAATGGTGTCCATCTCTTTCCACCATCTTTCCTATCCCCAGGCTCCCCCCTCCCCTTTCCCCTTCCAGAGTTCCTCCATTCATCCCATGCCCACCCCCGCATTATGGATTGCATGCACTTATCAGAGAAAATGTTCGAGCTTTGGTTTTGAGAGATTGGCTTACTTTGCTCAGTGTGATATTCTCTAACTCCATCCATTTACCTGCAAATGCCATGATTTTGTTCTCTTTAAATGCTGAGTAATATTCCATTGTTTCTTTATGTACCACAGTTTCTTTATCCATTATCTACTGAAGGGCATCTAGGTTGGTTCCATAGTTGAGCTATTGTGGATTGAGCCACTATAAACATTGATGTGGGGGCTGGGGATGTGGCTCAAGCGGTAGCGCTCGCCTGGCATGCGTGCGGCCCGGGTTCGATCCTCAGCACCACATACAAACAAAGATGTTGTGTCCGCCAATAACTAATAAATAAATAAATATTTAAAAAAAAAAAACATTGATGTGGCCGCATCACTGTAGTATGCTGATTTTACGTCCTTTGGTTGTAGACCGAGTCTGGGTCAAATGGTGGTTCCATTGCAAGTTTTCTAAAAAATCTCCACACTGCTTTCCAGATTGGTTGCTCCAATTTGCAGTCCTACCAGCAATGTATGCCTTTTCCCCACATCCTCGCCAACACTTATTGATACTTGTTTTTTTTTTGGTATTAGGGATTGAACCCAGGCTCTCTACCACTGAGCCACATCCCCAGCCCCTTTTGGTATCTTATCTAGAGGCAGGGTCTCACTGAGTTGCTTAGCACTTCGCTTTTGCGTAGGCTGGCTTTGAACTCACAATCCTCCTGTCTCAGCCTCCCAAGCTGCTGGAATTACAGGTGTGCGCCACCATGCTTGCCTTATTATGGCTTGTATCCTGGATAACTGCCGTTCCGACTGGAGTGAGATGAAGTCTTAGAGTAGTTTTGATTTGCATTTCCGATTGTAGAGAGGTTGCACATTTTTTCACATATGTTTGATTGATTGTATATCACCTCCTGAGAAGTGTCTGTTCAGTTCCCTGGCCCATTTATTGATTGGGTTGTTTATTTTTTGGTGTTAAGTTTTTGGAGTTCTTTATATATTCTGGAGATTAGCGCTCTATCTGATGTGTGTGTGGTAAAACTCCCATTCTGTAGGCTCTATTCACCTCACTGGTTGTTTCTTTTGCTGGGAAAAAGCTTTTTAGTTTGAATTCATCCCATTTATTGATTGTTGATTTTATTTATTGAGCTTTAGGAGTCTTGTTAAGGAAGCCGGGGCCTCATCTGACATGATGAGGATCTGGGCCTCCGTTTTCTTCTGTTAGGTGCAGGGTCTCTGGTCTAATTCCTAGGTCCTTGACCTACTTTGAGTTGAGTTTTGTGCATGGTAAGAGAGAGGGGTTTAATTTCATTTTGCTACATATGCATTTCCAGTTTTCCCAGCACCATTTGTTGAAGAGGCTACCTTTTCTTAGTGTATGTTTTTGGCAGTTTTGTCTAATATGAGATAACTGTAATCATGTGGGTTAGTCTCTGTGTCCTCTATTCTGTACCATTGGTCTACATGTCTATTTTGGTGCAATACCATGCCATTTTTGTTACTATGGCTTTTAAAAAAATATTTTTTTAGTTGTAGTTGGAAACAATACCTTTCTTTTATTTATTTACTTTTATGTGGTGCTGAGGATCGAATCCAGCGCCTCGCATGTGCTAGGCAAGCGCTCTACCGCTGAGCCTCAGCCCCAGCCCCTACAGCTCTATGGTGTAGTTGAAGGTCTGGTGCTGCAATGCCACCTGCCCCACTCTTCTTGCTAAGGACTGCTTTGGCTATTCTGGGTCTCTTATTTTTCCAGATGAATTTCATGATTGAATTTTTTTTTCCTTTGGGGAGTGCCGTTGGGATTTTGATTGGAATTGCATTGAATCTGTATACTGCTTTGGGTTAGTGTGGCCATTTTGACTATTAATTCTGCCTATCCAAGAGCATGAGAGATCTTTCCATCTTCTAAGGTCTTCTTTGATTTCTTTCTTTAGTGTTCTGTAGTTTTCATTGTCGAGGTCTTTTACCTCTTTTGTTAAATTGATTGCCAAGTATTTTATTTAATTTTTTTTGAGGCTATTATGAATTGGGTAATTTTCCTAATTTCTCTTTCAGATGATTCATCACTGATGTATAGAAATGCACTTGAGTTATGGATATTGGTTTTATACCCTGCTGCTTTGCTGAATTCATTTATTAATTCTAGAAGTTTTCTGGTGGAAATTTTTGGATCTTCTAAGTGTAGAATCATGTCGTTGGCAAATAGTGATAGTCTGAGTTCTTCCTATTCGTATCCCTTTAATTTCTTTTGAAATTGACTTCATGTTTGGAACAGTTTTGAAAGTCTAGACGGATCGGGGTGGAGGTGATGCTCAGCAGCCCTGTGGTCTGTCCGCCACGGCGCTCAAGGCCTGTGGCAGGGAGCCAGCCGCGCCTGCAGCCCAAGCCCAGGTGACTGTGTGGGGACTTCCTAGCTGCTCCTGGATCCACTTCCCTCCCACCACCATGGGAGTTGGTTTGCAGCGTCTCCTGGCTCCGTCCCCATGGGACTCAGCCAGGGGATGCAGCTCATGGTTGTAGAAGGACCTCGATTTGGTTTCTCTCATGACTAGACTGGGTTGTGGGTTTGGGATGAAGATTCCAAGGCCAGGCGACCTCTTGATACCAAGTGCTGCTGTTGAGGTTGCATGGCCCCAGGACAGTGCTGCGGGGCCTGGGTGCCAGGCTGTGTGGCCTTCCCGGCCCCTGGCTCTGCTCGCCAGGGTGCTGTTCACATAGCCCCACACTCTAGGACAGGCGGTGGGGGGGCTGTGCTCCGGGTGGACCCCAGGCCTGCTCTAGGAGAGGTGGGGGGCTGTACTCCAGGTGGACCCCAGGCCTGCTCTAGGAGAGGTGGGGGCTGTACTCCAGGTGGACCCCAGGCCTGCTCTAGGAGAGGTGGGCGGCTGTACTCCAGGTGGACCCCAGGCCTGCTCTAGGAGAGGTGGGGGCTGTACTCCAGGTGGACCCCAGGCCTGCTCTAGGAGAGGTGGGGGCTGTACTCCAGGTGGACCCCAGGCCTGCTCTAGGAGAGGTGGGGGCTGTACTCCAGGTGGACCTCAGGCCTGCTCTAGGAGAGGTGGCGGCTGTACTCCAGGTGGACCCCAGGCCTGCTCTAGGAGAGGTGGGGGGCGGTACTACAGGTGGACCCCAGGCCTGCTCTAGGAGAGGTGGGGGGCTGTACTCCAGGTGGACCCCAGGCCTGCTCTAGGAGAGGTGGGGGCTGTACTCCAGGTGGACCTCAGGCCTGCTCTAGGAGAGGTGGGGGGCTGTACTCCAGGTGGACCCCAGGCCTGCTCTAGGAGAGGTGGGCGGCTGTACTCCAGGTGGACCCCAGGCCTGCTCTAGGAGAGGTGGGGGGCGGTACTCCAGGTGGACCCCAGGCCTGCTCTAGGAGAGGTGGGGGGCTGTACTCCAGGTGGACCCCAGGCCTGCTGTAGGAGAGGTGGGGGCTGTACTCCAGGTGGACCCCACGCCTGCTCTAGGAGAGGTGGGCGGCTGTACTCCAGGTGGACCCCACGCCTGCTCTAGGAGAGGTGGGCGGCTGTACTCCAGGTGGACCCCAGGCCTGCTCTAGGAGAGGTGGGGGCTGTACTCCAGGTGGACCCCAGGCCTGCTCTAGGAGAGGTGGGGGGGGCTGTACTCCAGGTGGACCCCAGGCCTGCTCTAGGATAGGTGGGGGCTTGCTCCAGGTGGACCCCAGGCCTGCTCTAGGAGAGGTGGGGGCTGTACTCCAGGTGGACCCCAGGCCTGCTCTAGGAGAGGTAGGGGCTGTACTCCAGGTGGACCCTAGGCCTGCTCTAGGAGAGGTGGGCGGCTGTACTCCAGGTGGACCTCAGGCCTGCTCTAGGAGAGGTGGGGGCTGTGCTCCAGGTGGACCCCAGGCCTGCTCTAGGAGAGGTGGGGGCTGTACTCCAGGTGGGCCCCAGGCCTGCTCTAGGAGAGGTGGGGGGGGCTGTACTCCAGGTGGACCCCAGGCCTGCTCTAGGAGAGGTGGGCGGCTGTACTCCAGGTGGACCCCAGGCCTGCTCTAGGAGAGGTGGCGGCTGTACTCCAGGTGGACCCCAGGCCTGCTCTAGGAGAGGTGGGGGGGGGCTGTACTCCAGGTGGACCCCAGGCCTGCTCTAGGAGAGGTGGGGGCTGTATTCCAAGTGGACCCCAGGCCTGCTCTAGGAGAGGTGGGGGGGCTGTACTCCAGGTGGACCCCAGGCCTGCTCTAGGAGAGGTGGGGGGGCTGTACTCCAGGTGGACCCCAGGCCTGCTCTAGGAGAGGTGGGGGCTGTACTCCAGGTGGACCCCAGGCCTGCTCTAGGAGAGGTGGGGGCTGTACTCCAGGTGGACCTCAGGCCTGCTCTAGGAGAGGTGGGTGGCTGTACTCCAGGTGGACCCCAGGCCTGCTCTAGGAGAGGTGGAGGCTGTACTCCAGGTGGACCCCAGGCCTGCTCTAGGAGAGGTGGGGGCTATACTCCAGGTGGACCCCAGGCCTGCTCTAGGAGAGGTGGGGGCTGTACTCCAGGTGGACCCCAGGCCTGCTCTAGGATAGGTGGGGGGGGCTGTACTCCAGGTGGACCCCAGGCCTGCTCTAGGAGAGGTGGGGGCTGTACTCCAGGTGGACCTCAGGCCTGCTCTAGGAGAGGTGGGGGCTGTACTCCAGGTGGACCTCAGGCCTGCTCTAGGAGAGGTGGGGACTGTACTCCAGGTGGACCCCAGACCTGCTCTAGGAGAGGTGGGGGCTGTACTCCAGGTGGACCTCAGGCCTGCTCTAGGAGAGGTGGGGGCTGTACTCCAGGTGGACCCCAGGCCTGCTCTAGGAGAGGTGGGGGCTGTACTCCAGGTGGGCCCCAGGCCTGCTCTAGGAGAGGTGCGGGGCTGTACTCCAGGTGGACCCCAGGCCTGCTCTAGGAGAGGTGGGGGCTGTACTCCAGGTGGACCTCAGGCCTGCTCTAGGAGAGGTGGGGACTGTACTCCAGGTGGACCCCAGACCTGCTCTAGGAGAGGTGGGGGCTGTACTCCAGGTGGACCTCAGGCCTGCTCTAGGAGAGGTGGGGGCTGTACTCCAGGTGGACCCCAGGCCTGCTCTAGGAGAGGTGGGGGCTGTACTCCAGGTGGGCCCCAGGCCTGCTCTAGGAGAGGTGCGGGGCTGTACTCCAGGTGGACCCCAGGCCTGCTCTAGGAGAGGTGGGGGCTGTACTCCAGGTGGACCCCAGGCCTGCTCTAGGAGAGGTGGGGGCTGTACTCCAGGTGGACCTCAGGCCTGCTCTAGGAGAGGTGAGGGCTGTACTCCAGGTGGACCCCAGGCCTGCTCTAGGAGAGGTGGGGGCTGTACTCCAGGTGGACCCCAGGCCTGCTCTAGGAGAGGTGGGGGCTGTACTCCAGGTGGACCTCAGGCCTGCTCTAGGAGAGGTGGGGGGCTGTACTCCAGGTGGACCCCAGGCCTGCTGTAGGAGAGGTGGGGGCTGTACTCCAGGTGGACCCCAGGCCTGCTCTAGGAGAGGTGGGGGCTGTACTCCAGGTGGACCTCAGGCCTGCTCTAGGAGAGGTGAGGGCTGTACTCCAGGTGGACCCCAGGCCTGCTCTAGGAGAGGTGGGGGCTGTACTCCAGGTGGACCCCAGGCCTGCTCTAGGAGAGGTGGGGGCTGTACTCCAGGTGGACCTCAGGCCTGCTCTAGGAGAGGTGGGGGCTGTACTCCAGGTGGACCCCAGGCCTGCTCTAGGAGAGGTGGGGGGCTGTACTCCAGGTGGACCCCAGGCCTGCTGTAGGAGAGGTGGGGGCTGTACTCCAGGTGGACCCCAGGCCTGCTCTAGGAGAGGTGGGGGCTGTACTCCAGGTGGACCCCAGGCCTGCTCTAGGAGAGGTGGGGGCTGTACTCCAGGTGGACCCCAGGCCTGCTCTAGGAGAGGTGGGGACTGTACTCCAGGTGGACCCCAGGCCTGCTCTAGGAGAGGTGGGGGCTGTGCTCCAGGTGGACCCCAGGCCTGCTCTAGGAGAGGTGGGGACTGTACTCCAGGTGGACCTTAGGCCTGCTCTAGGAGAGGTGGGGGGGCTGTACTCCAGGTGGACCCCGGGCCTGCTCTAGGAGAGGTGGGGGCTGTACTCCAGGTGGACCCCAGGCCTGCTCTAGGAGAGGTGGGGGGGGGCTGTACTCCAGGTGGACCTCAGGCCTGCTCTAGGAGAGGTGGGGGCTGTACTCAGGTGGACCCCAGGCCTGCTCTAGGAGAGGTGGGCGGCTGTACTCCAGGTGGACCCCAGGCCTGCTCTAGGATAGGTGTGGGGGGCTGTACTCCAGGTGGACCCCAGGCCTGCTGTAGGAGAGGTGGGGGGGGCTGTACTCCAGGTGGACCCCAGGCCTGCTCTAGGAGAGGTGGGGGACTGTACTCCAGGTGGACCCCAGGCCTGCTCTAGGAGAGGTGGGGGGGGCTGTACTCCAGGTGGACCCCAGGCCTGCTCTAGGAGAGGTGGGGGCTGTACTCCAGGTGGACCCCAGGCCTGCTCTAGGAGAGGTAGGGGCTGTACTCCAGGTGGACCCTAGGCCTGCTCTAGGAGAGGTGGGGGGGGCTGTACTCCAGGTGGACCCCAGGCCTGTTCTAGGATAGGTGTTGGCTGTACTCCAGGTGGACCCCAGGCCTGCTCTAGGAGAGGTGGGGGACTGTACTCCAGGTGGACCCCAGGCCTGCTCTAGGAGAGTGGGGAGGCTGTATTCCAGGTGGACCCCAGGCCTGCTCTAGGAGAGGTGGGGGCTGTACTCCAGTGGACCCCACGCCTGCTCTAGGAGAGGTGGGGGCTGTACTCCAGGTGGACCTCAGGCCTGCTCTAGGAGAGGTGGGGGCTGTATTCCAGGTGGACCCCAGGCCTGCTCTAGGAGAGGTGGGGACTGTACTCCAGGTGTACCCCAGGCCTGCTCTAGGAGAGGTGGGGGGGGCTGTACTCCAGGTGGACCCCAGGCCTGCTCTAGGAGAGGTGGGGGCTGTACTCCAGGTGGACCCCAGGCCTGCTGTAGGAGAGGTGGGAGGGGCTGTACTCCAGGTGGACCCCAGGCCTGCTCTAGGAGAGGTGGGGACTGTACTCCAGGTGGACCCCAGGCCTGCTCTAGGAGAGGTGGGGGCTGTACTCCAGGTGGACCCCAGGCCTGCTCTAGGAGAGGTGGGGGGGGCTGTACTCCAGGTGGACCCCAGGCCTGCTCTAGGATAGGTGGGGGCTTGCTCCAGGTGGACCCCAGGCCTGCTCTAGGAGAGGTGGGGGCTGTACTCCAGGTGGACCCCAGGCCCACTTTGCTGGTTTGTTGCTGCAGCTGGCCCAGCCATGGGCTCTGGGGCACGGTGGAAGGTGGCCTAGCTGCAGCCAGACCACAGGGGTCTCTGGCTGAAGGGGTCACCGTGGGGGCCTTGAGCATGCCTGGGCTGGAGGCGTTACCCCCAGGGAGGGTCCTTGGCACCAGTGATGCAGGAGCTGGTGTGGCCCTTGGCTGAGCCAGCGTCATCCAGGGTTGAGGGAGTTCTCGAGGGGTGGGCTCCCCTCACTGGGCCCCTCCTGACCTGAGCCATGTGGCCATGTTGGGGTGGCAGCACAGAGTCTCTCCTCGGCTAGCTCTTGCAGGGCCCGTGTGGGTCAGACTGGCCACGCTGGCACCTGGCTCCCCTGCCCTTCGTCCCCTGGCTTCCTGTGACACACTGCAGGGTCCTTGACCACCGAGCCACACCCCAGGCCTTCTGATTTTGTATTCTGAGACAGGGTCTCACTCAGTAGCTGACGCTGGCCTTGGACTTGCCATCCTCCTTCCTTGGCCCCCTGAGTAGCTGGGATGGCAGGTGTGGCCCCCACCTGGCCTTATACTGCACCGAGTCTGATGATCCCACAAGGGCAGAGAGGGCAGTGTGGTCAGGTGCCCGCTGCAGGATGAGAGGCCCCCTTTCCACGCAGGGTCTTCCTGTTGGGCAGTCATCCTCAACTGGCCTCGTCCAGCCATCACTGCTGCAGCGAGTCTCCACGTCGAGGCTGTGGGTGGTGCTGGGCGAGGGCCTCAGCTACCCTCACATGCTCTCCAAGGACCCAGTGGTCAGGTGTGGAGCAGGACAAGCGGTCCTGCAGGACCCCAGCGTTGGTGTCGCAGCACTGGACAGCCGCTCCCCACCTCCTGCCCCGAGCGTGGCCAGGCGACCTGCAGGGTGACCCGTGTGGCTGGCTCATCTGTGCCGTCTCGGGTCTGCCTCGATCTGACTGGAGGTTTTGGTGGGTCACTCTGTGGGTGGAGGTGGCTTCCTGGGGCTCCCGGCTGATGAGGTCAACACCAGGTCTTTGGGGAAGACGGAGGAAGCCGGGCTGCCCACGTGAGCCCCCACGGGCAGCAGAGCCGTGTCGAGCGGACTCCCGGGAGGTGCCCCTCTGCCAGAGGAGGGTGCCAGGGAGAGACCAGGTTCCACTGGCCTTGGCGGTGCCCCTCGGAGTGGCACTTGGAGGTCTTGTGGCTGTGAGTGGGTGGGCGGTGTGGGGGCAGCCCCGGGGGCTGCAGGACAGCCGTGGGTGAGCTGGCGGGCCTCCCCCGTGTCCCCACAGGTCCCTGCGGCAAGCTCCCAGATGAGTGTCTAGTGCCCGGGCCGGTTCTGCAGCAGCACGGTCAGCCTTCCGCAGGTTGACCCTGCTGACCTGGGTGGACTGGGGCCCTGTCTGATGATGGCCTGACCTAGGAGGTTGTGGCTTGTGATGGTGTCTGGGCTCAGCCCCACATGTCATAGCCCAGGAGCTCCGCAGGGGTCCTCAGGGGAAGGGCTCGGTGGCATGGGGACCAGGGTCCATACAGTGCCCTCTTCTGCCCCTCTCCACTGTCCTCTGATTTCAGCTCCAAGCTCACTGACAGCTCCAGGCTGGTGACGTGGCCAGCCTCCAAGCTCAGGGAAGTCGCGAGGTTCTCAGAGATACCGGGCGCGTCGCTTAGTTAGAGGACGACTTGCCCGTGGACCCCGAGCTCCTTGGGGGGCTGCCCAGGCTGCACCGCTGGTGAAGTGTGGCTGTGTGTGTGGTGCTGGGGTGGACCTGGGGTGGACCTGGGCCCAAGCATGCCGGGCCAGGGCTCTGCCTCCGAGCCGCACCAACAGGACTGTTTTCCAAGCAAGAAGACCCTGCGAGGAGGCCCTGGGGTCCCTGCATCGCCTGGGGACGGCTGGAGCGTCGTCTTCTCAGGTCTCTCGGGAACGTGACCAGTGCTGGTTTCTCCATGGCTGGTCACAGTTGGTGTCTGAAACCCTCTGGTGCCGTTTTCCTCCCTGGCGGGGAGGTCCACAGCCCGTGTGGCACTTGAGCAGGTGTGTGCTCTCGTAAGCCCCCCCAGTGCCCGGGAGCAGGCTGTGTCGCGGGGCTCTGCAGGTCTCCACGTGCACAGGGCACCCTGGGCTTCGGGACAGCTCCCTCGCAGCTCCCCACAGGCCGCCCTGGGCATACCAGGTGCTTCTGCCTCCCCGACGGCTCACAGGGCTGGCTGACCCTCAGACGGGCCACCCTTGTGGGACCTATGTCCTGTAGCCCCTGTGTGGTCCCCATGTCCTGGTCTCTGGCTGGGGACTGCAGGTGGCGGTGAGCAGGGCACCGAGGTGTTCCAAGGACTCCTCTGCTCCTCGTGGCAGTGCTGTGTGACGGGCGGCACAGGAGCTGCTGGCCCCTTCCCCTGTGCTTCCACAGCGAGAGCTGGGCGAGGGGTCAGGAGGCAGTCCCGGGCCTGCGCCTGCCCAGCTGGGCACTGAGGCACCAGACAGGAGCATGGGAGAGGCATCTGGGTAGCGGGGTGAGGGGCTCGGAGCGGGCAGAGGGTCCATCTCCACCCTGTGACCTTGGCTTCTGCCCCCCGTTGCTCTCCGTCTGCCAGAACCTCGTGTCACCGAGGGGTGCTTTCCGACAGTGGCCATCCTCGCACAACTGGCATGTGCTGGGCAGGGGCTGCACCTCTGAGCTCACCCAAGCCCTCACCAGTGGCATTTTCAAAATTTCTGTATATTTCTATTTTTTATTTTATTTTAAAGAGAGAGAGAGAAGAGGAGAGAGAGAGAGATAATTTTTTTTTTCAGTTTTCGGTGGACACAACATCTTTATTTTATCTTATGTGGTGCTGAGGATAGAACCCAGCGCCCCGCGCACGCCAGGCGAGCGCGTGACTGCTTGAGCCCCATCCCCAGCCCTTTTGTGTATTTCTTGAAGGGAAGACAGGGTCGGGGAACTGTCCCGTGGTCTGCTGCGGCCCGTGGCGTCTGGGAGCCCAGTTGCAGAGTTAACCTTCTCTGCGGAGAGTGACCTGCGGAGTCTCCTCTTCGGAGCCCACAACCAGGCTCGGGCATCTTGCGTGCAGGATTGCAAACCCACACCCCTGGTGCCTGTGGCCTCCCCTCTGGCCCAGCTCTGCCTCTTTTCCCTGGGTCCTTCACATCCTTTGGCATCGAAGGTGATTCTGCCTCAGACCTAGGAGCTCCCCTTGGGTCCATGGAACAGAGTGGACTGTGGGCAGCTGCCGGCCTGCCCTCCCTCCCAGGCAGGGTCTGCATCTGCCAGTGGGTTCTGCCCGACACCGTCTTGCTGCTGCAGACCCACCGGCCAGTAGACTCTTGTCCTGCCCTCTTCTTCACCCGATGTGGCCAGCGGGCCCTCCACTGTGCACCGGGAGACCCCAGGGTCTCCCACGGTTGTCCAGGTGCGGTCCCCCAGGTCCGGTAGTGGGGCCTCCTGCAGCCCAGGTGTGCTGGCGTTTCCCGTCTCGGGCACGCAGGTCCTGGCCCTCGCCCACTTCCAGCCTAGGAGAGGACGCCTCTCCAGGTGGAGAGTGGTGTTGGAAACCATTCCACCGGAGCTGAGGCTGCTGGACCCCGGGCATGGCCTGGTGCGCACCTGTGACAGTCCTGGGTCTGCCGGCCAGGCTCCCCATCCCTCTCACCCGGGGTCCACGCCTGGTCCTGTGTGTCCACCATGCATTCTGGCTTCACACAGGCAGAGCAGGTGCAGAGCCCTGACCCCTTGACCACTTTAGGGGGCCGAGTACAGAGGGGGCCAGTTTGCAGCTCTCCTGACTGGGACACCCCCGGGCCTGCTCTGCTGGAGTGTGGCTCTGGAGTGGCCAGGCTGCTGGCCCTGCTCTCCGTCTGTCTGCCCATGACTTAGGAGGGTCGTGTGAGAATCCGCCTGATTCACACAGGAGAGCTGGGGTGCCGTTCCTGCCTCCTGGTCTGAGCCCAGGCACCGCCCCGCCCGCCCCTCCCGGCCGAGCGTCCTGAAGGGCAGGAGGTGTGCAGCCTCCTTGCTCAGCTCCTCGCTTGCCCCCGGCCGTCATCTCCTCAGGTGCCCTCGCTCCTGTTCCCAGGCCGTCCCTGGACTGCCTCGCGCTGCCGCGTCCCTGGTGTCCCCTTCCTGGTGACAGCTCTTCAGCGTCCTCCACGCAGAGACTGCGGGAGGAGCGTCTTTCTTCTAATGCGGTCAGCGGTGAGGAAGGCTTTCTTGACCATTTGGAGTTTTTTTCAGCTTTATAAGTTGCTGTTGGTAATGTGACACGGGGTCTTAGGAATGTTTTGAATCTGGGGACAGCCTCACTGATTCCTCTCCAGACCTGTCAGGTGGCTGAGGGTTTCCAGTGTCCCCGGTGGCCTGCCTTGGACCATGGGGCCATGTGCACAGCCGCGGGAGACCCAGGCCCCGGCAGCATGTTGGCAGACCGTCTGCCTGCCACCCAGAGTGCCCTGCAGTGGTGCTGCTGGGGACAGTGTCTGAGGGGGGGCTCGCCGCTAGGCCCACGTGCCTTCTAAACCAGCAATTCTTTTTTGGTCCTGGGGACTGGAGCCAGGGTGCCGGGACACAGCTCTTGATGTGGATTTTGAGACTGGGCCTCACCGGTTGCCCAGGGACCTGTCATCCTGCCTCAGCATCCCAAGATGCTAGGACTGCAGCTGGCCCCATTCTTGAGTGGCCAGGGCCTCTAGGGCAGCTGCGGGGGAGGTGACGGTCGTTGTGGCCATCCAGAGCATCTTGGCAGGCCAGTCCCGTTCGCGGGCACCTGCACTGTCCGCGTCTTGAGGCGGAGTCCGGAGCTGGGCAGCAGTCTGAGCTCTCCTTGGGCCTTCTTTTTGGCAGTACCTGGGGCTGGACCCAGGGCCTGTGGGTGGTGGGGGTGCTGGGCCACTGCCCTCCACCAGCTTTCAGAAGGGACGCTGAGTGGACAGGGAGTAGGGGATAAGTGGGTGCCGCAGCCGCCGGGTGGCCTGGGCTTCTGAGCTGCTGGTGAGCCCTCGGCTGGGAGGTTGCAGGATGCCGTGCCTCGCGTTAGTGATCTGGCCTCGGCCCCTCATCCAGAGGACCCTGGAGGAGCGTGCCAGGGCATCTGGTCGCCCGGACATCTGCTCTGCAGAGGAAGGGGACTCGGGTCACATTCTCTGGCTGGCACTCTGCTCCTGCTTCTGTGACTGTCCTAGTCTGCAAAGCAGGGCAAGGACCCCGTTTCCCATGAGGCCTGCCCTTGGGGCCGGAGACCTGCGTGGTGACTGGTGCGTGCTGGCCGCTGGCCGCCAGGCTCTGGCGTGAAGGCCTCCTTTGTTTGGAGGGTGGGGGAGCAGCTCTGAGTAGCGCTCTCTCCCTGCGCTCCCTGCCGGGTGGGGCCCAGGGCCGGGGCTTGGAAGGGGCTTGGAGCCACGTGGAGTGGGGAGGTCACTCTGCCATGCCCTCAGCCACCTGGCCCCAGCCCGCCATGCCCTGCCCCTCTCCCCTCGGCAGCTCCCTTCCCAGACCTCTTCAAGGCCAGCAGTCCTCCTCCTGCCTCGGCCACAGCCTCTTCCTTCCACCCATGTCCCTGCCCAGGGTCTGCTCAGAGGCCGCCTCTCCTGCGAAGGCCCAACTCTGTCCTCCCTGCTCCATGGAGGCTCCTGAGGTGGCCAGCTGCTCCCACCTGGGGCGCAGCCTCGGGGCTGAGAAGGGTGCCTGGCCCCACTGGGCTCCCAAGATACACAGGACGTCCTGCAGCAGAGACGTCCTGCGGTGGAGGCCAGAGGTCCAGCTGTCCCCGCTGTCCGGGGAGCTGCCTGAGAGGTCCTGAGCCAGGTCTCTGGGCAGTGCTTCCTGCACAGAGCTGCCTGCAGGATGCCACGGCCCTGGTCTGGTGAGGCTGCAGGGCCCTCAGGCCAGCTGAGAGGCCACGTGCAAGGCTCATGTCCCCAGGGCCCCAGTGGCAGCACCAGAAGGAAAGGACCCGTGACATTTTGTCCAAAGAGCTGCTTCTGGTCACGAGAGCAGCACAGGCCGACCACGGCCAAGTGACAGCCGGAAGTCGAATCGCCCCTCGGTGCGGTGCTCTCCGAGGAACGTGCGGATGACCTGGGGTCAGCTGACCCCTGACTGACAGCCTCTGTCCCTGCCACCTTCATCCCTGCCGGAGAGTCTCGGGAGAGCAGTCACCCCGTGTAGCACATGGACAGTTTTGCCTTTGGAGGCCGAGAGGAGGGGACAAACCGTGTGGGGGGAACTCGTCCCCTGGAGGCAGGACATTAGGTTGCCCACCATGGGCCTGCCCCCCAACAGCTTCCGCCGGGTCGTCTTCGTCCCCGACCTGGGTGTCGGTGCCCGCTGGTGTCGGCTCTGTCCCCCTGGGTGTCGGCTCTGCCCCCGACCTGGGTGTCAGTGCCCACTGGTGTCTGCTCTGTACCCCTGGGTGTCGGTGCCCACTGGTGTCTGCTCTGTACCCCTGGGTGTCGGTGCCCGCTGGTGTCTGCTCTGTCCCCCTGGGTGTCGGTGCCCGCTGGTGTCGGCTCTGTCCCCTGACCTGGGTGTCGGTGCCCGCTGGTGTCGGCTCTGTCCCCTGACCTGGGTGTCGGTGCCCGCTGGTGTCTGCTCTGTCCCCCTGGGTGTCGGCGCCCGCTGGTGTCGGCTCTGTCCCCTGACCTGGGTGTCGGTGCCCGCTGGTGTCGGCTCTGCCCCCGACCTGGGTGTCGGTGCCCGCTGGTGTCGGCTCTGTCCTCTGACCTGGGTGTCGGTGCCCGCTGGTGTCTGCTCTGCCCCCGACCTGGGTGTCGGTGCCCGCTGGTGTCTGCTCTGTACCCCTGGGTGTCAGCTCTGTCCCCGACCTGGGTGTCGGTGCCCGCTGGTGTCTGCTCTGCCCCCGACCTGGGTGTCGGTGCCCGCTGGTGTCTGCTCTGCCCCCGACCTGGGTGTCGGTGTCCGCTGGTGTCTGCTCTGCCCCCTGACTTGGGTGTCGGTGCCCGCTGGTGTCGGCTCTGTCCCCGACCTGGGTGTCAGTGTCCGCTGGTGTCTGCTCTGCCCCCGACCTAGGTGTCGGTGCCCGCTGGTGTCGGCTCTGTCCCCCTGGGTGTCGGTGCCCGCTGGTGTCGGCTCTGCCCCCGACCTGGGTGTCGGTGCCCGCTGGTGTCGGCTCTGTCCCCCTGGGTGTCGGCGCCCGCTGGTGTCGGCTCTGTCCCCTGACCTGGGTGTCGGTGCCCGCTGGTGTCGGCTCTGTCCTCTGACCTGGGTGTCGGTGCCCGCTGGTGTCTGCTCTGTCCCCCTGGGTGTCGGCGCCCGCTGGTGTCGGTGCCCGCTCGTGTCGGCTCTGCCCCCGACCTGGGTGTCGGTGCCCACTGGTGTCGGCTCTGTCCCCTGACCTGGGTGTCTGTGCCCGCTGGTGTCGGCTCTGCCCCCGACCTGGGTGTCGGTGCCCGCTGGTGTCGGCTCTGTCCTCTGACCTGGGTGTCGGTGCCCGCTGGTGTCGGCTCTGCCCCCGACCTGGGTGTCGGTGCCCGCTGGTGTCGGCTCTGTCCTCTGACCTGGGTGTCGGTGCCCGCTGGTGTCGGCTCTGCCCCCGACCTGGGTGTCGGTGCCCGCTGGTGTCGGCTCTGCCCCCGACCTGGGTGTCGGTGCCCGCTGGTGTCGGCTCTGTCCCCTGACCTGGGTGTCGGTGCCCGCTGGTGTCGGCTCTGCCCCCGACCTGGGTGTCGGTGCCCGCTGGTGTCGGCTCTGTCCCCTGACCTGGGTGTCGGTGCCCGCTGGTGTCGGCTCTGTCCCCTGACCTGGGTGTCGGTGCCCGCTGGTGTCGGCTCTGCCCCCGACCTGGGTGTCGGTGCCCGCTGGTGTCGGCTCTGTCCCCTGACCTGGGTGTCGGTGCCCGCTGGTGTCGGCTCTGCCCCCGACCTGGGTGTCGGTGCCTGCTGGTGTCGGCTCTGTCCCCTGACCTGGGTGTCGGTGCCCGCTGGTGTCGGCTCTGCCCCCGACCTGGGTGTCGGTGCCCGCTGGTGTCGGCTCTGTCCCCTGACCTGGGTGTCTGTGCCCGCTGGTGTCGGCTCTGCCCCCGACCTGGGTGTCGGTGCCCGCTGGTGTCTGCTCTGCCCTGGGGCATGTTGTCAGTGGCCTGCTGCTGCACTGGCCCTCTGAGACCCCACTGTCCCACCAGCCTCTGTGGCTGTAGATGACCTCGGAGTCCCAGGACTCCCTAGGCAGGGGGTCTGGCAAATCAGCCTCCTGGTTTCTGGAGGTGTGGCCCTGTGTGGGGACCCTGGGGACCGGGGCTGGGGCAGGTTGGCCGACACTGGGAGGGAGTCACTCGCACGACCCTAGTTGGCCAATCAGGAGTGGCCTGCGAGGCCAGTGTGTGTGGGGCCAGGTCTGGGCTCAGGGGTCTAATTGGAGCCACCAGGGGACATGCGGGGACTGTGGAGGCTGGGCTGGAGCGTCCGTGCCGAGCACCCAGGTGGGGGACACCCAGGTGGGGGGGGCGGGTCTGCCTGTCGGTTGTGCTCAGGGTGCATCTGAGGGCTGAGATGGGGAGATGCGGCCACTGGGCATGGGCAGGCAGGGCGGCCTCTGGGTCTCTGGTGTGTGGGGCCTACACAGAGGTCCCGCCAGCACCGTGTAGCTCTTCAGGGAGGGCTGAGGGCCAGGGAGCACCCAGGCAGCCTGGAGAGCCCCCGGCATTCCCTCTGTAAGGGCCCACCAGGGCTTCTCAGGGGACTATGGCCTTGGTCACTGCTGTGAACTGGCACCAGTTCTACTGAAGGGCCACCTGGGGCTGACGGAGGACCCGGGGACTCAGCTGGCGGGACATGGAGGCTGCAGATGGGGGTGTAGGATGCAGGGGGCGGAGCTGGCGGCCGGCCTCTGCTCTGGGCAGCGGGGTCCCTGGGACAGCAGCTCTGCGGCTCAGCCTGCATCGCATTCACCTGTGAAGGTGGGGGCAGTGCTGGGCACCAGCGTTCCTCCGCGGAGTAGCCGTTGTCACGTTGCTCTTAGCCAGTCCCTCCGCCCATGGAGGCTGGCTCCTGGGCTGCAGAGGGGAGGCAGCAGCAGGGCTGGCGTGAGGCTCCCTTCCTGTCCAGCACAGTGCCACGGCCCTTGTCTGGTTAGGCTGCAGGGTCTTCCCTGTGACTGCAGCGGGAAAATCCACAGCCCGGTGGCCTAGGGGCAGCACACGCTGCTGGCACCTGGCCGTGCCTGGAATCCCTGCAACTCTGGAGGCTGAGGCAGGAGGCTGAGCAGGAGGATGGCAAGCTCCCGGCCAGCCTGGGCAATTTAAGGAGAACCTGAGTCAAAATAAAAAGTTAACAAGTGGCTGGGGATGCAGTTCAGTGATGAGCACCCGGGGTTCAGGCCCCAGGACCAAAAAAAGAAGCAACAGGTGTTACTTCTCCAGTGCCGGGGGCGGGAGTCCAGGTCAGGGACCGCAGTCTCTGGAGGGACCCCTTCCAGGTTCAGAGGCGGAGCCTTCCCGAGAGGTCCTGGCGGAGGGAGGGTCCAGTGAGCTGGAGCTCACCCTGCCTCTGGCAAGGCGCCAGTCCCAGGCCGGGGGCTCTGCCCTGCTGGCCTGGCCTTCATCCCATCAGGACCCAGTGCAGGCTGGCGGAGGGGTGGGGGCCGTGCACGTGTGGCGTGGCACCAGGGCTTGGACCCCACAGCACCGACAGCAGGAAGGCTGTCCCTGTGTGGAGGCCAGGCTGCTCCCTCCTGAGCTGCGTGGCCCTGAGTGACAGCTCCGGCGTGGGTGTGGAGGTTGAACTTGGCAGTGCCCATGCCAAGGATCTTCCGTCTCCAGCAGCCCCTGTGCCTCCTGGCCCTAAACGGGCACCCCAACCCGCCCCGGTTGGCATGCCTGTGGCTGCGCAGTGGGTGGTGTGGAGGTGGCCGAAGAGGGAGGCGAGGTCGAGCCCTGGTGGCAGGGCCCAGGCCCAGGGCCTCACAGGGTGCTGCTGCTGGCCACTTCCAGGATGCCGCTGGCCAGCTGCTGCTCAGGGTGCGAGACTGCCAGAGTGGCCCCAGTCCCCGGGGTCAGGGTCACCCTCGGTGGTTTGGGGAGTGACCGACGTGGCCACCTGGCCTTTAGAAACGACACCTGGTCTTCTGGACCGAGGCCTCCCGTGCTGGGCAGGGGCCACACCCCAGGCTGAGGCCTGTCCCAGGTCTCGTTCCCGCCCGTGGGGTCTGACTCAGCTGACCTGACGTGGCCTGGGCTTGTGGCCTGCGGAAGCATCTGTGGCCAGACCTAGCTCAGAACTAGACTCTGAGTTCGGCTCGTTAGTGGGTCTGTTTTCTCAGGCTGTGGACCGGACCCAGGGCCTCGTGCGTGTTGGACTGGCTCTCCACCAGAGCTCCACCTCAGCCCCTTTTATTCCTTATTTTGGACAGGGTCTCTCTTAGCTGCCCGGCTGCCTCGCCCTTGTGACCCCTCCTGCTTCAGCCTCCTAAGTGGCTGGGGTCACAGTGTGGCCACTGCACCAGGCTTGGTTCCTGCAGATATTTAAAGATCTTTCAGTTGTAGATGAACAAATGCCTGTTTTGTTTATTTCTATGTGGTGCTGAGGACTGAACCCAGTGCCTCACGCATGCGAGGCGAGCGCCCGAGCCTGACCTTGACATTATGACCTGAGCCTATTACTCAACAGACTACAAGTGACACTCGTCAAGCGCACCCAACGAGGCTGGGGTTGGGGCTCAGTGGGGCACTTGCCTGGCACGCACGAGGCCCTGGGATCGTCTCCAGCACCCTACACAGACTGCCAAAGGTGCCACCTGAGGTGACCTTGACAAAGGGATCAGGGCACCGTTCCCGTCACTCTGGGTTCCAATTGTGGCAGAAGGCACACAGCACTGAGGGCTCGTGGGCAGCCGAGGGAGGAAGCCCCTCCACGTGGTCAGGCAGCGTCCCCAGGACATCTCCTGGTGCAGAGCCAACGCTGTCCCCATTAAGTACTCACTCCCGTCCCTCCCCACAGCCTCCCTTCCACTTTGTCCCCAGGGGCCTGATGGCCTGCATGGACTAGCACGAGGTCTCTCCTGTCACCACCCTGTTCCACTTAGCGTGATGCCCTGGGGGGGCCACCTTTGTGTGACAGTGCCCTTCCCTCTGGGCTCTTGTCGCTGCGTGCTGTGCGCACCCCACCTCCTCACCCACTGGCCGCCAAGGAGGGGCCTCCTGCTGGCCGGGGGAGCAGCTGTGAGCCTGGGTCCTTCTGTCCTTGACGCAAGTTCACAGCTGCCCGACTCCCGCGGCCGGGCTGAGGCTCCCATCTCTGTTTTGTGGTGCCGCCCTGGGGGTGTGGTGACAGGTCCCATGGTGCAGGGGTGCCACTCTCTCCGCGTGTCCCCTCGGAGATGAGTCTGTTGGAACCGCCGACCGCGATGGAAACAAGGCTGCTGTGTCGCGCTCTCCCCGGGTTCTCATGGCGGACCTGAGGCGGTGCGCGTGGGTCTCGCCTCTTTGGCTGGAACTCTTGGTTCTAGAAGCAGAGGTGTGGGCAGCCTTGACTTCCGGGACAGAGAGTGGACGAGCTTCCCACGCGGGCAGCGGGCAGTGTCCTGGCTCGTGCGGGTGGTCCGCCTCTTCCTGTTCTTGATATTCTCAAGTCTTCAGTCGGGTTGGGTTGTCGTTGTGTGCTGCTGGGACGTGGGCCCAGGGGCGCCTCCCACTGAGCTACCTCCCGGGACTTTTTTTTTTTTTTTTTTTGATCTTGAGACAGGGTCCTGCTGAGCTGCCCAGGCTGGCCAGAGCCCATGATCCTCCTTCCCCGCCTCACGTTGCTGGGATCACGGGCGCGCCACGTGCCCTGTGCCCTGCCGGGCCTGTCGCATGGGGTCAGGCCTGTGCGGGACACAGCTGCTCTTGGCCGGCATGATGCAGCTGCAGGAGCTGCCTGTCTGTGGGGGACAGTGGGTGACCTGTCCTCACTGCCCACCACAGTGTGAGCGAGAGAGGATCTTGCTGCTTCTCTGAGATTCTTGCTCCTGCACGGGGTCCAGCCGGGAGTGCCTGTCCCCTCTGCTGGCCCTGTCCCAGGGCGTGGTCCCTTCGTGACCGGGTTTCCTGCGTGAATCCGGATGGGCACGGACACAGCACCTCGGTGCTCCTTTGAGGGCAACGAGGAGAGAGGTCCCTGCTGCCCTACTGGGCACTGTGCAGAAGAGGACCCAGCCCAGCAGAGGAGGGAGGAATGTCCCTTCCCAGGCCCTGCCTGGGCGTCCTGCATGCTGGGGCCTGGGACCCCAGCGGGCGGAGCACCGAGGCTGTGCCGGAGCCAGCTGCACTTGACACTCTGCACTGCAGAGAGCGGCCGAGGGTCTGCGGTGTGGGCCTCGGGCACAGCTGTCCCCAGGAGTGGGGCCGTGGGGCCAGGAGGACCTGCAGCTTTAGGGGTCTGCTGGGGAGCGCGCCGTGGTTCCTCAGGGATGTCGGCTGATCTGTTAGTCTGTCTGTTTCTTAACGGGGGATTTAAACGTGACCATCTATAAGCGATAAGGGATGGTGATCCGGGGAAGCCTAGGCCCAGTTTCCCGTGAGCGCTGACACGGTGGGGCCAGAGGGCAGGACGGGGCGGGCGGGCGTGGAGTCCTGGGCTTGGGCTCAGCTCCGTCCCCAGTGGTCCTCCAGGCGTCCTGTCCCAGCGCACCACCTCCCAGTCTTTTGGGAGCTGCCCCTCGTTTCCGCAGTTGTGGGTGCTGGGCTTGCACCAGGGCCTGTTTGTGCCGGGCAGCCCTCTGCCACTGGGCAAGGCCCCGGCCCTTGTCCGTCTTTCTGGACCCGTCTCTGACTTGCGCTGGGAGGGTCCAGCTCCAGGCCTCGCGGCCCCGCCAAGCCCAGTGGCCCTGGGGACCCTGTGTCCTCCCCCACCTCCCGGCCTGTGCCTGACACTGTGCGGCCATTCCCCTCTCAGCTCAGTTCTGACCTCTCTGCTCACCTGCCTCTAGGAAGCACCCACCGACCCACCCCAGATGTGGACACGCGTGATGCCGGCCCCTCGTGGACACCCGTGCTGGCCCACCCGTGACTTCTCGGGCGGGGTGCTCTGCATCTTGGCTGCCGTGGATCCGCTGGGTCCCGGGGTCGCCCCACCCTTTCCCACACCCCAGGCCTGGCCGTGCCGTGCCTGCCTCCCTCTGCAGGTGCCCACGGCCCTGGCACTGTGACGCCAGCTCCGTGGGAGTTTGTGCCCACAGTGGCAGTGGGCCAAGCCCTTCACTGTCTCCACTTTTGGGGGAGGCTCTGTTGTCCATGGCAACGGCATGTCACTGTGGCTGGTTCCCCGTGGCTGAGAGTCTCCTGTCTGCCACCCGGGTGGGGCGTGAGAAACCCACGGAAAGAGGCACAGAGGTGGCCCCGTCCCGGGTGCCGTCGGGTCTCCATGAGGGCAGTGGGCTGAGCGGGCTGTGCCTGGGGTCTGACGTGGGCAGCATCTCTCCCCGCGGCTCCTCCACCTGCAGTGGGTTCAGGGCCCTGGCCGGGCGGCAGACACTCCACCGGACCTCGTCCTGGGCCTGTGGCTCAGCTTTGCACTCGTCTGGCCACGCGGTTCTACCGAGTGTCACTCACTGCTGGGCTCAGGGCCGCTGGGCGGGGCTCCCTCAGGAGCAAGCTCGGTGGCTTCCTGGGTCCCTGCTGGAGGCTCCCATTGGGCGTCCCCCAGTGACTTCACCACCTGGTCACACGGGCCGTGAGTGCCACGTGTGTCCATCGGGCCCAGGACGGCATCTGAGGTCCTCCTGTCATGGCTGAAGTGGCACCTGAGGCAGCCGCTGCGGGGCGGCCGAGCTGGGGAGCCCGTGTCCCCCCTGCTCCTCTGTGTGGCCCCGGGTGGGCCCCCGTCCTCTCTGGGCCGCAGTTCCCTCAGATGGCAGGTTGGGGACACAGGTAGCGCCCCTGGCTTTCCCCAGGGTCAGACCCCATAATGTGTACTGGTGCTCAGTACAAGTGCTCAGTACCAGGACCGGTCCAGGCTGGTCTCGAACAGGTTCTCAGACACTGGTGGCTTGCCTCGGGGGCTGGCCAGACTCCTGGGTGACACAGCCCTCCTCGAGGCCTGAAGTGGCCTTGGTGCTGCTGCTCCCAGGAGAGTGGGACTCGGTCCTGGCTGGCTGTGGGTGGGCCGCCTGGGTCTGAGGGGCTCCTGAGCGGGGGGCCTGCACCCCATGAACTACCCGGCTCCCGCGTTTTCCTGCCCAGCCCAGGCGCTGCCAAGGGAGGACAGCAAGCTTCAGGGCCTCCGCCTGTCCACCTTTCCTGGTGTCCACACCCGGGGCAGGGCTTGGGGTGAGACCTGGGAGCTCAGCGCCCCAGCACTGGGCGGGGGTGCCGGCTCGTGGCCCGCACAGGGAGCTGCCTTGGGGAGGAGCAGCGGGGTTGATGGGCTCCTGTGTCAGAGCGCTGCGGGTGTCATCCCTGACGGTGCTTGTCCCTCAGCGTGGGTGCTGATGTCACCTGTTGGCGTCCTGACTGACAGGTCCCGGGGGCAGCTGGTGTGAACTCCGATCTCACTGGGGGGTTGGGTGGAGTCCAGCTGCAGCCGGCCCCGGAGCCCCGCGGGGAACAGTGCACAGGGAGCCCCGCTGGGCAAGGCCTGGCGCGGAGGGTCTGCCCACTCCACCGCCATGGGTTTCTGCCAGGCTGGGGCCACCCAGGGGCATTCTGGGTGTGACCGAGGTTCCGGGCACCCACGCCCCTCTCTGGGCCTCTCAGGAACTTGGGAGAAGGTCAGGACTGACTGAGCCACGGAGAAGGCAGGGGTGGCCAGTCCCCCGTCTGCCCCCAGGGGAGGGCCCTGGTGAGAGGGTCGGGGCTGCTGACCCGTCCTGCGGCCTGTGCCTCGCGTCTTCTCCAGACCTGGGGACGCTTCACTTTTTGAGAAAAGGACAATCTGGAAGATGTGGACACTCTTCGGGAATTCACCCTGCGGCGCAGCCTGCTGGGAACAGGGCAGCCCAGGGTCCCCATGCAGACCGACCCGCCTACTGCCCGCAGGGCAGGCGTTGTGCCTGGGCCCCAGAGCTGGTGACCACACTGTGATAGACGTCCTGGGGACGGGGCCAGCTCATGGCCAGAAGGGGCCAAGTCTCAGTTTGGGCACCAGCTCCAGCTCCTGCCTGGGGGACTTGTGCTTTACCTCACTGAGGCCACTCCTGACATTGTGGCCGGGGCCACCCACTCAGTCTGACCCTGGGCCACCTCGGTGAAGCCTGCAGCCCGAGCTCAGCCGAGGGTAGAGCCCACAGGCAAGATGGCCCTGTGGAGGCTCCTGATGCCCACAGACTTGCTCTCAGCGGTGCTGGGTACCTGACCACACCCGCCGTCCTCCGGGTGACCTGGGGGCGCCTTGTCTCCCACAAGGCCCTGTTGTGAGTTGCTGGGATTAAATTGGGTAATAAACGTGAGAGTGCAGCGGACGTCAACTGACTTTCTAAAAGCGCCCTGGATGACGCATACAGGTCTTCTGACCTGAGGCCCTGTTGTTCATTCACTCCAGGTACATTGGCGGGGTCCCCAGGTGCTGGGCTGGACAGTCCTGAAAGCCCAGCACGCCCCTGGTAAAGAGCAGACCTACAAAAACCCAGCAGGTTCGTCCACACAGTCGGATAATTAAAAGTTCCAACTCGTAATTCATGTTGGGCCAGCTGCTGAGTGGCCAAAGTAGTGGGCAGCACCAAGGAGTGACCAGAGGTGTGACTCAGAACCAGACAGACTGGCCATGGCAGGAGAGGCAGCGAGGCAGCTGGGGCCTTAGCCTGGGGGGACGGTGCAACGTGTGCAAAGGCCCTGGGGGCTGAGCCTGTTTGTTCAGAGTAGCTGAGGGGGAGGGCAGGAGGCAGGGCAGTGCAGGAGCTGCTGGCCTTTGGCTAGCTGAGCAGTTGGAGAGGCTCTAAGGAGTCAGTTCAGTGAAACCTGGGTGTGACCTATTTCCTGTTCCAGTTAAGCTGAACGTCATCTGTCCCTGTCGAGCTAAATGGGATCACTTGCAAGGAACAGAAAAACACGCTTTCAGATCAGTGCCAGCGTGGTCAGGGTCCTCTGTGGGAGAGGTGACCGCAGGCCGTGCCCCTGGCAGCAGCGACCGGGGCCCTGCTCTGAACAGCCGCTTGAGCCATTGCTCCTTTCCTGTTGGTCTTCCTGGTCCCCTTCCCATCCTCTGTCGCGGGCGGTGATTCCAGTTCCCGACGCGCCTTCCGGGCCCCGAGGCGCCTTCCGGGCTGGGCTCTGCTCTCCAGGTGCAGGTTTCCTTGTGGAGATGGTTTCAGCGTCGGCCACATTGGAGCCAGATGCTGACTGCGCCTCCAGGGTCCAGAGACAGTGACTCTGCGCCCTGTCCTGACCCTGTCACCTGCCCGCGACTGTCACAGGCTGCCAGGTGGGCCTCTGCTGACTCCACTGCTGCCCTGGCCCTTGGTCACCTCCAGGGCCTCGGGAGTTGGCTCCTGTGGACAGTGTGAGGGTGGCCGTGATACGGGGGTCACAGGTAGATTGTATGTTAGCGTCCTTCTGAGAGGTGAATAGAAGGCGGTAGCCATGTGCCCAGCAGGGGCCTTGGTGGTCAGACCGTCTCCCAGCCCAGGGCCCTCTGACCCGTGCCGCCCCAGTCGGCCCAGCCTGTGGGGCAGTGCCCTGAGCAAACTTAGAAGAGAAGGTGGGGCCTGGTGGCCGGGGTGGCTGCCCTCACAGAACCGTCCTCCATCTCTGGGTGGCATTAGCATTTCTGTGCCTCGGGGTCCCCCGCCTTTGATGTAATCTGTCACTCATGCTGCCCTGGACAGGTGGGGTCTGCAAATCCCTCCGGGCAGGAAGGGGACCCAGTGAGTGAGTTTGGTCTTGCTGGGAATTCCACGCAGTGGAGGACCGCGTCTTTACTCGCTGTGGAAATGGTCTGCAGCGTGCCCAGGGTAAGTGCCTGGGTCCCTGCCTCTGGCAGCTGAGGCTGGGCTTCAGGGAGACCCTCCGTCTCTGTCGGGCTCCAGCGCTGCTGTGGCCTCACGGGGAATCGACACGGCCAGGCAGGGCCAGGGCTGGGCCTCTGTGGGAAGGCCGTGCGCGGGGCCTCCCAGGGCCTCGGGCCTCCTGCCCTGGCTTTCCCTGACCATCCTCGGGGAGCTCTCCTTGTGTCCGTCCTCTCGCTGGGGGTCAAGACCACAGGCCCTTCCCGGGTCGGCCACTCTGCAGCACCTGGGCAGCATGGCAAGTCCTGGGGGCCCAGCTGCTCTTCTGGTAGAGGGAGGGGAAGGGGCTGCCTTGCTGGTGAGCAGGTCCCTCACCTGGTGCCCTTCTGGCCCGGGCTCCTCGTCCCCCAGCAGTGGCCACTGCTCCACCGTTTGCTCTCTGGCTCTGGATATCATCTGTCCCTGGGCCCCGGCAGACCAGGAGCCCGGCGCGGGGTGGTGTGGATGCGAGCAGCACTCTGTGTGTGCTGTGGGCCCCAGGCCTGCCGCTGGGTGCCGAGCCCAGGCCCTGCCACCGTGTCCCTGGGAGGCTTCTGAGAAGGGTGTGAGTGCACGTGCTCTCCGCCCGGCAGGAGGGCCACCTGCGCGCCTTGCTGTGACCCCAGCCCGTCCTTCCCCTGGACGCGTCCCTCTGCTCTGCCCCAGGGTTCAGGTTGAGTTCTTTCCAGTGGGCTCTGCCTGGGCTTCCTGAGGCCTGCTGGCCCCTGCTCCTGTCGTCCAACCGCGGGGGACTCCTGCCTCACGAGTGGCCCAAGCCAACAGTGCGCAGCCGGGGGACGGGGGGAAGGCAGGTGTGCCCAGTGTGACCCGGGACAGGGTGGGGGACATCCGTCCCAGATTTGCGTTTCTGAGACCAGCAGTGTGGCCCGGGCGGCCAGCACAAGGTTCCCCATGGATCCTCTGCTGCTGGTGGTGGCCGTGGCCCCAGCACGGCTGGTCTCTGCAGTTGGATCCCATGGACACGATGCCTGGGTCTTTGCCGTCCCCCTTCCCAGAGTCCCTCTGGGCACTGGCCACTGGTGGAGCTGCCAGTCTTCACTTTACAGGTGGGTTGGGGAGCAGCGACAGGAGCTGCCCTGGGGAAGCCCGACCAGCAGCAGGGGGAGCATGGAGGCCGCGATGGAGCTGGTGCGCCGCGTGGGCAAGCGCAGCCCCCACGCCGGACACCTGGACCGGGCCCCTGAAGTCCCGTTGCCAGCTCTAGTCCCCCAGAGCTGGGACGGCTTCACCCGGATGTGGCTCAGGGATGGTGACTGGGGCTGCTCCTGGGATGAGGGGTCTGGGAGGCGCACAGGCTTCTGAGCTGGGCAGGAGGGCTCGGCACGGGGGAGGGGTCCTGGGGTCAGCAGGGCTGAGGGAGGCTCATCAGGTGTGGGGCCTGCCGAAGGGGGCTCTGAGGCCATCGGCCGAGCATGGAGACCAGGTTGCCGCCCTCGCTACGTCCTCTGGCTGGACTAGATGCCAGCTCCACGGCTGGAGGGAGGCTGCAGTGGTGCCCACCCAGAGTGGCCAGGGACGACAGTGAGGCCTCTGTGCAGGTGCCATGGGGACTCTGTTGGTCCCGGACCAGGTGGCACCTCCTGCCCACAGGAACTGGCATCCTGGAGGGCAGAGAAGGAGCCCACGGCTTGGAGCTGAAGGGGAGCAGGAGACCCTGCGTGGGTGACCCCAAGCCAGGACTGGACAGAAGAGAGGGAGGAAGAGGACCCGCAGGTGTGGAGGGCAGCTGTGACAGGGCGCTGGGTGGGACGAGCCCAGAGCTGTGGGGCAGGGCACGGCCTGGAGCTGAGCGGGACAGGAGGCAGCACTGGCCCACCGGGCCGCGGCTGCCCAGCAGGCCGAGGGCAGGGGCCACAGAGGATCCAGGAGAAGCCGTTGGAGTCAGCAGGAGTGATTGACAGGACCCGGGAAGGCCGGAGGTGGCTCCACGTGGGGGTCAGTGTGGCCACGGGAAGGTGTCGTCCTCCACAGGAGGCCAGCATTCGTACTTCCCACATGGTGTCATGGTCACTGGTTGGTGTCCAGTGATGACTGCAGCGCAGTGTTGGACCTGGGATTGCTGTCCAGTGCACATGTGACCTGGCACCACCGGTGAAAAGAACCGTCCTGGCTCACCAACACTGGCCTCCCTGCCCTCGGACTCTGGCACTGTCCGAGGCCCACAGCCAGGGTCCTGCAGCTGTGGTGGAGGGTGTCCATCACAGCACGCCCTGAGACCCCAGGAGTACTGCTGCCTGCCCAGAGGTGGTCCCTGCCTTGGTGGGCTGGCTACTCCACACGTGGGTCAGCCGTCCGCCAGCCAGGCCCCCTGGGGGGCCGTGTCCCTCCTCTTGGTGCAGGTGGGAGAGTGGCCCTGCAGTGGGCAGTCCCCACCTCCGTGGTGTGCCAGGCTGATGGAAGGGTCTCGGTCCTTCCATCTCTGTGATGGACAGCCATGGGGTGACTCTGGGGAGATGCCATCCCACTTTACTTCCCTGCCAGGGCTTCTTGGGGGGGACTGGCGGTGGGGCTGGGAGCCCTGGGCCCAGGCCTGTGTTGAGCTCCCTCCTGGGCACCCGTGGGGGGAGGCGCCGAGCTGTCTGGGCTGTGGTGCTGCCGGCGGGAGGGGCGGGAGGAGGCAGAGGACTGGGGCCGAGGGCAGGGCCTTGTGGGCAGCTTGCGGACTTGGCGGGATGGAGCATGTACAGGTTTGAGGCCACCTAGCCATGCCCGTGGGCCAGGATTCCTGGAGCATCTCTAGTTGGCGCAGACAAGGCACAAGGGTTGAGCAGCTGAGGCGCACACCCCAGCACCGCACCCTGGGTGTCCACTGTGTCCAGGCTACTGCATCCAGGTCCGTGGGTGCCGGCTGCCATGTGGGTGGCTGCAGTGACACCTCCAACCTCTGTCCACGTGGTCAGCCTCTGTCCAGGCACATCTGCAAGACTCAAGTCGCGGCCTATTGGCCGTGGAAGAGGCAGGTCTCAGGTTTCCATGGCTGTGAAGAGAGACTAGCCGATGTGCCCTCCACCTCTCCTGGACAGGTGGACGTGGATGAAGGTAGGCTTGGGCCAGGTGGACCTGAGTAGATTCCCGGGCAGGTGGACGTGGGTCAGGTGAAATGGACCAGATTTGGGTCAGGTGGACATGGTTCTTGTGGACATGGATCACCTTCCCCGGGCTGCTGCAACAAATCAGCACAACTCGGTGGCTTAGAAACAACACAGGTGTGTTTCCAGAGTTCTGCAGGTGGACCTGGGCTGCAGGCCAGGTGTGGGCTGGGCCATGTCCCTCTGGAGGCTGGTGGGGTGTTTCTTCCCCTGGGCCACCTGGAGTCTCCCTGGGGGGCAGTCCTCGACCTTGGGTGCCTGGGTTTTCTCATCTGTGAGTGGAGGCCTCCCCCTCCCCACGACATGGTTCTGGTGGTCCTGTTGGTGATGAATCTAGAACATGCTGATGGCCCACTCCCCTGGAGGGCTGACTGCAGGGAGCCGGGGCGGGGCGGGGCTGCAGGTGGAGTCTCAGTCCCTGGAGGAAGGAGCTGGTCGCAGCTCACGCCTGCCGGCTGCAGGGCCGCACCCGCTGTGTCTGGTCCTCAGCCCGCTGGTGGGGACCCAGCACCTCCTGCTTATAGACCACTCGGCACTGGGGCTCCAGACCCAGGCCCGTGGGCCATGCTGCTGATCCCAGGTTCCACCGCGTGGCTGGGGAGGGTCAGGGAGGTGGCCAGCTGGGGCCATGGTTCAGATGGGAGGTGTTGGGAGGCAGGACAGAGTCTGGAAATGTCCAGTGGTCGGGTAGGTGGACTTGGTCCCCGACTGGGTGTTGGAGACAGTGGTCACAGGGCTTCAGATCTCCGCCGATGTGCTAGGTCGGGGAAGGAGCTGGGCACAGGGCCTTTCGCAGGGCTCTCCACAAGCAGAGAGGACCTGAAGCCCAAGTCCCAAGCAGAGCTACCTCCAGGGGCTCCACTGGGCTCCCTGGCCGCGGCCTCCTGGACGCCAGCAGGACCTGGCTTCCTTCTCGGCCGTGGCCCTGGTGTTTCAGCTTGGGCTTTGACCTCACCTCAGCCAGGTGCATCTTCAGGGTCCCACATCCTCAGGGAGGAGCCAGTCCAGGGTGGACAGTGGAGATGGCCCTGTGAGACTGTGGGCTTCCCAGGGATGAGACCCCTGTGGGGAGCCTCAGCTATCCTGGGTCTCACCCCTCCCTGGGTCTCACCTGTCCTGGTCTCGCCCCTCCTTGGGTCTCACCTGTCCTGGGTCCCACCCCTCCTTGGGTCTCACCTGTCCTGGTCTCACCTGTCCTGGTCTCGGATCTCCTTGGGTCTCACCTATCCTGGTCTCGCCCCTCCTTGGGTCTCACCTGTCTTGTGTCCCACCCCTCCTTGTTCTCACCTGCCCGGGTCTCACCTGTCCTGGTCTCACCCCTCCTTGGGTCTCACCTGTCCTGGGTCCCACCCCTCCTTGTTCTCACCTGCCTGGGTCTCACCTGTCCTGGGTCTCACCCCTCCTTGTTCTCACCTGCCTGGGTCTCACCTGTCCTGCTCTCGCCCCTCCTTGGGTCTCACCTGCCCGGGTCTCACCTGTCCTGGTCTCACCCCTCCTTGGGTCTCACCTGTCTTGTGTCCCACCCCTCCTTGTTCTCACCTGCCCGGGTCTCACCTGTCCTGGTCTCGCCCCTCCTTGGGTCTCACCTGTCCTGCTCTTGGACCTCCTTGGGTCTCACCTGCCCGGGTCTCACCTGTCCTGGGTCTTGGACCTCCTTGGGTCTCACCTGTCTTGTGTCCCACCCCTCCTTTTCTCACCTGCCCGGGTCTCACCTGTCCTGCTCTCGGATCTCCTTGGGTCTCACCTGCCTGGGTCTCACCTGTCCTGGGTCTTGGACCTCCTTGGGTCTCACTTGCCCGGGTCTCACCTCTCCTGCTCTCGGACCTCCTTGGGTCTCACCTGTCTTGTGTCCCACCCCTCCTTGTTCTCACCTGCCCGGATCTCACCTGTCTTGTGTCTCACCTGTCCTGGTCTCGCCCCTCCTTGGGTCTCACCTGTCCTGGGTCTTGGACCTCCTTGGGTCTCACCTGCCCGGGTCTCACCTCTCCTGCTCTCGGACCTCCTTTGGTCTCACCTGTCTTGTGTCCCACCCCTCCTTGTTCTCACCTGCCCGGGTCTCACCTATCTTGTGTCTCACCTGCCCAGGTCTCACCTGTCCTGCTCTCGCCCTTCCTTGGGTCTCACCCATCTAGAGCATGGGCTTTCAGGAAGGCATTCCCAGCAGGTGATGCCTCCACTCAGATCCAGAGGCCAAGGGGACATTCCCAGGTAAAGAAGGGCAGCAGCCGCGTGCCCCTGTGACGGGGCAGGAGTGAGGCGTGTGGCAGCGAGGTTGGTGGGAGCGAGGGCGACCAGCTCCGAGCAGATGCTCAGGTGGGAGATGCTGAGGCCCCTGCCGCACCTGCAGGTGACGAAGCCAGGCACGGAGGCCTGGGAGTGGGGGTCACGTGTGCGGAGGGGGCTAACGCAGGAGTAGCCACGGTCACTGAGCACCAGGGGTTTGGTGGGAAAGAACAGGGAAGGTGTTTGGGGACCATGTTGCGGGGAAGCCACACTCTGCTAAGAAGGTGTGTCCCCACACTGAGAGCCATGGAGCATCCGATTGCGGCCAGGACATGCGCCTCTGAGAGGTGGTGTGCAGGGCTGGGAGGGAGGGGACAGAGGTTCTGGATGGGGACACACCTCAAAGGTCGCAGGCCCAAGAGAGGCTAGTTCTGGGCTGGGAGGGGATGCGGAGGACGGGAAAGACCCCGATCCTGGAGCCCCCCCTGCACCCCACCAGCCCCTCTTGACCCCTGGGGCTGCCCAGGGCTTGTCGCCGCCAGGCGACGTCACCTGCACCCTGGGACGCTTGGGCCGACCCCGCCAGACCCTGTCTCCTGAGCCTGTTTCTGATAGCTTGACCCTGGCCCTCTGCATCGCAGAGCCCAGCCCGTGGCACCTCCAGCCTCCTGGGAGGCTCCCAGGTCCACCAGAGGGAAGGCCATTCTGCGGAGGACCGTAGCGGGGCAGTGCCTCTAGCTGACCAGGTCTGTCTCCCAGGCGTGGCTGGGCAGAGCCTTGTCCCAGGTGAGAGGCTGCTGTCACCTGGGGGGAGCTTTGACGCCTCACAAGGTGCTCATCAGGTCGACCTGGTTCCTGGATCCAGGAGGTCAGAGTGAAGGAGACGGCAGCAGAGAGGCCCACCTGAGCCTTTCCATCAGCCCCCTGCAGACCTCTGCAGGTGGAAGCCGGCACCCGAGTCCTTGTCAGGTGAATCCAAGCCGTGTCCTGCGGAGAGTCTGCTCTCTGGCTGCTCGAGCAAATGTGTGGAGGGGCACGGTCAGCTGGCCCGTGCCCGTAGGCAGCAGCCAGCCCTGGCACTCTGCCTCCCGTTCCCGAGGTTCCCCACGGGAATGGCCACTTCCTCAGCCGGCGACAGGCCTCTCTCCCTTTCCTTATCTCGTTCCCAGGCACCCTTCATCTTTCCAAGCACGTGGGATGGGTGCAGTGCCCAGCAGCATCCTCCTGCACCTGTGACAGGGAACGGCCTTTAAACCTCTCCACTCGAGGGGTCGATTGTGGAGTGTCCGCCTGGGAACCCCTCCTCCCATGAAGGAGCTCCTGCCGTGCTCCTGGGGACTGCCCCGGGGGCAGCTGTGTCCACATGCTGGGCCTTTCTCCTCTCTGCCAACCCTGGCCTTGGCAGCTGACCAGCTCTGTCTCCCTGGGGCAGGCAGGTTGCTGATGCTGTTGGGTGTCATGAAGCAGAGTGGCCTCTGACTTTGCTGTTGGGTGATGGACGCTGTCCTCTGGTGGCTACTCAGGGCTGTGCTGGTCTTAGAAAATAAATGGAGCTTTTTAAGACCCTGGGGAGGGGCTGGGCTGTGGGTCAGTGGCAGAGCGCTCGCCTAGCAAGAGTTTGGTCCTCAGCACCACCTAAACGTAAATGAAATAAAGGTCTCCTGTCAACTACAGCAAAAAAACAAACATCAAAACAAGGCCGTGGACGTTCTGTGGAGGATGATGCTGTTCCTAACTTCCGTGGAAGGACTCACCAGGTGGACCTGGAGCCTGCTTGGAGGGAATGTTCTGGTAAACGGCGGGCTGAGTTTCTCAAGTCAGGTCTCGGACCTCGTGCTTCCGCAGTGGGCTGTGGCCAACGTGTCCTCTGACCGCCCTCCGGTGGTACCTGTGTCTCACTTTCCTGTCTTGTTTGCCAAGGTCCCGCCTGTCCTGAGTCAGGGTTTCGTGACACTGATGTGGCTGGGCACAAGGTGGGCCTTTGCCGTTGGCAGAGGAGAGGACCCTTCCGTTTCTCCTGTTCCCTCTGTCAGTGAGCTCCTTGGCCAGCCAGCCCTGGTCCTCCTGGTCCCACGGTGGCCTTCTGGGAGTGCCTGGCAGGGCTTTGCAGTTTGCCTGGGGCGTCCTGAAAGAGTACGGGGTCCCCATCTCTAGGCCCCACGGGCTTCTGCGGTGGCCTCTGCCTCCGCGGGTCCCGCGGCTCCTGGGGATGGAAGCTGAACGTGGCTAACGGGGGCTTCAGGGCATTTCCGCCCGGGACCGCCGGCTGTCTGCAAGTGTGGTAGTGGTCAGTTTTGAGTCTGGCTGTCTGCAGGGCCTGGGGTCTGGGAGTGCTCCGGGGTCCACCAGTCTTGCAAACACCTGTCAGGTACATGGTCTCCTCCGTCACCTTTTCTGGTGCTGCCCTGTTTCTGTCCTGCTGACTCCCTCTGCCCATCTGCGTCACGTCCACCCTCGGTGGCTCCGGCGTCCTGGGTGCTGCCTGAGGAGGCAAGGCTGCACTGGAGAGCTCTTGGACCCCTCCTCCTCCCTACCACGTGTGGTCTGCCTGTTCCCCTCCGAGCATGACCTCCACAGCGTCCACCGCCCTTACCACTTTCTCGAGGGCGTCCTGGCACCTTGGCCTCCCTCCAGAGCTGCAGGTTTAGAGGATGTTGCTTGCTCTCCAGGACCTGGGCGTCCTGAGGTGCCCTTCTCCCTTTCACTCCTGGCTGCTCTGTGGGGAGGGAGCCCGGCTTCCCGCCTCCTGAGCCACTGGGCTGCTTTCCTGGACGCTCCAGGCACGCAAGAGCCACGTGCGCTCTGGGTGGACACATGGGTCACGTTCATGTCGTTTCTGTCTTCTTGGTCAGCTTCTCATACCTGTTACCCAGAAAGAAAGGCCAGCTGTCTGGCTGCAGGTGGGCACCCGCCAGCTTCTCTTTTGATGGTGTTAGTCCCTCCTGTGCTGGGCTCTGGGCCACGGCCTGCACCTGTCGGTCTCCGGGGGAGTCAGCGAGGGCCTGACTGCCCACCCCAGCCCCCACGCCTGGCCCCCTAGAGGCCTGTGTGCATGTGCGTTTCGGCCCTCGTGGTCACAAGGCTGCCCTGTATGTCACTAGCCCAGGAGAGTTCACAGTGGGGCTCCTGCCTGGCTGTGCCGACTTCTCACCTGGGCCCGGCGCCCTCCGCACCCTGCCATGAGGCCACCGCGCCAGCTCTGGGGTGCGGGAGGGCTCGCTGCTGGATGGTGCTTTCCCTCCTTCACTTGTCCCTGGTTGGCCAGGCCACTCATCTGCAAGCTGCCCAACGTGGCCCAGTGTCTGCCGGGACCTCTGCACCTCCACCTCTAGAGGACTCAGCTCCTGAGGCAGTGCCAGGCCCCTCAGCGGCTGTCACACGGCCTTGTCGGTGTCGCAGCCAGGCTGGTGCCCACGCTCAGTGCTGACCCGGCCCTGACTGCTGGACTCTCCAGGCAGAACCCTCGGCACTGGGGACTGACTGCTCTGCTTTTCTCTGTCGGGTCTTGGACCTGGTGCTGGAGAGAGAGCCACAGGCAGTGTCCCCTCTGGCCTGACAGTCGCTGTTGGGTGCAGGGCTGGGTCCATTTGTGCTTCGCGCGGGAGCCACGTGTCAGTCCCGGTCAGTCCTCCGCTGTCATCCACGCTGTTCCCACCGGGTCCTTTCCCGCCCTTTTCTCACCCAGGGTCTTACGGTTTCTTTTAGCACCAACTTGCTGACGACGGATCGTCAGTTTTTGCTGATGTGGAAAAAGGACATTTTTCTTATTTTTTTTCGGTACTGACTGTCGAGCCCAGGCCTTGCACATGCTAGGCAGGTGCCCCACCCTGAGCTGCACCCCAGGACCTCACTAAGGTGCTGAGACTGGCCTCCAGCCTGCAGTTCTCCTGCCTCAGCCCCCCGAATCGCTGGGATTGCAGGTGTGGCCCCGGCCCGCTGCCTCGTCTCCCTCCGAGAGTGCTCCCCGCTGCGTGTCGGGATGTGGTGGGTGGTGGTTTCCTTCCTAGTGCATTATCTGGTGGCTTGGTCACCTGAGCTGGAATATCACCTATGGACCCTGTTCCCTAAAGGTGACCTTTGACTTTCTCCTTGGGTCCTTTAAAATACGTCAGCATGCTTCTGTATTAGCAGTCTCGGGGAAAAGGGGGGAACATTGAACTGATCCTAATTGAGCTTGTGCTTTGTGAATCTGGGGCATGACATCTAGTGTCCTCCTGCTGGGTACCTTGGGTCTTGTCCTCCAATGTGGCATCGAGGGTTTAGCAAAGCCTCCCCCTACGTGCTCACCTTCATGCTGACCTCCAGGGTTACTGCCCCAGAATTCCTTTCCTCCCAGATCTCGAGAGGGACCGTCCTCCAAGCCACTATGTGCCAGGAGGGCAGAGCATCAGAGGAGAGATTAGCTGCTGGGCCCTGGGCATGCTGGGTTCTGGGCCTGCTGGGTTCTGGGCCTGCTGGGTTCTGGGTCTGCTGGGTTCTGGGCCTGCTGGGCCCTGGGTCTGCTGGGTTCTGGGCCTGCTGGGTTCTGGGCCTGCTGGGCCCTGGGTCTGCTGGGTTCTGGGCCTGCTGGGCCCTGGGTCTGCTGGGTTCTGGGCCTGCTGGGTTCTGGGCCTGCTGGGCAGCATCCTTTCTTCCTTTGCTGCCTCCCCTCACGGGGCCGTCTCTCCCAGGCCTGTCTCATGGCTATTTTCTGGACGCTCTGAGCCCATGCAGTTGTGCAGGTTCCTGCGGGAGAGGAATGTGGCCTCTCCGTGGATGGAGCCTTGTAGACTGAAGGTCTGTGCCCCCATATTGAGTGGGGCTCTGGGGGTCGATGAGGGTCCTGAGAGTGGGTGCCCCGGCAGGATCCGTGGCCTCCTAAGAGACCCTAGGAGCTGGCCCTCAGGCCTGTTCTACCTGTGAGGACACAGGGAGAACCCCACCACTTGCAGGCCAGGGAGGGGTGTCCCCAAGCTCCCTGTCTCAGATCCCCGCGTGAGGAGCCCTGGTCCCTTGGCCGTGGCAGCCCAGCTGAATGGGGCAGCTGGTGTCCTGTCCTAGACTTGTGATGCTGCCAGTCTGGTCTCTGTAGCCCTGAACCCCGGTTTCTGTCTCCAGCAGCTCCCCAGGGTGGGCCTTCCCTCCCCCCTCGTCTCTGCTGCGCGGTCTCCTAAGGCTCCGGCAGGACTCTTGTGTTGTCTTGGTACCAGGGGTTGGACCGGGGTGCTGTACCACCTCACTGCATCCCGCCCTTATTTTTCATTTTGAGACAGGGTCTCACTGAGTGGCCGAGGCTGGCCTCCTGCCTTAGCCTCCCGAGCTGCCTGGATGCCAGGCCAGGCCTCGTGCCTGGCCAGCACAGCGCCTCTTTGTGTCCCAGCTTCTGTCCATTGTTCTCGAGGCGAGCGGGGCTCCTGGCTCTGCCCTGCGAGTCGTGTCTGCAGACCTCGCTCTCCAGGGTGAGCTGCCTCTGCTGCAGCACGTCTGCCTGGCCGTGGCCATGGCTGGGGCCCGCGCGTGGGGCCCTGTGCAGGCGCCCAGCCTCAGCCTGCGCCTGGGATGCAGGCTCCTGAGCCCGGCCTCGGCTTTGGGTCTGCGTGAGAGGTGGGTTCAGTCGGTCACCACGTGGAAGTGGGCAGTGAGGAGCAGGGCAGCCTGTGGGCAGTCTGAGAAGGCTGGTTCCCAGCATTGCCAGCAACCTTGACTTGCGTCCCAACAGCTTAAACTCCTTGTAGCTCCAGCTGCTGCAGCAAGTCCTAACTGCCTCCGACATCTCGGGCTTAGTGACCCCATGGCGTTTGATGATGACCCAGAGGCAGCCTCCTCTCCCACAACCACTGCAGCAGGTGAGGGGAGTACTGGCTGGGGTCCACTCTTCTAGGAGTGCCCCCCGGCCCTCACCACTCCCCACACCAGTTCCCAGGAAGCCCAGTTACTTAAGCATTTTCTCATTTTAAGAATTCAGAGATGATGGAGGCCGAGGCAGGAGGATGGTAAGTTCAAAGCCAGCCTCAACAACTTAATGAGACCCTGCCCCAAAATTTAAAATGGGCTGGGATATGGTTCAGTGGTCAAGCACCCTGGGTTCAATCCCTGCTGCCAAAAATAAATAAATCAATAGAATTCAGGGACGTGACCCCTCAGGGGGTCATCTGCGGGTGTGGCCTGTCCTATGCTGGGGTCACTGGCCGGAGTGGATCAGATTCTGTGGAGGGGCTTGACCCCTGGGGCCAGAGCCAGCTCCGCAGGCGCTCCGGGCTGCTCCTGCGCCATGCCGCCGCCGTCCAGCAGGGGGCCCACATGGGCAGCAGAGCTCAGTGGCCGCCCTGGGAGGTACCTGTGGCTCTCCTCACAGAGCACACCTGAGACGTCCCTTTGGCCCCCTGGGCCTGCTGGCCGGGGCCTTCCCACAGGCGCAGGCAGGGCTGGTGAGGTCCAGGGACCTCCCCCTGCGGCCCAGCGCCCCCATGCCCCTCTGGTCTACCCCACCAGGCTCCAGAGGCTCCTCCGAGTCCTGTGGGTCTTCCCAGTGGGAACGTGGGGACCAGGCTCCATTTCACAAGTCGCAGCCTCAGAGCCACAGACTGGCCGCTAGTGGGCCACCCCGGGGGTGCTGGGCTGCAGGCCGTGGACAGTGGCTGGAGGGTATCCTGGGCTCCCTCCCTGCCCCACCCTTCAGCCTGACCCGAAGTCGCTCTCCAGCTTGATGGGGCCGTCTTGGTCACGTGACGGCCCAGCTGCCCGTCGCTGGGGCATGTCCTTCTCTGTTGTGGACCCCAGGTGAGAATTCCAGGGCTGGGGCAGGACCACCTGTGGAAGCCAGGAGAGTGGCCTGTGTCCCCCACGAGGGGACCTGAGGCTCAGGGCAGGGGCCCGTGTGCTCCCTGCCCACGCAGCCCTGGCGCTCACAGCTCAGGGCTCCCCTCCTGGCCGCGCCACGTCTGCAGTCGCCTTCTGGTGGCCCCCCGTCGGCTGCACCCTGGGGTCGTCCAGCCTGAGGCTGGCGTGTCTGCTGGGGCCACCCTGGCCCTGTTGTGGGCAAGCCCACCTGAGGGCTGTTCCCCTGAGCCCTGGGCAGTGTCCCTGACCAGGTGGCCCAGGGCGCAGGAGGTTGGTCCAGAGCAGAGCTGGCCCGGCCTGGCCTGCCCCGACCCCGCCGCGTGGCTCTGGAGGGACATTCCCTGGGCACAGAGGACTGCGGGACCCTTGGCTGCTGTCCCACCCAGCGGCGCAGCAAGGCCCCAACCCACTCCTGCCGAGTCCCGGGTCAGCCAGGGGCAGATGAGGGGCTAGAAACGCCGCGTGGGAGCTGCAGCCCGCAGCGTGGAAAGGCCCCGGGGGCGGCACCCTCTCCCGCCTGCGCCTGCTGCCCGCCCTGCTCGGGTGGGGCCCAGCCCTGAGGACTGTGGTGGACGCAGCCACAGTGGATGTGGCCGAGCCCTGGCGCGCACGGGCGTCCTGGGGCTCTGTGTCTACACGGCCTGTGGACCTCCAGGAAGGCCTGTGCCTGGGTCGGGGGTCCAGCGGGTCCATGCCAGGCCCAGTCCACCTGAAGACCCACACTCCTGTGCCCCTCGGCTGCGTGGCAGCTGGACGCGGCTGGGGCCTTGGGGGGCCACACAGCGAGAGCAGGGGTCCTGGGGTGGGTCTGCCACAAATGGGCTCCACCCTGGGAGGGCACCTGAGAGCAGCCACCACCGTGTCCCTGCTCGGATGCCCTGTGGGGACCTGGGGTCCAGTGGAGGCCACCATCCTGGGGGCCCTAAGCCTGGAGGTGGCACCCACTCTGGACTGCCCTTGGTGACAGCTGCTCCCAGCTCTGTGGGGACCTTTGGCCTCAGGACACCTGCCAGGCCCAGCACCCCCTCAGAAGGCACTGGGCCATGGTCCTGGGGCGCTGGTGTGCACCCAGCCCAGGCCCCCAGGCCAGCCCAGCACACCCGCCTGTGCAGGTCCTGACGGGGGACGGGGCTTAGCTGTTGAGAGTGTGTTCTCCGCCTGGCAGGCAGAGTGCTCGGTGCTGGGTTGCCCTGGAGACGGAACTCCTCCCCACTCCTGCAGCCGGCCTAATTATAGAACCTCAAAGGCAGGCGCCGGCGGGAGGTGCCAGGGTTTCAGCTGAGAGAAGAGCGGCCCACGCCTCCCTGACTGGCTGTGCATGTGGCCACCCAGGGAGGTGGTGGGCTGCCCCGGGCACGTGCGTCCCCAGCCCTCTGCCCCAGCCGGAGCACGACCCACCACCAGCAGCCTGTCCACTGTGAGCGAGGTGTTGGAGGAGCCCGGCTGGCGGGGTCCAGAGCCCCGACAGAGGCCCTCCAGCCCGCCTGGACTCATCTCCTCCAGGTGGCAGCCTGGGGTTGGGGACTGTCCCCAGAAAGCTCCACACACATCTGTCCATCTCTGTTCACATGCCGCCAGGTCAGGAGCAGGACTGTCCCCTTCCGGGCTGCACCCACGTTGGACAGTGTGACTGGTCTGCATGGCGCAGGCAGTGTGTCCCCATGGGGGGTGCTCAGGCCTCCTCGCTCCCGGCGTCTCAGCCTGTAGACCAGGGGGACTCTGGCCGTGTCCAGGGCCACCTGCACTTAGGGGACCTTCCAGTGAGTCATGCCAGGTGTGAGGCTCCCTGGGATTGAGCAGCACAGCCCTCGGGGGAACGTGGCCTAAGACAGGTGCTCACCAGGTCAGGACCCCCACCCTGAGACCCCGGAGATGACCTCAGCACTGTCAGTCATCCAGGGAGGTGCCCGCCTGCGTGAGGTGACCAGATGTCACATGGGGTCCCGGCAGCATCTAGGTGGGAGTGCAGGTGAGGAGTGGTGAAGGGTGGACTGCGGTCACCCCATGCTGACGGGGCAGGCCGCAGGGGCCCGGCAAAGGGCCTCGGGTCCCCACTGACACTGACCTCAGAAGAGCAGTCTCTCGAGGAAAGCGAGGGGCACTGGTGAACAGGAGCCTCCGCCGTCAGCCTGGACAGGCCAGCGGGCAGCAGGCGGGCAGCATGGGCTTGGGGCAGCAGTAGTGTCGGCAGCGTGAGCATGGGAACTGTCCCTGTCACTGTTTGAATATCCAGTCCTGAAGTTATTGCAGAATAAAGTCTCTACATGTTGGTGGGGGGACTGAACTCGGGGCACTTGACCACTGAGCCACATCCCTCGCTCTACTGGAAACAGGGTCTCACTAAGTGACCTCGCTCGGTGCCCAGGCCGGCTCCGAACCTGCCATCCTCCTGCCTCAGCCTCGTGAGCTGCTGGGATGACAGGCCTGGCGCCACCGTGCCCAGCTAAGGGTGTATTTTTAAAGTGGGGGACGCCTACTGTCACTGTGCTTCCCAGCGGTGTCCCAGGTGGGGGTCGACACCCCAGGGGCCCCTCAGTTCTGCCCGCTGGAATCTGCTCATCACTGGGGAGCCAGAGGAGGGAGGGCTGGGCACCCCCTGGCCTGTCCTGAGAGCCCCTGCGTCCGTCAGGGCATGCCCGGGAAGCACTCCAGACCATGAGAGGGGAAGGCAGGTCGGAAGGAGCGGGCTCACCTGTGATGGAGGAGAGGGAGTGCAGCTTTGCCGCGGCGGGCTGGCGGCCCAGGACCAGGAAGGAGCCGTGCTGTAGGTCCCGTTAACACCGGGGGCCATTCTGTTCAGGCCTTCACCTGAGTGGATGAGGCCCGTCCATCTCAGGGAGGGCCACTGGCTCCACTCCAGGTCCACAGATGAAGCCAGCCCTCTTTGTACTTTATTTAGAGGCAGGATCTCACTGAGCTGCTTAGGGCCTCGCCGAATTCTGAGGCCGGCTTTGAACTTGCGGTCTTCCTGCCTTGGCCTCCCGAGCAGCTGGGACCACAGGTGTGCACCACCATGCCCGGCTTAAATAAAATACTTATTAAAAGGGCTGGGGCTGTGGCTCAGTGGTGAAGCACCCCTGGGTTCAATCCCCAGACCAAACATCAACCAACCCATCCATCAAGTCCACGATTTGGGTGTCAGTCCCATCCGTTCTCACCTTCGCAGAAACATCTGAGGCTGTGGCCCAGCCTCGCTGCCCCTTTCCTCTTGGCCCCCATGTGCATCTCTTAAGCCACACCCAGCGTCCAGGGGGAGAGGCCAAGGCCATGCTGCCGCCCAGCCTGGCGGGACGTATGTGCGTGGGCCCTTGTGCTTCTGCCTTCTCCAGAGGAGGCCCAGTGCTGGGCCTCCTCAGCCCCTGGCGAGTGGGCCTGGACTCTCCTCTCCAGCCTTCAGGGGATCCCAGCTCTCTGCATTCGCTCCTCCGTCAGGATGGACTGGGCAGCAGTGTCTGTGCCTGTGGCTCTCGGTGGAGCCTCGCTGACCTTGATCCTGCCATGGGCAGCGCCTGTCTATGAGTGGGGAGTTGAGGGCAGCTGCTGGCGCCTGCAGGGAGCTGGAGTCCCCCAGACTCGGAGCCCTTGTTTCCTTTAACACGGGACGTGCTCCCAGGTGCAGCAGCACACCTGAGACCCCCTGGAGGCCAGGGCAGGAAGACACGAGATCAAGGCCAGGCTCAGCCACACACTGAGACCCCGTCTACAATCAGAAGGGCTGGGGTGCAGCTCAGTGGCAGAGCGCCACTGGGTCCAGTGCCAGTACCACCCCACACAGGGGCACGCGCAGACCCGAGGCTCACAGGTCAGACTGGAGGTGGACTTTTCCTAGACCAGAGCATGGGGTGGTGTCTGGCAAGGCCTCTGTCACACTGCACCCTGCAGGGCATTCGAGGGCAGCAAGTGTGTCCACTGAGGTCTCTTCACCTCTCACGGAGCACCAGGGCCAGGGGGCCCCACCCTGGTCACCTCTGAAGGCATCAAGGTCTGGCCATGGGGATTGAGTTTCCACCCGACCACAGCCGGACCCTGACCCTCAGGAGGCCAGGTGGAGCTACTTGAGGACCAGTGGAGGGAAGTGCCCTCAGGAGGCCAGGTCCCGGTCCATCCTCGCCACCCAGTCGTCTCCTCCTCCGCGTCTGGTTGTTGGGGCAGGGACCTGTGTTGGGCCAGGCTTCCCCAAGGGGCTTCTGTGGGCAGGGCAGGGCAGGGCAGGACGTGTCCAGTCCTCACGGGCAGAGGCCAGTGGGGCTCTCAAGGCTCCTCAGAGCCCAGGGGCAGATGGGCCAGGGGCCACCACTCCCCCGGCTCGAGCCCCCGGTGGTCCCCAGGCCTTAAGTGGTGAAGAGCTGCCACCCGGGCGTCCCGTCTGAGGTCGGAACCCTCAGGGGATCCGGTGACACCAGAGTCGGGGGCATGAGAAGCTTTGCGGGGCCTGCCGAGGGGCTGGGCAGCCCATTCCTCCCCAGCTCCCAGAGGGGCCTGGCCTCTTGCTCTTGGCCCGTCCCCCACTTCAAGGAGCGAAGCGGGTCGCTGGGACCCGCGTGGCCATTTCCAGCCGGAGCTGAGAGGGGCTGAGCGTGTCCTGCGTGGTCCACTCCCTGTGCTGGGGCACTTCCTCTGGGCGCCTGCAGCTTTGTGGGAGCACAGAGCTCCCTCCTCTGTGGTGCCCCTGGGGTGGTTTCCGCGGGCGTTTTCCCGTGTTTGGGGCGTCTGGGGCCCTGGGCCCTGGCCGCCGCCCACTCCCCACCAGTCTGAATCACTGACCCGGGCGGTAGGTCACTTGCAATCTGCTGGGTTTGGCTCTCTGCCCACCCCCCCAATCTCCAGGGGACCTGCGGGGAGCGCTGGGCCTGTGAGTCCGGGTGAGCTGATGCCCGGCTCTCTGCCTGCTGGCTGACCGTGGCCTGCAGGGCTCTGCCCACTCGGGCGGCTCTATTTACATGCCTCGGCCCATTTGAATGGGGTCCCTGTGGGGAAAGGGCCCGAGTCTCCTGGAGCTGGCTGGAGGGGGGCGGGAAGGAGGACAGGCCCGGGTGGGGCCTCTGGCCTGCCTGGCAGGGTCCGTCTCTGCCCGTGCTGTCCGTGGCCCTGGTTGCGTCCCCCTCCTCTGGACGGCCTTCTCTAGCAGTCACGGCTGTGAGAACCGAGCTCCGTGTGAGGAGAGGCCAAGGTCACTGGGGAGGCTGTCACTGCAACTCTGGTGTCCCCCCGGCCACCTGGACAGGGGCAGCCTGTCCTCACCCTACCCTGGGCAGCAAGCAGGCGGGCAGCCATGACCCACCTTTGTGCCTCTCTCCTGTCCTTCCAGAGTCCATCTACCGCCGGGGAGCCAGGAGATGGAGGAAGCTGTACCAGGCCAACGGCCACCTCTTCCAGGCCAAGCGCTTTAACAGGGTGAGTGGCCCTCGCACCTGCTCCCCCCAGGCCCCCGTCCGCAGGAGGGAGGCCAGACTGCTGCCAGCTGGGCTCCTGTCGGCAGGCGGTGGAGAGGCGTCCAGGGCTGCTTTGAGCCCTGGGGGCTCATGGTGTCCCTCGGCCGTCCCTGGTGACCTAATCCCTGATGAGTGCCCAGTGGCTCTGGGGGCCTGGCCTGCATGTGTCCAGAGTGCACCTGCCAGTCTCCAGGCAGCACCCACCTCCCCTGGGCTCTGTCCCTCCTGGGACCCCAGGTGTCCTCACTTGGCCCGTCCTCCCAGGCTTTACTGTCCTCCTCACGGTGAGGGGCGTGCCCAGGTGCCTCGACGCCAGAGTGGACGGGTGCACGGATGCCCGTGGGCCAGTGTCCACTGTGTGTCACCGCCCGCCGAGCCCCTCACTTTTCTACCGTTGGTCCCCAGCTGGGTGGCTGCGGCCTGGTGACCTCCCGTGGCACACACAGAGGCTGTGGGGTTGCTGGCCCAGTTGCCCTCGGGGTTCTCGGAGCCTTAGCTGGGGGTCAGGGCCGTGGTGACAGGTGTCCTCGGACAGGGCACCGTCTCTGAGCGCTGTCTGCAGACCAGTGTGGTGGTGACGGGTGTCGGGTGGCCACAGGGAGGCTGCTTCGTCATCTGGGCAGCTGTGTCCTGCTCCATCCCACGGCAGCCACCGTCGGCACTGGCCCTCGCCCTTCTCCTCTGGGGTAGCCCAGGCCAGCCCAGCCCTCAGGGGTGCTGCCCTGCCTGGACCTGTCCTCTGGCCTCCAGGAGGTTCTGTGGGCCCGGGTCCCTCCTCCTTGGTCCTCCGGTGTCTCAGGGCCTCCGCCCCTCGAGGCTGATGTGGAGTCCGAGGACGAGGAGAGGAGTGCCTGGGGCTGTAGGCCAGGGGACCCGCGGGCCCGCACCCAGGAAAGCCAGCCAGCACTGCCCAGAGTGCCCACGGACTTGCCAGAGGAGGCGGCCTGAGATGGTGCCACCTGGAGGTGGGCCTGGAGGGCCAGCAGCCCTCCTGGGCAGCCTCCCTCAGGGACGTGCCTGACGCGCTGCAGGCTCCTCGTGGCTCTGAATGAGGCTGTTCCATGGTGCACGGTGCTCTGGGAACAGGTGGGGACAGGGACTCCACCCTCTCGAGGCTGTGTCCCCGCACTGGCACCCAGTAGGTTCAAGCTAGGCGCTGGTTTGTCCTGTGCTGTAATTAGTGAGCCAAGTCACTGGGAGTCCCGGGGCTGCTGGGGACCAGAAGAAACGGGGCGCGTCTGCCAGGAAGGAGGCGGCTTTGGGGAGTCCAGGCAGACTCAGGGGGCTGTGGAACACAGATGGTGGACAGGCGGGTGTCACCGGCGTCACCCAGCAAGAGGCCAGGGAGGTCATCAAGCACCAGGTGCTGCCGCCAGTGGGTGGGGGCCGCAGGGCAGGAGTGATGGGCCCAGGCCGTCTGGGCCGAGCAGCAGGGCGTGCACACGAGGCTGTTCATGAGCCAGGACAGACGGAAAGCCGGCTGCCGCTGCGTGCGGAAGTGGAGGTGCCTGGCCAGGACCTGCACCTGCCGCCCCACATCCACTTACAAAGTGGGCAGCGGACCAGCCCCTCGGGGGCCGCAGCTTCTCTCTCCTCAACTTGGGAACCTGCCTGGTTCTGGCGAGAGGAGGCGTTTCCGGCAGGTGCCCCAGCCCACCATCCCGTATCGAGGATTCTGGAACCCTTTCCCCGGGCCTGTGTCTGACTGGCTGGCTTTGCCAAGCTCACACTCACCCCCAAGACCTGCCGGGGGCCCTGGGCAGCACCAGGGGCCCTCACTGCCCTGCAGGGCGGGCTCAGCCCCGTGGCCCCTCGTGAGTCAATTTCCACTTGGCCTCCCCTGTGGCTGCTGGAAAAAAGTCACAAGGAGAGAGTTTGCAGTGACAGAGTGGTCCTGAACGTGTGACGTGGGTGGGGTGCGCGGCTCCGTGCAGAGCTGGGACCCTTGGGCTGAGCCCTTCCTGTGGAGAGCAGGGATCACCCAACAGCTGTGTGGGTCAGGCAGAGGGTGGGGGAGGCCCATGCCCTTTGCTCGCTAAGTGACTTGCAGGTGGCTAGAGATTAAAAAGGAATCAAAAGAAGCCACAAGGGAGCAGGACGGTGGCTGAGCCCCTCGTGAGCCTGAGGCAGGAGGATCGCGTTCAAGGCCAGCCTGGGCAACTCAGTGAGACCCGACCTCAGAACTGGAGGGCTGGAGATGGAGGCTGGGGGCAGCATTTGCCTGTTCCACTCTCGGCCCTGGGTTCGACCCCTGGTACCAGCACTACCCCACCCCACCCCCTGCCCAAAAAACCCCACAAGAAGTGATGCAGATCATAAAGAGGGGACCAGCCAGGGATACTGCAGGTTTCTGTAATTTCCAAACAAATTAAAACACAGCCATAGAGAAAAATGTTGATAGCCAGTAAAGCCCAGAAGAACAAGAGATCAAGATAGTGAGGTGGTCAGCGATGCCAGGCCCCGGCAGCTCAGCTTCCCGGTGACGGCCAGGATGGAGTGGGCTGTGGTGGTCGTGGGCGGCAGATGGAGGTGCAGTGTGGCTGCGAACATCCACAGCTTGAAGGCATTCATGCCTGGGGAGAATGTGTGTGCAGCGGGGGGCACAGACTAGGGCCCTGTTTTGGGGTGCCTAGGAAATGTGCGGCCGTGGCTCCTGTATCTGTCCAAAGGGAGGGACCTGCCACCCACAGGTTTGCAAGTACGGAAGATGTGCCCGGTTTCACAGGAGGCACTGGAGTCACTGTGGATGGACGACCCGTGCTTGGGGCTTGAGCCACAGCAGTTGCTGAGTGGCCAGACAGCCCTGTGCTGGTGCACACAGCCCCCCACGTGGCAGGGCCTGCCAGGTAGACTGTCCGAGGACGCAGGCCTTTGTTCTGAGTGGACTGAAGGCCATGTGCTCACTGGGTGGCGAAGGAAACGGGCTCAGAAGATGCCTCTGAGGTGGGCCATCAGGAGTTAGTCCCGGGCTGGGCTGTGGCTCAGTGGTAGAGCACTCGCCTAGCACGTGCGAGCGCTGGGTTCCAGATGAGCACCACATAAAAATAAATGAATAAAATAAAGGTATTGTGACCATCTACAACTAAAACTAGTTTTTCAAAAAAAGCTTCTCCTGAGCTCTTTGGTCCAAGCCACTGTGATCAGTCAGCAAGCACCTCCTGTACAGGAGCCAAGTTCACGCCTTGGCCTTTGGGATGTGCATGCACCCTGCGACTGTCCATGGGCAAACAAGAGAAGGGCTGGGTTTGGCTTGCAGCTGAGGTCTGCCACCACCCTGCCATCAACATGAAACAGCCCCAGGCACAGGCCCAGAGGACAAGAGGGGACCTGCGGCTGCCTTAGCATCCACGTGAAGAGGGGGAAGGGCTACTGTTCCCAAGGACTTAAAGCATCGAGCTGGGCCTCACACCTGCAGCCCAGATTCATACCCTTAAGTGGGCCCAGCCCAGCAGTGCCCCCAGGTGGCTGGCAGCTGCAAACACAGTTCTCTTCCAGCCAGCCTCAAAGGATTCCCACAGATGCATGCACCCAGCGTCTGAGCTCCCAATCCAAAACCACACAGGGACCTGGACCTCCAGAGTAAGAGCTGGCGGAAGCCCAGACGGAAGGCTTAGACTGGCTGGAAATGTTAGAATGTGTTCACTGTCTTTAAAAATTAGAATATGTGATTGAAAATATGAGCAAGAAACAAGACTATTGATCATTTAATTTGTGTGAATTTATAACAATAGGAACTTGACTCTTTTGGTTTTATCTTGTTTTTTCAATGGCACATTGTCTGAAATGTCCATGATTCAAGTGTAGATGTTAAATAAGGGCTGTTGGCAAAGCGTTGGCAGCCTCCCGTACAAATCCCATGTGGGAGAGGTCAGCAGTTGGCCTGGCTCCCAAGAACACGAGTCTCTGTGAAGGCACCTGGGAGCTGCGAGTTCGCCACTACGTGGGACCCACGCGTTGCAGATCACGATGTTAAACGGAGACTTGGAAGAGCTAAGTGCATGGGCTGCGTGGTGGCTCAGTGGTAGAGTGCTTGCCTGGTGTGGGTGAGGCACTGGGGTTGATTCTTGGCACCGCGTATAAATAAACAAAGGTCCATTGACAGCGAAAAATATTAAAAGAAAAGAGAAACTAAGTGCATCTAGCACATTAGATCAAAAACTTGGCCTTTTACTAAAGAGTCCACAGGTGGTGACTGGGGTCTCTGGGGACTGTAGATGCAGCAGGAAATGGAGACTGGCCTGCATTCGGGAGCTGTGAGGCTGTGTGGCCCGTTGGGGCCTTGGGTCCCCCCACCCGTGCCCACTCCGCCCTGCCTCCTGCATGTGCATCAGAGCATTCCAAGGTAGCTCCTTCCCTGGTGGGGAACCGATTCCGAAAACGTGTGAGGACTTGGAATGATTTTTTTCTGGTACTGAAGTTAAAAGCAGTGGTGTGTGTGCGTGCGTGTGTGTACATGTGTGTGTGTGGTCACACACACGTTTTCCTGTCCATGACAAGAACATGGTGGGAGCCCATGTGTGGTGGGCACTGTCCCTGGTGCTGGCCTAGCCCTGGCTTCCTGGGTGTGGCTCTTCTCTGATGAGGTGGTCCCCTGAGTGCTCCGTGGCCCTGGTGCCAGGCCTCAGTTTTCTGGGGCAGATTCGGTCACCTCAGATGCCTAGGGCAGGAGTGACCTGAGGACCACTGAAGAAGGACATGGTTGAGAGTGATGACCAAGAGCCAAAGCACAAGAACTTTGCCTAGGAAAGTCCAGAGGGGACGGGACATCCAGGGCCTGTGGACACCACAGACGCACGGGACTAAGCTGGGTTCCAAAGATGTTCCTCCACGTGCATATTGCGAAATTCAGAAACCCATGGGAATGTCACAAGACAAGCGATGATCATTGACTTCAGGTTGATGAGAGTCACCAAGAAGAAAAGATCTGTTCAAAACTGGAAAACAATGTCAGGTGCCGTGGCCACACCTGTCATCCCAACGACCCAGGAGGCTGAGTCCAGGTGACTTAGCAAGACCTGCCTCAAAATAAGAAATCTGAAGGGCTGGGCTGCAGCTCCCTGGTGGATGGAACCTGGGTTCCGTGCCCAAGAACCCCCCGGGTTTGGCAGACTGCCCTCCCAGTCAGTGGGCAGTGGCGTCAGGTGGCCTGCAGGCTCACCCCCCGGGTCCTCGCTCCCAGGTGACAGTGTGAAGGAGGGTCAGGGGACCTCTCCCCTGCACTTTGCAGCCTGGACTGCCTGACCAGACCCAGCGGCAGCACTGCAGCCTGAGGCCGGGCAGGCGCCACACGGTGGGGCCCAGGCCGCTCCGGCCCGGCTCCTGGAAGGGAAGTGGGGGGCTCCTGGCGCCCCAGCGACGTTTCCTGAGCGAACGTGACAGGGTGCGGCCGCTGGGTCCTCGGCTGGGCCCCGTGGCACAGCAGGGCTCGGGGGGAGTGGGCCCTGGCCTGACACCTGCCCTCCCGCTGCAGAAGGCGTACTGCGGCCAGTGCAGTGAAAGGATATGGGGCCTCGCCAGGCAGGGCTACAGGTGCGTCCACTGCAAGCTGCTGGTCCATAAGCGCTGCCACGGCCTCGTCCCGCTGACCTGCAGAAGGCTTATGGTGAGTCGGGGCCCAGGCCTGGGAGGGTCAGGGTGGGGGTGAGACCCGGACTCCGGCCGGCGGTCCAGGCTGGCCTTGTGACCCGTCTGTCTTGAGGGATTGTGGCCCTGTCCCCACCCTAGCCTCATGGGAAGGATTCCTGTGTGTCCCTGTGACGGCCGCCAGGCATCTGGGACAGGGCCCAGGGCTCCGGGGGACTCCAGTGAGTGCCCTCTGCAGGTGGGTGGGGAGGCCCTCCTGTTGCCAGCTGTGGCTCAGGGCTCCAGGGCTCCCAGGCTGCACCCAGCGCTGGGGCCCGGCCCTGGGCAGCCGTGAGGGCCTAGGGACCAGGTGGGGGCAGCTCCCTCTACAGCTCGTCCAGAGCGCCTGGACTTGAGGAGACCGGGCCCTTGGGCACGCTGTGGACCCATCTTCCACCCCTCGTTCTTCCAGACACCCCGGCTCTGCTGCACCCTGGGAGTGGGCACCAGGGCTGGGCGCGAGACCCCAGCCCTGCTGAGGGCCGGTGGTGGTGGCCACGCCCCATCTGGAGGTGTGTGTGGGGACAAGGCTGTGGGGCGGCGTGCCCACCCGTCCCAGACACAGGGTGCCACAGGCAGTGGGGGGCAAACACTCCTGGGTCCTTTCAGGCCTGTCTGCCAAAAACCATGACAGTGCCTGGTGACAGTTCCCCCCAGGGTCCACGGTAGCTTATGGAAGCCAGCCCAGCCCAGGTGTGGTCAGCCAGAGCTGCGCGGGGCCAGGCTGGGAGCCCAGTGGCTCAGGGCTTCATTGTGGTGCCAGCCGTGTGGGACCCCAGGCGCCCTTGGGTGATGCTTGGGGTCTGGCTGCCGTGAGGCACATGATGCGGGGGCGGGGCACCACCCGTGTGAAGCCCTCCGTGTTTTAAGACACCTCTTCGGGGCACAGTGCCACACCTGTGGTCCTGGCAACTCGGGAGGCTGGGGCAGGAGGACGGCCAGGTCAAGGCCAACCTGAGAAACTCAGTGAGACGCCGTCTTCAAATCAAAGGGTGCGGCTCAGTGGAGAGCACCCCGGGGCTCAGTCCCCAGTACCTCGAAATAGTAAAATTAAAGTTAGAAAATAGAAGGCCCGGCCGGGAGGCCGCAGCCCAGGGCCCTGCAGTGTCCTCTGCCTGCTGTCCTGGGCAGCTCGTCTCCTTCCTGAGCGCAGTGCAGCAGCCTGGCCACTGTGCTGTGGGCGGCACACCCCTGGCACACAGGGCACAGCAGCGGCCGTGCACGGCCACAGTGACGCACCCATCTCTCTGGCAGGATTCTGTCATGCCTTCCCAGGAGCCTCCAGTAGCTGAGAAGAGCGACGGCGTGGACCTTCCCTCAGAGGAGACCGATGGAAGTAGGCACTCTCTTCTCCTGCTGGCCTGGTGGGCTCTCTCTGCCCGGTCTGCCTCCCGCTGCCTCCCTTTCCTGGCCTCCTGGGGCCCAGGGGTCAGCGTGGGCAAGCTGGGTGCCCTCCCTCGGGGCTGGGGAGGCACTGGGGGCCACCTGAGGACCTGGCCAGGCCTGGTTCTTCTGTGCCCTGGGAACCGGGGAGCGAGGACCCTCCCCACACGGACCTGAGAGTTCAGAGAGCACGTGGTGCTGGGGGCTGGGGGCTGGAGGGCCTGAGGGGCTGCTGACGATGGCTGCTGCCCGGCCCTTGGATTTCTGTGGGGGTTTCTGGGAAAGGGTGCCCCTTGTTTCCACATCCTAACCAGACTCACCTGCTCAGGTGAGTCTAACCTGACCAGGTGCTCAGCTCCTGAGATCTTTGAGGTCAGGGCCACTCAGTGGTGTGTCCACAACCCTTTTTTTTTTTTTTTAATGATAAGAGATTTCAGACACCAGTTGGGTCGCGGCCCAGCTGTGAGCTTGCACACCCAGGTGCATGGGTGCTCTGGCTCCCCTTGGATAAGAGTCCCCTTGGGAACTTGAAGGATGAAACAAGGCCACAGAACACGAAGCACTTAGTTCAGCACCCCACATGAAAAAGACTCGTAATAGACAGCTCCCTGTGCATCCAGCCACCACTCGTCCCTCCAGCAAGCATCTAGCCATCCGTCCACTGTCCGCCATCCGTCCACTGTCCGCCATCCGTCCACTGTCCGCCATCCGTCCACTGTCCACCCACGGTCCACCCGCACCTGTTATCTGTCTGTCATCCCCCCGGCCAGCCAGCGCTGAGCTCCTGCCCCTGCTGCACGGGCCTGTCCTCAGGACAAAGGCTGGAAGGGGTCCCAGACTTGGCAGTGGTTCCGCTCACGATGTCAGTCTGAGGACCGTGCAGGCGGCGTGTTGGGTGGGGAGACGCGAGCACTTCCCTCGTGATGTTTGGAAGGGTAGATGCACCAAGCTCCTCTTTTGACTTGGACTGTTGTCAGCCTGCACAGAGTGTATCAGGAGGTGACACCCAGCTCCCAGAGTCCCAGGGAACCCTGTTGGCCTCGGGCTCCCGGGCCCTGGGTGGAGATTCCGTGGTCTGAGTGGAACCCAGAGGCTGCGTTTCCCTAAGACTCTAAGCCGGAGTCCAAAGCTGGGGTCTGCTGTGGCCGCCCCTGGCCAGGCCACCACGTCCCCCTGGAGGACCCTGACACCGGGTGATGGCCTTTCTCTCTCCCTTGCTTCTCTAGTTGCGTACATTTCTTCCTCCCGGAAGCACGAGGGCATCAAAGACGATTCGGAGGTGAGTGTTCCCCGTCCAGAGCCAGGGAGCCGGTTTCTGGGCAGTGGAGGACACTTGGGCAGGAACTAGGTGTGTCGGGGATTGTTGCCGGCCTCAGGTGAGACAGGGCTCTGTGGCATCCGGGAGAAGGACCTCGTCCTGGGGTCTGGCTGTTGACGCTTGCTCCACGAATCCCCCTCCCCAGGGCGGGCGCCCTGCTGGCTGTGGGGACCCACATCCCAGCCTCAGAGCCGGGCCAGGGCTGGCCTCTGAGCTGCCATTGTCATCCCATCTTATCTGCATGAAGACCTCCTTGTTGCCTCTCCCACCCTCTGGCCTGGCCAGCACTGCGCTGCCCTCTCCTGGGCGTGCACCAGGCGGTGGACGGGCCTCGCAGGCAGCCTGGTGAATCCTGCAGGGAGAGCTGGGCTCGCCACCCTCCAGGGCGCCCTTCCTAAAGTCACCAGCCACACGTGGCCACCCCTGTCATCCCAGCGGCTCAGGAGGCTGAGGCAGGAGGACTGCTGGCCCCATCTCTGCTACTGAGCGATATCTGGTCTCAAAAAGGGCTGGGAATGTAGCTCAAAAAAAAAGACGAGGTGTACCACTCAGGTCTTCTCATGGCCAGTCTGTCTGGAAAGAACCCGGAGCCCGCTGGGACCACCCCAGACCACCCCCTTCCGCCCACAGATGTCTGGCCGGCCGCTCTAGGGCCGCCTGCTGGGGGCGGGGCAGACCTGGGCAGGCACTGGGCTGTCAAGCCCGTGTCCCCTGCGGGAGGCCCTGCCTGGTGGGCTGCAGTGCCATCCCAGGGCCCATGGGCACCTGGAGGAGCAGCCCTCCCCGCGGCCCTGGCAGACACAGCCCTCCCCTCCCCTGGGCTCCCTCCCTAGGACCTGAAACCTGTCATCGATGGGGTCGACGGCATCAAGATCTCTCAGGGGCTCGGGCTGCAGGACTTCGACCTCATCCGGGTCATCGGGCGCGGCAGCTACGCCAAGGTCCTCCTGGTGCGGCTCAAGAAGAACGACCAGGTCTACGCCATGAAGGTGGTCAAGAAGGAGCTGGTCCACGACGACGAGGTGGGGGGCCCCCCCGCTGGGCCGAGGGCAGGGGGCGGGGCCGACGGCGGGGGGCGGGGCCGCGCGGTGGGGAACACGTGGGCGCGTGGGGGGTGCACCCTGGGTCCACTCAGGGATGGAGTCTGGACGTGGGCTGGGGTCTCTGAGGGGAGGGGGACGGGCTGCGTCTCTGGGCAGGAGGAAGCCGCTGCAGGCCGTGGTGAAGGCTGGATTCCGGGAGGGGAGCCACTGGGCCGAGTCACCGGCTGGCTTGATGTGTCAGCTGCCAGCTCAGAATGGCCGAGTCTGGTGACATGGCAGTGAAGCCGGAGCCCGTCGGGTGGTGAGGGTGGCACTGTCTCTGGGCACATGCTGAGCGGCAGCTCCATGCCAGCTGCTTCCTTTTCTCTCTCTGGTGCTGGGCCACCAGGCCTTGTGACCGCTGAGCCCCGTCTCAGGCCCTGGGGCCGGTGCTTCTGGGGAGAAGTTAAGGCAGCAGGACTGATGGTTTATTTCTTGAAATCTTGATTTCAACTTCAAGATCTGTTTTGTTTAGTTTTGTACCCAAGTTTGAGCCCAGAGGCACTTGACCACTGAGCCGCCTCCCCAGCCACTTCTGAGTTTTATTTTGAGACCGGTCTTGCTTGAAATTTGTTGAGGCTGGCCTTGGACTGGCCAGTGAAGTTGTGGTGAAGTGCACGTGACATAGAGCCTGCCATTTAGCCACGTTGAGTTGGATTGTCACATTATGAACGACCACCACCATTACCCGGTCCTGAACCCCCCTTCCCCTGCCAGACCTGACCCCACCAAGCTGGGCTGGCATCCCCTCACATCGGCCCCCCAGCCACCCACCGCGTCCTGCGTGGACTTCTGGTGGCGTCCTGTGCTGGGCATGTCACTGGCCCCTGCTCAGGGTCCCCTTGTGGTCACGTGCATCAGGATGCCCAGTCTGTGGTCCCAAGGCCTCGCTCTGTGCGTCTGTCCGTCCACGGGCAGAGCTCTCCCACCTTTGACTGCGGACAGTGGGCGTGCAGTGGGGGCCAGAGTCCCTGAGCTCCCGGGAGGCATGTCTGGGTGGAGTTGCTGGTCACCTGGGATTTGCGCTAACTCCCAAGGACCCGGGGCAGCTTCAGAGTGGGGCACCTGCTCCCAGAGGGGGAGGGCTCCAGTGTCTGCACATGCCACCTGCTTCTGGCTTCTCGTCCCTTGGTCCTCAAGGGCGTGCAGTGGTGCCTCCCAGTGGCCCAGAGCCCGGGGCTAGCACTGAGGGTCTTCTCTGCCTGTGGCCTTGGCACCTGAGTGCTCGCTCGCTTGGTCTCAGGACGGAGGGCAAGGTGCAGGTTCAAGGTGCTGCTGTCACCCAGCCCCTGCTGCAGGCCAGGTGGCCAGTGGCCGCAGAAGGGCTCCCCACCTGGCAGGGCTCAGGGCTCAGAGCTGGGGCTGGATTTGAGTCTTGTTTGTTTGTTTGGTTTTTTGTATCAGATTGAACCCGGGGCATTTTACCATCCTTTTTATTTTACTTATTTTTTGTGTGGGCCGGCGGGAGGGTACTGGGGATTGATGTCACAGGCACTCAACCCCTGCGCCACATCCCAGCCCTGTTTGTATTTATTTAGAGACAGGGTCTCAAGATGGTGGTGATTGGTGATGGGTGATGGTGATGGTGATGGTGGTGATTGGTGATGGGTGATTGGTGATGGTGGTGATTGGTGAGGGTGGTGATTGGTAATGGTGGTGATTGGTGTTGGTGATGGTGGTGATTGGTGGTGATGGTGATTGTTGATGGTGATGGTGGTGATTGGTGATTGGTGATGGTGGTGATTGGTGATGGTGGTGATGGGTGATGGTGATGGTGGTGATTGGTGATGGTGGTGATGGTGATTGTTGATGGTGATGGTGGTGATTGGTGATGGTGGTGATTGGTGATGGTGGTGATTGGTGATGGTGATGGTGGTGATTGGTGATGGTGGTGATTGGTGATGGTGGTGATGGTGGCGATGGTGATGGTGATGGTGATGGTGATGGTGGTGATTGATGATGGTGATTGGTGATGGTGGTGATGGTGGTGATGGTGATGGTGGTGATGGTGATGGTGGTGGTGGTGATTAATGATGGTGGTGATTGGTGATGGTGGGGTGATTGGTGATTGGTGATGGTGGTGATTGGTGATGGTGGTGATTGGTGATGGTGGTGATTGGTGATGGTGATGGTGGTGATTGGTGATGGTGATGGTGGTGGTGATGGTGGTGATTAGTGATGGTGGTGATTAGTGATGGTGGTGATTGGTGATGGTGGTGATTGGTGATGGTGTGGTGATTGGTGATGGTGGGGTGATTGGTGATTGGTGATGGTGGTGATTGGTGGTGGTGGTGGTGATTGGTGGTGGTGGTGGTGGTGGTGGTGGTGGTGATTAATGATGGTGGTGATTGGTGATGGTGGGGTGATTGGTGATGGTGGTCATTGGTGATGGTGGGGTGATTGGTGATGGTGGGGTGATTGGTGATTGGTGATGGTGGTGATTGGTGATGGTGGTGGTGATTGGTGATGGTGGGGTGATGGTGATGATGATGATGGTGATGGTGATGGTGGTGATGGTGATGGTGATTGGTGGTGGTGGTGGTGGTGGTGATTAATGATGGTGGTGATTGGTGATGGTGGGGTGATTGGTGATTGGTGATGGTGGTGATTGGTGATGGTGGTGATTGGTGATGGTGGTGATTGGTGATGGTGATGGTGGTGATTGGTGATGGTGATGGTGGTGGTGATGGTGGTGATTGGTGATGTTGGGGTGATATGTGATGGTGGGGTGATTGGTGATTGGTGATGGGTGATTGGTGATGGTGGTGATTGGTGGTGGTGGTGGTGGTGGTGGTGGTGAGCTGGGGATGGGTATATGCTAATGGTTGATAGTGATGACAAGGAGGGTTGGTGGTATCGCAGTAATGATGGTGGGGTGGGTGGTGACTGTGTTGGTGACGTATTTCTTTGGTGGGTGTGTTCTTTTGTCTATGCATTATCTTCTCAAGAGCAGAGAACAGAGGGTTTTGCTCTGCCTCCGCCTTCTGCAGGACGTGGGTGATGAGTGTTGAGGAGCCTCATTAGCACCCCCTGGTTTCTATTTCAGGATATCGACTGGGTGCAGACAGAGAAGCACGTGTTTGAGCAGGCATCCAGCAACCCCTTCCTCGTCGGCTTACACTCCTGCTTCCAGACAACCAGCAGGTGAGGAAAAAAGGTGTCCTGGAGGGTCCACTGACTTTCCACTCGAGCCTCGTGGGAGCCGAGTCGGGCCGAGGTGTCACTGTCCTCTGCCTTCTGCCAGTGGCCGGGGCAGGGCATCTGGGTTCTCGGGCTGGCTTTGTGTTCTCCTTGTTGAGGTTCCACAGTCGAGCCTGAATTGTGCAACGTGCAGGAAGCGCCCCACAGTGCACACCATCAGGCCGGGTGCTGGGTGCAGGAGCCTCTGGCTGATGGAGGGCTGTCACTGAGCACCGACGGCCTTGCTCACAAGCTCTGTGCTGTCTGGGATTCTGCTTTCAGATGCCTGAGGCCCGTGGTCTCGGCATTGAGTGTGTGCTCTGTTTAGAATGCGGGCACCGCTGACGGGGACTCGGTGTGTCTGTTTGAAAACTTCTGTCGCGTGCCCAAGACCACCTCGGGGTACTGTGCTGTGATTCATTGCACCAAAAGTATAAGGGAAGACTGGCCAAAGGACAGGCCTCCGGGTTCTGGAGGAAGAGAGGCACGGCCTCCCCAGGCTCCCGCAGTGAGCTGGGCGGCTCAGGGCTTTACCAAGGGCCGGCCATGGAACCCTCCCCCAAGACGTGCCAAAACCCCCAGTGCCCGAAGGTACTCAGCATCGGGAGTCCTCGGGTTCCCCAGAGAGGCAGCTGTGTGTGTGAGAGAGAGGACGGCTTTACCGTACAGCGTTGGCCGTGAGACCATGGAGGCTGGGGAGGCTAACGGTGTGGTTTAAAGGCCTGAGAAGCAGGAGCCCCGATGGCAGGAAGACGCCCCGGCCCTGCAGGACCCGAGTCCAGCCTTCCTCCACCTCTGCTCTGTGGGGTGTCACAGCCACATGGGAAGGGGGCCCACCCAGCGGTGCTGGCCCAGGGCAGGGTGGGGGTGTGGGGAGCTGTGGGCTCTGCCAGGCCCGGAGGGGCTGCCCCTGCCCCGCTGCTGGAGAAAGGATCTGTCTCCCCAGTTCCTGGACCCGCCCATCTGGTGTCCTTTCCACTAGCCAAGGACCCAAAGAAACTTGAAGTTTCTGTGATGGGAGAAGGTTCTAGAAGGACTGGGAGGCAGTGTGGGGTGAGAAGAGGGCCGAAGCCTGGCAGAAGCAGTCCTGTTGTTCAGGAAGTTCACTCCTCTCCTTCCCTCCCTCTTGCCTTCCCTCTTGCCTTCCCTCTTCCTTGCTCAGGTGGACAGGGGACTGGACCCAGGGCACTCGACTGCCCAGCAGCACCCAGTCCTTTGGTGTACGTTTGTTTTTAATTTTGAGACAGAATCTCGCTACGTGGCTGAGGCTGGTCCCACACTTGATCCTTGGACCTCGGCCTCCCATCACTGGGGCCAGGGGTGCACCACCACGCCCAGCCCCTTCTGTGTGTGTGTGCGTGTTGCTGGGGTCAGACCCAGGGCCTCTCACTGGCTGGGCCAGCCAGCCACCCCTGCCGTCCTCCCTCAGGGTGCCCTGAGGCTGCTGGCCCAGGGTGTCCCCCTTGTGTCCAGCCCATGGGGGCGCCCCCTGACCCCTCTGGGAGCTCCGTCCTCAGCCGGCAGTGTCTCCTGACCTGGGAAGTGGGGCCTGTGCGCTGTGACTCTCTCGGAGCACCCTGCCCCAGCGCCTGCAGCTCTGAGTCCATCCTCAAGGACAGCTGAGGCTGCCCGCTCCCCTCCCACCTGCAAATGCCACCCTGGACCTGCCCCGGCAGCACCGCCTCCGGGTCCTTCCCTGGGTCGGGGGGTTCTGGCCCATCCCTGTTGCTGGTTGTTGTCCCCGTCTTGTTGGTGTGACAGGGCATCGGTGCCCAGGCTGCCCCCTGAGGGCCGCGGCCTCTGGGCCTTGGACTCTCTGGGCTGACCCCTTCCTGGCTCTGCTGTCACTTGGTCACCCTGCAAGGCATGGCGGGCCATGGGCTCTGGGCTCACCCAGGCTGTCTGGGGCAGGGCTCGTTGCCATGGTGATGTGGGCTGTCTGTTGTCCCTTGTTTGTCCCATCTGTAAAGTAGGGCAGGTGCTGAAGTCCACCTGGAGGTCTGGGAGTAAATGAGTTAAAATGCAGACGGCAAGGACGTGACACCTGTGGTCTTCATGGTCACCACTTAGGGCTAGGCAGACTCGGTAACTTGTAGGAGGTCGATGTCCTCATGCATCTCTCCACCACGGGGGGTGTGCAGAGAATCGCGTCACTGGGAGATTTCACCAGTGTGTGGGCACCGTGAAGCAGCCCGGCGTGCTGGCCACACCTGTCATCCCAGCAGCTCGGGAGGCTAAGGCGGGAGGACTGCGAGTTCAAAGCCCGCCTCAGCATGTATAGAGGCCCTAGCCACCTAGGAAGACCCCATCTCAAAAATTTTTAAAAGCAGGGCTGGGGGTGTGGCTTGTGGTCAAGCCTTGCCTCATATATGTGAGGCGCTAGGTCCAGTTCTCAGCACCACGTAGAAATAAACACATCAAATAAAGGTCCACCGACAACTAAAAATATGTATAAATTTTAAAAAGAAATTTTAGGAAGCGCTGGGGGTGTGAGTCGTCATTCGTGCCCCCGGCCTTCCTGCTGCAGCTGTAGGCAGGTGTGCAGACTCTGGGCTGGGCCGAGGGCAGCGGGTGCCCTTCTTCTCTGGAGCATCCAGCGGGACACCTGGGCATGCAGCGTGGTGTTGTGCCAGCCATGGTGGGATCCAGGGGTGCCTGAAGAGTGGGGGGTGGCTCGAGCTCCCTCCAGGTGGGGTCGGGTCCTGGGATGTTCCTGGGCCCCGGGCAGGAACGTGCCTGTGGCTCTGTGGCTGTGTCCGTTGTGCCTTCTCATAGCGAGCGGCAGAGGACCAGCAAGCCCAGGGGCAGTGAGGCAGGTGGTGTCCCTAGCGCGTCCCTCAGGGGCAGGAAGGAAGGCCTGCCCAGCCCCACACAGACTGCCCCGTCCCGGCTCCGCGTGTGCAAGCTGTTGTTTCCAGTCCCCGTTGTCACGGGGCCTGGTTAGGTGGTCTGCGGCCAGTTCTCCTGGAGCCCAGGGCAGGCGCAGGATGGGCACGGCTGCCAGGGAGGGTATTCGGCTGTGCCAGCCCTGCAGGAAGAAGTGGACTTGCTCGTCCCTCCTTGCTGTCCAGACCCCAGGCCAGGGGAGCAGCCAGTACCTTGGGGCCAACAGCCTGGGCTCCCAGGCAGCCGAGGACGCAGATCCACCCTGTGTCCCGGCAGGGTGTGTCTGAAAGCCGGGCTTGAGTCTGGTTTCCCTGAAGTGGTCTCACCACGTGCGGGCGGGGTCTTCCCAGTAAGAGGAAGCCCATCTCTGGCCAGGGGTTTGGAGACTGGAGGGACCTGTGCAGTCGAGATCCCGTTCCTGAACTCATGGTCACCTCAGTGGCCCCAGCCGTCCTTCCTACCTGTCGCCCTGGAGGGCTGGTGGCATCTCAGACGCATCGTGGCCACTCCTCTCTGGGACTTTGTGTTGTCCCCACACTGGAACATCTGAGTCCTGCAGGCCAGGCTACAACCCAGAGTCCCACCCTTCCTGTCTTTCCTGGTGGTTGGCAGGTCTGGTCAGCTGTGCCCACCCCTTCCTGCCGCCCGCGTCCCTGGTCCAGACCACCCCTGCTGGCCCTCTGTGGCTCCTGGCCTCCCTCCCAGGAATGCCTTCAGACGAGGCAGCAGGCCATGGAGTCCCCACGAGGCCCCTCACCCGGCTCGGCTCCAGGTGGTCCTGCAGCTCTGCCTTCCTTCCCCGCGCCCTGTCCAGGCCTCTGCGCCTTGGCAGAGGTCACCTCTCCACACGGTCCCCACCTAGCAGGCCTCGGGCCTCTACCCCTGGAGGGCAGATCAGGAGGATACAGCTGCTTACCGGTCCCTCTTTCCTCGTCCTCGTCCTCTGCCTGGCGCCGGGTTGATCTTAGATGTGGGGAGAGCCAGAGCCACACCCTCCAGCCCAGGCACAGAGCTGGCCTCGGCCGCCTTCAGTCTGAGCTGTCCCTGCCGGTCCCAGGAGCCACCTGGGTCCCTGGTTTCCTCCTCTTTGGGCCACGTGGGAGGAGCTGGACATGAAAGGCTACAGGCCAGCAGCCAAAGGCAGCTCTGTCTGCTATTGAAGGTCAAGTTCCTGCAGGCACCGTGGCCGGCCCCTGCAATCCCTGTGGCTCGGGGGCCTCACACCTTTGACCCTGGGCATCCTGGGCAACTGGAGAGATGGCGTCTCAAATAAAACGTCACAGGGCTGGGACGCAGCTTGGTGGCAGGGCATCCCCAGTTCCAAACACCAGTGGCCGTCACGGAGGCTGCCACTCCCGGGCAGCTCTCCGCTGCTCGGCCGGAGGTGAGGCCGCAGGTGCTGCCGAGGGACGTGAGCCCGGCCCCTTGTCTCCTGCGCAGGTTGTTCCTGGTCATAGAGTACGTCAACGGTGGGGACCTCATGTTCCACATGCAGAGACAGAGGAAGCTCCCGGAGGAACACGCCAGGTGGGTCTCGGGCGGGGCAGGAGCTGGGAGGAAGGGCAGAGAGGACACTGCTGTGGGGCAGCCATCCTCTGGGAGCCAGGTCTTGTGGGCGGCCCTGATGTCACAAGGCCCCGCCTGGGAGCCATGGGCTCCGACATTAGACTGCCCAGTGGCAGAGCGTGCCGGGAAGAGTGGTCTCTGTGTCCTTTGAAAACGACTGAGGGACACCTGCCCCTTTTCGTGGCACTGGTGTCTGCCCACAAGCCTCTGCCAGCCTCGGGCAGCGCGGCCCCCAGCAGCCTCCCCCACCAGCTCTCCTCCTCCGTCCCCCACCCGCCCTGCAGTTCTGAGTCCCCAGGACCCTCTGGGGACGTGGAGCCTGTGGCGGCGTGTGCACACGGCCCGCTTCCCAGCGCAAGTGTGGTGGCATCGTGTGCTTTCACGCTGCTGTGTGGCCATCCTGCCACCACCTCCCAGGCCACAGCTCCGTCCCCAAGTCAGTGGGCACCCGCCTCCGTCCTCTGAGAGGAGCTCCTCATGGTGCGCTGGCCTGTGTCCCCTCGTGGCTCAGCATGGTGTCTTCATCCTGCTCTGTTGCCACGGGGTCGGGATGTCCTTCTAAAGGCCACGCAGTGGACAGACTTGGCCTCCTCCTTCCATTCACATGTCCTGGACTCGGGTCACCCCGCGCTTCAGTTGCTAGGATGAAAGCCGCTTTGCACTGGTGGGCAGTGCTGAGCCCTGCTCTGGACTCTGGGCCTCCACACCTGAGGGGAAGTGCCCGGTCACGTGGAGCTCTGTCTTCATGCTCCAGGGCCGTCCCTCCTGCTGTGCGCAGTGGCTGCACTGCAGAGGGCATGGGGTCGGTTTCCCCACACTCGCCGCGGGCGATTTCTGGCCATTTTGTGCTGTCGTTGTGGCCACCCAGTGGCAGAGGGGCCTGTGTGTGCCTTGGACTTGCATTCCCCTCGCGTCCAGTGGTGCTGGGTGCCCTCTGGGTCTTGGGGGCCACTCATTGGCTCGTCACACAGAAGACGCAGCCAGTGGCCAGGAGCTGGGTCAGGCAGTGCGGCCTCCGGCTGGACCTCTGCACGGGCCGCCCTCCGCTGCTGACGGCAGGTGCCCCCCAGGTTCTACGCGGCTGAGATCTGCATTGCTCTCAACTTCTTGCATGAGAGAGGGATCATCTACCGGGACCTGAAGCTGGACAATGTGCTTCTGGACGCTGATGGACACATCAAGCTGACAGACTACGGCATGTGCAAGGTGAGCAGCTGCCCTTCCCTGGCACCAGGTCCCCCACCCTCCTGTGGTCCAGGGGGACAGCACCTCGGCCTGCCCTGCCCTTGGTGCCCCAAGAAATGCCCACCACCTGGAAACAGCTTGATGGTGGGGCTCCAAGGTGCCCTTCCACCTCTAGTCCATGTACAGTCCCCTCCTTGAATCTGTCCCCACAGGAAGGCCTGGGCCCTGGGGACACCACCAGCACTTTCTGCGGAACCCCAAATTACATCGCCCCGGAAATCCTGCGGGGAGAGGAGTACGGTGAGTGGGTGCCACACAGGAGCAGACGTGGCCAGGCCTCTGCCCTCAAGCAGAGAGGGAGGCGGGGCAGCTGGGCCAGTCCCCAGGGTCCAGGGCAAGGCCTGCCTGGCCACCAGGGAGAGGCTCGGTTGGCCATCTCGCACCCCGCGAGTCCTGGCAAGGTGGTCACCTGCCTGGCCTGCCAGCCCTTGCAGACCTCCTGGTGTCCAGAGCCGGTCCTTGAGGGCCCTGCAAGGACTTTCCCTATCCAAGGGCCCCGAGGCTGGGGCAGGGAGAGGATGAGGAGGCAAGGACAGGCAGGGGTCAGGGCAGGTGCCCTGTGTCAGTGGGCACCACCCCAGGTGCAGGGGAAGAGGTGTCCCAGGGAAGGCAAACGCGCCTTCTGCTCCCGTCCTGCTCTGGGTGGGAGGCGCAGCGGGACGTCATGTGCACCCACGTTCACCTGTGTGTGGAGGGTGTGCTGCGTGTGCACACCAGTGTGCCCGCTGCCCTGACTCACCTGTGCCAGGAGACCAGGTGGAGCCGGCAGGCCAGCCAGGCCCTGCCCTCAGAGTAACTGGGCCCCTGAAGCTGCTCAGTGGCCAGAGCAGGAAGACCAGACAGGCAGTGGACTGAAACAGTCCTGACCCGGCTGGGCCGGGCCCTGCACACGGCGGGCAGGGTCTTGACTTCGTTAGGGCAGGTGGCCAGCTGGACTGTGGTGGCAGCTGCTGTCCTTAGGCAGAATCCGAGGCTCCCCGGGCGCTAAGACAGTACCCGACCAACCACCTGAACGTCAGGAGGCCGGAGAGTGGATGTAGCAGGGGTCACGGGAGCGTTGTGCTGTCGCGGGGGCTTTCCAAACTCGGTTTAACAAAAGCAGAAACAAGAAATAGACTGGCCAGGAGTGGTGGCCACGATTGTGATCCCAGCCATCTGGGAGGCTGATGCAGGAGGATCGTAAGTTCCCAGCCAGTCTGGGCAGCCGAGTGAGGTCCTGTCTCAAAATAAGAGGTTAAAAGGACAGGACGCGCTCGGTGGTGAGACCCCTCCTTGGTTCAGCCCCCAGAAAAGGGAGGACGACTAGGTGGGCAGCGTATCAAGGACTCCTAGGTGGGCAGCGTATCAAGGACGCCCGAGCAGAACTGAAGGCCCAGGTGGCCACCAGGGAGCCACAGTGTGGGCCGAGGGTGACAGCTCAACTTGCAAACAGTCCTGCAGCTCCGGGGAGACAGGCCCAGGACAGTGGGTGGCGGGAGCCGCCGAGGAGGATGCGGGCTCCCTCGGTCGAGGCTGCGCCAGCTTGGAAGCGTCCCCATTTGTGTTGGCTGAGCCTGTCAAGCAAACCAAAGACGGCTCTCCCCAGGGTTCAGCGTGGACTGGTGGGCGCTGGGCGTCCTCATGTTCGAGATGATGGCCGGGCGCTCCCCCTTCGACATCATCACCGACAACCCTGACATGAACACAGAGGACTACCTTTTCCAAGGTGCGTGGGCCCAGGGTGCTCCGGGCTTCCTCCTGGCCACCCTCCCTCTGGCCAGCCTCGTTCCCACACGTGGCTCGCAGGCTCTGAGAGTCAGGGAAGGGCCATGTGGTGGTGATGCACTTCACGTCACCATGGGTGACCTGAAAAGAGAACCCTGACTTAGCCCAAACCCCCTGCTGCCCAGGCCAGGCACACCTGGAGGCCTGGACAGTGCCCCGGCCGTTGTCACCTGGAAGCCCTGACACCTGCCCTGGTCCAGGCCCCTGTGCCAGGAAGGCGGGGCCAGGGGCCAGGCTGTCCCTCGGCGCCCTCTGCTGGCCTGAGGCAGGGCTGAGTGTGGGGAGCAGTTGGTTTGCAGCCTGTGGAGCCCTCCTGCAGGGTAGGACGGGGCCTGGCAGGGCACCCAGAGGCCCTGTTCGGAAGTGGGCTTAGGCGCAAGTGCTGGGCAGAGCCGGCTCAGCGAGGCCCTTCCCTGCTCCCTCCTCACAGTTATTCTGGAGAAGCCAATCCGCATCCCCCGGTTCCTCTCCGTCAAAGCCTCCCACGTCTTGAAAGGATTCCTAAACAAGGTACGCGCCTGGCCCCACGCCTGTCCAGGGGCCTCCGTCGAGGGCTCTGGGTCCTGGGACGTGGGCATCATGCCCAGGAGGAGAGGGCAGAGCGGCCCGGCCCGTCTGGGAGGGAATTCCAGTAAAACTCGGGACTCGCGGGCCCCGCGGAGCAGTTCCATTGGGGGTGGTGGGGTCTCCTCTTGAGCGTGGGCCTGTCTTGGGAGGCTGACGGGCCCTGGTTTGAACCCTAACCCCAGGACCCCAAGGAGAGGCTCGGCTGCCGGCCACAGACTGGCTTTTCGGACATCAAGTCCCACGCCTTCTTCCGCAGCATCGACTGGGACCTGGTAAGGCCTCAGGGAGCTGTGCGTCCCAGGCGCCAGCAGGCCTCCAGGCAGGCCGTGTGGGAGGGCCACGCACCTCGGGGTCCTTAGTGGGGCCCCAGGGCTCCAGGAGTGAGGGGGACACAAAGAGAACTCGGCCCACGAGCTCACGGGTGGCACTTCCTGGCCATCTGTGGGCAATTTCTTGGGTGTCCTAGTCGGTTTCCAAAAGCTGCCTGGTCTCGGTCTGTCCCCACTAGTCACTAGACAGGTAGTGGCACCACACTCCAGTGTGGGTTTGGCTGGTTCCTGGGGCTGGAGAGAAGCCGACGCAGTGTGTCTCCGTGAGGCGGACAGCCGTGAAGGGCAGGCAGCGGGGCTCAGGGCCAGCGTCTGCTTCCCAGCCCCACCTGGTCTCGGTGCCACAGCAGCGACATCCACTCTGGCCCTGGGGTCAGAGCGGGCTCCCTTCCACACAGCCAGTCAGAGGGCTGTCCCGCACACCTGGGGACCCTGGGAAGGGGGCGGGTCAGGTGACCAGGCAGGCCCTGGCCCCTCCTGGAGCCCAGCAGCTGTGCATGGCAGAGCCAGAGCCCCGTGGCCTCCCTCTCTGGGCAGAGACTTGAGGGGAGAACTCTGCTGTGTTCTGTTGGATCTCCCTGCTCTGCAGGACGTGACCTCCCACCCAGGTGACCCCGCCCCTGACCCACAGGGACACCTCCTGCCCCCACCCAGCTGGGCTCCATCTCCAGGAGCAGGTGGCTCATCCTGACAGTCTGTTCTTTCACCAACAAGGCGTCACCCAAATCCAGGGCCAGCCCTGCCGGCCAGAGGGACACCTGCTCCTTAGAAGCCCGAGGGCTGGAGGTGGCTGTCCCCTGCAGGTCATGGCTGTCACCACATCAGCCGTCAGGCATCTCATCCCTGTGGAGGTGCCTCTTGACACGCGAGACACATGCCCAGTCACGCCAGGGGCTCAGCGGCACAGAGGACCCACATCCCCCCTCCCCACCCCACATCATGGACCCAGCCTAGCTTCTGTCCAGGGACCTCCCGCCTGCCCCCGTCCTTCCTCCTGGGCGTGCCCCTGCCACAGGGCCTCTCAGGCAGGCCTGGCCTGCATGGCGTTCCCAGGCTGATCTCCCTGGCCCATGGCCCTCGGCGGCAAAGCACAGCCTGCTGTGACCTTCCTGCCCCCTGGTTGTGGGCCTTGGGGGCTCCTTGGGGGCTCCGAGGCAGAATTGGCTTCGTCCACTGCTCTGTCCTTGTGGCCTAGGATGATGGCTCACACCAGCCAATGCTCAACAAATATCACTTGAGAGGGGCCAGGGTGGCCACAAGAGAAGGATGTAATGCTGGCCTCTATGTTCACTCTCAAAGGGAGAGAGAGGCCGGGCCAGGGCCAGCACCTGGCTCCAGTTCTGACTCCTGTAGAGTATCTCAGTCCCTTTCAAGCAGCCAGACCTAAGATGGAGAAGACGATTCAAGAGATGCCCCTTTGACACTTCCTGATCACTGGAACTCACTGACAGACACCGGCGGTCCTGGGACACGCGCAGGCCACGCGCACATCTGCAGGGGCCTGTCCTCCTCTGCCTCCCCTGCAGGAGGCCACCTCCCAACACCCATCCAGCCTCTCTCTCTGGCGTCCTGCTTTCCTTCCCGACTTGGGCTCCAGGACAGGGAGCGGGGGAGGCCAGCCAAGGTGGGGGATGGGCCTGTTCACTTGCAGAGTGACTGTCGCTCTGCCACCCTGGCCAGGATCAGCCACACCACGCCCCGTGCAGGGGAGCCTTCTGACTAGCACTGCTCTGCTCTTCCATGGGCGATGGCGGTGACAGCCGGTCCACAGTGACCAGGTCATCTGCCATGTGGCCCAAGCTGCTCTGGGAGTGGCTGGGGGTTCCAGTGCCTCAAAGGGCCAGCTTGGAGTCTGTCTCCTCTCGATCCCCGTCCCCCTACACACCTGGCAAGGAAGGGCGCTGAGCCAGCATGGCAGACCTCCTGGACTTGTCAGGTGGCAGCTCCATGTAGGAGAGATGGGGCCTCTCACGGCTGGAGCTCAGTGTGTAGGGACAAGCCTGGCCCTGTCCAGGGGAGCGGCACCCGCGAGTGTGAGTGGGTGAGCTGGAGGGGGCAAGAAGGGAGGGAATGACTGAAGGAGTTAGTGGATGGGTGAGAGAATGAATGAGTGGATGAGTTGGTGGACGGTGAGTGAGGGAATGAACAGGTGGGTGAATTAATGAATGGGTGAGTGAGGGAATGAACAGGTGGGTGAATTATTGAATGGGTGAGTGAGGGAATGAACAGGTGGGTGAATTAATGAATGGGTGAGTGAGGGAATGAACAGGTGGGTGAATTATTGAATGGGTGAGTGAGGGAATGAACAGGTGGGTGAATTAATGAATGGGTGAGTGAGGGAATGAACAGGTGGGTGAATTAATGAATGGGTGAGTGAGGGAATGAACAGGTGGGTGAATTATTGAATGGGTGAGTGAGGGAATGAACAGGTGGGTGAATTAATGAATGGGTGAGTGAGGGAATGAACAGGTGGGTGAATTAATGAATGGGTGAGTGAGGGGATGAACAGGTGGGTGAATTAATGAATGGGTGAGTGAGGGAGTGAACAGGTGGGTGAATTAATGAATGGGTGAGTGAGGGAATGAACAGGTGAGTGAATTAATGGGTGAGTGAGGGAGTGAACAGGTGAGTGAATTAATGAATGGGTGAGTGAGGGAATGAACAGGTGAGGGAATTAGTGAGTGAATGGGTGAGTGAGGGGATGAACAGGTGAGTGAGGGAATGAACAGGTGAGTGAATTAATGAATGAGTGAGTGAGGGGATGAACAGGTGGGTGAATTAATGAATGGGTGAGTGAGGGAGTGAACAGGTGGGTTAATGAATGGGTGAGTGAGGGAGTGAACAGGTGAGTGAATTAATGAATGGGTGAGTGAGGGGATGAACAGGTGGGTGAATTAATGAATGGGTGAGTGAGGGAATGAACAGGTGAGTGAATTAATGAATGGGTGAGTGAGGGAATGAACAGGTGGGTGAATTATTGAATGGGTGAGTGAGGGAATGAACAGGTGAGTGAATTAATGAATGGGTGAGTGAGGGGATGAACAGGTGGGTGAATTAATGAATGGGTGAGTGAGGGGATGAACAGGTGGGTGAATTAATGAATGGGTGAGTGAGGGAATGAACAGGTGGGTGAATTAATGAATGGGTGAGTGAGGGAATGAACAGGTGGGTGAATTATTGAATGGGTGAGTGAGGGAATGAACAGGTGGGTGAATTAATGAATGGGTGAGTGAGGGAGTGAACAGGTGGGTTAATGAATGGGTGAGTGAGGGAGTGAACAGGTGAGTGAATTAATGAATGGGTGAGTGAGGGAATGAACAGGTGAGTGAATTAATGAATGGGTGAGTGAGGGAATGAACAGGTGAGGGAATTAGTGAGTGAATGGGTGAGTGAGGGAATGAACAGGTGAGTGAATTAATGAATGGGTGAGTGAGGGAATGAACAGGTGGGTGAATTATTGAATGGTTGAGTGAGGGAATGACCAGGTGGGTGAATTAATGAATGGGTGAGTGAGGGAATGAACAGGTGAGTGAATTAATGAATGGGTGAGTGAGGGAATGAACAGGTGAGTGAATTAATGAATGGGTGAGTGAGGGAATGAACAGGTGGGTGAATTAATGAATGGGTGAGTGAGAGAATGAACAGGTGGGTGAATTAATGAATGGGTGAGTGAGGGGATGAACAGGTGAGTGAATTAATGAATGGGTGAGTGAGGGGATGAACAGGTGGGTGAATTATTGAATGGGTGAGTGAGGGAATGAACAGGTGGGTGAATTAATGAATGGGTGAGTGAGGGAATGAACAGGTGAGGGAATTAGTGAGTGAACGGGTGAGTCCATGGGGGGAGAGGGAGGGAGGGAAGGCCGAGTCTGAGGAAGAGGAGCCCGGGAGGGCATGTCCCTGTGGCTGTGGCAGAAGCCTGGCTGGCAGTGTGTGGAGAGCAGTGGGGATCGGGGCTCCAGGCCTGGGGTCTGCAGTTCTCTGCCTCCTCCCCCAGCCTGCGGGGCGAGCCCATCCCACGCCCTCTTGATGGCAGCACTGGTCACCCAGGGACAGCCCCTGCCCCACCTGGCCACACTGTGGGACCGAGTCCTGCAGGGCTGGGGCTCCCTCCCACCTCAGCTAGCAGAGCCTGACTGACTGTGGCCAGGGGTAAGTGCTGCGCCTGGGGACCAGGGCCCTCCTGCCTGGTGCACATTCCTGCTCAGCAGAGTCACCGTGGACCAGAGCTCCGGCGGGGCCCACTGGGTTTCCAGCACCTGTGCTTCTAAGACGTAACGGAAGAGAACCTCAGCCTCGGTCCCCCAGTTCGGTGGCAGTGGCTCTCGGGCCAGGCTGGCCAGCGTGGAGGTCTCTGCCTGGGGTGGGGCGCCTCACCACCGGGACTGGCCTGCCTCGCCCAGGCCTCCAGTGTTTTTGAGCTCGGGTTGGGTTTTTCTGCTGTGGGATATTTTCCCCTAGGTGAGTGAGTGGGTGGGTGAGAGAATGTTTTCTGTGTGTGTGTGTTTGGTTTTGAGTACCAGGGATGAAACTCGGGTGCTTGACCACTGAGCCAGAGTCCATCCCTGTTTTGTATTTTGTTAGAGTCAGGGTCTCATTGAGTTGCTGAGCGCCTCACTTTTGCTGAGGCTGGCTTTGACTCGAAATCCTCTTGCCTCGGCCTCCCAAGCTGCTGGGATCACAGGCGTGTGACACTGCACCCAGCTATAGGTTTTAAGAAGAAGGGGTGTCCGGCATCCAACTGCCAGGCAGACCAGACGGAAAAGCAGAGTTTGTCCTGTTTCACTCTGTGGTTTGAGCGAGAGCCAGCACTGACGGGAGGCTCCTCCCCTGGTTCTCCCCAGCTAGAGAAGAAGCAGGCCCTGCCTCCCTTCCAGCCGCAGATCACCGATGACTACGGCCTGGACAATTTCGACACGCAGTTCACCAGCGAGCCCGTGCAGCTGACCCCAGATGATGAGTAAGTGCTGGGGCAGCCCAGGGGTTGGGGCGCCCTCCTGGGCTGCAGAGTTGAGGTGCAGGACACCAGCTGCTTCCAGTTCGGCTCCCTCCCGGCCTCCCTCTCTACCAGGGGTCTGGCAAGGGGGTCTCGGCAGAACCCAAGGGAGCAGGCACCCGGCCCCCCACCCACCCCTTCTCTGTGCCTCCAGGGACGTCATAAAGAGGATCGACCAGTCTGAGTTCGAAGGCTTCGAGTACATCAACCCGCTTCTGCTGTCCACCGAGGAGTCCGTGTGAGGCCTCGTGCATCTCTGCCGTGGACATACCTGTGAATGACCCCATGACCTCATCCTTCACCACAGCATATGCATGCCAGGCTGGGCACGAGGCTCTGGGCAGCCAGGGAGGGACGCTGGCCCGAGACTGTGGAGGGAGATATCCCCTCAGGCGGGCGCCTCTGGGCAGAGCAGCCTCTTGCATCTGGGCCTGGAGAGGCCGGCTTCGTGCTGGGGAATGGCTTCTTGGACCTGCGTGGTGGGCCACCGCGGCACCACCCCGGCAGAGACTCGCCATCTCGAAGGTGCACCTTTTCCACAGAAGCAGAACTCGAGGCACTGCGTGCTCCTCCAGGAGTTAGTGTTGTGTCCTGAGGAATAAAATGTCCCGATGGTGGCCAGCGTCCCTCTGATGCCTTTTTTCCGAGTGGCACCTGCAGATGCAGCCCAGATGTGAGGAGGAGCCGAGCTTGGGAGCAGTCTGGATATGGGTGGGGGACGGGGTCCAAGTGCCTGCAGGGGTACACTGCACAAGGAACCTTTGCCGATTCGGAACGTTTTCTAGATCCCGGTAAGTTCCTGCCGTGACATTTACAAGCATTCCCCCACCACGCGCATGACCAGCCGCGGCAGTGGGCTGGTCCTGATGCCCTGGCCAGATCGGCAGAGCTGACCTGCCCGCTCCGTGGACCCGGTGGGGAAGTTGGGATCCCAGAGATGCTGAGACGTCGCTCACCAAAGCACCAGTAGACCAAAAAAAAGGAAAAATAAAATCTGAAAACGAAATCTGCACAAAATGTGTCTGAAGACGCTGACCAGTGCCTCCGGGATTCTTGTGTTCTGTGTCAGAGTTTTTGGAAAATTTTCAGTCACCTGATACTCTCAGAGATTTAAAAAGCAGTGTGAGGGGCCCTGGTCTTACTGTCAGCAGTGCTGCATGGCCAGGTCAGGGCTGCTTCCCAGGTTTCTAGAAAGAGGTGAGCCAAGTCCTTAGCCCCTCGGTGGGCCAGCCACCTCTTAAGCGCCCCCAGCCATTGGGCAGTGTGTGGGAGGCCTGGCTGCAGTGGCCAGGGGGCTCTGGGCCCCAAGAGCTATCCTGGCGTGCCTGGGGGCTGGCCATACAGCCCTCTGGCTCCCCACAAGGCCATGTGGAGGCCAGTCTCCCGGGGGCCTCCCAAGGAGGTCATGTGAGAAACCATCACAAGTGCAAGGTGCAGCAGAGACCTGGGTAGACCAGTCCCGCCTGATTCACACTGGGTCCAGGTGCTGGACAGGCAGGCGGAGGGCTGCCCTGGTGCATCCGGTGACCCCACCCCAGCTGTGGCTCCCAGGTGGCCCTGTAGCACTCCCAGCCTCAGCCAGTGAGACCCCCCTCCAGGGACAGAGGCCCAGGCCACCTGTGGGGCCCAGGAGAGCTCCAGCCCCCCCGGGGTACAGCAGCCCCCCGAGCCCTGGTCTGAGGGCCGTGCAGTCCACCTGTCCGGGGCAGCCACCTCTGGGAGCCCCTGGCCCCTGGTTTGCCCGGTTCAGGGTGTTCACTTGGACACGGCCACTCGGCCCAACGTGCCAGGCACCCGTGCAGCTGCTGGCAGACAGGTGTCGGTAAGACTGGGCTCGCGGGAGCGGGCGTTTTTATAGGTAGGAATTTGTTTTATAAATTAAAGAAAGTCAGGGACGTATCGAAGCTTGGCTTGGAAAAGCCTCTCCTTCGAACAGTCAGACAGGAGCACAGCTTTTGGAAATTGTTCATGACATCTGGTGCCTTGGTGATGGTGAAGCGTCCCGCCCCCCTGGGCAGAGCCTGCGTGCCAGCTCTGCCGCAGACGCTGTCCTTGCCCGCACGGCCACGGCGTCGTGTCCCTGTGCATCTATTAAAGACTGAACGAAGCGCTGGTGTCATGGTTGCTCGTGTGCGAGGCCCCTCTGGGAAGCGGGTGGGGCCGCCGCCTCAGGCGGACTTGTTTCCCCGGCTGCACCCTCCCCCAGTCCACACGGCGTCTTGGCTGGGCCAAGCTGAGGCCTTCCCTGGGTTTGGACAGGGCACAGCACCTGCCAGCCCTGGAACCCCAGGCTCCGCCCGTGTCCCTCCCCAACCCTCCCCACCAGGTACTGGGACAGGGCGGCAGGGCAGTGCCTGCATGAGGAGGGCTGGACTCCGGGAAGCTGTGCCCTGGAGGCCGTCCATCTGGCAGGAAGGCCCAGAAGGCTGTCTCCCGCCCTGCACACCACCCAGTCCAGTCGCCGAGGGCCCAGCAGATAAGGACCGGAGAGGACGCCACTGTGCCTCTACTGGGCTGGGATGCCCTCTCCCCTGGCCAGACACAGCCCTGGGACCCCAGCTCCTGCCAGAGGCTTCCCACTCAGGACAGTGCCTCGGGCTCCCTGCCCAGCTCTGGGGCCATGAGCCTGGACCCAACTGCCTGCCCTGGCCCGAGGACAAGAGTCAATCCCAACCTTCCCGTGAGTCCACACCCGGTTCCCAGGCTTGCTCTGCAGAACCCCAACACAGTGACCCTTCGGCAGGCTCCCGAGTGCCCCAGGATGCAGCGTGGCCTACCCTTGGCCCTGAGCTGCAGGCTCCCTGCCTGCAGGTGCCTTCAACGCTTGTTCAGATGTCACCCTGGGCTTCACGTCCTGCTCGTCCCACCGGCCCTGTGCCTTGCTGAGCACCAAAACCTGGCTCCTCAGAACCCCTGGGCCAGGCCCCGGGAGAAAGCGGCCCAATCCCCTGAACGAATGTCGCTGGTAAGCCGGTGCAGTGGCCACACCTGTCCCCCAGCAAGTCAGAGGCTGAGGCTTGAGGACCCAAGCCCCAGGCCCACTCGGCAAATCAGCGAGACCCTGACTCACAATAAAGAAAGGGCTGGGTGTGGCTCGGTGGTAGAGCACCCCGATAGGATCCACGGTATCAAAAACCTGTCCCTGCTTGGGGAACCACTGGCCCTCAGCCAGGAGGCCGTAGGGCCCTGGTGCCATCACCTCTCCTGCCCTCCAGGGAGCTCTCTGTCCTGGGACATCATGGCCCCCTGCTCACACATAACACCCAGGGCAAGGACCTCAACCCGTGAAGCCTGGGCTGTGACGGCCACCTTGGTGACACCACACCTGCCTGTGGAGGCGAGCACACCAGGGGGTCAACAGTGTGGCTGTGTGCTCTGGTCTGGAGGCGAGGGGCCTCCAAAGCTCCTGGGTTAATGCAGGAACATCCAGGGGTAAGGTGGCTGGACAGAGCTACAGCCTGACTGTCCACCCTGTTAGAATGGGCTGCCTGGTGGGAGCTGGGGCTGCCCCGGGCAGCGGGTCTCCCCTGCAGCTCTCCCCCTCTCCCTCCGGGCTGCCCTCTCTGGAGGGGGGGTCCTGCCCCCTGCCCTTCCACCACGGCACGCTGCCTCGCCTCAGGCCAGAGCCAGGGGCTGAGCGGACATGGACCAAGCCTCTGAACCATGCCAAAGTAGAAGCTTTCCCTGCCCCAGGTTGTTCTCTTGGGTCCTTTGGTCCCAGCAGTGACAAGCTGCCTGGCACTCTGGCACAGCCCGTCAGGCTTCACGGCGGGGAGGGCATGCTGCCCTGAGCAAGCCCAGCTGAGTGCACACAGGTGGTGTGGGCAGAGGTGTCCAGCTCTGGGGAAAGCACAGCCTCCCCACCTGGGGCCGGGGCCATGGACTCTCCACAGTGGTCAGGACTCTGCCCGACTCCCACGTCAGAAACAGAGGAGGCCAGCATCCTAGCTTTGGCACGCAAGGCGGGAGAGCCCACACCCCAGTTTTAATGTGCATGTTCAGGAGCAGAGAGGAAGGTCAGTGAGGACAGCCCGGCCAGGACCCCCCTTTCGCAGCTCTGCTCTGGACACTGGTGGTTCACCATGCCACATCATCCGTACTCTCTGACAAGCACTGTGCGAGGTGGCTGTCCACGTCCAGCTGGGCCAGCCTGCGAGAGAGAACAGACACGGTCACTCAGCCCCTTCCTAGAGTCCTGGCCAGAGGACAGGCACCTCCACGCCTCCCCCAGTGCTCCTCAGAGGTCCTGCTGGAGGGGAGCCCAGGGGCCTTCTCCACACTGGTCAGAATGAGAGGAGGGACACCGACCTCAGGAACCCTGCCCACTGCCGGAGAACTGCCTCCAGCCAGAGGCCACAGGGCCCTGGACTCCTGCCCCAGCCCCAGGGGACTCAATGCCTGCCTGGCCACAAAGTGCACTCACCATGGGGCTGACCCCGAAAGCCCATCTCCAGGTGGACAGCAGCAGAGATGGGCAGCTTGCCCCCCAGCCTTCCACAGCAGGAGGTCAGGCACGTGGGGGGCAGGTCTTCCAGGAGCCCCTGCAGGGCACCTCGCCAACCTCACAGCGGAGGCCAGCTCAGGCCTGGGATCTGTGTCCCTTTCTTGGGTTCCAGGGACTGAACTCAGGGTGCTTTAGCACTGAGCCACATCCCCAGCCCTTTTCTTATCATTTGAGACAGGGTTTCTAAGTTGCAGAGGCTGGCCTCGAACTTAGGATCCTTCTGCCTCCAGAGCCACTGGGATTACAGGGGGCGCCACTGCGCCTGCCTGAGAATGTTCTCTCCCGTGGAAGGAGCCAGCCCCAGGCAGGACTGTCAGCTGGGCGGGGCCTTCCCTGGACTCCGGGAGGAGGTGGCTCTGGAGCGCTGGCCCCAGGGAGGGGTGGCAGGAGGGAACCCACCAGAGCTCAGGGAGGCCCCCGGACCAGCAGACAGGCTCCATGCTCAGTGTCACCCCACCAGCAGCCCCGGGAGGGAAGGTCAGGAGAGTGGCCCGGCAGAGGTGCTCCATGGAGCTGCTGGGGACGGTGCCCAGGGACTGAGCAGTGGCTTCAACTGAGACTTGAGCCCAGGTCTTCCTGGAAGCCACATGGCCAGTGTCCCCCTGAAGCAACACACTAGATGTCCACCTGTATGGCCCAGAGTCCACCAGGCTGTAAGCAGAGTGTCCCCTGGCCTCCTGCCACCCGGCTCAGGCTCCTACAGCCTCCCTCCTCAGACCAGGCGCTTCCGAGTGGGGCGGCGAGCACCGAGGTCCCCTGGGCTCTGCTCTGTGCCCCTCCCTGGGGCTCCTCTACCCGCCTGTGCGGCCATCACAGCCTCCCTTTCACTTCCCACGGCTCCCCTCAGAGCAGGACTCTGAGGTGGCTTCCAGTGGGACCTGCCCTGGGCACGCGCCCGAGGCTGGCTCTGGGATCTGTGCAGCTGGCGCTGGCCTGCCCAGGAGCCGCATGAAACTGTGAGTCCCAAGGACCCTCTGGACATGCTGCTGGCCAACCAGATGCCTGCTCCCTGTCCTACAGACCTCCCAGGACACCGCCTGTATGTGCCAGGTAGATGGCCAGAAAGGCACCTCTCTGCAAGAGGAGACCAGAATGACCAACTACCTCCTATGACAAGGGGACATCAAGGCCCAAAGGCTGAGTGCCCCGACCACAACAGGAAGTTCCCTTGCCGGACCTGACCCCCGAGACAGCTCCCCTCTGCTCCCAGTCCTGGTGACCACCAGTGGTTCTCTCTACTGGCAGCCCCCAGTCGAAGTACCCTAAAGTCCCCAAGAGCTCCTCAGCCCCTCGGGGAACCAGTCCCTCCTCCACATGCCTTCCCCAGACAGTTCTGTGGAGACCTGGGTCATCCTGTCCAGGGGATTCCGGGCCAGGTACCCTGGACATCTGCCCCGCAGAGCTCTATTTCAGCCCGATGTGTTTTCGAACACTACCATCCTGACCCCAGGCTCATGGCTGGACACCCTCCATAAGACCAGACAGGAGGGCCAACGACCACAGGTAACCAGCTGGTCCAGCAGGACGCAGGACAAAGTGGTAGTTCATGTACTGCATCTTAGCAAAAGAAGAGGTTCCACCCCCTTACTTAAGAAAGAGGCACAGACCCGTGGCACCGCCGGTAATCCTAGCCACAAGGGAGGCTGAGGCAGGAGGATCCCAAATTCAAGGCCTTCGTCAGCTTTAGCAAAACTCTAAACAACTTAGCAAGGCCCTGTTTCAAAATAAAAAGGTCTGGGGCTCAGCAGTGCAGCACTTGCCTAGCATGTGTGAGGCACTGGGTTTGATCCTTAGCACCACACATAAATAAATGTCTTAAAAAATGAAAGTGAATTGACAACTAAAGAAAATAAATAAATAAATTTTTATTTTTAAATAAATAAAATGGGCTGGGAATGGAGCTCAGTGGTTAAGCATCCCCGGGTGCCATCCCTAGTACCAAAAAAAAGACATAAAAATATAGTAATTTTTGTTTGTTTTGGTTACTGGAGAAGGAACCCAGGGGTGCTCTACTCCTCAGCGACAGCCCCAGCCCCTTTTACGTCTGAGACACAGTCCTGAAAGACTGCATCTGGCAGAAAAAAACAAAGCCTTTGTTCTGAAAACCCCACTGGCCCTGGCTACTTCTCCAGGAGACCAGCAGCCCATAGCTTGGCTGGTCCTAGAAGCCCCCACTGGGCTAGGAATGCTGCACGTCCCCTGTGACCTGGAACATCTGGGCAGAGGGTGAGTGTTCATTGGCCTCCTCCCACAGCACACAGAGCCCGAGCCCGAGAAGGTGGACAGCAGATGGACCCCAGACCTGCACAGCAGGGTCACTGGGTGGTGCCAACCTTCCGTCAGTGGCATGTGGCTTTGAAAGGTGATAGCTGGGCCCAGGCCTCCTCTCAGCCTCTCAGCAGGTGTGGTTTTTCACAAAGGGACTGGGTCCCTGGGCCTGCAGGATGGGTGGGGGACTCACCCGGGGCTGAACTCCTTCTGGCACATGGGGCAGCTCTGCAGGGCTGGGGGCTCCTCCACAGACAGCTGCTCCTGGACGCTGGGGGTCCCGCAAGGATCAGGCTCAGGGTGTCCTTTCAGGGGCCCAGTGGGGGACTCTGGGTGACACCCAGCCCAGTAGAAGCAGCCCAGGTCCCCCAGGGCAGACGGAAAGGGTGTCCAAGAAAAGGCCTTGGGTCCAACGGTGAAGGTCTCAGGAGGCAAGGTGGGCTCGGGATCAGGCCCAGGTTCCTGCAAAACGAGGTGGTTGGCCATGCCCAGTGGCACCTGGGCCCTCCTGAGCCTGGACCACCCACCTAGCTCTGATGGAGAACCCCGTAGGTTCCGGCCACACACCTGGCTGGGGAAAGCGGGAAGCGGGGGCAGCAGGTCGCCGGCGTCCAGGGCCTGATCCGAGCTCGCTAGGCGCAGCAGCCAGGCCCAGGGTTGGCTCTCGCTGTCCGCCAGCAGAAACCAGGGGCCGCCGCCGGGAGGCCTGGGGGCACAGTGGAGGTCAGCCGGGAGGAGTGTGGGTGGAAGCAGGGGCCCGGGGAGGCGCTGGGGAGGAAGGACTGCTGCCGGCGAGGAGGGACGGGAAGCCCGCGCCCCGAGGCGGCTCCGCGAAGCAGAGTCGCAGAGTGGAGGAGCGGCCAGCTCGCCGCCCCGGGGCCCAGTCCACCCGCGCGTCCTGACCTCACCGGTCCCCCGAGCGCGGCCTCCGGCGGCTCAGCCTCCCGCACGGCCTCCTCCGCGCCGCCTCCATCTGCCCGCGTGCGTCCGGCGGAAGTGAGATGCTGGGGCCGCGGACCCCGCCCCGGACCTGACCACGCCCGGGCCCGAGGCGGTCGACCCCGCCCGGCCGGACCCCGCGGGGCGACGGGAGCGACGGCGAGGAGGCCGCAGCCCCAGGCGCCTGGAGCCCAGCCTTGGGGACCCAGCGGAGTCGCCCCCGCCAAGCTGCCGTGGAGCCCGGGTGGGCGCCACCTTCCCGGACCGCGGTGCCAGCTTCCCAGGACGCCGGCCAAAGGGCTTGTCCCACCCGCGTCCCGCTCCCTTAACACGTCCAGCGGCCAGGCCGTCCTGGCCCTGCCCCCTGGCCACCGCCCCCGGCAGCCCCGGCCTCCAGGAGGGCGCCATAAGTAAACAAGGCGCGGGGCCCTCCTCTGCCACGAGCCTCTCCTGACAAAAGAGGGAGGCCCTTCCGTCTCCTACACTGGAAGAAAGTGAAGTCCAGGCGGCCAGCCCCGCGGGGCGCGGAGACGGTGCCGGCGGTGGCAGCCCCAGGCTTCCCCTTCCCCTTCCTGCACCCCCTCAGTCCACCACGTGGTGGCAGCAGACGCCCAGGCACCCCTGTGCCACCGCTTGCTGGGCCGTTGATCGTGGGGGTCACTCCAGGGGCAGCGCGGGGGAGGCAGGGGCTGGGGCCCACAGGAGGCCATCTAGCTCCGAGAGGGACACTGGGCGCTGTGGGCCAGTCATCAGGCTCTCGGGAAGATGCCCACACCCGGGATCGCCAGGGAGGAGGGGGGCTTTCTAGATGGGGCCTCCTTGGGAGGCAGGAGACTGCTCAAAGGGAACCTGACACACTGAGGCTCATGGTCTCTGGGGCCAGGAACAGCACATGTGACAGGCACCTCTTTCTTGGGTGCCAGGGAGAAAGGAGTGGTGCCAAGCATGAAGGAGAGCGGCTCTAGTCAAGGACCTGGGGTGTGCACTGGTGCCAGGTTTGCAGGACTCCCCCAGCCTGGTTCTCCACAGACCATGCGGGGCTCACAGGTGCAGAAGAGGGGTGCGAGTGCGAGCCTCCGCTTTCGGGTCACTTTCTCAAGTGACCAAGTCTTCAAATGCAGTCACCAGACCTGACCCCAGGCCGTACCCTCTCACTTCCAGGCCCAGGGGTGTTCTGGGTCCTTCTGGAATGCGCCTCCCAGGCACTGGACTTGCACCCCGGGCCTCTGGAGCCCGGTGCAGGGGCCCGCAGTGGGCAACTCAGAAGGTCAAACAAGGGGCCGGACCGAGTAGGGGACATTGCCTACCCTGCACAAGGCCCTGGGTTCCATCTGCAGTGCGGTAAGAAACAGAGAGTCCGACACGTGCAGCCAGCCTGGCCGCCCATGTGCTGAGTCCTGTGTCCACCTAAAGCACCGCTAGGAGCCTGTGTCCCAGGCAGGGGCTCGGCCTCATCAAGGGACTGCCAGCAGCAGGTGTCCTTACAAAGGCAGCGGGTTCCACACCGCCTCTGGGGCGCTCCACGACATTCCAAAGCTTTGTCTCCACTTGGTTTTTTTTCCCAAAGGAAGGCACCCCCAGGTCCCCACTTCCACTTGTGGGGACGTGATAGGGGACAGAGGGCACAGGAGCCTCCTGGAATCACCCTGCATTCCCATTGTGCTGCAGGAGAGCCCGGAATGGCAACAGGGTGGAGGCCTGGGGGGTTATTTGGGGGAGGGGATGTCAGAACAGGGCCTGAGGCCTGCGTGGCCTGCCACCTGGGTGGCAGAGTCCCTGGGCTGGAGAACTGGTCAGCCACGGGAGGGTTTGAACAGGGAGTGACAGTTCACTGAAGGTTTGAAAGACTGCTGTGAACAGAGGTGACCAGGCTCGGGTCTCTGTCCCCAAGAGTGGCTCAAATGGGAGCTCTGGAAGAGGGCCAGCCCCTCCCCAGATGCCCCTTGGTTTGGGGGCCTTTGGGGTTGGGGATTAGAGGCTGCACCCCAACCCTGAATCTAGACTGCTGACCACTGGCAGGTTCTAGCCTGTGGATGCTGGGGCACGCCCTCACCCGGGCCTCATGGGAGGCCTGAACGCCTGTTATGTGCCCAGCAAATCCTGCGATGTTTCCCAGGCAACTGTCTTGCGCAGCCTGCCTGCCTGGCACCCCCGAAACCTGGAACTGCCGCCGTGCCTGGCTCCAGCCAGGCAGCCTGGCCTGCTCGCGCACACGGGCCCGCAGGTGTGGTGAGCAGCGCCCATGGCCCAGCCACGCTACCAGGCCATACATGTGCAACAGGCAGCCCAAGTCTCTCAGCTGCCCTCACACAGGCAGCAGGCACTACCGGGCACCCTGCGGATGTGGAGCTGTTCTGCCACACGATGGGGTAGAGGCTGCCAGGCACCATGAGCACGCACCCTGGTGTGCCTGCCACCACGAGTCGCGCTTAGAGACAGGAAGCCTGTGCCACCTTCTGGGGCTGGTCATGGCGACCAGCCACTGTCTGGGTCCCATTTGCAGGGGGCCAATGGTAGAACCAGTCCCTAAGAAATTGAGGAGGGTATTGGCAGCTGGAACTTGGCTCAGTTGGTAGAGTGCTTGCCTCGCAAGCACAAGGCTCTGGGTTCAATCCCCAGCACCACAAAAAAAAAAAAAAAAAATTGAGGAGGATGTTGGGGAGCCAGATAGCACATGGACCACTGATGATGGCTCAGAGCTGGGGTCTGGCTGACCGGCTGACCAGCCCCTGCCAGTCAGGACCCCAGGGGATCAGTGCTGGGCCAAGATCAGCCTTGCCCCGGAGAGAATGGGGAGCCCATTCAGGCAACTGTGAGGGCATCAGCTACAGACCTCTGCTCCTTGGCAGGGAGGGGAGACAGCCCTGACCAGCTGGCAGGTGACCTCTTTGGTTCTGAAAACAGCTCCAGGGAGGGCACCTCTCAGCTGGACCAGTCTGCAGGGCGGGCATCCTGACACCTGCACACACTTGGGCTCTTTCTGCCAAACGCAAGGGTACATCCTTCAAGAGACGGAAATATTTTTTGGTGAATATGGGTTTCCACAGTGTGAGTGTCACCATAGCAGAGGGCTCAGAAGGACCTCTTCAAGTCCAACTTGACATCTGTCTTGCTGTGACCTAGGGAGAGCTAGGACAAGAGGGGTTTGCAGGAGGTGTCCCATGTCCCCACTTGCACTTCAAAGTGGCTGGTCCTGTTGCAGGCCCAGGGGGAGATCAGGGACCAGGAGAGAGGGCAGGGCTTCCTGAGAGGGGTGGCCCCTGCCCAGTAGGGGTCACTCTCAGTCCCTCTGTGGCAGTGAGCTGGGGTGCAGGTCCCAGGGCCCCACTGGACCCCCGTCATAGTAACTGAGGGGAGGAGGTGGATCCTGGGCAGTGGATGAGACCAGAGAGGACAAGGCCCTAGGGGACCTCTCTCAGCTCCAGGTCCCCAGAGCACCAGGCCCACAGGCCCTGGATTCTGCCCTAGGGTCAGTGCCCATCTCCCCTGGCAGCCAAGGGTAAATGAGGCCCATGGGGGTAACTAAAGCCAAAGGGGGGGGGCGCCCCGCCTTCTTTGTCCCAAGGGCCTACACTTCCTGGCCCAGGGCACCTCAAGGAGCCAGCAGGGCTCGGGTCAGCCCTCAGACCAGCCCAGGTCTGGCCTCTTAACACTGCCCCTGCCCTCGCTCTGCCCTGCCTCTCTTGGGCCAAGAGCCCAGCACCTCTACAGGGAAGCCAGGGCCTCCTGGTCTTTAGGGGAGGGGCAGGGAGGGCCGGGGTGCTAGGTAGGCCTTGGCCCTCACCATGCATGGTCCCCTGAGCCGTCCAGTCCACCCTACACCCAATACTGCAGTGGAGACCATGCTGATGGCCCCATTTACAGATGGGCCAGTTGAGGCCCAGGACATCCATCATCTGCTTGTCACAGGTTCCATGACAGGATCAGCCAAGCTAGCTACACAGCCAAGCCCAAGCTGGGAGCCCTGCTGATCTCCTGGCACCCAGTGGCCTCCTGCTAGGGGTCAAGGATCAGGGTATGAAGAAGCACCTGGCCCTCTGGGCACCCTGGGGTGGCTCCTCCAGCCTAGAAGACCCAGCCAAGGCCAGGCAGCCAGGGAGGCTAACCCCTGCCCTGTCAGGTCCCAGCACATTCCATGGGCTGCCTCCCAGGCTTGGAAGGCCCCAGAGGGGCACAGGAAAAGGGCTGTCCACCCTTGGCTCTGCCCCCACACCTAGCCACCCCATGTCACCTCCTACAGCAGCCTCTGGAGGCCAGCTTAGCAACTCCAGCTGCCCATGGCCCACCACCTCTGTAGATAGTGCTTGGCCTGACCCCCCCAGCACCCAGGCCAGGGCCCTGGCACGCACTTGTCCTGCCAGTGTGCTGAGCCAGCGTCCCTTCTGGAGGCATCTGCCTCTTCTGAGATGTTCCGCGTCCCCCAATATAAGCTTCTTTCCCGCACACTACAAAGGCTCCCGGCTGCGAGAGGTGGGGAGGACCAGGAAAAAGCCCAGGGCCAGGGTCCAGAGACCGGAAGATCCTGCCTATGCAGGGCTTACCGATCCCATGGCCCCGCCCACGGCCCAGCAGGCCTGGGAGTTAGAGGGCGCCCGGCAGGGTGGACGTTGTGGTGGCTTCCTTCCACGGCCCAGCCTTTCCAGGACCAGCAGGAGATGGACCTGTGCTAAACTGGCCGAGGCGGGATGCGGTCCTGCGGAAATGGGCGCCGAGCTACTTGGTCTTGGCCGGCTCTCCCCGCAGGCCACCCACGGGCACTGCCTTCTGTTGGCCCGTCAGGGTTCCCGAGCTGCGCCCTGACTCACCCTCCCCTGACCTGCCTCCGCTCCCCAGCCTTTGTCCATCTGCCGACCCTTCCTCCCGGCGGTCTCGGGCGCCCCCCCCCCCCCCGCCCCCGGTCCGAGAGCTTCCCACGCCCCGCCCCGCCCCTGGCACCGCCCCCGCCCCCCGGAGACCTCCACGCCCCACCCAGGCTCCTCCCCCGACACGCCCCCTCCCCGTAACCTCCCACGTCCGGCCACGCCCTGTTCCTGTCCTCGGCGCCTGGGTCCAGGGCCGCTGCCGTGTCCTTCGAGCACCGGCTCTGGGGGTCAGCGCACAGCGACCTCGCAGCTCTAATTTCCTCCAGGTCCAGCGAGCTGGGCCTGGCGCGTTCCGCTTGCCTGGCGGGAGTCAGAAGTACTCCAGGGCACCTGCCCAATAGGTCATGTTAATTGTATGGTAGCCACCTATGGAAAGGTGAAGGGAGGTAGGTGGAATTCATTTTAATTGGTGTATGGTGAACGTGGCGTGCACATGGACTCCATCGCTGCACACAGTACGAGCACATTGAGCACGTCTTTGCTCCACGAGGTCTTGGGAGCCAGGGTGTTCTGCATGCCGTGCAGCTTAGTGGTCCCACCGTATTTCAAGTACTGGTGGCCCGGACAGGGGGAGTGGCACCGGAAGTAGGAGGAGGAGGGGCTGCCTGGGTGTCCTCTGCCCCCTGTGGGCGTGTTCTGCTCCATCCAGGCTGTGGGAGTCGGGCATCTTCCCTTGAATGGCCCCAGAAATGATATGTCGATGCACAGGGCATCCCAAGGGCGGCCAGCAGCTGACCAACTCCTACCCTGGGCCCTAGCCCTCTGCACCTCACCGGTCCTCACACCTGGGGTTCTGGAAGACCCTCCCCTGCACAGGAGACGAGACCTCACTTCTTCATTCCTATTTAGCCTGACCTGAGAGTTGATACCTGCTGGCAGGAAGGACACCCCCAGAGTTGGCATGCAGGTCCTCTTCCAGGGGTAGTCCAGGAGGAACCAGAGCTCTCCTGGATCACGGTACTTTCATGGTGGTTAATTTTCCCCCTGAGAAACTGTGGAGGAGGAAGACCCTGGCAGGGGGTCCTCCTGTCCTGGACTTCTCTCCAAGTATCGGGGTCCGGGAACCCCTGCTTCTCCTGCAGCCCTGCACGTCCCAAAGGCATGCTTTTTTTGGGGGGGGTCTTATTTGGACCTTTGTCAAGCCCACCCCAGAAGTGCACTTCCACGGGTGGTGAGTTGGAAAGCTGTGGCAGAGATGCATCTGGCCCAGGCTGCGGAGTTGAAAAAGAAGCAGTTTAACTTGAGTGAAGGAAGGCGGCAGAGACAGATAACAGGGAGGGACGGGGTGGCTAGAGTGTCTTCCATCCCACCGGTGAGACTTGGTGACACGGAGGCTCTGGGGGTCCAGAGTGCCCCTCCCTGGATGGAGACCCACTCTACCACTCTGGGCCCCCGTGCCTGCTGGGCACCTGTCCGTCCAGTCTTGTCCTTCCTAGAGTGGAAATGACCTGCTCTGACTCAGGAAGAGGTAGACTTTTTTGCCCAAAGGCAAGTCAGGAAGAAATACAGAGTTGGGAGGGCTACGTTTTTGCCAGTGAAAGTCTGTGTTTGTGGGGAAGGTTGGACACTTAGCCGTGCTGCACTCTGGAGTGGGGTGCATTGGTGAGGCGCAGGAGGAACGTGTCACCTGGGATCTGGGGTGGGGCCAGGGCACCAGCGCTACTGATAGATTTGGATCTTGGTGAGGGGACCAGGCTGGCCCCAAGTGGCCTTTGGGGGCAGGACCCTCCCCAGTGACCCTTCAGCCTTCTCAGGTGTGTTCTGCAGGACACCTGGAGCTGGGAGAGACCGGAATGAGAAACAGGCCCCGGGAGCCGCTGGGGGAGGCAGGGGCAGAGCTCAGCGCTCCTGCCCCGCAGCCGGCCTTCTCCCTCTGCGCACCCCTGCCCCGCTAGCCCCCATACTCCCACTCTCTCATCGAGTGTTTCTGGGCACCTTGAGCTGGGCAGGTGGTGGACAGGCCAGAACTGCCCCAGAAGTCGCAGTGCTTCCTGGGGTGGGTGAGGCACAGCAGTAGGAGCTTTGTCTAGTCAGGACAAGGGTGGTCAGCCCTGCAGGCACCGGCCCTCCGGAGGGCAGGGGCTTGTGTCACAGTGGCCTCTGTGTAGGGAGAGCCCTGTGCCAGCTCCAGCCTGCCCGCCCCCACCAGCTGGGACCTCAACCTTGTTACAGCCTCGGATTTTCTCAGTGTCTGGGTTGAGGCCTCACGGCTACAGGCTGGCACTAGCACCTGTGCACAGTCTCTGTGTGTGTGTGTGTGTGTGTGTGTGTGTGTGTGCCCCCCCACCCCCTCATTGCTGGATCCCAGGCTTCCTTCTTGGTTCCGAGTGGTTTCTGCTAGGAGACTGAAGCTGGGGGGTCTTCAGCCACACGTCCAGCGTGGCCTGCCAGCAGGCTGTCCTCAGAAGTTCATGCCTGGGGCAGGGGGGTCCTGTGGCCCTAGGCCAGGCTTTGTGCAGGTCCAGGACCTTGGCTGCAGAACCATGGCCATGAGGCCCAGGGCCGAGCTGTCCACCAGCGGCGGCTGCCCTGCCTGCCTCCTGCCCTCCTTTCTTCCTCCCAGCTTTGCCCCCTCCCTCCCTTCCTCCCTCCAAGCCTCCCTCTTCCTCCCCCTACTGGCAGGCAGATTGCAATCCAAACCTCTTGTTAACGTCCCCCCTTCCAAGTTAAATATTACTCATGGAGATGAGCTCCCACTGGGCAGAGCTGGGCCTAGAGGTGGACTGGCCTCTGGAAGGTGTTGAGCCAAGGCAGATCCAGCCCTGCAGCCATGAAAGACCCTCCCTGTAGTCAGTGGAGCAGCTGGGGATTTGGGGGCAGTTGGGCACCCCCAGCCCATCCCTGGGTCCCTGAGCCTCCACTTGAAGTTGCTAACTTGCCTGTTTATTCAACCCCCAGGCTCCAGGAGAATGGGCAGGACAGCGAAGAGCCGTTCCCTGGGTAGGGTGGGAGGGGCCAGCTAGGGGCTGCAGAGGGTCTTGGGATGGGCCAGAAGAGGGCCCTCCCCTCAGCCTGTCACCCTGCCCTGTGCCAGGCTGGGGGTGGGGCTGGGGACAAAATGTTCAGAACAACAGCCTCAGCTGTCCCATGTCCATTCCTCTTGTGGAGGCATAGGGGTGCTGTTGGCTCAAGGACTTGGGGATCCCCCATAGCTAGGGGAGGCCTGAAGGCCTGACCCTCACTCACCCTGCTCACACCTATCCCCCAGGGAATAGATGGGCCCTGTGTCATCTGCCTATCTCCACTCTCATTTCATCTCCCATCACCCTGACCTCTATCCCTTTTCATGGATCCTACCTCAGGGCCTTTGCACCTGCTCTCCCGCTGCCCAGAATGCCCATTCTTATCTATTTTACAGCTTTGCTCAGATGGAACTTGTGGGGAACTCCCTGCCTCAGACTCATGACCCCAGCCCTGCACCCTGATCTTCCTTCTAAGAGAATGGACCCTGTCCAACATGAAATATATAGAAATTTCATCATCTCTTGCAAAGACATAAGCTCTTGAGAACAAGAAGTCTCTTCTGCTGCTCTGCGCTTGCTGTAGATAGGCACTGGGTACCTGGGTGGAGAAACCGATTCTGCACTCCCACCTCACCAGGGGCTCACCCCCAGATGCCACTCCCCTTCCACATCACACCCAGCTCCTCCTGGGCCTCCACCTGCGCAGACATGGCAGGCTGACCAGCATGCAAACCCAGGGTCTCCCACAGGCCTTCTGGGCACCCCCAGGCCAGGAGGGAGGAGCAGTGCAGACAGGCACCCGAGCCCCGGCACCAGGCCTGAGGTGGGTGGGTGTGGAGGGGCTTCCTGGCCTGGTACCCTCCGGTGAGGCTCTGCTGACCCTTCAGTCCCCAAGGGCTCCTCGGCGTCCCCCTGCACTCTCCAGGCAGAGCCTGCGGAGTGGGTGCTTACTGGACCAGCTATGTCCACCCTGCTGCTGTGGATAGAGCCTCCTGCGTAGTCACCCGTGTGCAGGGCCTCTGTCCCGTTGGTCCTCTGGCCCTCTCTAGCACTGCACCCCTGAGACGGCCATGGGGTGTGGCTCCTGGAGGTGGGGTGGCCCCAGGCTGTACATGCACCTGGTTGGTGACAGGGTCTCTGGACTCTGGAGAGGGCCGCCCACCTGCTGCCTCGTGCCCAGACCTGCGGGTGTGCCTGCCCATGTCAGGGGCGAGTCGGGACTTCGTACCTGGAACCAAGCAGGAGGCAGGAATGTGGGCCCCGAGACTGCCTGTGTCCGTGCCACCAGAGGAGCAGCCAGCCAGTGGAGCCGGGTCCTCTTCCCTACCTGGGCAGGGCAGGACAGCGTGGCCCCTAGCCAGAGAGCCCAATGCCTGACCTTTCCTCCTTGACTAACCAGCACCTGCTTTGGGGGCTGAGGCTTGGGGGGTGCACAGAAGAACAGGCACTGCGGAGGGGCAGGGCCAGCAGCCCACCTGCAGGTGGCAGGCTGGGCAGTGCGTGGCTGGATGGGCTCCTCTGTGGGCTTCTTGCCAGGAGTGTCCCTCCCTCGTGGCCACGGAAAACAGAGTGGTCTGAGCCATGCTCACCCCTGGCACTGCCAAGACCCCTCCACCACTTCAGCAAAGACCTCGTGCTGTAAACACGGGGCCTGGCTCAGGTAGCGTACCTCCCACCCCATTCTGGTCACTGGTGTTCCCATCCATTCCCAGTTTGGCTGAGGGCTGGCCCTAGACGGGCACTGCAGGGACAGCTGGATGAAGAGTGGCCCCCAGAAGGACATAGGCTGCCCTGGGAGGCCTGGCCAGGTGAAGGGCCCCACGCCAGCAGCCTGGCCAGGACCTGGGTACCTGCAGAATGACCTGCAACAGCTCGTGTCCCAGGTGTCCGGGCAGCTTTGTCTGAGGGGCCTGCATGCACACAGGCACCTGGACAGGCCTGAGAGGCCACCCCAGGCTGACCCAACCCTGGCTGTACTTGTGGGCTCCTTGGCCCCTGCACGGTGGCCGCCTCTCTTAGGAAAGAGTCTGTGATGAGGGGCCACAGGGAGCTGGCCAGAGGGGCTGTGCCGGGGCCAGCTGCCCCTCCTCCCTCTCCGCGAGGGCCTTTGGTGACTCCACAGGGCAGGGCGGTCGGCATGGCTGGGATCCCAGAGTGGGAGGGCGGCCGCTTCTGGGTCAGATCCCCTGGGCCTGTGCCCTCCGCCAAGGGGCTCCATCAGAGCCACTCCCAGGGGCTTGGAGAAGCCCGGAAGCTGCCCCCCACCGAGCCCCTGATCCCCGGGCCAGCAGGAGCCTCGGGGTTTCAACCTGGGGGAGTTGAGGAGGTCTGGGAGGGGGTCTGGGAAGCTCCGCAGTCCCTGGGCCCCAGGCAGCGCCTCCGAGGCCTAGGCCGCAGGAAGGGGAAAGGTGACGTCATTGCCGCCTGGAATCTGCTGTTTGGAGGCGTCGTCATGGAGACCGGAAGGCTCAGGGTGGGTAAAAATAGCAAACCCAAGAGGGTGTAAGTTCCAAGAACCGGGCCTGAAAAGAGGAGTGATGTCTGCTGCTGCTGAGGCCGTGGAGCAGTGGGAGGGGGCCGCTCTGCTTCCGCTCGGCCGCCAGTCACACAGCCCAGGGTGTGGGTGTTTCTGCCACCCCCCACCCCCACCCGGGCTCTGCCCCCTGCAGCAGGGTGTGGCCTGTGGACAGGCTCCCTGCAGTGGACGCAGGAGCACATCCCCTTTCCTTTGGACAGGCACTGGAGCCTCCTGGAGCAGGGGCCGCTCCACTGGGACCTTCCCTTCCTTGGAAAGGGGAAGTGGCCGGCCTCTGAGCGGCTTCCTGGCCCCTTCCCAGCTGACCCAGGCCTCCAGGCTGCCTCTGCGGGGCAGTGGGCAGAGCCGTCTTTGCTCTGGGCCGGTGTCCACTTTTCCTGCCCTGACTGCAACAAGAAAGGACTGTCCTATAGGAAAAGTCCCCTCCACCCTCCTAGGAGGGTGGTTTCCCTCCCAGGAGTCAGGATCCCTCCACACCAGGCGAGGCCTGGCCAGCAATGCCAGCTGGCTCTGCTGTGTCCGCCTGGGGCCACAGAAGATGCAGCAGGAGGTGCAAGGACCTTGGGCCCCTCTCCCCAGAAAGGGAGGGGTGGGAGGACCCCATGCATCTCTGGACTGGGGTTTGCATCCCAGCATCTGGCAGGAGCAGAGGGAACCCCTGCTGGGCAGTGTGGAATCTAGATGCCCATTCCCCCTGTGGCAAGTCCAGGTCCCATAACATTTGGCTCAGGACCTGAGGATGACCAGGTGTGCTCAGATGGGCCAAGACCCTGGGGAGGGGGCAGCCCCTCCCTGGAGAGGGTGGCTGTCCACCCCAGCAGCAGCCTGGGAGCTGTTTCCTCCCTCCCTCCCTCCCTGCTTCCTTCCTGAGGCTCTGCCCTGGTTCCCGGGGTGCCAAGGCCTGGGTATCTGGGTATTTGCAGTTGCTCCTGTTTTGCAAACACCATGGCCCTCTGTTTGGGGACGGGGCCAGGGGCAGGCAGAGTTCCCTTCCCACAACACAGCAGCACTGGGGTCTCTCGCGCCCAGACTTCCCTTGTTCCTTCCCTCTGCCCGGTTGGGGTAGCTCCAGGGGTCCCTCCTCTCATGCCCAGACGTCCCTTGGTTTGCAGTGGTTGGTGGCTGGTAGTTGGAGAGGGCAGGCGAGGGGAAATGGAGCCCCACAAAGGGGGAGCTCGTTCCCCCAAGAAATAGCTCGCATGCCTTATATAATGAGTGAGCTCACTCGGAGGCCCTGCCAGAAATGACGGCAGGAGGGCGGGAGGGGCCTGCTCGCTCAGGAACCAAGTGTGGCTGAGATTTAGAAGAGGCCAGGAAGTGGTGCCTGGAGGAGAGAGGGGCCTAGGGCTGATATGGGGAGAGGGCTGCCGGCCAGCCTGGGCACAAAGGCTACCAGGGCACGGCCTGCATCCTCCTGGGGTGGGAGAGACAGAAGGGAGGAGGGGCGGGTGCAGGGCAGGGCCACACTAGGCTGGTCTCTCACCACAGAGGTGCCTGGCCAGACAGCGCCAGGCCCAGGCCATCCTGCTCCCCCACCAGCCTGGCACCAGCAGGACCGTGATGTTAGAGGAAGGGCCCTCCTGAGTCACCCAGGACCCCCAGACCAGTTCTGAAAGTCCTGGAGGGGGATGAGCGCTCTTTCCACCCAGCCCTGCTGTCTTCTGCCCTCCTGTATCTCCATCCAGGACAGCTGGCCAGGCAGATGCTCTCTGAGGCAGCCCTGGGCGGGACTGGTCTCCAGCTCCCCTGGTAGAGACTCGGCCCCACCCCAGACCCCCTCCGCGTCCCTCGAGTGTACGCAGCACCACCGTTGCCACCAGCCCTGTAGAGGCCCAGACTCCAGGGCACCACTTGGGACTGGGCTGGGGCAGCTGGTCCAAACCACCCTCCACTTCCTGGGGCAAGACCCAGGTCCAGACAGGAGAGGGACTGGGGGGCTGCGAGGGGCCCTCCTGCCTTTCCTGGGGCCTCATGGGGCTGTTCACAGAGATGGGGGAGGCCCCTCGCTGCTGGCTGCTGGCTCCCAGGTAAGGGGGCAGTTCCAGGGCTGGGTCTTGGCCTGTACAGCACACATGGTCAGGGCCAGGTCTGGAGAGGCCAGCAGCCCCTGGAAGGGCCCGGAACCTGCTCTGAAGGCATGAAGCTGGAGAGTGGGAAGGGGTGCCCTCTTGGCAAAGCCACCTGCCATGGGCAGCCTGCCCTGGGCCCCAGCCCCTCGCTGGCCGCTGCATGGCAGACACTGACCATGTTGAGCCAAGCTGGTGAGACTGGGATGGAAGCAGAGGATGGGACAGCCTGGCACCAGGGCTCCTGAGATGTGGCCCGCGATGTCGCCCTTGTCCCTGCCTCTGCAGGAGCCACTGAAGCTCTCCTGTGACAGCAGCCACCTGTGCCCCGGGTGCTCTCTGCCCACCTGTGCGGCTCAGGGGCATGTGTCCCTCAGAGGGCAGCAGAGAGGGCCCGGGGGTGCTCATGGTGCACAGGCCCTGGCCTGGGTCTCTGGCCCCTCTGCCCAGCAGCCTCTCAGCCCCACATCTTACACATGACCTCTTAGCTGGCCTTGGGGCCCTTGCTGGGCAGAGTGCTGCAGGGCATAGGTGAAGCGGCCACACTGTGATCTGCATGGCATGGCCGGAGCCCCAGGCAGGCTGTGGCCAGCTAGGTGTACATTCCAGAGCAGCACAGGACGCTCTGGGGCACAGGGTCCAGAGGATGGGGTGTGGCCGCAGGGCAGGGTCATGGTTTGGCATGCAGCTTCTCCAGCCTGGCCTTGCTGAGTGTCCTGCTGGCTGTCCACAAGCCAGCACCTGGACTACTCAGGGTTGGGGGACCCTCATCTCCCGTGGGGGAAGGGGTCCAAGGGCCAGCTTTGTCTTCCTGCCCTGGCTGGCCAGGCCCCATCACACCTTCACTGTGGATCCAGAGCGGGGGCTGGCACCCATCTGACTCCCGGGGTTGTCCAGCGCCCTGTTTGGGCCCACAGAGTCTGATGGCCTCATTGTCACCCCACCGCTCTGTCCAGCAAGTGAGGCCAGACCTTACTCCTTCCCGCTCCTAGGATGATGCAGGTGGCTGCTGGACAGGAGGCAGGCCCGGGGGTACTGCTGAAGTGGGAGTGGGCAGGAGCTGGGCCTGCGCTGGGTGGAGTGGTCAGCTGCCAGCCAGTTCTTGCTGCAGTGTGCTAGGTTTAGACTCTTGTTCCCACTGGCCACACGGACAGGACTATCCATGGGCAGGCCCCTTGGACAGCTGCCGGCATAGCACTTCCTATGCCTCACCTATTGACCCTAGGAGACAGGTCTGGGCTACATATGGGTTGGTGGGACCCATTGATGACCCTGACAGGCCCAGCTCTGGGACCACCCCAGGGGAGGCTGAAGCACACTCAGGGCCACCTAGGCAAATGGCCCTTGTATGGACCATGTGGCTGACCCTCAGAACTCCACTGGAGGGGAGATCCCTTCCAGCCAGAAGGTCCAGAAAGAAACAGCAGGGAGCCAGGCATGGTGGCCCACCTGTGATCCCAACGACTTGACTCGGGAGGCCGAGGCAGGAGGATGGCAAGTTCAAGGGCAGCCTGAACAACTTAGTGAGACCCAGCCTCAGAATGAGAAATTAAAGGGCTGGGGATGTCTCCCAGTGGTAGAGCACTCCTGGGTTTAATCCCCAGTACCAAAAAAAAACAAAAGAAAACAATTCCAAGTACCATGTCAACCACATCCAGGAACTTTGACAATTTTCATTATTGTTGAGTTTAAAACATTCTGTGATTTCCATTTTTATTCCTTTTTAATTGATGACTTACTCAGGTGTGTTTTGTCTTGCCCCAGACTATGGTTTTGTTGTTTTTTTTTGGGCGGGGGGGATACTGAGGACTGAACTGAGGGGCACTCAGCCACTGAGCCACATCCCAGCCTATCACATCTCCAGCCCTATGGGTTTTTTTTTGGTACCAAGGATTGAAATCAGAGGCACTTGACCACTGAGCCACATCCCTAGTCCTATTTCATATTTTATTTAGAGACAGGGTCTCACCGAGTTGCTTAGCTCCTTGCTTTTTGCTAAGGCTGGCTTTGAACTTGGGATCCTCCTGCCTGAGCCTCCGGAGCTGCTGGGATTGCAGATGTGCGCCACAGCGCCTGGCTCTTCGTTTTGTCGTGGGATTATGAGTTCATTTTCCTTGTTTATTTTCAGTTTAGAGTTCTGTTTTTTGTTTTTGTTTTTTAATTTGATTCTTACCCAGGAAAACCAGATATATAGATAAAAGGAACAAAAACCCCAAATATGGAGGGTTCTCAATGTATCTGTAGGACAGCCTACGACTCTCTGTTGGCCCTGGTCTGGTGCCTCAGACTTACCCCTTCAGTTCTTCCAGCTGCTCTTGCTTCTCCGTGGCTCCACGTCACGTGCTCTCACTGCTCTTTGAGACATGGTGGCTGTAGCTGAGGATGGAGGCTCGGCCCTTCCCCAGTGCCATCCTCTCTACTTTCTTTTCTGTCTCCCCAAATCGACAATTTCATAATTTTTGTTAAGTTGTCCACACTGTGACAACTATGCAAGTGTTATTCACCACTGAAGCAAGTAGTGGAGTTGGCTTCAAATTTCCTTTTTGTTTTTCCTGGAGTTAGTTTTTACCTTGCTTTTTTCATCTGCTGAGTTTTCTCTGGGCCCCCAGTTATTCCCTACTACCTCCACACAGTCCACAAAGTTCTCCATGTTCTGAGGGGCTCTCTACCCTGCCTTGGTCTGTCTGGGCTCCACGTCAGGGCTTATGGGCAGAGTTTTCCACAACCTATTCATGGAGTGGACAGCCCATGTTGGCCTTAACTGCCAGGCCTCAGCAGACCCAAAGCTACCCCAGGATTCCAGTTGGCTATCTGCTCCTCATTTTTTTTTTTTTTGGTACCAGGGATTGAATTTAGGGACACTTGAGTACTGAGCCACATCCCCAGCCCCTTTCGTATTTATTTAGAGACAGGGTGTCACTGAGTTGCTTAGGACTTCACTCTGAGCTCGTGACCCTCTTGTCTCAGCCTCCCAAGTTGCTGGGAGTATAGGTGTGCACAAGAGCACCTTGCTCCCACAGTGCTTTTGAGGTTAGCAGCCAACATGATGCTCCACTGCACCCCCAAACAAAGATTCCTCTTACATACCCATAGGGTGTCCATGGCAAGGAAGTGTGAGGACTCAGACCCTGTCCAGGGCTTCCTGGTTGTCACACTAACATTCTTTGCAGCAGAGAGATCAGCCTGGTTGGGTCCATACATGGCACTAAGTCACTCTATCTTCTTCGTCTCCATTAGTCCAGAACATTCCTGGCCTTTCTCTGACTGCCGTGACCCTGGCGCCTTCAAAGATTCTGGGCCAAGGCTCCTGGGGTAGGTCCCCTGTTGGCTTGGTCTGAGGAGCTGTCACAGGAGGATGGGGTGTGTGTCTTTGATGGGAGAGTCACAGAAGTGAGCTGCTGTGCTCACCTATCCCACCATGTAGCCCATGGCCATGGCCAGGATCCTCTTGGGCTGCACAGTTGAGTGCTGTCTGCCGGGGTCTGTGGTGGGGGCCTGCTGATCTGGACAGGGGCGCCCCTGCCTGCCAGCTCTGTGTCCTCTGCAGGTGTCCCCTCTTTTGGGGCCCTTCCTCCTGCTTGTCCACACTTATCCTGGCGCTGAGGGCCGGTTATTTCCCTGCAGGATCCTGGCTGCCTTCAGGAGAAGGGAAGGCAGAAGCCAGCATCTGGCCCTGCTGTGGTCCTTGCCTCTAGTGTCCCTCCGCTCATGGACAGAGCTGGGGATGGTACATATGTTAGCACAAACACATTTTCACATCTTGGTTTTGTTTGTAAATATGGACCTGAGATCTCACAGGTGTGGCCAATTCCAACCCAACACTGTAGGGCTGATTTTCCTTTCTCTATATAAAACACACACGAGAGAGAGAGAGAGAGAGAGAGAGAGAGAGAGAGAGAGAGAGAGAGAGAGAGGGGGACATGGTATCTTTATTTTATTTATTTACCTTTATGCAGTGCTGAGGATTGAACCCATGCTAGGCATGTGCTCTGCCACTGAATTAGAACTCCAACCTTCTCTTTCTGTATTTTTTGTTGTTGGTGGTGGTGGTGCTAAGGATTGAACCCAGGCCTTGTGAATGCTGGGCAAGTACTCTACTAACCGAGCTATAGCCCTAGCCCTTCTTTCTGTATTTTCAGTGTGCATCTCTAACAGTGAGAAATCTGGCCCTTGACACCCTTTATGCTTTTCCTTATTTGGTCGCCCCCGTAAATTAGTCACCCTGCTGCTGTGATGTGCCCCCACCTCGGGGGCTGCCCCTGGGAATGGTGCTGAGACTGCTGTGTGCTCAGGTCTCTCAGGGGCCCGTGGATAGGAGGCTCCTCCGCACTCCGGGGGGCTGGCTCCCTCTTGTTACACCACTTGTTCTCAATCTCGGTCTGAGGGTCTGTTTCTGGTGGGACCCAAGCTAAGAAAAAAGTCTTTTCTCAATTTTTATGAAGCTCATGTTACTTGAGCCGTCTTTTCTTCCTATTTACAGTGGACAATGGCTGCTTGTTCCTGGCTGCTGCCTGTCTCTTCCTTCTGCATCCCAAGGAGTGGGTGGGGCACGGCATAGGGCTGAAAGGAGCAGGTCCTCTGTGGAGTGTGGGGACTCAGGCCCTGTCCAGGGCTTCCTGGTTGTCACACTAACATCCCGGAACTGTGTGGGCTGGTGGCTTGACCTCATAGAGTGCTTCTGCTGGGTCTGAGTTCCCCCAAAGTCGGGGTGCCCCTTTCACTGGCAGACCCCCATCTCTCATTCCAGAGTGCTATCCTGTGCATCTCCAAATTGCTGGCCTCTTAGGCTTGGGGCTGAACTCCAAGGCCAGCGCCCCCAGGAAGTCTTCCCTGGCTGACACCAGCCCCCTGCCCAAGTCAGGCTACTCAGAAGTGGGTGACCTGCCGTCCAGGCAGGCCTGTCACTGGGTTGTCAGTGTCCCACAGAAGAATAGAAGCCACTGGGCTAGAAATCGGTTCCTTCCCAAGGGTGCAGCACCTGGCTCATACCTGCATGGTGCTGATGAACAATGTGTCACAAGCTATCCCAGCTCCCTGGTATGGTGAGGGCTTGAGCAGGCCCTGTCTGTCTGCAAGCTGGTGTTTTTTTTTTTTTTTTTTTTTTTTTTTTTTGCCGGCAGGCACAAAGCCAACCCTGCTCCACCCCCAACATGGCTGTACCTGTGGCCTGGACCCTTCACTTTCTGATGTAGTGGCCTGGCCTATGGCATGAGTAGGCCACAGGCCAGAGTGGCTGTAGGTGGCAGAAGGAGGGCCAGCAGGTGGGGCACCCCTGGGTGCAAGGGGAAGCAAGGCCCCATCAGCTCCATCCCAGCTGCCCTGGCCCTGGGTGGGCTGGTTGGGCTGTTCTGGAATGCCAGCATCTTGGAGGAGGAGGCCTCAGAGGCCAGCCTGAGGCCTTGCCGGCGCTGCTGCCCAGGGCCCTTCAGCCGGACCAACCCCTCCCACACCCCTCCTGTGCTCAGCCTCTTTATTCTCCTGCATCCCCATGGCTGCTTCCCGGTTCTGGGTTCTGTCACTTGCTGGTCCCTGGCCTGGGCCTGCAAAGCCAGAGGCATTAGGAGTGCAGCATCTGCATGGGCTCTGGCCACTGGAGCCAGTCCTCAGGGGCCTGCTGAAGCAAGAGAGCCAGAGATCTCCTCGCTGGATGGGAGACTTGTCCTAGCCAGCTCTGATTCTAGTTATCTTCTTCGAATTACAATGTATTCTTTTCAGTAGTGGGTATTGAACCCACAGGCACTATACTACTGAGCCACATCCCCAGCCCTTTTCTACTTTTTAATTTTTGGTTTCAGGGATTGAACTCAGGGGCACTTGACCACTAAGCCACATCCCCAGCCCTTTTTTGTATTTTATTTAGAGACAGGGTCTCACTGAGTTTCTTAGTGCCTCGCCGTTGATGAGGCTGGCTTTGAACTCGCCATCCTCCTGCCTCAGCTTCCCAAGCCGCTAGGTTTACCAGCGTCCACCATCTCACCCAGCTCTAATTTTTAATTTTTGAGACAGGGTCTCACCAATTTCTGAGATCCTCCTGCTTCAGCCTCTTGAGTAGCTGGCACTATAGGTGTGCACCATTGGGCCTGTCTGGATTATAATCTCCCGGAACTGTATGGAATTCAAATCTAGATGGAAGGAGATGAATCCCTCGAGCCATGTTAACTTTTGGCGGAGGGGTCTAAATGTGGGCTAAGAAAACCATCTCCCGGAAAACAAATCAGTTCCTTTTCTTGTTTTAAAAATACCCCTTTTCAGGAAACAATTGTCGTATTGGTTTTCTTATGTGTGAGCATAAGATGCCTTGTGGTCGGGATTGGGTACTGCTGGGGCCAACAGCGCAGGGGGAGCAGCAACTGTGTGACAAGGAGGGATAATCCCAAGGCTCCTGTAGGCCAACACAGGGAACTGGGAGTGGGTTCACGTATGTATGCTTGGTGACAAGCCATCCAGTTTTCAGACTCGGATAGGCACTCTAAATCTTGAGCCCAGACTTGGGGTCACCCACTGATCTCAGCTGTCCAGACACCTGCCCCTGGCATAGAGTAACTGAGGCCTGTCCAGGGATACTTGCCAATGCCCCAGGGCAGGAACTGTGCCCCAGGAGTGCTGGTATGGGACCATTTCCAGCTTCCAGCGGGGAGGAGAGATCTCCAGGCTAAAGTGAGTGTGGCTCTCATATCTCCATCCAGCTCTGAGAGCCTCTCTCCCCTGTTCCCCAGAGCCCAGGCCAGCTGAGGGCCTGGTCATGTGGGAAAGGCACCACTGTCCAGCTGGAAGTCCTTTGGCCTCAGGTGAGCAGAGCCAGACCCATCCACCCCTCTGCTGCATGCAGCTTCTGTCTAGGGCCACCTGACAGCCTGCTCAGCTCCGCTCTCCCTCCTGGCCTTTTCTGGCTTGTCTCTCCTACAGCATAGCCACAGTGTGGAGGGAGGTCAAGTGCTGTCTCATTCAAGTCGCAACCTGGGTGCCTGACGGATGCAGACAGAAGCCGAGTTCTTGACATGCAGGCTGCAGAGTGAGAGTCACATTAGCTGCTGTCTTGAGACACACTGAGGCTGAGTTCCTGGGGTTGGACACTGGCTAGTGGGGTGCCTCAGGGAGAGGCTGTGCTGGTGAGCACAGGGCTGGGCTCTCAGCACACAGAGCCAAGTCCCAAAGCCCCTTCCCTGAGAAGCAGGGAGATTCCTGCACTGGGACCAGGGTTCAGGTGCTGCTGCTGGTGGTGTGGTGGGAACCAGAGCCATGGGTGGTCTATGCTGGCTGCTAATCAAGGGGTGGGATGGGCCTTCCTGAATCTTGTTTTCTTCAGGTTAGGTCGTGGTGTCCCTGGGTGCAATGATCCTAGATCCCAGCATGTGCAGTGTCCCCATATTGTCTAAGTGCGGCCTTCCTTCCTGTGTTGGATTCCAGGTCCTGGTCCTATGTGGACGATGTGGGCATTTCCACCCTGTGTGGAAATCCAGCATGTGCTCTGGGCATCCTCGTAGCGTAAGGACACCGGGGTCAGCTGCGTGGCCTCCCTCTCCAGGGGGAACACGGTGGTGTACCCTGGAGTGTTTCGCGACTTCCCTTTCGGGTGGGGCCTCTGGAGCTTGTTCCGTGACGGGCCCCTTGAGTTGGGGTCCCAGTGTATGTCGCACGGTAATCCGTTCAGCAGAAACCCCGGGACCTGCGGTGGCGGCAGCAGAGACCGGCCCCGGACCGCCCCTCAGTTGGTCTGCGGTTGTGGCGGGGACCCTGTGGGTTTCTGGGCCTCGGGGCGGCGGCGGGACGGGCGTCTACCCAGCCGCGCAGGAAACGGCCTCGGCCGGAAGGGGGGCCCCGGGCGCAGCCGCCACCAGAGGCCTCCGGTGGGCGGGGCCGAGGGGACCGAACGGGGCCGAGCGGGGCCGAGCTCCGGGCGGGCGGTCCCGAGCGGAGCCGAGCGGAGCCGAGCGGAGCCGAGGTGCGGGTGGGCGGGGCCAAGCTCGGCCGAGTCCCGGCCGGGCGCCGCCGAGCGCGGCCGAGCAGAGCCGAGCCCGGGTGGGGGAGCGCGCGTTCCTGGAAGAGCCGGCCGGCAGCGGGTCGCATTCTTGGCCGGCGCTCGGGCCGAGGCGGACGCACGGCAACAAACAGCGCGGGGGCGGGGCGGCGCGGGGCGGGGCGCGGTGGCGCGGGGCGGGGCGGCGCGCGGCAGCGTGAGCTCAGCGCCGGGCACTCAGTCCGAGCCGGAGCGAGCCGCCGGGAGGATGTGCGCCGAGCGCGCCGAGCCCCGCGCCGCCGCCGCGCTCTGAGGCCGCGGGCCAGAGGCGCCTCCGCCGCCCCGGGAGCCGCGCGCGCGGGCCGGCGGGCGGCCGGGAGCCGGCGGGCGGGCGGGCGGCCGGGGGCCGGCGCGGGCGCGACGCGGCCGGCCAGCGCCGCCGGGACGAGCCGGGCGGGCGCCGCGCGGTGGGAGGAGCGGGGCGGCGGCGGCGCGCCGCGCGAGGACGGCCCGGCGGGCCCCGCGCCCGCGCCCCCGCTCCTCCCGGGCCCCTCGGCCTCGGCCGCCGCGGCGATTCGCGCCTCGCGGCGCCGGCACCTGCCCGCGCGCCCCCCGCGAGCCCCGGGCCCGCGAGCGTTGGCGTTGGCGTTGGCGGCGCGCGCCGGGGCATGCCCCGCGCCTAGAGCCCGGGGGGCGCGCGGGGGGCGCGCGGGGGGCCCGGGCGGCGGCGGGCGCGGCGCGGGGCGCGTGGATGTGGCGCCGGGCCCGAGCGGCGGCGGGCTCCAGCGGCGGGACCCCTTCGCCCCGCCCGCCTTCGCCTTCGCGCCCCCGGGCGAGGCCGAGGCCGCGGCCGTGATCGGCCGGGAGCCGGCGGCTGGGGGCGGCCGGGGCCGGGGCCGCGGGCGCCGCCGGGGCGCGCGGGGCGGCGGCGGGGGCCGCGGGGGCCCGGGCGCGCGGGAGCGGGAGCGGCCCGTGGAACCCGAGCGCGCCATGGAGGCGGCGGCAGGCGGCCGCGGCGGCTTCCAGCCGCACCCGGGGCTGCAGAAGACGTTGGAGCAGTTCCACCTGAGCTCCATGAGCTCGCTTGGCGGTCCGGCCGCCTTCTCGGCGCGCTGGGCTCAGGAGGCCTACAAGAAGGAGAGCGCCAAGGAGGCGGGTGCGGCCTCTGTGCCTGCGCCGGTGCCCACAGCCGCTGAGCCGCCGCCCGTGCTGCACCTGCCCGCCATCCAGCCGCCGCCGCCCGTGTTGCCCGGGCCCTTTTTCATGCCGTCCGACCGCTCTACCGAGCGCTGCGAGACCGTGCTGGAGGGCGAAACCATCTCCTGCTTCGTGGTGGGTGGCGAGAAGCGCCTGTGCCTGCCGCAGATCCTCAACTCGGTGTTGCGCGACTTCTCGCTGCAGCAGATCAACTCGGTGTGCGACGAGCTGCACATCTACTGCTCGCGCTGCACAGCCGACCAGCTGGAGATCCTCAAAGTCATGGGCATCCTGCCCTTCTCCGCGCCCTCGTGCGGGCTCATCACCAAGACGGACGCCGAGCGCCTGTGCAACGCGCTGCTCTACGGCGGCGCCTATCCGCCGCCCTGCAAGAAGGAGCTGGCGGCCAGCCTGGCGCTGGGCCTGGAGCTCAGCGAGCGCAGCGTCCGCGTGTACCACGAGTGCTTCGGCAAGTGCAAGGGGCTGCTGGTGCCCGAGCTCTACAGCAGCCCCAGCGCGGCCTGCATCCAGTGCCTCGACTGCCGCCTCATGTACCCTCCGCACAAGTTCGTGGTGCACTCGCACAAGGCCCTGGAGAACCGGACCTGCCACTGGGGCTTCGACTCCGCCAACTGGCGGGCCTACATCCTGCTGAGCCAGGACTACACGGGCAAGGAGGAGCAGGCGCGCCTGGGCCGCTGCCTGGACGACGTAAAGGAGAAGTTCGACTACGGCAACAAGTACAAGCGGCGGGTGCCCCGGGTGAGTATTCCTGGCTCCCAAGCCTGGGAGGTGTGCTCTGGGCGGGGGCTCTCCTGGGCTGGGACCCCCGTCCTCCCAAGGCAGGAATGTGCTTGTGTCCTGTCTTGCCAGGCCACAGGGATTTGTTTTAAGGAAATCTGGGGAAAGAAACTGTCCACTCTTGTCTTGTGTCAGTGTCCCTATCTGTGGCCCCAACTGTCTAGGAGGAAGGCCCTTCTGCCTGGTGGGCTTGTCCTCAGGGGTAGCCTGGATGGAAATCTCGGTGGCCAGGCCTGGTTAGTGTAAAGCCTCCCCCAAGCCCTCAACCGTGGCCTGGAGAGGTTGGGCCTTGGCCAATCTATGAAGAGGCTCTGGGAAGTCCAATGGACTGAACCCCAGCTGTGGGCCTCAGGCTGGGGCCCCCATGGGCCCCCGTGGGGGTGTTCAGACAGGGTTGGGGTAAAGTCTCTCACATTCACCCCAGAAGTCTCCCAGACCTGCAGAGGGGTGCCTGCCCTTCTGTCCCAGGCGAACAGCCTGATTTGATTCCTAACTCCCCTGAAGTCTTGGGACAGGACCTAAGAAATGAAGCCAAGCCTTGGCTGCTGTGGCAGGTGCTGAGACTTAGTGACTGCAGCCCTGAGTCCCTGTGGCCGTGGGTCCTCAAATGTCTCTGAAGCACACGGGCTGGTGTGCAGAGCTGCCCACCCAGGTCCTGTTGTTTGTGTTGTCTCTGGGCAGCTCCCGGCTACTAGATGGTGAGACCGAGTCCACAGGAACTTTCTGTAGCGCGTGTCCTGAGTATCTGACTCTTAAATATTCTGGCTTACTAAACGGCACACACAGACGCTGCATTGGCTCAGCTATTCTTGGGAGGCCTAATTAATTCAGCAATTGCATCAAACTTTTTTTTTTCTAAATCTGTGAATAGATGCTGCAGCCCGGTTTTCTCTGGGCGCCCCTCCAGCAGAGTGTCAGAGTTGTGGGGGGAGGGGCCGTGAAGAGGGCTGCTAGATCGCGTGTGCTGTGTGTTGTGTGTTCAGTAGCTGTCGCAGTGGTGGTTCTGACCTGGCGAGGCCAGTGCCCAGGTGCAGCTCCCTGCAGCCCCAGCAGGCTGCTGGCCCTTCATTTCAGATGGGGAGTTGGCTATGGAGTTCCCTGTGAGCAGGGTCTGTCTGTTTGGGGTGCCAGCTTGAGTGGCCCAAGGATGCCACGTGTGCGGGCTGCTGGGGTGGGCCCTGCTGTGGTGGAGCGGGCGACTGGCGAGGCCCCGCTGCTGGGCAGGCTTCACTGATGTCCAGAGTGGGAGTGAGCCAGGGAGCACCGAGGTCCGCCTGAGCAGGGCGTGTCTGGTTTGTTTTTGTTGACTCTGGGTCGTGTGTGTTGGAGGTCTCTCTTTCTGGGCTTTGCAGGCCCACGGGGCCCCTCTGTCCCAGCTGTTGCCTGGGGGTGGGCCGCAGGTCTTCCCCTTCTTTGCAGCCAGCCCTGGGGTTCTGATTTTGAGGGTCCTCGGGTGCAGAGAGGGCCAGTGCTGCTGAAAGGAAGGAGGATGGCACCCTGGGTCCTAGGGACAAGGCCTGGGTGGCTCCTCGGGTCATGGCGGGTGGTTTGGAGCTTCTTTTCCCGCGTGTTCTCCCTGGCAGGGCTCTGGCACCCGTTCACTGATTTAAGAGAAATTCCTCAAAGTGAAGAGGAAGACCCTGGAGTGACAGCCCTGCCCCTGCTTAGGCAGCGGGCCGGGGCCTGGGCGGCTCCTGCATGCTTTCCTGATGAGGGAGGAGGGTGGGAGGGCCCGCTCCCCTCGTGGGACACTCCCCGTCTGTGCGCCCCTCCGCCTTCAGCCCAGAGTGTCCTCGGCTCTGTGACCTGCACTTGGGGGTCCTCCATGTCCCCCCAGCAGCTATGTGGTGGTCATCTGTGACAGTTATGTGCCATGTGGAAATGGGGTCAGTCCAGGGGGTGTGGACCTGAGGTTGACCATGTCCATGCACTGCCCTCTCTGCCGGCTCCTCCCACTCTCCTCTGGGAAGCCTATTCATGGGACATGTTTTGATTTCTTCACTTCCTTTGTAGCTTATTTTAATATTTTTGATCTACTGAGGAGGAGGAGGGCTGGAGGAACAAAGACCGTACTGGAACTCTGTGCAGGGCTGCGGCTCCTGGCAGACCTGGGCCTGCTGACAGGCGTGAGCTGAAATCCGTCCTGGCCTGGGTGGGAGGTGGGTGGGGCTCCCGTCCAGTGAGGCCCCTGCCCCTGCCGCCCTGACTGCCTCGGCCTGTCCGCTTGGCCCTGGCCTGGCTGAGCTGGGGCCGGGTTCGGTGGGGCTCCAGCTTTGAGCCCAACCTTCAGGAAGGCAGATATACTGGGGACCTTGGCACGTTGCTGGGGCTGTGACAGTGTTTAGGGTTGGTGACCTGTGGTGACAGGAACTGTCCACTCTTGTCTAGAGGTTGACCTGGGGCCTGCTGACAGCTTCCTGCTGGCATGGCTTGGAACACACAGGCTTCCTGGGTGCTCAGTGAGCCACTTGTAGGACTTCCATGACTGCTGTCCTTGGCGTGTGTCCTGCAGTGAGCCGAGCCTACCCAGCTGAGGAGCCTCTTGGGATTGTGCTCATATTCCTCCTCTGTCCCTCATTGGCTGTGTGACCTTGAGCGAATTGCCTAACCTTTCTGGTACACTTGCTTTTCGTATAAACGGGGTCTAATACTTTCTGATCCTGGGTGTCAGGTGTGGCAGGACAGGTTACTTTGCTGCGGGCACACAAGGTGGATGGATGGAGCCTCTCAGCCGTCCCCACGGCTTCTGCCTGACAGATCCCTCTTCCTATCAGCAGAGATTGCTGTCTGTCTGAAAGGGAGACAGCCGGGGACAGTTCGCGCTGCCACTTGGCTTGCTGCCTGGGATGAGGCTGCTGTCCTCAGGCCGTCATGCTGTAGCCCAGGGTTGCCCTCCCAGGCTGAGACCAGGGCACTGGGGTGCCTCCCCTGGGCTGGAGTGGGCTCTGCCCCTGCGTGTGTGGGAGGGGGCTGCCTTGCTTGACACTGTGGCTTGGACATTCTTATGGTGAGAAAGCTGGTTCTTGGTCGCTGTACCTGTGCCCTTCGGAGCCAGCTTCCCGGGGGACCCACAGGTCTAGTTGTCGTTATTGGTGGTTGGTGTGGCCGACGTGCATTTAGGGGACTGCAGTTCGGATTGTCTGAATCCCTCAGGCGGGACTTTTTGCCTGAGTGCCTTGATGCCCTCCCCTGGCCCCAGGTAGCCTTTCAGTCAATAACTGGCTAGCCGCGTCCTGAGGTGCATTTTGCACTCCACCTGAGACTGCTGTGGGGACCCATCTGCCACCTGGGTCCGTGCTCCCTGCACAGCCTGTGCCTCAGGCGTGGCTTCCTTGGGACTTGGGGTGTTTGGAAGGGGGCATGCCTCTGTGCTAACCCTGAGGTTGGGCCCTGGCCTGGAGCCCCTGCAGGAGGGGGGCCTGCACCTGGTCTGGTCTGGTCGCTGGCTGAGGCTCCAGAATGATGTCCAGCAGGGTCTTTCCAAAGGGACGACAGTGGCTTGAGAGTGGCTCCAGGCCCGGCCTTCACCTGGGAGCCATCCTGCAGCAGGGGAGGTGTGGGCCAGCATGGCCCTGCCTGCCCACTCCCACGGCTGGGTTTCTTCTGAAGGGAGCAGAGCCCTGCCTGGGTCCTCCAGGGGTATGGTCCACCAGTTTCCAGGGCCCTTGGGGACTGAGTAGGTTCCCTTAGCCTCTGGGGCAGCAGGGTGGTGGAGTGCCCGTCTCCGTCCCCGGCTGTGCCTTTGGAGTCTCTGTTGGTCAGGTCATTGGCAGCGCCGCAGCGTCTAGCTTCCCCGCCTCCCTGCAGCCGGTTTGTGTAATGTCTGTCTGAAGTGTCGCGTAAGGGCAGACAGGATGTGGAGCTGAGGAAGTCTGGGTGAAGTGTGAGCCGCCCCGCCCGGAGCCGGGTGTGGGGCGCCCCAGCCCAGGTCTGAGCCGCACGCTGCCCGCAGGGCTGGAGGCGGCGCGGCGGTTCCGGGGCCCATGCCCTGGCTGTCTGGCAGGAGGTGTCCGGCCGCCGGACTCTGTGGCAATAATGTGTCTCTTTCTAAGGATTGCGAAAGTCTAGGGAGGTTTCTCCACTGGAAGAGTTGTGCAAGTTTCAACTGAAATGTTTTTAAAAAGTTTCTTTGTTTTGAGTCAAAATACGGAGGTTGGATTACTTCCGGGAGAGGTGAGAGAAGGAGCCCCCAGTTCTGGCCGGCAGCCCTTGGGGAAGGGGATAGGTGTGAGCGGAAGGGGGCTGTGGGGCGGGCTCTCCTGGTGCCTTGGCCTCACCTGCAAGGTCAGTCCTGCAGCCCAGTGTGGCCACTGACCCGAGACTTCCTGATCTGTTCCTGCTCTGGACAGGTGCTGCGTCGGTGCAGCGAGCAGGGGCCCTGGGCACCCTGGGCCAGCGAGTGTCCCCAGTGTGCTTCCAGGGGCGAGGCAGGTGGGGCAGGGTCCCCCAGCTTCAGGTGAATCCCCAGTGGGCTGTGGAGAAGGGCAGCCTGCAGGCGGCCTCTGCGTCCCTGCGTTGCTCCGGCCTTTGCTGGAGGTCCCCGTCCTTTGGAGTCTTGTTTCTTTGGGCAGAAGCAGGTAAAAGGGCCTTGGCACCAGCCTGGGCGGCAGCTGGACTCTGTCTTGGCGTGGGCGTTTTTATCTCCTGTGACTTGACTTTCTCGGCTCCTGAAGACTTTTTAAAGTCAGGCGTGGCTGGTGGGTGTGCGGCCTAGTGGCCTCTGGGAGCTGTGGTGGCTACTATCAGGTCAGGGCTGGGTGGGGGGTCGCAGCTGTGTCCTAGCTCTGGAGGGGAACACGTGGGGCTGTGCGGCTGCTTCGAGGGCTGGCAGCTCTGTGTCCACGGATGGAGAAGGAAGGTTGGCAGCCCTCGGGAGTGAGCCATGTCTTTCTGGGGTGTCCTTCCCTCACCCCTTCTGTGTTTGGAAGGAAGCACTTCACCCAGGTTGTAGGTAGGGACACGGCCAGGGGTCCCTGTCGGTGTGCTCGGAAAGGTCTGGAATGTTGTGCTTGGCTAGTGCCTGAGCACTGGTGTTCTTCCCAGCCTGCCCTCCCTGGCTGTGGCTTCCATGGAACTTCCGCTGGTCACTGTGAAAGCAGCAGCTGTTGGGAAGGTCTCCCTGGGACTCCCACTGCGCTGCTTGTTTCAGGGCAGCACAGCGGCTGACTGGTGGCCCCGGAAATCCTGGGTATAGGAGGCTGGTCCTGCTAGGGGACCCAGGGAGCGTCACCACTGTCCCCAGGATTTGCAAAGCTAGCTTCACACCAGGGCCTGAGGGAGGTGAGGGTGTCTCCTGGAGCTGACCAGACGCTGGTGTGGCCCATTCCCACCGTGATGCCCCAGGAGCCTGGGGGGTGGGGGTGGGGGTGGGGGTGGGGTGGTGACCACACTTGGCTGCCCGAGCAGTTCAGTGGGAAGTGGGAGTACTGGGGGAGTGCCCAGAGGTGTCCCACCCACGGCACAATGGCAGCTCACTGGCTGACCACACTGCCCCTTTCTGCAGTGTCCTTGGTCATGTTGTTGGGGCCACATGGGCATCTGCTGAAGATCTCCTCTGCTGTGGGCTCGTGTCTGTGCTGCTGCCAGGTGTCCTGCTGATTACTGTGCTGTCGACGTCTGCGTGCTCAGAGCAGGACCTGCTCCCCCTCCCTTCAGACCCCTCAGCCGGGCTGGGCAGGCATGTGCACACAGGGACTGCAGGTCCAGCTGTTGGGACGGTGGGCTGCGCGGACCCCGTACCGGGAGTGACAGGAAGTGTCTGTTTACTGTGGATCGTGTCTTTCCTGTAAGCAGAGAAGTCTTTCTTTGCTTACTAAGCAAAGCCAAAGGGTGTCCCGTGAGGTACAGGCTGGCTGGGTACCTAGCTTGACTTCCAGGATGTGGGAGAGCATCTGGTACCTGGGACCCGGGGCCAGAGGCGGGCTGTGTGAACCAGGGGCCACCGTTGCACCAAGATCCTGCTGTCCTCAGGTCTGGGAGCAGTTCTGCTGCCCTGGGCGTGTGGGCCTCAGAGGCATCTCTGGCCAGGTGTGCTGTGCTGCAGTCACCTGGTGGTCTCTACCCAGGGCAGCTCCTGTGTTGTCAGGGGCCCAGGAGTGGGCATCCCTGGGTCCTTCCCTGCTGGCCCCGGGGAAGTTTTGTGAGCACAATTGGGCCTCGCGCTCATTTGGAGAATACACACCCCTCGGCAGGTAATTTGTTCTTGTACTTCCTTCCAGTGGCTTGTGGGCAGTGGGCAGGCCCCTGCACTGGCTACAGCACCAAGCCCACCCACACCTCTGGCCCTTCCAGTTACTGTGGTTCCCCAGGTGGCCAGGCTATGTCAGGCCTTTTTGCCCTGGAATGTGCTGCTGTCCTCTGCTGTCCAGGAGGTGGGTGGCCCTGCAGTATCTCCCTGGTGCACAGTTTGGGCCAGTCTTGATGTCAGCGCCCTGTCTGCCTCCTCGGTGCCAGTGCTGCTCGGGCATCTAATGTGGCACTCTGGTCTCCTGGCTCAGCCTCGAGGCTCCCCTCTCGGGAAGCAGGAAGAGCCCAAGGCCCCCAAGTGAGGGGCTTATGCTTGTTATTGGAGTGAGCATAGGGCTGGACTTTGACCTGGCCTCTGTAGGAGCCGAGGAGGGGCTGTGGGGACTTGTGCCGCCAGCGTGGCCCTGGGGTGTCCTGGGTGCTGTGGTGGGAGGCACAGGCTCTCAGCTTGGTGCTCTCGGGAAGGGGCTTGGCTGGAAGGTGCCCAGACCCCGTAGCTGGTGTTGTGCTTTTGAGGCCTCACGGGTGGCTCCCTAGCCCCGTGTGGAATAGCAGGGCGTGGGGACCCTCCTGGTCCTGCCATGCTGTGCCCTCCCTGCCTCACCTGCTCCTACAACCTGTGTTGCCCAAACCATTAAAAATTTATACTCCCGAGTTGAATGATATGCAAATGTAGTCAATTAAGCGAGGGGATTTTAATTAGCAGTTTAAGTTCATGTGTGAAGTGCCTTGCCTTAATTACTTGACAGTTTTGTTGTAAATTTGCTAAGTTTTTTTTTGCAGAACTATCAAAACTGTGATTTTTTTTTTTAACATCCTTGTATGCAGTAAGTGTCGCCCAGCTTGCCTGACCCTCGTGGATTTCGCCTTGATTTATAAAGCTCTTTAAACTGTGAAAACAAGGTGAGCCCCGTGGGTCGCCTGGGGCAGCGTGGAGAGTTAGGCTGTGTTCCCTGGTTGGCAGAGCGTGGCTGGCAGAGCTGCGGAGAGCAGGGAGCCTTTCTCGCAGCCTGTCTCTGGCTAGCTGGTGGAGCCTGCACTGTCCACCTGGCTGGGGTCCTAGAGCTGGGTGTGCTGTGGCCAGGGACCTGTGGGTTGCTGGAGTCCTTGATGCTGGCAGTCAGCTGTCCTTGCCGGTTTGTTCTCACGCCCCCATGGGCTCACAGGTGAGTTTATGAGAGGCCAGGGCTCCAGTTCTGAAGTTTCTTGCCTGACCGTGTGACAGCCTTCAGGCCAAGCGCCTGCCAGGTGCCCTTCCCAACCGCTGGGCCTGGGCCCCACCTGTGTCCCTGGCTGGAGGCTGGGGTGGTGGGTGGTTGAGGCCTAGGCTACCTGCTGGATCAGGATGTGTGTCCACTTCCCTGGGCTGCCCTCAGGCCACCTGTGGCAGGGTCTTGGGTTTTCAGCCCGACTTGCTTTCATTACGGTTGTGTTGCTTAGTGACCGGTGTGTCCTCAGGCAGGTTGTAAGCATCTCAGTGGGCCGCAGCCCTGGAGTCCTGCAGGAGCAGGGCCCGGGCCTCCATGTTGGGTCTTTGCCAATCCCCTTTTCGCCTGTCTGTGGTGCTGTGATTGACACCAGGGCTTACGCACACAGGTGTGCACTGTACCACTAAGCCACGTCCACGACCCTGCTTTCTGTTTTCTTTTGTGGTCCTGGGGATTGAACCCAGGAACTCTTTACCATCGAGCTGCATCCCCAGCCCTTTTTATCTTGAGCCAGTTTTGCCAAGATCCCCAGACTGGCCTTGAACTTGGCATCGTCCTGCCTCAGCCTCTCAAATTGCTGGGATCACAGGTGTGGCGCCTGGCGGCCCTGTGCTTCTGCAGTGTCCTGTATGAGGCGTGCTGCAGGGCAGGCCTGACCAGCCTTCCCACAGTCCTGCAGGCTGCTCCCAGGCTCCACCCGACAGGCCGGGAAGCTCCCACCCGCTCCGTGGTTTAAGCCTGTGCATCGAGACATACCCCAGCATGGAGAGGCCCAGAGGGAGTGCTGGGTACACGAGCTGCCGGTGGTCCTGCAGGGTGTGCCTGTGTGGCTGCACCTGCCTCTAGAGTAAGTGCTTTGTTTCCTCTTTCAATGAGCATTTTTCAAAAATTTTGTGATTTCTTTTGGTGATTTGATTGCCCCCTCCTCTGCACCAATGGGAGGAGGGTGGTGACCAGGAGGTATCACCAGGCGTGGCCCCAGGTGGCTCTAATGTCACTCTGGTTGGCTCAGCTTCATCATGGGTAGCTTTGCTGTGTGCCTCTGGGGACAGGAGCACAGAGTGCCCTGAAGTCTCAGTGTGCGTGCGTGTAGGAGCCGCGGGCTGTCCGCAGCAGGCCTGGCCAGGAGGTTCCGTCAGGCCCGCCTTCTGGAGAGCTGCCCTGTCTCCGTGCGCGTCTCCTGGCTGGTGTGGGTGTGCGGTGTGCGGTGTGCCCGAGGAGAGCGTCTGGCTGGCCTGCCGGCACAGCGCACCTGCAGGTCCTTCACGCACTTCAGTCACACAGGTGACCTTGGTTCTCGGCTGGTGTGTTCCCAGGTGGCAGGGCTGTTGCCTGGCATGTAGGAGGCCCTGGGTTCTGTCCTCAACACTGGAGAATAAAGACGTCAGCTGTTGCACATTTCTGAACAGTTCCTTGGTAGACTCACCCCCAGAAGGCAGGGCCTTTTCAAGGCGCTGGTCGCCCTTGCCAGGACTCTGTGGAGCGGGTGCAGAGCTGCAGAGCTGCCTGCTTCTCTGCATTTTTTTAAAATTAATTTGTTTCCTTTCACATGGTGCTGAGGATCGAACCCAGGGCCTTGCTCGTGCTAGGCGAGCGCTCTACCGCTGAGCCCCCACCCAGCCGCCCCCTTTTTTTTGCTTTTTAAATTGTTAGTTTCAGCAGGTTTGCCTCGTGTGTTTCTGTTTATCGTGGTAAATCATCCGTGACACAGTCTCGTCACCGCTGTTTCTAAATGTGTGGTTCCGGGGTACCCGTGGCACTCGGGTTGCTGTGTGGCCATCGCCACCTTCCGGCTCAGCTGCCTCCTCTGCATGCTGTGCTGTCCCTGCCTGGCTCCTCTCCTGCCAGCCCTGGACGTGCAGTGCAGCCTTGGGGCCTGACCCTCTGGCGCCGGGCTTAGCTGGCTGAGGGTCGGGGTCGCACCTGCCAGCCCCCCTTCAGGACCGAGTGACGCTCCACATCATGGAGGTGCACGTTTCTGTCACCATTGCTGGGATCAGCGGCTGCTTGGGGTGCTTCTGCCCCTGGCTCTTGTCACCCTGCCACGGATGTGGGAGCCTGAGCATCTGTTTGGGTCCTGTTTCCAGTCCTCTTGGGGTCAGAGTGGGATTGCTGGACCACGTGGCGGCTCTATTTTGAGCTTTTGAGGAACTGCCCTGCTGGTCCGCCAGGCGGTGTGGTGTTGCTTCCTGCCAGCCTTGGGGAGCGCCAGGGTCTGCACTGCCCCTGCGTTCCTGTCTGCTGACAGTGTCCGCCTGGCGCGCAGAGGCATCTGGCGGTGGCTTTGATCGTTTCCCTGGTGACAAGTGGTGTCCAGCATCCTTTGGGCCAGCACCTGTTGGCATGCGAACATCCTCTCTTTGGGAAGGTCTGTTTGGGTTCTTCTGCCGGTCTGAGCCAGTTTCTTGGGGTTTTGTTCAGGGCTCTGTGGATGTCAGGTGTAGTTGTTAGTAGGTTTGTGAGGTGTTGGGGTTTGGTTCAGGTGTAGTTGTTGTTGGGTTTGTGAGGTGTTGGGGTTTGGTCCAGGTGTAGTCGTTGGGTTTGTGAGGTGTTGGGTTTGGTTAGGGTGTGGTTCTCAGTGTGTTTGTGAGGTGTTGGTTTTGGTTCAGGTGTAGTTAGTGGGTTTGCGAGGTGTTGGGGTTTGGTTCAGGTGTAGTTGTTGTTGGGTTTGTGAGGTGTTGGGGTTTGGTTCAGGTGTAGTCGTTGGGTTTGTGAGGTGTTGGGTTTGGTTAGGGTGTGGTTCTCAGTGTGTTTGTGAGGTGTTGGTTTTGGTTCAGGTGTAGTTAGTGGGTTTGCGAGGTGTTGGGGTTTGGTTCAGGTGTAGTTGTTGGGTTTGTGAGGGGTTGGGGTTTGGTTCAGGTGTAGTTGGTGGTGGTTTTGCGAGGTGTTGGGGTTGGGCTTGTGAGGGGTTGGGTTTTGCTGGGGGGGCGGCTGCAGCAAAATAACCGCGGGGTGACGAATAACTTGTGCACGTTGATACAGCAGGAATGGGAGCCGTTTATTGTAGGACAACAGAGCTATTTATACATTTTGCACAGCTTATCTTAATTAGCATAAACTAGATACATCAGTCAACCAATAAGGAATCTCCACACTTAATGGCTCGCTTTTGTTACTTCTCAAACCACTCCCCCTGACATTTTGCCAGGCACCATCCAGACTTGTTTACGAACTCCAACATTTCTCTGGCAAAATACCAGGTGTTATTTTTGACTTATTTACAGACCTTAACAGGGTTTGTGAGGGGTTGGGGTTTGGTTCATGTAGTTGTTGGGTTTGTGAGGGGTTGGGGTTTGGTTCAGGTGTAGTTGGTGGTGGTTTTGCGAGGTGTTGGGGTTGGGTTTGTGAGGTGTTGGGTTTGTGAGGGGTTGGGGTTTGGTTCATGTAGTTGTTGGGTTTGTGAGGTGTTGGGTTTGGTTAGGGTGTGGTTCTCAGTGGGTTTGTGAGGTGTTGGGTTTGGTTCGGGTGTAGTTAGTGGGTTTGCGAGGTGTTGGGGTTTGGTTCAGGTGTAGTTGTTGTTGGGTTTGTGAGGTGTTGGGGTTTGGTTTGGGTGTAGGTGTTGGTTTTGTGAGGTGTTGGGTTTGGTTTGGGTATGGTTCTCAGTGGGTTTGCAAGGTATTTGGTTCGGGTGTAGTTGTTGGGTTTGTGAGGTGTTGGATTTGGTTTGGGTGTGGTTCTCAGTGGGTTTGTGAGGTGTTGGGTTTGGTTCAGATGTAGTTGTTGGTTTTGTGAAGTGTTGAAGTTTGGTTCAAGTGTAATTATTAGTAGGTTTGTGAGGGGTTGGGGTTTGGCTCAGGTGTAGTTGTTAGTGGGTTTTTGAGGTGTTGGGTTTGGTTAGGGTGTGGTTCTCAGTGGGTTTGTGAGGTGTTGGGGTTTGGTTCAGGTGTAGTTGTTGGCTTTGTGAGGTGTTGGGGTTTGGTTTAGGTGTAGTTGATGGTGGTTTTGTTAGGTGTTGGGGTTTGGTTCGGGTGTAGTTGATAGTAGGTTTGTGAGGTGTTGGGGTTTGGCTCGGGTGTAGTTGTTGGGTTTGGTTCGGATGTGGTTCTCAGTGGGTTTGTGTGGGGTTGGATTTGGTTTGGGTGTGGTTCTCAGTGGGTTTGTGAGGTGTTGTGGTTTGGCTTGGGTGTAGTTGTTGGTTTTGTGAGGTGTTGAGGTTTGGTTCAGGTGTAGTTGTTAGTGGGTTTATGAGGTGTTGGGGTTTGGTTCAGGTGTAGTTGTTAATAGGTTTGTGAGGGGTTGGGGTTTGGTTCAGGTGTAGTTGTTTATGGGTTTGTGAGGTGTTGGGTTTGGTTCGGATGTGGTTCTCAGTGGGTTTGTGAGGTGTTGTGGTTTGGCTCGGGTGTAGTTGTTGGTTTTGTGAGGTGTTGAGGTTTGGTTCAGGTGTAGTTGTTAGTGGGTTTATGAGGTGTTGGGGTTTGGTTCAGGTGTAGTTGTTAGTGGGTTTGTGAGGGGTTGGATTTGGCTTAGGGTGGTTCTCAGCAGTTTTGTTCAATCGCTCTGGGCTGTATGTTGTTTTATAGGGCACCTTTCTGCTCCATTGTAGCAGGGTGTCATGGCTTCTGTTGCTGGAGGGCCAGTTCTGGGTGTCTGCTGGCACCTTGGGAGGGGGCCGTCTCTGGGCCCTGTGAGCCTGGCTCCCCCGGGCTGTGACTGCAAGGTCTCTACCTCCACAGAGCCGGTTGTGCCTGGCTGTGCCTGGGGCAGGGCTCGTGCCTGACTTGGCTGAGAGCAGCCTGCTAGGGCAAGGGCTGGGATGGGCCAGGCCTGGGTGCTGCTCTAGAGCGCTGCTGTGTGCCTGGACGGCAGTGGCCACAGAGGTTGGGCCCAGGGTCAGCTTGCTTGCTGTCTGAAGGCCCACCCCTCCCCTTTGTTGGGGGTGTGGTGCCTCTGGAAGCTCTGCTGGTGTGGGGGGGTGTGCACCGGTGGAGGCCATGGCTGAGTGTCGGCTGGCCCGGGCAGAGCTGCAGGAGGGATACAGGCCCAGGGGAGCTGCTGATCCCTGCCAGCTCTTCCTTCTGGCTCTGAGTTCCTAAAAGCAAGCCATGGTCTCCCTGAAGGCCACGCTGCTTGCTGAGTCCACACTCCCTGTGACCCGGAGCAGTCCCAGGAACTGTGTCTGCCAGGCAAAAGGGGCAGCCCTGCCCTGCTGCGGGGTGGTGTCCACCTCTGGCCCAACCTCCACTGCCCCTCCCCTCAGCAGGAGAGAGCCCAGGACTCCTGGATGCAAGGTCCTCCTCCTTCCTGGTTTCCTGAGGGAACTCAGGACACTTCCATCTGGCTTGGGGACTGAGCTGACCCTGGCTGTGGCTCTCCTGGCCATCTGCATCTGCCTGCTGTCCCTGATGTGCCCTTTCCTAGGCCGCTCAGCCAAGGCCTGTTTTGTCCCAGCTGGGGCTGGTTTGGCGCTGTTGGTGGCAGGTGGCCTGGCTCCAGCATCTCATGGGGAGATGACTGTGAATGAGCCAGGCTTTGGGGGCCTTGGGGACCTTGCGGTGAGCACCCTTCCCTGGAGACCCATGGCTTGCCCTGATGTCTCTCTGGATGGTTGGTCATGCCTCCAGGATCTGGAGGTGGCTTCTGGGGGACAGCAGTGACCATACTGTCTGTCCCTGTCCCTGGGGGTTACTCTGACTGAGCTGATGACTCAGCCAGGCCAGCGGCCATTTCTGTGGGGTTTACACAAGCCCTCCCTGGCCTCCAGCGGCAGGCTCCTGACCAAGGGGCCAGCTCGGTGCTTCTGTCAGGCTTTGTCTTGGCTGTTGAATATTAATGAGGGGGGCTCTTGAAAGGAGGGTCCTTGCTTTTTGTTTTGCAAATACCTCTGTGGTCTGCTGCCTGCTGGTGGGAGTGACTTTTCTGGTGGGATTCAAAGGGCAGGCCTGTCCACTGAGCCTGGGTGGGCAGCCTTTGACCCCAGGTGGGAGGTGGCCCTCTGCTTGGTGTGGAGGCCCAGGGGAGCCTGAAGCCTTCCCACCTCGTGGGCTCAGCTCTTCCTTCCCTCCCCTCCTTGTGCACACGCGGTTGTGCAGGTCTCAGTGCTTCCGGCTGAGTGTGGTTTCCAGCTCAGAGGGACGCCCCTCAGCGGCTGGGTTGCTGAGGCAGTGCTGGTGGGTCCTGGCTCGCGTCCTGCACTCCGGGTCTCAGCTACCCTCTCTGCACAAGGCAGTGCTCGGAGCCTGAAGACTGTGCTGGGGTGCTGGGTGACGGAGGAGAGGCAGCTGGGCCCACTGCAGACCCGCCCAGGAGCCACAGCTGGCCTGAGCAGAGCGCGGTGACCATAGCCACGGATCAGTGGTGGATGCCAGCAGGTGCTGTGAAAGCCCAGGGAGGCCCCGGGGCCAGCAGGTGAGCGTCTCCCTGCCGCAGACCTGCGCCCTTGCTGGGAGCTCTCCCTGGCAGAGTGCCTCCCACGGGACCTTGCCCTGGGCCCTGTTGCTGTAGGCCTCATTCACCATGACGTGGGTGCTCTGGGGTGCAGGCCGGATTTGCATGGGTGTCACTGCAGTGCTCACCAAGCTCGGGTGACCCAGCGCTGTTCAGAGCTGGCGAGGCGTTCCCCTCGGGGTCTCCTCGGCACCTCCCTGAGAGCGCCCTGCGGGGCAGGAGAGCAAGGCTTTGGCAAGGCTTTCGGGAGAGGAGCCCTGGGGTGCCACAGCAGGGGGCCGGGGGGTCTGGAGCTCGTGGCTGCCACTTCTCTGCCTTCTCCTTAGCACTCAGCTCTAAAGCCTGCTGCTTTAGCCCAGGAGCTTCTGCAGGGGTGGCTTCCAGGAGAGCCGCTCATCAGCCCACACACTAGAGCCTCAGGACTGGGCGGCCACCCCCAGGAGCAGCGGCTGGGTTGTCTGTTTGGAGACCATCACCCCCAAGTGTGAGAGCCTTGGGAACTGCTGTGTGGAGGGGCAGCCGCGGCCCCGCCTCAAGTCTCCCTCCTTCCTGGTGGTCTTGTGGGTTCTGAATGGCCAGGGGAGGGCATGCCCGGCTAGCGGGCCCCCAAGCCATTCTGCAGGTGTTCTGCAGACCGCGCACAGAGATACCTTGAATGACCGACTCGGGGCCCCCCACCGCCACAGCCCGTCGCCCACTCCCTCAGGTGCCCGTCGTGTGGACTGGGCCTCCAGCCTGGGTGTGCCCTGGCACCTGCTCTGCAGCCTGGGGTGCTCCCTGGGAGCCCTCCCTGGGTTAATGGATAACCGTGGGGAGACTTTCGACCCTGCCTGTCCCCTCCCCGTGAACTTTCTCCCACGGGCTGCAGGCCCCCGACCCCGCCTGGCTTAGTGCTCTGTGCCCCTGGGAGAAAGTGCTCCCTCCTCCCCACCCTGCCTGGACTGACGGGGACTGCTTCCTGGGAGAGAGTGCTCCCTCCTCCCCACCCTGCCTGGACTGACGGGGACTGCTTCCTGGGAGAGAGTGCTCCCTCCTCCCCACCCTGCCTGGACTGACGGGGACTGCTTCCTGGGAGAGAGTGCTCCCTCCTCCCCACCCTGCCTGGACTGACGGGGACTGCTTCCTGGGAGAGAGTGCTCCCTCCTCCCCACCCTGCCTGGACTGACGGGGACTGCTTCCTGGGAGAGAGTGCTCCCTCCTCCCCACCCTGCCTGGACTGACGGGGACTGCTTCCTGGGAGAGAGTGCTCCCTCCTCCCCACCCTGCCTGGACTGACGGGGACTGCTTCCTGGGAGAGAGTGCTCCCTCCTCCCCACCCTGCCTGGACTGACGGGGACTGCTTCCTGGGAGAGAGTGCTCCCTCCTCCCCACCCTGCCTGGACTGACGGGGACTGCTTCCTGGAGAGAGTGCTCCCTCCTCCCCACCCTGCCTGGACTGACGGGGACTGCTTCCTGGGAGAGAGTGCTCCCTCCTCCCCACCCTGCCTGGACTGACGGGGACTGCTTCCTGGAGAGAGTGCTCCCTCCTCCCCACCCTGCCTGGACTGACGGGGACTGCTTCCTGGGAGAGAGTGCTCCCTCCTCCCCACCCTGCCTGGACTGACGGGGACTGCTTCCTGGGAGAAAGTGCTCCCTCCTCCCCACCCTGCCTGGACTGACGGGGACTGCTTCCTGGGAGAGAGTGCTCCCTCCTCCCCACCCTGCCTGGACTGACGGGGACTGCTTCCTGGAGAGTCGCTGCCCAGCCCCTGGCACCACTCTGATGCCCAAGGTGCCCTGGTTGGCACCCCCCGGGGCTGTGCTGGGTGCTGGCTCACGTCTGATCTGGGCCACTGTGCTTTAGGCTCATGAGGCCCATTCTGAGGTGGGCACTGTCCTCCCCGTGGGTGCCCGCCTCTGCGGGGTGCTGTCCAGTGGCCGCTGTCCAGCAGTTGAGGATCTGCCACGACCTTGCTGCTGTAGCGTTTGAGGTGCACAGATGTTTTCAGGCTGTGCACAGAGCAACTTCTGGAAAAGTGGGCAGCAGAGTGTTTTCCGCAGTGTCACCTTCCCGCCCTGCTGTCAGCCAAACCTCGCAGCCTCCGCCCGCAGTGTGCTGCTTCCCTCCTGTGCCTCGTGCTGGTACTGCCTCGTCCCCAGCCATGGTGGTGCCCAGACACCGTGTGTGCTGGGCTCAGGCTCCTCCTTGCTTGGGCTCTGTCTGTCACGGGGCTGCCTTGGAGTCTCCAGGAGGCCTGCACGGGCCCGCCAGGGTTTTGGGTAGGTCTGTGTGTCCCGTTGCTGGTGAGGGTGTGAGTAGCCCTGTGGTGTGGGTCTGAGGGTCTGAGTGGTCAGTCGGACGTGAGGGTCTGAGGATCTAAGGGCCCAGGAAATGAGGGTCTGAGGGTCTCAGTGGCCCTGGGGGTGTAGCTCTGAGAGGAAGGGCAGGCTGGGCAGGGCTCTCTTCCTGAGGATTTGAAGGCTACTCTTTTTCCTCTAGTTTTAAAACCAACTTTACCCCATCTTAGAATTCCAAAATTCTTGTAGGGCAAAGGGTCTAGTCTGCCCTCAGGTGCCCCAAGGGAGGTGAGGGAGAGGAGCGCAGTGGCTTCAGGAGAGGTGCCTCCTCCACACTGCCGGTGGCAGGTCCTCTGGACCCAGCAGGGTTGCAGGTGCACTTGGCTCTGGCAGATGGGGACCCCGTGGGCCGCTGGTGGGTCAGCACCATCTGAGGGTCCTAGAGAGTCAGCGTGCTCTCTGCCTGCCAGGGCCTCTCGTGTCTCTGAGCTGATGACCGTTGAGCAACACCATGACATTAAACAGAAGACAGATGGCTCAGTGCTGAGGAGAAGGCAGAGAAGTGGCAGCCACCTGGTGTGGCCAGTGCACACTCAGGTGTTTCTGCAGAGGACCAGGCCCGTGTCCCCACAGCTGTGCAAGCCGGGGTGTGGGCTGTTCACGTGGGCCCCACAGGCTGGCCTGCCTCTCCTGGAGGAGCCTGCTGGTCCTCCTGGGCTGCAGGAGGCGGCTGACGGACTGGACTTGACTGGGAGGGTGCAGGTTGCCAGTTGGAGCAGACACTTGGTGCTGTGATCCCTGAGGCACACCAGCTGCCCTGCGCCCCGCACACAGTGTCCCCGACCTGAGTTCCAGAATACCTAGGCGTGGCCAGAGACCACCTTCTCCACCAGCATCTGTATCTCCAACAAGTGGGCGTCACAGGCGCTAGGAGGTGTGCAGGCGTGGGGGCCTCGGGCACCCTAGGAGGGGTATGTGGAAGGTGCCTTCCAGGTTTGCGTGTTCTTTGTGGGCACTTTCTGTGGAGGGGGACAGGGCCACGCTCCCTCCATCAGCCGTCCTGGAAGGTGCTGGCCTCTGTCAGGGACCCTGCTCTGGTTCCTGAGGCTCATCGGGAAATGAGCCCCGTGCTGCACAGGCCAGCGTTCGAGGAAGGGCGGAGCTGAGGGAGAAGCTGCCCCTGGAAGGTCAGGAGGGAGCGGGCCGGGCTCCTGGTGTCCTGTCTGGCAGAGCCATATCTCTAGGACCCTTGCTGCCCCCTGTGGGATCTGTACACTGGAGGGGACGTCTCTGAGCCATCCTGAGATGGGCTCTGGCCTCAGGGACAGATGTGTCTGCAGAGGGCTGGGGCTTGTGGTCTGTGAGGGTCACGGGCACCTCTGCAGGGGAGGGCGTACCCCCCTGAGGTCCACTTGTAGGAGCGCGCCTGCGGGGAGGCGGTGGCCTGGCGGCAGGGCTCTGTGAGTGTCTCCTTGGCAGGATTTTTCCTGTTGTGCTCCAGAAGGGCCGTGATGATGGGGTCTGGGCAGCACTGCCCAGGAGGGGCTCGCCACGTGGGGGGTGGCTGGGCCAACTCCAGACAGTGGTTCTCAAGGGTGGCCCTGCAGAGGGGGCTGCTCTAGGCTAGATGCACCACGTGGAGGTGGCCTGGTGTTGGTAGATGGATGGGCAGGAGCACGTGCCTCTGCCCTCCGCCCTGTGTGCTCCGAGCCACAGGAGGCTTGGGGGCTTCCACCCAACTTTGGCCTCTGGGTTGTTATGACCTGGTCCTGGAGCAGCTCTGTGGTGACACTGCACCACTCCGAGCCCAGCCGCCACAAAGGCCCAAGATCCTGTTTAGATATCTGCTCGGCTGCCTTTGCTCTCGGTGCACTTGACACTCGCCTGGGCACATGGCCTGTGGCTCACTGCTGCCAGTTGTGCTGTGTGAGGGTGATGGACTTGGTGGCTCCCGCCACCTCAGGGCTAGGTGAAGGACACAGAGGGCGGGGCGATGGGGAGGGCTCCTGCTGCAGTGCAGTCCCAGCCGGGCTGTTGGGGCGTTTGTTGGTGGGACAGCGAGGCCGCTGTCAACATGTTCTGAAGTACGTGCCCCTGCTGTGTACCCGTGGTCTTGGGGTCAGGTGAGCTTTGGGTCTCTGAGATGGAGATGCGGCGCACACAGCACCTCCCTCCTCTGAGCCCGTGCTGCGTGGTGAGCAGGGGCGGTCTTTGGTGGCGCTGGCCTGGTCTGGTCCCCCAGGCCTGCTGTCAGGTCTGTTTGTGTTTGTCTTACCTACCACCCAGGTTTCCAGTTTATGATTGAACATGGGTTACGGAATCCCGGGACATGGCTTGGAGTCAGAACGCCAGAGTCAGGAGATGGTGTGAAGGTGTCCCTGTTCTCTCTACCACCATTTGGCCGCTGACAGGCATGGGTGTTCTCTTGGCCCCACATTTCTGGGTGATGAGCACTGGGGTGCTTGACCCCTGCCACCTATTCTTACCTGATGCCACTGGGTCTCAAGCTCCAGTAAATCTGGTCTTTTGTGATTATTGACTAGCGTCTTCTGATCTCATTTCCTATCAGTGCTGCTGTGTTCTGATATCATTTCCTGCTTGGAACACCACATTTTGATCTCATTTCCTGCCTGGGTCACTCTCGGTTCTGATCTCACTTTCTGTCTAGACTATTTGTTGACCTCATTTCCTATCTGGGACACTATTCTGACCTTATTTCCTGTCTGGATCATTCTGTTCTCACATCATTTCTTATCAGGGAAATTCTGTTCTGATCTCACTTCCCATCTGGAACACTGTTCTGACTTCAGTTTGTTCTGTCCTTCAATTCCTTCCTGGGCTGCTCTGTCCGACCTCCGTTCCTGCCCGGACCACTGTCCTAAGCTCACTTCCTGCCTGCACCGCTGTGTCCTGACCTTACTTCCTGTCTGGACCTCAGTCCTGACCTCACTTCCTCTCTGGACCTCAGTCCTGACCTCACTTCCTTCCTGGATCACCAGTCTGACCTCACTTCCGGCCTGGACCTCTTTTCTGCCCTGGAGTGCTAGGCTCTCATTTCCTCCTCACTTTGTCTCCCTGGTTTCCGTCACCTCATCTTTTCCTGGCATTTGGTTTTCTCAGGATCTCTGGCTGCCTGTCCCACCCAGTGCTCTCCCCTGCCTCTGGGCACAGTGCTGTGTGGTTCAGTGAGTGGCCTGTCCTCCTCCCGCGCACTATTGCTCCTGGGCCTGTCTTCTTCCTGGGGTGGGCTCCAGGGCGCCCTCGGGGTCTGTTCCCATCTATGAGTGAGCACAGCATGCTGTGTGGACGGGGCCTGGGCTCAGAGTTTGGGCCTTGCATGGTGGAGCGTTGACTCTGATGCCCTGGGTGGGCTGGGCCAGGAGGAGAATGTCTGCTCCACCTTCTAGCGTCCGTCTCCTGTGTCCCACAGAGTCCCTGCCTGAGCCCCCTGACTTGGGCCTTCATGGGAAGGCCCTGCCTCTGTCGCTCTAGAGCTCTGGGAACCTTGCCTTGGGCTGGTGTCTGTGGTGTCCCTGCAGTATGTTGTCTTTGCTTGTCTGCAGTGGCCTCTCCTGCGCTTTCTCCCCGGGGAGCTGCGGCTGGACGTTGGTGCTCCCGCGTGGTGCTGCTTTCCCTGTGTCTCGGCATTACTTCCTGGAGCGCTCTCGGCCCTGTTAGCCAGCTCTTGGTTCTGTGATTTCATGGCAGTTTCTAAGCGTCTTTCCCTTCATTTCTTTGTACAGGCTCCACCTGCCCGTTTGTCGGCGAGTTCCCCTCTCACGGTCTTGTGTTGGTCCCTCTGTGTGCGGTTGCCTGGTTGGCTTTGGACCTCAGCTTTCCCAGGTCCGCAGTGCTTCACCCGCCGGTCGAGGCTGCAGGGCAGGAGCTGCCAGGAGCGGGGCCTCCGAGTGCACCCTGTGGTTCCTGTGGCTGCGGTGACTTAGCAGCCTGAGTTCTGGTTGGGGTCCCCTGGCACCTTCCTCCATGACTGCGCCAGAGCAGGCTCGGGCAGGGTCTTTGTGGACGAGCCGTAGCGGGTGCTGGGCCTCTTGAAGCTGGCCTCTTCCTGTGCTGCTCATGAGTCCTTATATCTTTTGGCTGTTTCTCTAGATTTCACAAGTGTTGGGGGCAAGTGTTGGCATTTTAAACATCGAGGAAAGAAGGACACAGAAAGCTGCTGGGCAGGGAGCTTTGGCCCAGGAGCCAGACCTCCAGGCTGCGCTGTGAGTGGGCCCCCGTCCTTGGGCCTGACATTCCTGGGTCTGTGGCAGACTCAGTCCATGATCTTTGGAGGAATGACTCAGATGCCCCAGTTCCAAGGTCCTGAGATTTGATCGCCCCTGAAGGACGGGTCAGTGGTCATTCTGTTGGACGTGATGTGCATCAAGCATGGGAACTACAGCCTTTTAGGGTTGCTTTGTGAAAAGGGTCGAAACTCCTCAGGAAATGAGAAGAAGCTGCAGCAGCCATTGATCGGCGGGTGTGTTACGGGGAGGCCGTTTCCTCCTTTTTTAAAAAAATATTGTTTAGTTGTTGATGGAGCTTTATTTATTTATTTGTATGTGGTGCTGAGAGTCGAGCCCAGTGCCTCACGCATGCCAGGCAAGTGCCCTGAGCCCCACCAGCCCCTGTTCCTTCTTCTCTTCCTGCTTTTGGGAATGAATGTTCTTGGTGGGTGAACCTAGTGTGGTGCTGGGCAGGTACTTCACAACTGTTCTGCGCCAGCCCTGGACTTGTCCCTCAGCAGAACTGCCCCTGCTTGCTGCTGGTCAGCAGTATTGAGCTCGAGCCTTGGCCTCCTGGTCTTTGCTTGGGGGTCTGGATCTGCCCATGGCCCTGCCGGTTCTCTAGGTCAGTGGTTCTCGCGTAAGCTTGGGAATAATGGGATGTCCTCTTAAATAATGTGGTCTGGGTCCAGCCCTAGAGTCTCAGATTCCTGGTTAGAGTGGGCCAAAGAGGTGCTTTTTCATTTTTTTTGTGTGTGTGCTGGGGATTGAACCCAGGGCCTTGTGCATGCAAGGCAAGTGCTCTGTCAACTGAGCTGTGTCCCCAGTCTCAGAGAGGTGCATTTCTAGCAAAGTTCCACCATGGCTAGTGACCGTGGTCCTAGGAACCGCTGGCTTTCACCAGGCCGCTGGCCCAGGTCAGCGGCAGTGCTTGGTGCTTTGTAAATAGAGTGTTATAGCCACAGGGGCGCGCCCACCCCTCCCTGCTGCTGGTGCTCCTTCTGTGCCAGCTGGAGTTGGGACCGCAGGGCCCACAGAGCCACACGCAGCTGTGACTCGGTCCTCCACAGCAGAGACCCCTAGGCTCCCGACCCAGAGAAAGCTTTGCTGTCTGCAAGGCTGGGAAGGAACAGGGCTTGCTAGCGTGGGCCACGGCAGAGGGTAGCCTTGACCTGTGAGCCTTCAGAGCAGCTAAGCAAAGCCCTGCAGCAGCTCCGCCTGGTACCCCAGGCCAGCCTCAGCCACTCATCAAGACCCTGTCTCAGAATAAGAATCAAGAAGGGCTGGGGGTCTGGCTCAGTGGTAGAGCTCCCTGGGTTCCCTCTACAGTGCAGAACACAAGACAGAAAAACCACAGGACAAACGGATCCTGGAATGGGAGGCCCCGTGGGATAGTTGCTGTGCAGAGTTGTTTTTTTGTTTTTTTTGTTTTTTGGTACCGGGGATTGAACCCAGGGATGTTCTACCCCTGACCCACATCCTCAGCCCTTTTTAATTTATTTTGAGACAGGGCCTTGCTGACTTACTGAGGCCAGCCTTGAACTTGCCATCCTCCTGTCCCAGCCTCCTGAGCCACTGGGATAGCAGGTTGTTCCACCTCTTACCTGCCCCGGCCACAGCTGCTGTGGACGCTCATGCCCAGGTTCTGTGGGCTTGGGCAGGTCCTGGCCTTGGGCCGCTCCAGTGTGCAGGGACAGGAGCGGTGCTGCCAGATTGCCTTCCTCCCGCTTCCCGTCCCCAGCTCCTGTCGCCTGGTGCCTGTCGCCTGGCGGTGGTTCTGACCTGGCCTCCCTGCTGACCAGTGGCGCTGAGCACTGTGGGTTCTGCGTGCGGTCCCTCTGCTGGGCCTGGGCTGTCGTCCCCACCCAGCGCCCTTGCTGCCCTGGGTGGACCTGCTCTTGGGCTGTTGCCTCCGTCGCTGGCTGTCTTCTCGGTGGTGCCTTTTGAGACGTGTGGTCTTCAGGTTCTCCTCTGGTCCAGTCTGTTCCTGGGTAGGTCTGTGGTCTCCTAGCTGAGGGGCCTCTCCCTGTCTCTGGTGCCTGTCCCGTTTCCTCCTGGAACTTTTAGTGCTTTGTGCCTCGCACTGAGGAGGCCTTGGTCCACTGGGAAGCTAGACTGTGCTGGACGAGGTGTGGACCTCGTGTGTTTTTGTGTGTGTGTGTCTGGCCTTGGGTCGCCCCCTTGGGCTCTGAGGCTCCAGCCCCGTGGAGCTCCTGTGCCCGTGGGCCGTGCCTGCTGGTGCCCTGAATTCCGAGGGTGAGCACCAGCTCCCTGGCCCTCTAGACTGCTGCGATTCCCTGTGCGTTTTCAGATCAGTTTGTCGGCTTCTACAAGAAAGGATCTTGCTGAGTTCTGATTGGGGCCACGTTGGTCTGGGAAGCAGTCTGGGAAGAGCTGATGCACAACCTCCTTTCCTTGGGCTGCTTCCCATCTCTCTCTCGCCCTCGGGGCTCTTCACACCTTTGTCAGGTGAACCTCCAGGTCCCCTCCCCCGCAGTGCAGTGCTGGTGGCGGGAGCCAACCCAGCCTGCGTGCGTGTGAGGCAAGCCCTGCACCACTGAGCTGCACCCTCAGTCCTTTTATTTTCTGTTTTACTTCCTTAAGTCATAACACCAAGTCTCAGAATTCTTTTCTTTTTTCTTTTAGTTATAAGTGGACACAATACCTTTATTTTATTTATTCATTTGTTTTTTACATGGTGTTGAGCATCAAACCCAGCACCTTGCAGAGCTGCGTACCCACCTGACAGGGTCTCAAACTTGCAGTTCTCCTGCCTCAGCCTCCTGGGTTGCTGGGATGGCAGGTGTGACCACTGCACTCCACTGTCTGGGTTTTTCTTTGGTTTATGTAGATAGTATTGTTGTTAAAGTCCACTCCTCTAGCTCACTTACTGGCACTAGGGCCTTCCCATAGATCTGCAGGACTGGTGCAGGTGACGGGCGCTCCAGCCACCTGCCTGTGTGTCCCCCAGTGCTGGCTGCTCTCTGCAGGACAGGAGGACTAAAGGGCAGTCCTTGTTCTCCATCCTCCGCCGTGAAGTCCATGTGACCTGCTGGGTTTTGTTGATTCCTTTTTAGACCAGGAGCTTGTTAGAGTTCTGTCCCTAGTTTATTTTTATCAGGTGCATATTGGGTTCTGTCAAATGATTGCTCTTCGTTAATTATCGAGATCACGGACGTGGTGAAAGTCCTTATTTTTTTGGTGCATTAACGTGGCAAATCATATTGGTGGGTGTTTTCAATGCCAAACCGACCTCTCATTCCTGGGGTAACCCCAGCACCACCCGCTGCATCATGATGCGAGAGTATGGCTGGCCATCACGTGCTCGGCTTTGTTGAGGAGGTCGAGCTGTTCTTGAGCTGTTCGCTGGTCTGTGGCTGGCTCTTGGCATTGCTGGCCTCCTGGAGGGCCTGGAACATCCCCTGGCCGGGCCTCAGCAGCCACTGCGTGGGACTGGAGCCCGGGAGGGCGTCCTGCTGGAGAGGCCGCTGTGGCTGTCCCGTGGCGTGGCCTCCTCTGGTCTGGAGGCCCTGTTCTGCCTGCCCTCCTGAGAACCAGCTTTCCACCTCACTGGGTCGCTTTTCTGTTGTCTCACTGATGCAGTGGTCCCTGCCTTGCCTTCTCTGCTTACTCTGGGGTTAGGAGGCACGGAGTTGAGTTTCCCCAGGGCAAGCGTGGTGCTCAGGGTGTCTTGGGGTGGGTGGCTGTGCCATCCACGTGACCACACGCCTGAGGAAAGCAGTGTGAGGCAGCCGGGCTCTGGGTCAGTGCTGCCGCCCTGGCCTCAGGTCTTCGCTGGGCGGCGCCTCCTGGTGGAAGGGCACGTGGGGCCGCTGCTCGCCTGGTGGCAGCAGGAGAGTGGGGCAGGAAGGGCCACAGAAGGAGATGCCCTTGCTGCACACGCCTGTGGCCTGCGCCCCCAGCGGATCCCCCTGCAGTGGTTTCCACCGCCTTCCAGAAAGGCCGTCAGGTGACAGACCTGCCCAGGGAAGAGTCCGCAGGTGAGTGAGAGCCTGGGGACCCGGCCGCAGACCCCACCTGCCCGTCCTGTCTGCGGGCTGGCTTGCTCTCAGGCTGTGCTCCCCCGTGCTGCTCAGGTGCAGATTTGGGGGTGTTCCCAGAGACATTCTGTTGCTGCTTTCTGACTGAGTTCCTGGGGGTCGGGGAGTTTGTCTGGTGTGATGTCTGGTGGCCCGAGTGTGGCATCTCGGTGTGCCTCCGTGTGCTGTGGAGGTCGGCTGGCTCGCCGCCGGGCGCAGGGTGGGCTCTTGAGTCACTCTGTGGTCTGCAGCCTGGTTGTGGGGGCCTCCGTGTTCCTGGTGGTCACGGGTGTCCTGAACCTGCGTTGTCCCTGGCAGATAGCCTTTGCCTGGTTGCGAGGCCCGACCCCCTGAGCTGTGTTAGAGTGGGCTCTCCCTGCTGCCCTCTGCCCTCTCAGGTGAGTGCCGGGGCCGCCGGGGCCGCACGCTCAGTCTGGCGCTCCTCCTCCCAGTGGGGCAGGCCTGCCGCCCCTGGGGTGCCCTCTGCTTGTCCCATTGTCCTTGGCCCTTTGGGATGATTTCTCCCTGATTTCTGTGTCCAGGTCATCTTCATGGTCCCTCCAGGGCTCTCACACCGTCATACCCAGGTGTCCTGGTCCCCTGGGGGGGGAGGGAGGCCTCAGTGGAGACGTCCTTCACCTTTTGGCCCTTCCTGCAGCTGGTCTTTGCTGGTGCAGGCCTGTGGCACGCCAGCACGGTGGTGGCCCTCGGCAGAGGGCAGCTGGGTGTAGACCCAGAGGCTCATGCTGCCACTGCTCACCTGGCTCAAACAGTGCTGGCCAGTGCCTGCTTCCGTCCATGGGGCGTCCTGCATCACTCCAGAGCAGGCTTGCTGACCAGCCCCCGGCCCAGCGTCCCTGGTGTTGGACGGTGTGGGGTCCCCGGCCCTGGGGCTGCACCCTCTGCGGGCTCGCTGCCTTGCCTCTTCTGACGTCATGCGTCTCTCCTCCTCTCCAGGTGGAGCCGTGCACCCAGAAGCCCCTGTGGGGGTCCACTCTGGTTAAGCTTGGGCACTCTGGCCATGGTTTCCCAAGCCCTTGGTCCTGCTGCCCGTCCGCATTGGGTGCCCAGGCTCCGCTGTGCGCCTTCCAGGGTGCTGGTGCTTTGTCTCCAGGGGCTTGTGGGACTGTCAGCCTCCATCCCCACCTGCCTCTGTGAGGCCCGCTGCTGTGGGGACTCCCTGTCGTTTGGTTTGGCCTGCTGCAGGGTCACTGCTTCTCCAGGGGCGTGTGTGCTGCTAGGAGCTGCTCCTGCTGCCATGTGTCTCCTTGAGCTTCCTCCTGGGTGCAGCTAAGTCATTTGGACACAGTTTGGTCCTTTTGGGTTTTGTTTTTATGATTAAAAAAAAATTGTGGTTTTAAAAATTTTTTTTAGTTATAGATGGACACAAGGCCTTTATTTCATTTGTTAATTTTTATGTGGTGCTGGGGATCGAACCCAGTGCCTCACGTATGCCAGGCCAGCGCTCTCCCACTGAGCCACAACCCCAGTCCCCTGCTTTTATGATTTTTTGGTGGTTCCAGCGCAGTGCTCAGCCCAGAGACAGTTACTCCCCGTGACTGGGCAGAGCCGTCCAGGGAACCTGGTGCCCTGTGAACCCTGGGCTTTCTGGTCTACAGGAGGGAGGGTGCCTCCCAGTAGGTGAGCCCCAGGCCTGGTCCCTTCCCTCCCTGTGGGGTGTCTGCCCGTGTGTCGGGGGCTCTGGAGGACCCTGCCGCCCCGGGCCCTCTGTGCGCTCTCCTCTCAGCTGCTCTGTCCTGTGAACTGTGGCCCTCAGCTGCATGGCGCCTGGGGCCTCGCTGTGGCAGGAGGGCTTCCCTGGGATTTGTCTCTGAAGCACCTTCCTGCTTCGTGGTCTCTTGCATTTCGCCTCTGGGATTGGTTCTGGGTGACAGGTGGCTGCAGGCGCCCCCTCCCCAGGAGGCTGTGGCTGGGACCACACCCCTCCCCCTGTCGTGTGGGAAGGCTGCCCCACTGCTGAGGCAGAGCTGCCAAAGGCAGGAGCAACCCAGACAGGCCCCTGGTGTCCACTTGAGGGACCGTGAGCGGTCACCCCGCCGCAGCAGGTTTGAAGAAACCCCAGTTTGCTGACTGGCACGTCCTTGTGAGCGGATGAGCCTCCCTTCTGCAGTAATTTTGGCTACATTAGATCGGTTTTGTTCACATCTTCATTACCGCCTTTTCAGCCTCAGTTGGGGTTGATTGTGAACAAAGTGCTGTGATTTTGACTATTCAGGCTGCAACTGCCAGCAGCCCGCGCTCAGCCAGCTACGGAGCAGGCGTGGGGTCCACGCAGCTCTCAGTAACATCTGCGGAGCAGGCGGAGCCGGCTGTCAGGAAGCGGGGATCGCCGAGTGCCACTCAGAATTCGGCTTGAGCAGAGATGAAATGAATTTTTTTGGGTTTGTTTGCAAGAAGGTCAAGGCCGTCCCTTTACAATGGGGTGGTGGCGTCTGGTGTGGTCAGGCTGTCAGAAGTGGGGGGAATGTTGTCAGTAGACAGACCTGTGCTCATTCCAAAGGCTTCTCCAGTTGAGAGGCGCTGGGGACAGCTTGGGTGGGTCCAGGCCTGTGGATTGCACATGTCCTGGGAGATGCCCTGGGGGGGTGGAGGGCTGCCCTGTCCTCTGCGTTTGGGCAGTGGCTGGAGCACAAGGACAAGCTTGCTCTGGGCAGGCATGCCCAATGAGGTGTGTGGCCCGCATCCCGATCTTCCTCCAGGGCCCACACTGGCCCTGCTGTGGTCACCTGACCGTCCCGAGGTGCAGGGCTGACTAGGGCTCTCAGCTTCCAGCCGTGGTCTGCAGGGCCACTGTGTGTGACCAGGCTCTCTGAGCAGAAGTACCGTGCCGGTTCTGCGGAATCTGCCAGAAGATCACCTTTAGTTCCGTTTCACAGCTAACCCTGGGTCACCCCCGGCTGGAGACTAGAGATCTCCTGGGCAATCCGGGCCCAGTGCTCTGTGGCCACAGTTATGGCCACACCTGTTGGGGGCTGGGCAGCCCCTGACTCCACCGTGGATGCCTACTTACTCTTGGAAGCCCTTTCCTTCTGCTGGGGTCAGAACTCCGAGCAGGGGCTTCCTGCGGTGCTTGCCAGGTCGGGGAGCCCAGCTCTGGTGCGCTAAGGTTGCTGGACCCATGCTGGTGGCTGTGTGCTGCAGTTCCTGTGCGCATCTGCGCCCTCAGGTCCCTGCCATGGCCAAGCGTGAGGGCCTGGGGCTGGACCAGAACCCCTGAGTGTGGAGTTGTTCCCCGTGGCCTGTCGTGTGGGTGGCTGGGGCATGGGCCACCCCTCTGGCAGGAGCCAGGGCCCCTGTGGGCCTGGCAGGAGCCTCCTGCTGCACAGAACTCCCTGCATCCATGGGGTTGTGCTGGGCTTGGGTCTTAGAGGGCTGCACTTTCCTGTCCCCATTAGCAGGCTGCCCTTCCCCTGGCTGGGTAGGGGCAGTGCCTGCTTTTCCACCTTGACAGGTAAGGCTCCTTTGGGCTCACAAGGGCTGCCAGGGAGGGACCGGAGGCCATGGGCACAGTCGAGGGGAGGGGCAGCTCCTGCTTGGGGCTGGAGTCCTCCCTCCTGTTGCCGGCCCCTGAGGGAGCAGCGCACAGCCAGAGCCTGTGGGGTGGGGAGGGGGCTCTGTGGTGGCAGGACCCTGCAGCAGGCTGCCTCAGTGCTGGCCCTGGGCACTCCTCCAAGGCTGGGCTGTCCTTGTTGAGGGCACGAGGCTCCAGCAGCGTCTTTCTCTAGGTGTGACCGTGAGTGCCGCTGCCCAAGAGGCCTGGGCAGGCTGGTGTGGGGGCCGCTGGCCAGCGCCGTGCACCTGGCTGGCAGGATCGAGCTCCTGGGAGCTGCCCACCCCACGGTCCTTGGCACTTCCCTCTCTGCTTCCTGGGCCACTGCCTCTGATCTGGCCTTGGGCACCAGGGAGCTGCAGGACACTGCTGTGCACTGGGCCTGAGCTGGCAGTGGTTCTCGAGCTCTGCAAAGGAGCCTGTGGGCCCAGTGGTGCCGTGCTCCTGTCACAGACCTGCCTGTGCCCCGTGCCCCCGCAGCGCTGTGCACAGGGGAGGCTGGTCCTGGTCACTCTTAGCCCTGGCTGGGCAGTGGCCTGGAGGTGGAAGGAGAGGTCTCCCTGTACGGGGCCCAGACTGGGCGGGAAGCCAGCCAGCCACATGGGGACGCGCAGCTCCCTGTCAGTCTCCCCTGGTCACAGCACCCTGGTGCCAGGAACCAGGACAGCAATGGGACACAGCCCTGGTGACCTGGAGCTTCCTCTGCTGGTCCTGGGAGGGGCTGGGGGTGTGGCCACGTCTTGGGCTTTGTCCTGTTTATGGGAGGTCAGGCGGCCACAGGGCTGTGGGCCTGTGGCCCCTGGGCTGCCATCTGGCCATTGTAAAAGGGGCAATCCACATTTTTGGTGGGGGATGGTGGGGAGCAAACTGCGGCCGGAGGGAGGCACCCCTCCCCCGTGGTGCCTCCTGGCAGACACCTCTGGGGCCTTTCCCGGCTTGTTCCTGAGGTGAAAAGTTCAGGCTGTCTCCAGAGGGGCTGGAGGTGGGGTGGGCTGGCCACTCCCCACAGCTCTTGCTCCTGGCTGCGTGGACCTGGGGGCCAGGGCTGGCCTCACCGTGGGAAGTCCAGCTGGCACTGGGAGGACTTCCCCAGCCTGGGCCTGCTGGGGAGCAGGGTAGGCCCTCCAGCCATGCCAGTCCTCATGGGCACCTGCCCCAGGAGTGCACAGGGGACGTCTCCCCAGCCCCCAAGGGCTCGTTTTAGGAGGACCTGTGGAGCCACAGTGGTGGAGGGGTGGTCGCCGGGTGCTCTGTAGGCCGCTGCCAGCACCTGGAGCCCCTGGCCTGCCCCTGGAGGCCCAGGTGCCAAGGGCCCAAGGTTCTTGGCCTTTGTGCCCCAAAGGCTGGTACCCTGGGGATGACAGCAGGAGACACTTCCAGAGTGGTTTCAAGAGGCACCTGGTCCCCCAAACAACAGGCAGTGTCCTGGGAACCAGGGGCTGGTAGGAGCACCTGTTGGTGGTTTCCTTCACCTCTTTTTCTCTGGGGAGGGAGAACTTGCCCCCATGGGCAGGTGCAGGGCGGCCACACTGAGAGCTTGCCGAGGAGCAGGCTGGGCACCCACCCAGCCCAGGCGGCTCTCCCCAGGCCTGCGCCTGCAAGGAGGCCAGTTCAGAAGGTCACTGCCCTGATTTTTATTGCTGTCTCCTGTGTTCTCACGACCCCTTGCCCTCTGCGCAGACCAGCAGGACAGCAGCTTTGACAGGGCCCAGCCTTCAGGGGATTAAAACCCTCTCAGAGGCCTGGATCTCAAGCCACCAAGGTTCAGTGTGGTAGTAGCTTAGAAAGCAGTGTGAGGAACTGGGAGAGAGGCAGGGTCCTAGAGTCAGGACAGGCCCAGACGTGCGAGCCGACTGTTCCCCACACAGGCGGCCAGCTGGGAGAAGTGGGAGGCACCCCGTCCACATGGGCCCCTGTGCGGGGCGTCCATGGCTTCCTGTGGTGGAAGCAGCTGTCCTCACAGCCTGGCTGTCTGTCGCAGCCAGACAGGGAGGCCCCTTTCCCAGCTGAGTCTTGGGGTAGCCCTGTGCCTTCTCGCGTGGCCGGTGCCCGCTGCAGCCGCGTGGCCCCGGGTCTCCTGCAGCAGTGCTGTGCAGTGGAGGGCTGCTCTAACAAGGACTTCCTGCCGTCGCTGTCCTAGCATTTCCTGAGTGGCACGTCTGGCTCCCTGGTTGGCATGTGCAGACCCTAATTTTCCCGACCAGTGACACCTAGAGCCCTCTTGCAGTGGCCCCTCGTGCCCCAGGCTCCCCTCGGGGGTGCGCATCTCCCAGGGATGGTCAGGTGGCAGGAGCAGGTGTCTAGAATCAGGGAACTACCCACGCGCAGACGTTGCCAGAGCTGCACGCAGAGTGGGAGCAGGCGCTTGCCCCCAGAGGTGACCCCAGAGCCCTTTGGCCCTTTACCCTGGGGACAGATGGAGGCCTGCCTGGGTGCTTCGCCTCGCTGGCCTGCTGGAGGCGTGTGTGAGGTGTGTGCCTTTTCCCTGGGTGCCTCGCCTTGTGCTGGCCAGCCACGCTGGGCCCGGAGGAGGCCAGACAAGGCCCACGCGGCTGTCCCCTGGCCCTTCCCCTGGCTCTTTTGCCTGCAAGGAAACAGAAAGCCCCAGCTTGGCTCCTGCAGTGAACCAGAGCTGTGGCTGTGGCAGAGGGTCCTCCTCAGCCTGTGAGCAGGCGAGACCACACTGGGTCCCCAAGTCAGGCGGTGGTGTGTGGGCCGTGAGGACATCCAAGGAGAAGCAGCAAGCCCCTGGAGAGGGACCCGATCCGCCACCTTCCCCAGGTGTCCACCCGAGGGGCCCTGGGCCAGCCCTTGGGTGGGTTGAGCCTCAGTCAGCTTCTCCCAGGCTTGTGCAGGTCTTGGGGGCCTGCTCTCTGCTGTGTGTGGGGGGGCAGCACCCAGCCCGCTCAGCTGCCTGCCTGGTCCCAGGGTGGTGGAGCGTGTGCAGGTGGCAGGGCTGCCTCCCGGGGCACGGAGGGAGGAGGAGTCTCATTCTTTGGGTGCTGGGGACGGAACCCAGGCCTGGTGCGCGCTGCTCTCCTGGTGCAGCCCCAGTGGGCGGCGGACGCCAGGTCCAGCTCTTGCTTTTCTCTGAGGCACTCTGTCCTCGCCCTCTCACCGTCCACAGTGCAGAGGCTTCATTGACGGAGGGAGGGCGCTCCCCTCTCCTGCTCTGGGGTCCTGCCCTGTCAGGCCCGGGAGGTGCTGTGTGCTCTGTGCTTCTGCCCTTGCCGTGGAGCCCTGGGCCCCAGGCCTGTGTGGGTGTGGTCTGCCCGCTGGGGCGGCGAGGCCTGTTTCCTGGTGGCCCCAGTGCGCCCGTCACCTGCATGTCCCCTTCACCAGTGTGTGGGAAGCCCAACCCTAACCATCCCAAGGGACACGGCGCTCACCCCTCAGTGCCCTGAGGTTCTGTGGCCCAGTCATGGCCATGTGCATCCTGGAGAGGGAGGGCCAGTCTTACCCGGGGTGCCCTGGCCGTGGCTGGCCATGAGCCTTCCTGCAGTGTGTTCCAGAAGTGAAACTCCACGTTGGCTGAGATGGGCATTGCCAGCTAGCCTGTGGTGGCCAGTGTGGGGCTTGGAGGGGTCTCTGGAAGTGTGACTGTGTGCTGGGCCCCAGAGAAGAGTGACCGTGACACAGGGGCAGGCGAGGAGAGCAGGCATCCTGGCTGGCGATGGGCAGGGTGCCCGGATGCTGGGTCTTGGCTGTCCTTGGCTCTGAGGGTTTTCCCAGGGCCTCTGGGCTGTGCGCCATTCCACATGGTGGTGTCAGGGAGGCTGGATGGCAGTAGCCATGTGGGGCAGCAGAGGTCCCCTGACCTGTGAGGGCTGTGGCCCCATGGGAAGGACCTTGAGGGGCAGCACCCTGCTGGGCAGGGGAGGGATGTTAGCACATCCTGGTCTCTAGTCAGTCCTGAAAGGAACGTGCAGCCCCTAAGGGTCCAGCGCAGATGGTGGGGGTCTCCAGGCCCTGGGAAGGTGCTCGCTGGCTCTTGGCTCTGTGAGGGTCTCGTGCCTGGGGCTCTACCCTGGCAGGGCAGGGCCGGGCAGGGACAGCGTTTGGTGTTTCCCAGGTACTCCCCTGGTTCTGTGAGCCCTGCGCCCAGGAGGTCCTCTCCTGCTCTTGGGCAGCCTCCGTGCAGGGTTTACAGGCTGGGCCTGGCTCCTGGCTGCTGTCCCTTGGCTCCCTCTGCGTCCTTTCCTTTGGCTGTCCCCTGAGCCAGGGGCAGGATCCCAGACCCCTGCAAGAGCAGGTGCTCCAGGCCCCACATCCTCGCTCATCGCCTCCCACCTGCTGTCTGTCACCTGCACCCTGGGCCTTCAAGCCACCCAGGAGCACCCAGTCCCCGGGGCTTTGCAGGAGGCCTGGCTCCCAATGTGGGCCTGCCCTCTCCTGGCCACAGCCCCTGCTCCTGTGCCGCTGTGCTCCCGGTCCCCTTGCCACCTCCCCAGGGGGTTTCCAGGCCTCACAAGCACCACTGTAACGAGGCCTGAGGGCTGGCGTGCAGTGGTGGAGCGCTTGCCTAGCGCGAAGCACTGGATTTGATCCTCAGCACCGCATAAAAATAAATAAAATAAAATCAAGGTGTTGTGTCCATCTACTATATATATGTCTTTTTTTTTTTTTAACTGAATTTCTATTTGTATGTAGGAAACGTGCTCCCTGTATAGGGTTGGGGTGGCTGTCAGCCTGCGTGGACACACCCTTACCTGGGACTTTGCTACAGGAGCCAACAAAGGGCTGTCGGGACTCTGTCACAATGGCAGAAGGTGCGACTTACGCAGTCAAGGGGGAGAAATAAGAATGTCCACGCGCTTCTGCCCTTTCAATGCTTTATTCACTCAAATCACTCAGTACAGTTTCACTCTAGAGGTTTTTAATCAAGAAAATGACAGTCCTTAATGCTGGGCACTGCAACAGCACAATCAACCTGCAGCAAACAATTCTGCACACACACACACTCATGACAGGCTCGCGACAGACATTCCCTCTGTGTGCTAAGCTCAAGTGTCAGATCTAAAGTCTCCAGGCTTAGGTTCTGAGTCCAGCAGGTGCCCACGGTGACCAGACCAGGGTGACCAGGTAAAGGACCAGGGCAGACTTCTCCTGGGGTGCAGCTGACGGCTGTCAGGGAGAGGGTCGAAGGGAGAAGTCACGGAGCTCAGCAGGGTCAAGACGTGGCTGTAGCACTTGAGAGCCGTGAGGAGGGTGCAGAGGATCCGGCAGATGAGGAGAGTTGGGGTGTGGGTCCAGGTCCTCACCAGGCTCTGCAGCCCCAGGGCATCAGTGTGGCTGGCTGGATGTCTGTTCATTCGCTCCATCCTTTATACTAAATTTTGGGTCTTGTGACCACCCTTCCCATGCCTTTCAGCTGCCACCAGATTTCTCAGTGATGTCATTTGCCCTGGGGTTGAAGCATCTGGTCTGGTGGTCCCCACCCTGCTTTTCTTGCCTCTCCTGCTTATGGGGTAAGGACAGTGTGACAGAGACTTCACTCTGAGCTTGTCGGGGTGGGGATGATTACATTGAGGGCTCTGGGTGTGCCAGTGAGACGACAGGTTTAGAGTAGAGTTTTTAAAATGGAGTTGCTTAGGCTCAGGCCTCAGGCCATCCTTACCGAGTCCCCTGCCAGAACAGTGGAGTGACTACGCCTGACGGCTGCCGCCCTGGCTTTCCCCCGGGTCCCCCTGCCTCCTTTGGGGTATGGACAGGTGGCTTTCTACCTAGCCTCGGACCCCGGCTTTCCAGGGCTTCTCAGGTGGGAGTCACCGCCAGTCGCTGGGGTCTGGGGTCTGCCCAGAGCCTGGCTGGGCGCAGGTCAGTCCTCTGCCTCTCGGGCCCGAGGGGCAGATTGTGGACGCAGTAGAGCAGTCAGTGGTCTGCCTCGGCTTGACCGAGCCTGGCGTTGGTGGGCATGTGGCTGTGCCGGCCCAGTGTCCAGTCGCTCCAGGTAAGACCGTGTTCTCCTTGACTTGGGTGGAGAATGGGAACCCAGCGTCCCACTTAGCCCGGGTGACTGTTTCCAAGGAAAGCCACAGGGCGATGTGCACATCAGGCGGGTGCAGCAGGAGCTGCAGACTCCATCTTCTCCCTGTGTCCTCAGGGAGGGGACGGTGAGGTCTCCCCAGTGCCTCTCTCTACAAGGGCTCTCAGTTGCCTGGCCTGGCCCTTCTGCTGGAGGCCTGCCCGTTGCTGGCCACGAGTGCTGCTCTGACCCAGCCTCCCTATCAGCCTCCCTCCCTTCAGTGCAGGGGGGCCCCCAGGCACCTTCTGTGAGCACAGCCAGCAGAGCCTCTGGCTGCCATGTCCTCCAGGAGGGAGAAGGGCTGCTGGTAGTCTGGTGGCCCCCACTGTCTTCTCTGTCCCTAATACCATCAACGTCTCCCTGCTCTTGACTGCAAGCTGCACTCAGGCAGGGTGTGGCTGGCCCAAGCCACTGACCCGTGGCCCCACCTCGTGCCCCCTGACACCTGTGTCCTGGGGAGGACTGCCAGGCGGGGCTGTCTGTCAACCTGGTGGGGCTGGAGAGCTCTGTCCACGCGGCTGCTGTTGGGCACAGTTCCCTGGGAGCTGCAGCCGCACCGGCCTTGGGGGACCTGCCTCCCACCTGCTGGACTTGGCCCACACGTCTCTCATCCCCTGGGTCCTCTTGGGGAGTCGGCAGCCTGGCGGAGACCCCAAGGGGGGGACAGAGGCTGGAGATGGCAGTTTGTACCTAGCCGAGATCATCTTCTTTATCCAGGGGCCAGGGAAGCTGAGGCGCCAGAGGAGGGCCAGAGGGACACCTGTCACCATTGCAAGGTGGCACTTCTGAGAGCAGCCTGCCCTGTGACTGGTTGGACAGCACCTCAGAGGACTGGCCTCACAGAGTCCTGGACACCTGTCCACCTGCCCCCTTTGTCCTGGAGAGAGCTCTGGCTCGCAGGGTGCCCGGCCGCCCCCTCTGCCTCTGGGTTTGCCACCAGCGTAGGGGTTGGAGGTGGGTGGGTAGGCCCGGAGCTCCCCCCGGCACAGGGTGCTGCCAGCCACAGACAAAAGGTCCTTCCGCCCCATCTTTGGACCTCTCTGCAGGCCCTTGGGTAGTCGAGGACCCAGGAAGGGCCCTGGCTGACGTGCAGGTCTGCCGAGCGAGAAGCCTCCGTGTGGTGTGTGGTGGGGTGTGTTCAAAGCCAGTCAAGCTGGGTCCCCTTCCCTCTCCCAGCCAGCGTCCTGAGCCACCCCTCCCACCCAGGCCGTCCTCGTCCCTCACAGCGGACACCTGCCACTGGCCCTGCCATCCAGACGCCAGAGCTCCCCAGTGGTCTCTGGTGGCCTGCCTCCTCTAGGTGGCCGGACAGTGTGCCTGTGGAGGGAGCCCTGCCTGCAGTCGGGAGGCGGCTGGCCAGCCTGCTGAGCTCTGGGCTGAGGTGCACTCCTGGGGAACCCTGCCTGCCACAGGAGGCTGCCGCCGCCCTGGCCTGGAGCCTTGCGGCTGGCCCAGTGACCTTGCAGTTCCTGTCCGGGTCCCCAACATGTCACCAGGCCTGCCTCAGCTGTGGCTGTGGAGTGTCAGGTCCCGGCCAACTGGCCGGCCTGGAGCCCTGGGTGAGTCCTGAGGACCTCCAGACCTCCCGGGCAGGGGGTGAGCAAGTGGAGGTACCCTCGCCCCATCCCACACAGGCCGCGGCCCCGCCTGGGTCTGACCCACGGCCATGCCCGGCTGCTCTTCCCTCCACCTGCCGCCACAGGGCCACTGACGGGTTCTCGCAGGAGGGCCAGGCCTCCCAGGAGCGCTTGGTGTCTGGGTCAGTGGAGAATGTGCAGTCCATGTGGGAGAGTCACCGCTGCTAGGGTGGGGGAGTGCTGGTGGCCAGGCCTTGTCGTGTGGCCAGGGGCTTCCCAGCTCGGTTCTGGGGTCTTTGTGTGTGGGAGGTGTTTGCACCTTTGGATGCTTCGGGTCTGTGGGAAGCGCTGAGTTCTGTCCCCTGCTGCCCCCCGCCCAGGTGCCAGCAGCTGCTGCAGGGGCTGTCCACTCCGTGTTGTGTCTGTTTCTATAGAGAGAGCACAGTGTGGGCGTCAGCTGGGCAGAAGGGAGCAGGCCCCTGCTGAGCAGACCTCTGGCTGGCTGGCGGGCGGGGCTAGCCCAGCCTCCCCTTCCTGGTGGAGCAGGAAGCATCAACAGAGCCCCCGGGTGAGGTCCTGGGCCAGAGGTCATGTGGGCAGGTGTCGGGCCCTGCCGCCTCCCCCAGATGCAGCCCCCACAGCCTCGTGGCCAGGGTGGGGGAGGCCGTCCTCTGTCCCCTGTGTGGTAATAGCGGGGGCTTCTGCAGAGGTGGCAGCAGCAGGTCTGGGCACCAGGCCGCATGTCCTGCCCGGCACTGCTGTGGCTCTGGAGACCAGGTCCCTGGGAGGAGGCTGTGGGGACTCGAGAAGGTGGCCCTCCTCATGGGGACGACTTGAGACCTGCCCGGAGGTCCTCTTGGACAGCCTGGAGCAGGGAGCAGTCTCCGGTTCTGACACTTATCTCCCAGACGCCAGAAACCCAACTGGGCCGCTGTGAGCGCAGACAGGTGTCTGGGGAGAAGTCCTGTCGGGCCGCAGGCAGCCGGGCTGGGGGCCGAGCTGCGGGGTGGCCGCCTGCCGGAGGACACGGCCCCCGTGCGTGCTGGTGCCCCGTGGCCTGCACACCCGGCCTGTGAGAGGGGTGCGAGGACGGCTGGGGAGGGTGGGCACCCCAGGCCTGCACGGACCCTGCACCCTCGGTGCTGCTGAGGCCCTCTGTGGGAACACGTCGGGCTGGACCCGAGGGTTCGGGCCCAGCAGCCCTGTCCCTGTGACTCACACGACAGGGACCCTTTGGGTTCCCACCGGGTCAAGGCAGCTGTGGCGCTGTTCAGGGTCTAGGAGAGGTGGGCGGTGGGCAGCGTGTGTGGCAGCCCACCTCCTGGGGTGGGGCCCAGCCGAGTGGCGTTGTCCGGAGTGAGGAGGAGTGAGCAGATGGGCCCAGGGTCTGGTGGGCGGGCTGTGCTGGCCCCAGCATGAGCTCCCCTGCCGTGTGGGCTCCAGCCCTGTCCCTCGAGTGCCTTCAGGTTAGGCCCTGGGGGCTGCTTTATTCAGGATTTGAAGATGGGAAGGTGTTGGCCCTGGACAGAAAGTGTAGCCATGTGATTTTCTCGGGCACGGAGACGTCCAGTTTGAAGAGAGATGGAAACCCCATCCCGGAGGCAGCATCTGTGGGAGGGTCCTCTGGACCTGGTGCAGGTGCTGGGCTCCACCCGGAGGGGCCTACTGCCACAGGCCTGCCTGTCCAGGACTTTCCCTGGGCGTGGGTCAGCAGGACGGGTGGCGTCCCCTACCTGCTCCCTGCAGTGGCGGCTCCTGTGAGTGGGATGAGCTGTGGGCAGGGCCTTCCACGGAGGGCTATTCCCAAGCGGGAGTCCCTTCTTGGGGGCGCTGCCCAGGTTTTGTGCCTGTCCTCCCTACTCGGGCCTTTCCTAGGGTCTTAACGCGGGTCCCCTGATGAATGAGTTTCCTGGACACGTTTCACCTTGCTCAGGGGACGTGGTCCTTGGCACCGGCCCGCAGAAGCACTGCCCTCTGGGCCATTGGCTTAAACGTGAACACTCCATTTTTATTTTAAGACAGCACCTTGCCAAGTTGCCGAGGCTGTCCTTGAGCTTGCGATCCTCCTGCCTCAGCCTCCCCAGTTGCTGGGATGTCAGCTGTGACCACTGCACCTGCCTGAGGTTCTGAAGTCCAGTTTATTTTGAGGTTGGCAGCTTGGGCTCTCTTGGTGGCCCGCCCTGTGAGAACAGTGACCGACTCCTGTGTGCATGTGTCTGGCCTGTGGGTGTGGGCGCCGCAGGCGTGTGTGCATGGCTTCTCCCCGCCATGTCCTGTCCCCCTCCCGCCCCAGGTGGCCTTGGGTGCTGGGGGCCACAGCGGTTCTTGGCTTTCTTGGTCAGTGAGGGGCCGAAGGGGAACTGCCTTACCCTCAGGTCTGGGGGGCTGCTGAGGTGAGTGGAGGCCTTCTCCAGGCCCCGGTCTCTCTCCTTTGATCCCTGTCCCCAACTCCGGCCAGGAGCCCACCCTGAGCATGGCCTCCGCACTGCCCTCTGCTTCCTGCCTGCAGCAGGTCCTCGTCACTGAGCTGTGAGCCTCACCTGTCACCTGTAGGGACCCCAGGCTCTGCATGGGAAGTGGAGCAAGTGGGTGGTGTTGGGTGGGAACCTACTGGACTCTGCTGCCCGCCTCGGAGGATGGGGATGCGCCCGGGGGGGAGGTGGGGTCGGCCTCCTTCCTGGCTGCGCTGTTGGGACTTGGTGGCCCATGCTGCTGTCCTTTCCAGTATCTCCCTGGCCAATTGGAAGGGATGGAGGCCGCTGCCCACACTGCCTCTGCAGAAGGGCCACTTCCCTGGGCTTAGTGGGGGCGGAGCTCACTGCTGCCCATCGGTGGCTTTCCCGGATGCCTTGGCCCCTAGTGGATCAGACTGGGTGCACCTGTGAGCCGGGCCTGTGGGGTGCAGTGACTCTGGGGACAGGACTGTGGGGAGGAGGTGTAGCCCAGGGGCCCCAGCTGTGTGTGGGTGCAGGAGGGCTGAGCTGGCTGAGGGGCTGGGGCTTGGGAGGTGGTGCTGCGTGTTTCTGGAGAGGCGGTGCCAGGCGCCAGCAGCCACTTGGAGCAGGACCCTGGATCAGCAGCATCCAGTCCTGTGTGAAGCCTCGCTGTTTGGGGTAGGCCCTGGGCCTGTCTCTCCCGCCTCATGGGCTTGGGAGGGGAGGGCCCTTCCCGGGGGCCGCCCTGCACACCTCTGGGCCAAGTCCTTGCCCCCTGGCGAACTCCTAGTTAGGCCCACTTCTTGGTGAGCCGGCCTTCCAAGAACAGTGGCCGCCGCCCCTCGTGTCCCTCCCCACAGCACTGGGTGGAAGGCCTGTGTGTCTTCATGGACTCTGGTGAGGGGTGGCAGGCAGCCAGGCGTCCATTATAGGCCGCCCCGCCCGCCTGGAGTCACGGCAATGGAATGTCTGCTGGGCGCCCAGGGACGCCACCCAGACAGAAGCCGTGAGGCTAGAACAAGCCCAGACCCTGAGCCGAGGTGCAGGCCGCCTGCCTCCCTGGGCTTCGGCTAAAGCCCTCTGACGCTGGTGAGGGAGCAGCCCTCGCTCGCTGCCTTTGGGGACTTCCCACTTTCTCTGCCTCTGAGGTCTGTGGGGCCCGATGTCATCGGGGAGGTGCTGGGGTAGGCACCAGTTGAGACACGTGTCCAGTGTCGCCAGGTCAGTGTCGGCCACAGCCTGGTGTGCTTGGCGCCCCCCCATCTCCACAGGACCAGCTGCTGCCCCAGGGCCCAGGGCCCAGGGGTCCTCCTGCCGGCTGGGTCTCCTTATGTCCCGGCCTCCACACAGGAGCCTGTCCTGCAGCTAGCGAAGCCCCTCACCTGCCTGGCTGGGGGCCAGGGCAGGGGCCCACTGGGTGTCCCCGGAGGACACAGGGTAGTCCTCGGTGACTCGGTTTCCTTGGAGAAGACTGTCTGTCGCTATCGAAGTAACCATGAGTTGACCTAGTTAAAGAAAAATCAAAGTGAGCCTTCAGAATTGGGATTCTTACTCCATTTGGGGGTTTGGGGTTGCCTTGCAAATTTAATCAGCTTCCTCTGTACCACAGTAATCAGAAAACTGGGTTACCCCGAGCAGGGTACGAGCGGAATTATCCTGTGTAAAATATCAGTGGTGCTTATAAAAATAGCTTTGCAACTTCTGGAACTGTGGAGCCTTCAGAAAAGGCCCTCGGCTCAAGTTGAGCTGGTTCCCAGCGTGGGGACTTGGGACGGCACCTGCTGGAGACAGCTGAGGTCCACAGGCCCTGCCCACCCAGTGCCAGTTCCTGCAGGAGCCTCCGTGCCACCTGGAGCGGCCCTGCCTCCTCTAGACCTGGGCCCAGATGTGGGGTGGGCCTGCCCAGCTCCTTGCCCTGGGAACCCAGGAGGGCCTGAGCAGAGGCGTGTGAGGAGCCTGGGTGGGCCAGGTGGGAGAACCCACCCCGCAGGAGGGGCGGCACGGGGGGTGGGTCTGTGGATGGAGGGTGGTGTTCTAGGCTGTGCCCATCTGCCGAGGGCTGGCTGCAGAGGGTCCCTTCTGGCTGACCCTCGCCAGGTGGTCTTTGTCAGCTGGCTACTGTGACAGGACCCTGTATGAGGCACAGAGAGGGGAGGACCCAGGCCTGGCAGAGGCTGCTGCTGGCCCTGGCACAAGACTGGGAACTGTGCTGGGCCTGCCTGCTGCCCAGAGGGTATGAGGGCCAGTTGCTGTTCATGGGCAAGGTGGAAGTCCTTTGGGGGCAGGAGTACTACCCGGGCGGGTCCTCTGGTGCCCTCTTGGGATCTTGAAGCCTAGGCTGGTACAGCCTGCCTCTGGGGAGGTGGTGGCCGCCCAGGGACAGCCGTGGCATCTCCACCAGTCCGGCTGTCTCGGCTCAGCCTGGAGCAGGCCTGGGGGTGTGGGTCTGCAGGGTGGGGGTGTCCCCTCTGCCCAGAGCGCCTTTTCCCACAGCAGTCTTAGATCTGTCCTCTGTCCCAGGGGAACAGGGACCCAGTGGCCCTTTCTGCACAGGTGGGGGGCCGCTGGGGATTGGGTGGTCAGCCTGTTCGCTGGATCAGGGGTCCGTGGGTCTGGAGGAGTCTGACAGGAGGTGCTGTGCAGGAAGGTTTGCGGTCTTGGTGACCCCAAGAAGTCAGTGCTGGGGTGCTCTGCCATCCTCTCCCCAGACGGCTTTGGAGCCCCCTGGTAGCTTCTTGGGGTTTGGCAGTGGGGACGGACTATCAGAGTGACTGGCACCGTCGGCGTTCAGGGGGTGTCTTATTTGCCCGCCCGCCAGATGGCTGGAAGGGCACTGAGCATGCCTTGGGGTGGGGCTGTCCCCGCTGTGGTCCTCACGGGCCTGGCCCTGTTCTGCCCCATCCTCAGGGCTTGGAAACTCGGCTGGATAAGAGTCGGGGCGTTTTGTGTCTTAAACGCAGATTCTCCAGTGACTGGACCGCGGGGCCGCGTCCCAGTGTTAGATTTCTGCCTGTTTTCTGACTTGGGAATATCACGTGGTTGAATTTCACGATAGATGGATCGACTTAGAAAAGCTGGTTTTCAGTTCATCTGTGAACAAGGAAGTAAACGAGTGGACGGCGATTCCCGGGGGTTTTTGAGGGTGTCCTGCCCAGGCCTGTGGCTGCAGGAGGACAGCTGCATGGCCTGTCCAGCCTCCAGGTCAGGACGTGTTGGTGGGTGGGCCGCCTCTTCTCCTAAGACCCCGGCTTCAGGTGAGGGCAGGGTCCATGGGAGAGAGCGGGTCAGGTGGGGGTGCCGGGCCTTGGCCTCTTGTTGTGGCCATGGTGGCCTCTAGCAGTGGAATTTGCCCCTTGGCCGGGTGGCAGAGGGAGCCTGGGTTGGGGCTGTTGCCCCCCAGGATGTCTTTGGGGCCATTTGGGGTAGATATGGAGCAGCCCACCCCTGTCCACCAGGCCTGGCCAGGCCACCTCCTGTGGCCGTGGCTGCCGACATGGCCTGGCTAGTCGAGTTGGTGGAGACTGGCCCCTTGGCCTCACCCAGGAGCTGTGAGAGCTGCCGCCTGCCCAGGGAGGGTTTGCAGTGACTGTCCCCTGCCTGGCTCAGCCAGGTGGCACCAGAGTGGAGCAGGACCCCACCCACTGAGGAGTCCCGACTGTCCGCCTCACAGCTCACTGCGGGATGTTCCGTGTACTTGGGTAAAGTGCGTTGGCCCAAGGAGGCTTGCCGTGGGGCGTTGTGGCCCGGCCATGGTGCCCCTGGTGGCAAGGGCCTGCCTGTTCCCCCAGCAGGAAGTCGGGCCATCTGCCCTGACAGGGCCTTCTGGACTTGGTCTCTGCCGGAACCTCACAGGGTGGACCCTGGCGTCAGCTCTCGGCCAGGAGTCCTGTGTGTAGCTGGCCTTTGGAGGTGGACACTCCCCAGCCTCAACACAGGCAGCCTTGCAGCCAGCGGGAGTGTCCACGGCAGCAGATGCCGCGCTCCGCGCCTAGCCCTGGGCGCAGCGAATCGTGGCCGCCTCAGCTCGGCGGCCGGCCCAGAGGGCGTCGGGCTGGGTTCCAGGCAGGTGTCTGGTTGCCGCGCTGCCTCCCTTTCCAAGGGCTCAGCCACCCGTGTCCTAACCTGCGTGCCTGCCCCCGGAAGGGACCCGCACCAGCCGCTGTCGGGCCGGGCCTCGAGCTGTCCCGTGGCTTCCTGGCAGGACACTGCGGTGAAGTCGAGCCGCAGGGCCGTGACTGCAGGTCACAGGGTCATCCGTGTCCGGGCCCTCGCTGCTGCCAGGGCGTGTGACGGGCGAGCGGGCTGCTGCACCCCCGTCTTCTGTGGTCGTGGGAAAGTCCCTGGCGGGGGACGCCAGGTGCGTGGTGGCTCACGTCCTGCCAGCGGGCACAGCCTCTGCGTTCCCTCACCGGCACTCCTGTGTCCACGTCGTAGGAGCCGCGCTCGGCTGGGAGACAGTGGCCCTTTGCTGTGTCTCTTCTCGGGGACGATTTTGGCTGTTGATGGCCTTCCTTTCCACCTGAGGCATGCGGACAGTCCTCTTCCTCCACATCCCTCCAGGCACTGTCCCAGCCTCCTGAGGACAGTGTCTCTGGGTGTCTGTCGGCCACCTGGGAACAGCCGGACTGCCACGGCCACAGCAGCTCTGCCTTCCCGCCAGTGGTGGACGAGGGCTGCGTGCAGCCTGGTGCGCGTCGCGCTCTGTGCCTGCCGTCCTGGTGGGTGAGGGCTGCCCAGTGCCTGGACGCCGGCCATGCTGCTGCGCTCATTGGCCATTGGTGCACCTCACGGAGAAACGTTTGTGTGGCCGTGTCCAGTTTTTGCCCCGCCGACGGCCGGCGTCTGGTGACTGACGGCGCACGTTTTCCTCCGGCCCTGGCTCCCGGCCCTGTCGGTGGGGCCCTTTTGAAGTGAGAGGTTCCTGCACTCCAGTGCACCCCTCTTCCCTGCTCCTCTCAGATTCCTCGTGCTTCTGCGCCAGCTGAGGGGCCTCGGGGGCGGCTGTGGCGTGTCCCTCGCAGACCCGTCCCTGTGTCTGCAGCCTGGGCTCTGCGTGGCGGCGAGGCACACTGCACTGTCACCACATGGGCGCTTTAGGACAGGTTGGGTGGCAGGGACCCTGCGGTCTCTTCACATGACAGCCCGCCCCAGCGGGAGGATGACCTGAGAGCAGAGGACGTCTGGTTACATGCTTCAGGGGCGGCTGCGATGTGCCCTGCAGGAAGCACGGGCACCTACAGAGTGTCCCCAGGGCTGCCGCGCCCGGCACCTCTCCAAGCCTGGTGCTCTGCCGCCGTGGGAATGCTGGGTCCCCAGGGTGGCACTGGGCTGCTGCTGGGCTGCAGAGCAGTGGGAGCCTCTTCTCCAGTCTGCCGAGTCCCTGTTGGTTGGAGAAGTTGTGACATCGGTGTGAGGACTGCTGTGTGCCCTGCTGTGTCCCTGGGCCCAGGGCTGACTCCCCACACTGGGGATGGCAGGCAGGCAGGCTTCCTTAGGGTTCTCGCTGGGGCACACCTGTTGGGTCTGCTTGCCGCAGCAGTCCTGGACCTCTCGGAGGTCTGCCCCTGAAGGCCAGGCCTGTGGAGGCCCGGCAGAGGCCCTCAGGTGAGGTCGGATGTGGAGAGGGGTTTTCCTCTGGTCTGGGGGTGGCACCCAGGGCTCTCTCCAGTGACTCACTGGGTCTTAGTAAGCTGCCCAGGCTGGCCCTGAACTTGCCATCCTCCTGCCTCGGCTTCTTGAGTCCTGGACTCGAGTCTCTGCAGGACTTTGAGATGGTTCATATTGGTCTTGGCTCTGTGGGTAAGTGAAGCCGAGGGACTGTGGCCCCGGGTGAGAGGCCCGCTGGGCTTCCCTGCTGGCCTCCGCAGCCTTGCCCTTGCCCTGCCAGGAGGCTGGCGGGGGGCTGGTGCCCCTGGTGCACCACATAGCTGTCCACCAGCCCCTCCTCTTTGCAGTACGCCCCAGGCGGCCAGTGAGGAGTGGAGGCACCCCCACCTGGGCTGCCCCGGGGCCCCTGGTCATTACCCCCGGGTCATGGCTGTTTCCCACCCAGGGAGCTGCCCTCTGGTATCACCCCGCGTGGCCTGCAGTCCACGTCGGGGCCCCACCGAGAGCTCCCTCACCTAGAAGCTCGCGTCTGCAGCCTTGGCCCTGCACCCCAGGCGCATCCTGCCCTGGCCAGTCCTCCAGGCCAGGCAGAGGCCACCGGTCACACAGCAGCCTAGCATGGCTGCAGGCACCGCTGGCGCCCCGACAGCCAGGCAGGCGGGCCCTCCCAGCTAGCCACGCGTCCTCTGAGCGGCCACAGATACCCACCTCGTGAGGCGTCCAGGCGTGTCGTCCAGGTGTGCCGCTCCGCTGCAGGCGCGCAGTAGCTGCTGTGTTCTGACTGGTGCATGGCCCCTGTGCACAGCCTGGCATAGGTCCCAGCCTGAGAGGTGCGAAGTCCCCAGGGAGGGAAGGGCCCAGGACGCTGCCCAGAGCTCCGTGCTGAGGGAGTGGTCGTTCTGCCTCAGGCCCCAGGTAGAGGACGGCGGATCCTCTGCGTCAGGCTCGTGGGGCCTTGGCCTGTCCCGGGGGGTGGAGGCCGGCTCTGCTGGGCTGCTGTGGCCCAGGAAGGTCGCCACAGGGGGCCTCCCAGGTGTCTGAGGGTGGCCAGTCGGAGCAGGCGTCCTAGGCTGAGGCTCGGGGACCCGCTGCTTGGTGGTCCTGGTCCTGGTGGGCCCTCTCCTACGGCAGCCCGCTGCAGGGCAGGTGAGGTGGAAGCTGCCCTTGCCCACAGTGGACCAGGGTTCCCGGGAAGGAGGCAGCAGCCCTGACTGTCCTTTCCTCGTCCCTGAGGACTTGGGGCCAGAACTCAGCCCCAAGCCCCAGGCCCTTTGCACTGGTTGGGGCCTCCCTGTGTCCCTTCGTGCCTTGCCTTTCCTGCGTGGCTCTCAGCCCAGATCTCTGCTCCCCTGGACACTGGCTCTTGCCTCACCAACAGGCCTGGCCTGCTCTCCCCATCCTGTCAGGCCTGGCTGTGGGTGGCCCTGCACACACGCCTCTGGGGGACCTGTCCTCCCTCCATGGCCTCCCGGCCCCCTTGCTCTGGCGTGGCCCTGGGGGCCTGGCCCCGGACAGGGCAGTTCAGAGGCTTTCCCTATGGGTTCACGGGCATTGGTGCCCGGTACCTGGCGCCTGGGCCGTGGCTGTACAGGCGGGGAGCTCCCGCTGCGAGGCCCAGCGTGCGGTTGGGCCAGAGGGCACCTGAGCCCTGCTGCGGCCTCCACGGGCCCCGAGCCAGAGGCCCCGAGAAGCAGCCTGGTGTGGTCAGAAAGCCACAGCGAGGGCCACCTGCCCTGGGGTCACCTGTCTCTGCTGATGGCTCCAGAGGCTGTCCCTTGCCTCAGCCTCCCTGGCGCCTGCCATGAGTTCCTGAGAGGCCTGGTGCAGCTGGGGCTCACGTGGCTCCGCAGCTGGGCTCAGACGGCCACAGGGAGCCCAGGTGGAGGCCCTCGTGGAGGCCCTCATGGCGGAGATGCGCCTCCTGAGCGGGCTGGGAGGAGGTGTGCTTGTGAGCCGTCCGTGGGCGACGGCAGGCGCCCAGGTCCCCTCGTGTCCTGGGAGCGGGTCTGTGGGCCCGAGACTGGGAAGCGGCTTGTTCCCGGAGCCTCTCCCCGAGTGTCCACTTCCTCCTGCTGTGGAAGCAGGTACAAGCTGGGCCTCAGTGGACATCAGAGGCTCCTCCGAGGGGCTGTGGCCTTCTGGGCAGCGTGGCCCCATTGGTGTCAGGGGTGCCAGGCGAGGTATTTCCCCACGATGTGGCCGGAGCCTGATGAGGACCCTGGTGTGCCCAGGGTGGCTCCCTGCCTGGGCTGTGCCCTGCGTGGCCAGGTCCTTGTAGCTGGTCTTCTGCTCTCCCTGCTGCTCAGCAGACCCTGAGGACCATCCAGTCGGGCAGAGTGGCCAGGGCACTGTGGGGAGGTTGGGCAGTGTGCCGGTCAGTTCCTCTCCCTCGTCTGCTGCCCCACTTGCCCCAGGGAGGGTGTGAGGAGCTGCTGGGAGGGGGACCAGGCAGGCCCTGCAGCAGGAGCTTGTTTCTCTGAGAAACAGGGAGGGGAGCTGGGCCCGGATCAGGGTCCCTCAGTGGCCCCTCCTGCAGTGCCCTCCGGGGTGGGGCTGCAGCCAGGTTCAGGGTCACTGGGAGGAGCCCTGGGGCTCTGGAGCTGGCAGGCCCCTGCTGGCCACCCTGTGCCACAGACACCTGTCATCTGGCGGCTCTGCCTCGGCCCAGGTCAGTTGGAGGCGGGGCGTGTCCCCCCCCCCCAGCTGTGAACACACGCGGGACCCCTCGGCTTTCCCCTGCTGCCGGCTGCCACGCTGCGGGGTCTCTGCCTGGTTCCCTGGTCTTCCTGCCCGCCTGGCCCTGGACAGGCCTACCCCTGCTGGTGGGGCGTGGGGAGCAGCATCTCCTGTCGGGGCTCCAGGGGAGGTGGCCGGGGTGGGCTGTGGCCTGCGCCCGTGGACCTAGGGCTGCTCTGGGCAGCCCTGCTCAGTCTCTGGCCTTGTGAGGCGGGTGAGGGCCCTAAGGAGGTCACACACCAGAGCACCTTGTCTCAGCCAGTCCTCAGAGGGTGACGCGGTCGGTGTCTGTCACTGTCGCGCTGCTGGGCCCCCTGGTGCTGAGGGCAAGTCCCCGTGGGGCTGGGGTTGGAGAACCAGTCGGCCTCGCCTCGTGAGAGGTGGTGTTCGCTGTAGGGGTGAGAACAGAGCCCCCCCAGGGACCCCACCCTGGGCACGGTGGCCTCCGCAGCCGGCCCCACCCCGCCTCCCTCCACACCTTTCTCCAGACCCGCCGGGCTTCTCGACTGGGCACACGGGCGTCTGACGGGCGTCTGACGGGCGTCTGATGCGCGGCTGTGGCTTTCCGGTGCGAACAGAGCTCGCTTTCCACTCCTGCCCTCCGCCCGCTGACAGGAAGCCCCCGCTGGCAGCGCCAGCCCTCGTGCCCTCACAGTAGTTCCCCAGGGGGCCCTGCCATCCCCCCCCCCCGCAGGGCCTGTAGGGCCTGGGGCAGCCCCGGAGTGGTCGCCCTGAGAGGCTGAACCCGCTCCACACCTGCCCAGGTGGCTGTGTGGCAGCTTGAGAGCAGGTTCTGGAAACTGCCCACAGCAGGGTTTCTGCACCCGCCAGGTCCTGGCCCAGAGGAGAGGGGGTCTCCTGCTCCTCCTGAGCCCAGCCTGCCCTCCTGGCGACCCTGCCCTGGGAAGCAGGGTCCTGCTGCCCCCCACAGGACTAGCTGCTGACAGGGTTTCCTCCAATGTCCCTGGAAGGTAGGAGGAGCCCTGCATCTAGCACTCTGTCCCTGGCAAGGGAGCCTCTCTCCAGGCCCCCAAGTTGGACCCTGGCTCTGCTGCCCCGAGGCCCTCCCTGGGTCCGGAGAGCCGGCCCCGCGTCATGCCTGCTCTGGCGCCAGGCTCAGGAAGGACAGTCGGTCTCCTGCCTTTTTGCTCTGGAAAGACCCTGTGTCTGTTGGTTTGCAGATGAAATGTCCCTCAGGTTTGGAGCCTTGGCTCAGGGACATCTGGGAGGTCGCTGGCTTTTCCACGTTGACTGGGCCGGGAGCACTGGTGTCTCTGGTTCCAGGGGCACGTGTGGGGCACTCGGGAGCCGGAGCTGGTGCTTAGGACAAGCTAGGGTGGAGGGCGCACCTCCCAGCTCCGACTGCAGGCCCCCAGGGCCGTGCCTGTCGAGCCTGTCTTGCTTGGCGGTAGACAGCTGAGACGTCTGCTCTCTAGCAGAGTGGTGGCAGTGGCCACGCCGGGCACTCTGCGGTCTCCTCGCCCACAGGCAGCGTCACATCGGGTCCGTGCTTGGCCTCAGCAGGTGCCACGGCCCGGTGCTGGGTCAGCCCCATCCCTGCGTGGGCAGGACAGCAGCTCCCTCTAGGTCTGTGCAGGAGCACAGCATGCCATAGGAGGTGGCGTGAATGGACGAGGCCTCTGTGGAGGCCAGAGCCTGCAGCTGTGGGGTGAGGTCACCTCGTCACACCGCACAGGCACTGCTCTGTTCCCGTGGGGATGACGGTGGCCTTTCTGCCCAAGGCCTCCGGAGCCGCGAGCTGGGCTCTCGGTGCTCCACGTGCCACGTGCCTGTGTGCCCACAGGGCTTCTCGTGGCCCGGAGCGGTGGTGGCCCAGCAGTGCCAACGGGGCCTTTTGTGTTGATCGCAGGTGTCCTCTGAGCCCCCGGCCTCCATGAGACCCAAAACGGATGCTGCCTGCTCTCAGCCCCCCGCGTCCCCTGAGAAGGACAAGCAGTCCAGCTGGCTGCGGACCTTGGCTGCCTCCTCCAATAAGGTGCTCCACCAGGGCCTGTGGGGTCCCTGGGAGGTGGACCTGGCCTGGCCTCTCCGTCCGCTGACCGTGCAACTCTCTTGACAGGGCCTGGGCTGCGTTCACCCTCGCCAGCGCCTCTCTGCTTTCCGACCCTGGTCCCCTGCAGTGTCCACAAGTGAAAAAGAGCTCTCCCCCCACCTCCCGGCCCTGATCCGAGACAGGTGAGTGCCCGACCTGCGCCTCTGGCCGGGGCCCTCGGGTGCCAGCGAGCTTCCCACAGCTTCCCGGGCTTCCCCGTGGCTTGTCCACGGTCCAGCCCTGCCGGGCACCAGGCTGACTGAGGGTCAGCGTGGGGAGAACGTGCCTCCTGGACCCCCTGGGACTGTCATGGTGCTGGCCCTGTGTGGAGGGCGGGCGGCCCTGGGCGCGGGGCCCCTTCCCAGCCCACGCCTGCCATGCCCTTGGCAGCTTCTACTCCTACAAGAGCTTCGAGACGGCTGTGGCCCCCAATGTGGCCCTCGCGCCACCAGCCCAGCAGAAGGTGGTGAGCAGCCCGCCGTGCACCGCTGCCGTCTCCCGGGCCCCCGAGCCTCTCACCTCGTGCATTCAGCCGCGCAAGCGGAAGTTGACCACAGACACCCCAGGAGCTCCAGAGACAGTGGCACCCGTCGCTGCCCCCGAAGAGGACAAGGACTCGGAGGCCGAGGTCGAGGTTGAGAGCAGAGAGGAGTGTAAGTTCCCTTCGGTGCTTCCTGCAGGCAGCACCCTGGGCAGAGCCTGCTGGGCCGTGTCCTGGGCATCCCCAGCCCCCCTCGAGCACCCCTGACTTCAGCCTGTCTTCCCCAGTCACCTCCTCCTTGTCCTCGCTGTCCTCGCCGTCCTTTACCTCGTCCAGCTCTGCCAAGGACCTGAGTTCCCCAGGAGTGCACGCCCCGCCCGCGGCTGCCCCGGATGCTGTGGCCCCCGTGGACACCCCGAGCGGGCTGGAGGCGGAGCTGGAGCACCTCCGGCAGGCCCTGGAGGGCGGCCTGGACACCCGGGAAGCCAAGGAGAAGTTCCTGCACGAGGTGGTCAAGATGCGCGTGAAGCAGGAGGAGAAGCTGAGCGCGGCTCTGCAGGCCAAGCGCAGCCTGCACCAGGTGAGCTGGGCAGTGGGGCACTGAGGGACCCCAGGCCCTGGGCACCTGCCTCCCTCCCAGCTGCCTCCTGGGTGCCCTGCGCCTCTGGGGGCCTTCCCAGTGTGCCGAGGTCCTGACGGGGCCGTTTCATCTCCAGAAGTCCCTCGGGGCTTCCAGGGAGGCCCCTGCGGTGGGTTTGGCCACCACATTCCAGCCATAGGCCCGTGTGGAGCCCAGCTCGGGAAGGGCACCCCGTGCAGTGTTCTGCAGGCTGGACTCTTCAGGGGCTGAGACCATCTCTGGCTGGGCACTGGGCGTGAGAGCCGCGGCTGCTGCTGAGCCGCCGCACCCTCCAGGGTCAGCAGCAGACCTCACTGCACTGCGCCCTGGCTGCCTCGCCACTGTGCTATGGTCCCCGCGGGAACCAGGGGGACACAGGCCAGGCAACTGCCTGGGGAGGGAGGCTCGCCCGGCAGCTGGTCCTCACCCTGGCTGGCGTCGTTAGCTCCGGGGGCTCCACCTGCGTGGGCTGTAGCACAACTCGCCCGGGGCCCTGGGAGCTGCAGGGTTTTAGGTGGCCCCGAGTGTCTGCCCTGCCCCCACCACATTGTCCCAGTTCTGGGTGGAGGTGGGACTTCCCACGCGTGCTCAGGAGGCGTCTGCAGAGAAGTGTGAGTCACCAGTGTTCTAACAAGGGGGGCGGCCTGGGCCTGGGGCCTGGATGCTGTGGCCCCACTGTGTGCTGGCCCCCAGGAGTCTGTGGCATGGGCCTCTGGGGGAGGAGGTGTACCCAGCAGTGACGTGGCTGGCTGGGGTCATCTGGGCCTGGTAGGTGTGGACGAGCTCTGGGACGTGGGTGGACGTGGGAGGCAGGGGCTGGCCGTGACCCGGGCCTGCCTGCCCTCAGGAGCTGGAGTTCCTGCGTGTGGCCAAGAAGGAGAAGCTGCGGGAGGCCACCGAGGCCAAGCGCAGCCTGAGGAAGGAGATCGAGCGCCTCCGCGCAGAGAACGAGAAGAAGATGAAGGAGGCCAACGAGTCGCGGGTGCGCCTCAAGCGGGAACTGGAGCAGGCGCGGCAGGTCCGGGTGTGTGACAAGGGCTGCGAGGCCGGCCGCCTGCGGGCCAAGTACTCCGCGCAGGTAGGCAGCAGGGCCCGAGGCGCAGGGACAGACAGGTGCCACCCGATGGCTGAGGGGCTGCGTGGACCCTGGTGGCGGGCCGCCACGTGCCCACGACGGGCAGGGCTGAGTCGCAGGCCAGGCCGAGGGCCTTTCCCCGTCGGGACCCGCGTGGCCCCAGCTCTGAGGGCTCCCTCCTGTCCACGTTCTCTTGGTGGTTTTTTTTTTTTTTTGAGAAACAAGCTCTGAAGCGAGCCCAGGGCGCAGGGAGCCCGTGCCCGGGGTGGAGGGGGACTCTGGTGGATCACAGGACTGGGCCGTACCACCCCAGCAGGCAGGGTGTCCTGGCACGGAGCAGAGCCTTCCCAGATGCGGGCCTTGGGGAGACGGGGAAGGTGCTGCATGGCTTCATGCAAGTGGGCACTAGCTGGCCCAAGCCCTGGGACCAGGGTAGGGCGGGGCTGCTGGCCTGCTGTGCCCGAGCCGCCCTCCAGGCCCTGCCTCGCAGCCCAGGGGCAGAGAGGTGCGGTGGGCACGAGGCAGGTGAACAGGAGCCAGCCCAGGGAGACGGGGCCTCGGGCGAGAGGCCTAGGGCCAGGCATCCCTGCTGACCGCCTGGGTCCCTTTCAGATTGAGGACTTGCAGGTGAAGCTCCAGCACGCGGAGGCGGACCGCGAGCAGCTGCGGGCAGACCTGCTGCGGGAGCGCGAGGCCCGGGAGCACCTGGAGAAGGTGGTGAAGGAGCTGCAGGAGCAGCTGTGGCCGCGGCCCCGCCCGGAGAACACGGGAGGCGAGGGCAGTGCCGAGCCGGAGCCCTAGCTGAGCGCCGCCCGCCCGTGTCGGGTGCGGACACAACTCGGGGCAGCGGGCCGCAGGTGGGGTGCAGCCCCCAGCACAACGTCTCTTCTGTGCCTACTACCAAGTGAGTGTTGGCGCCACGCACTGTCGGGATCCACTGCAGAATCCCCACTGGCCCAGTGCCGGGGAGCAGCCGCGGCGCAGCCTCTGTGGCCGGAGGTTCTAACGTGGACACTTTTGTTATAAGCTATTTAAAATCCACAAGGAGACTTGATACTCAGAAAGCCAACACGTTTTTTAAAAGACTGACTGCGGAGCCCCGGCCGTCGCCATGTGGGGCCCACGTGGCGGGCGGTGTGTGCCCGCCCAGAAGCCATCACCGCGCGTCTGCGCCCGCGGCCGTGAGGACAGCAAGGGTTTTTCTTCAGAGTCTATTTTTTCAGCAACAAGGACCCAGGTCTTCCTGCTGCTGCCAGGAGGAGCAGGGAGAGCGCCGCGAGCCGGACGAGCCCAGCACTGCCCGCCTTACGCCGCCCCTGGCCACCCCACCCCCCCGCCATGCCGCTGCCCCAGGCCCCAGGAAGCAGAGCCGCGTGGGCGCGGGACCCGCCAGCCCTGGGCTCCTCTGCCCCCAGCTCCACCACCCAGCGCCCCCCTGCGAGGTGCGGGCCCCGGGCAGGCGTGGCGTGGCCAGGCAGGAGCACCTGGGCCGCGGGAGCCTCTCCAGTCGGCCTTGGGGCCCCGTTTGGGGACTGAGGCTGCAGCATCGGAACAAAACACAGCATTATTTACTTTTTTATTTGTTCATTTAAATGTATACTTAGAACTGCACTTTGTCAGAACCTGCCCTGTCTTTCTACTCCCGTTAACTAAGGTTTTTACCGATTTCTAGAGCAGTTCAAACCCTAAGTGCTGAGTGCTGGGAACCCCTCTGGTGCTTGGTTGAACAAGGGAATCACAAGAAACGAATCGCAGAAACTGAACTTGGGGGTCGCTCTGTGCCTTCCAGCGTCTTGTACAGCCAGCCCGACTCGTCTTCTCACCCCCACAACATCGTCTCAGCAGCGACTGAACCTGCCACTGTCAGAATAGGTTACTTGCATTTATTCCAAATAATCTCGTTTGCCCTCAACTGTTATGCAATTGTATAAGGTTTCTATGCCCAAGCTTGAAGGATGATTTCCCAGTAGACAGAGGCGGCCACCCTCCGAAGTTGTGGTCTTCGTTACGTGGGCGATGGCACAGGAGTCCGCTCGAGTCCTGGCGCCCAGGCCCTGCACGCGGGGGAGGCAGGGACCCCCGCGTGCAGGGCCGAGGGCCTTGGAATCGCCCAACGCCGCCGGCAGCGACCAACAAAGACCAGAGACTGCTAAGCCCTGTCGCCCGGGTGACGAAATTGCCTGTGGGGTCTTGCCCTTGGTTTACTGAGGGGGCCCGGTGGCTGCCGGGACCCCCTTGTGAAGTGCAATGCAAAGGGACATCATGTATAGGCAGCGTTTGTTTGGGGTTTTTCTTTGGCTTTTCTTTTCCTTTTGCAGTTACGAGACCTGTATGCATGGGGTGTCGCGCCCTGCCGTAGGTAGACCCGTCCATGGGCATTATTACCGTGTCTTCTTGTAAAGGGTCCGTTTTGTTACGCAGCACGCAGAACGCTGTTTCCAACCATGTTTTTCCAGAATTGTGTTTTTTCAGTCATTTCTTGAAGGGAAACTAAAGGATTCAGTTGGAGCAAAGCTTTAAGTGTGTGGCGTGCTTGTGTGTGGCTCTTTCTCGCCAGGTCTGAGGATTGCAGTGTGCTGGGCCCCGGAGGGACACGCTGTTCTCAGCCGCTTTGGGGCAGGGCCTCCTGGCCCTGCCTGGTCACCCTGGTACCCAGGCCCTCTTCCAGGATGGGATGTGCTGTGACGTGGTGGAACTCCCGCGTGCCAGCTGGCCGCGGGGAAGGTCCTGTGGTCTCGCGAGTCTGTCCCACCTGGGCCCAGGCCTGCCACCACTTCCTGCCAGAGCCAGTGGGCGGTAGGATGGGGTGGGCAGGCTCCTTCACCAGCAGCTTGTGCCCGGGCCTTCCTGGGCAGCTCGGCTGCCTCTGCCTGGCTCCCCGGGTCCCTGCCCCGGGTGAGTGGGTGGGGCGCTGGGTGGTCCCTGCCGGTTCCCTCCAGGGGCAGCCCTGCTGCGGCCCCTCACCTGGCCCCCGACCCCCGTCAGTGAGGTACAGTGAGCTTGTCTTCATGAAGAGGGAGAAGAGGTATCTTGCGTTGGCTGTTGACTCTCCCTGTGTGTAGCCACCGTCGGGGACTGTGTGGCCTCGTGGTTTCTCTGCGGAAGGAGATTGTTAACGAGGAAAAACAACAGCAATAACATTCGTATTCGGAGAGCAGCTGACCGCCCCGCCGCCCCGCTCTCCCCCCGGACCAGCCAGTGTGGAGCGGCCGGCGTGTGAACACGCCTCTTCTCACGCCCTGTTTCATACCTGTGTATGGCGGGTCCTTTTTAGAGACGTTTCTTACCTGTTATCGTCTTATTTTCTGGGTTGTTTTTAACTGAGGGAAAAGATGCTCATCCGCTGGAGGGACGGAGCAGCCCCGGGCGCCTCCAGCCAGCCCCCCGGCCCCCGGGACCGCCCCCACCCTGGCGGGAGGCGCCCTTCTCCGCTCAGGCAGGATCGCGGAAGCAGACCCCACCTCCACCTTATAACCTGCACCCGCACCCTGTCCTATGCTGCTGCTAATGACAGTCGATGGCTTCTCTGCTATTGGAAAACTATTTTTATGTAATTAATGTATGCTTTCTTGTTTATAAATGCCTGATTTTAAAAGGAAAAAGACGCTTGGCATCTCTCTCTCTCTCACTGTGTACCTGTCAGCCCTGCCCCCACACACGGACGGCCTGGTGCAGCAAAGGACCGAGGGCGCTGCGGGCAGCCGTGCTTGTGCCCCCCAGGCCCTCGGGGCCAGTGCAGGTCTGCCCTGACCTCCCGTGCACTTGGGCCATGGGTCCTTTGGACGTCAGCTGGAGCCCTGGCCTGGTGCTCCGGTGGCTTGGCCAGCCTGGGCTTGGGACCCGCAGTGGGCAGAGAAGGGCTGAGAGGAGACCCTGGCTGGCCAGGCCTCCACGAGGAGCTGCCGGATAGTGGCCTCTGACCCTGGGTCCAGGAGGCTGCCCTGAGGAGCGAGCAGTGATGTGTACAGAGCCCACTTCACCAAGGGGGGGACTCACCACAGGGCCCTGGGGCTCAGCCGTCACCTTTGACACTTAGCCACCCAGGTCCAGCCTCCCCAGCCTGGCCTAGCCCCTCATCAGAGGTCATCTAACCTCTTTCAAGCAGTGGTTTGGGGAAGCTCAGCCCATCCCCTGGCAGGACTCCTGGGTCCCCTTCGTCCCCAGCCCAGGGCCAAGAGAAACCGCCCTGCCCTGCCCTGGGAGGGCCCACCCTGGGAGCTGTGGGGAGAGGGGTGCAGGGTGGGCTCTAGTCAGGGTCATCCCCACCCCTTGCCATGGAGCTGGGAGAGCCCACCGTCCTGGCCTGGCCTCCCATGCAGACCAGGTCCTGGTCGGGGGACTGTGGGTCCCAGAAGAGAGCGTTGGGCCCACCCGCCAGGGGTCACGTGTGCTCTGTGGCCTGGGTGTGAGCTGGGGCCACGTCCGTCTGCAGCAGTGGGAACTCGGGGCCTGCTCTGCCCAGTGCTGCCCACGGGGCCACCCAGGAGCTGTGGATGGGTGCACGGCAGCGGGCCATCTCCACAGCCCAGGGGGACTTGCCACCGGGATTCCCCCGGCACCGTGCCCGCAGGGCCGACGGGCAGAGCCGAGGGAGGACAGAGGGTGGGCAGCTGGGGTCCAGTGCGGCAGGGCTCAGAGGCGTGGTGGGCAGGAAGCTGCCGGTGAGGCCGTCCTGGGGAGGCTACGTGCAGCGAGGGCACCCTGCCTGCCAGGGTCTTGGGCTGGGCACCACAGGCTCTGGCGCCCCAGACCCAGGGTAGGTGCCAGGGCCCCTCAGGGCCTGCCTGCATGCTGCAGGGGTGCCCGGGGGCAGGGGGCAGGGAGGCGGGGTGGGGGAAGCTCGGCCCCTGCTCGGGGCCCCAGGCTCAGGAGCCCACTATCCACCCCACCGGGGCCGACGCCTGGCCCCTGCGGCAGCCGCTCTGCACCCTCTTCCTGGCTGGGGTCTGGGTCCGGGACCCCCAAGACCTGGGCAAAGGTGAGCCTGGGCTGGGAGGCAGCGTGGGGGGCGGCCCTCCAGCTGGGCCCTAGTTCCCGTCCCTGCCCTGTGACTCCCGTCCCAGTTTCCATTTCTGTCTTGGTCACCAACAGCTGCGCCCCCCCCCCCCGGCCACCCTAGGTCACAGCTGTGCCCGTCTCCCCTCCTGGAGCCCCAGTCTGTGGTTAAGGGGGCTGACTGCGGCCCACCGACGGCGTGCCCCTGGCCCCTGCCCCCCGCCCAGTGGGGTCTACGTGACAGCCTGTGCCCTGGGTGTGCCCTGGGGTCCTGGGTGCCCAGTGGTGGTCAGCAGCCCTGCTGCTTGGCTGCTACTGGAGGAGGGCACTCTGAGCTGGATGCCCCCGGGCTGGGAGGGCTCCACCCCCTGCCCTGACCAACCCAGGTGTCCAGCCTCGGCCCGGCACCTGCACTAACGACCCCACGTCCAGCCTGTCCCCGGAGACGAGGCCCAGGCCCCACCACACGAGACTGAGGGGAGGACCTCCACCTAGGACCTGTGGAACGGTCACCTGCAGGAAGGTGGACATGCTAAGGAAAAGGGACCCAGGGACAGTCTTCCCTGAGGAAGGGGCAGGGTGGTGACCCAGCAGGGCTGGCCTGGGAGGACACTACCCACCATGACCAAAACCCACTCTGCTCCCGTGACCCTGGGGAGGGGCGGGCACAGGACATTTGAGGACTGGATGCCTGCCCTCCTCTGCCACCCCGTGGCCTCTGACGCACATGGCCATCTGTGACCAGGCCTCGCCAGGTGGGTGGAGGCCTCAGAACCCAGGGCACCCGGCCCGGAGCAGGTGGCCCACTGCAGGCGGGGGACAGGCCAGGGAGCCCGCCAGCCCGGCTAGTCTTTGCAGCATCCTGTGCTGGGCCAGGAGTCCAACCAGGCCGGGCTGGACTTTCCGGCTCCCGTGGCTGGGCCTGGCAGCCTTCCCGGGCAGGAAGCCGGGTCTGGGCTCTCGCCCATGGTGCTCCTGCTGCACAGGGACCTGGTCCTGAGACCCGGGGACCGGGCACCCAAAAGAGAGAGCTCCGTGTGGGGCCCCTCCGCAAAGACCCCAGCCAAGCACCCGTTCTGGGTCAGACCCAAATAACAGCGTCCCTGAGCCCCTGGTCCCTGAGCCCCTGGTCCAGGGCCGGCTGACGTCTACCCTCCCTGCAGCCATCCCAGGCCACTCTAGGACGGGGGCCGTGTGCTGAGCCCCAGCTTGGAGGGGGGAGCTGCAGTGGTCAAGGCCTCACTCTGCTTGTTCAGGACAGGACAGAAGGGGACGGCATGAGGGCTGCTGCCCCCTGGGGCCCCACTGTGCCTAGCAGGCTGCCTCGCGCAGACGGCCCTGGGCCAGGCGAGCTGACCCCAGGGCTGGGGCCCCGCCGACAGCAGGCTCTGCCCAGGACTTGGGACACTTCACCCCGCTTGGCAGGGGACACCCTGCCTAGAGTGCCCTACGGTGCTTGGTGGCTTCCTGGGGCCACTCCCGAACCTGAGCTGACAGCTCAGGGTGCAACAGATAGAGTGTCGTACCCCATCCCGAGGGCCAGGGACACCCAGCCCAGAAAGCTCTGCCGTGGGGCCTGGGCCCCCCGCCCTGGCTGCACCCTGGCCTCACAGCGCCCCCGCAGTGTGCCCATCTCAGGGAAGGACACTGTGTGATGTCACCCAGGAATCGTGCACACCCCAGATTCCCACTCCCTCTGGCCATGGGTGAGGGAGTCACCAGCCTGGACAGTCCTGCTCTTGGGTGACAGGTCCAGGAGGGCTCAGTCGACCCGTGAAGGGAGTCACCTCCACGGGCAGACAGCGGGTGGCCCTTCCTGTCCGGTACAGCTGCCTGCTCCCTGAGCCCACCTTTCCTAGGCCGGCAGGGGTAGCTGGGGGCTGGGGTCTTAGTGGCTCCAACCACAGGAGCCCCCACATCACAAAGTTTGCAGAGAGGGACCCCAGAAATACCTCTCCTTCTGGGACCCCACCCTGCCCCCTCGCCTCTATCGGGGAGGTGACCCCATGATACCCGCGCACCTGTCCTCTGTACCCACAGCTTGCTTCTCCCCTCAGGGCCATCCTGGGCCCACTGCCCACTGAGACCCCAGCCCCCACGGCCTGGACCGCTCCTCCCATCCTGGGGACCTCTTTTCGTTACTGCCCCAGCTCCAGGCTGAACTCCCCTCCCATCTGCCCCACACCCAGCTTCCTCTGGCCAGTGCCTAACTGTCCCCGAGTGAGGGCTACTGTGACACCCTCCACAGATCCCCAGTCGAGGTCAGTGTAGCTGATGAGACCCAGGAGGGGCAGCCTGGGCTTCAGAAGCCAGGCAGACGTCAGGGAGGGCAGGCCCACCCATGCCAGGTGAGGGTGGCAGGGCACGGAGCCGGCCTGGGCCTGTGACAGCCTGGCTCTACCACCTTGGCGAGAGCTTCCTCCAGGGGAGGCTTCCTAGGGGCGGCCGCAGGCCGGGCAGTAGGGAGCCAGCCGCCCAGGGTCGGCCCAGCCAGGGCTGGGTCCTGGCTTCCCCTGTTGGCACTGAGCAAGTGGACCGTGCCCGGGAGCCAGAGGTGCCAGGACCCGGTGTCGGGGCCCATCCCTGCTGCAGGCCCAGGATCCAGGGAGGCCTGCCGCTGGCCCTGGTGGCTGGGGTCTCAGTGGGCAGGTGGCCCTGAGGGGCTCCCTCCACTCAGGCCCACCCCAGTGGGGCTCTGGAGATGTGTCACTCGGGGGCTCCCCTGTCCAGGGTTGGGGTGAAGGTACCTGCGGGAGGAAGTGTCCCTTCCTATCCATGCACATTGTCCTCAAGATTGGCACTGTCCCCCTGAGAGCCACAACTGGCTAGGCCTTGCCGGGGCTGTCCAGCTGACCATGGGCAGCCTTATTTATGGTCTTTATCCTTGGCCGTGACAAAGGTCAGCCTGTGTGCTCCTCAGAGACCTGAGTTCCCATGCCAAGAGAAGCTCAGAAGGCGCCACTCTGCTGGATGTGGGTGGCCACCTGGGCCCTACTTCCTACTGTCCCCAGGTCCCCACAGGGCTTCCCCAAGGCATGCCGAGGGCCTCTAGTCCTGGGTCTGGGGCCTCAGCCCAGGGCCACCAGGGGCCACAGGCAGCCTCTGCCCACCTCCTAGGGCTTCCTGGCCTTCATGTCCCTCTTGGCAGTGCCCCCCAGGGTCTGCCCGCTCAGCTCTGGGTGGCTCTCGCTGCCCTCAAGAAGCGGGAGCGGGACGGGGCAAGGGCCGGGCAGCTCCTGTCACGGAGAGTCGTTTGCTGGCCAGGGGTCATGCTGAGACAGGCCTGGTGGCTGCCCACAACACGGCCGGAGGACGGCGGGCTCCCAGGCAGGCAGTGGGCTGGCAGGGGCCGGCCGGGCTGCTCAGAAACCAGTCTGGCAGGCTGGGCACCCTCCAGGAAGCCCTGCCTGGGAGGCGCCCAGGCTCCACACAGCTGGCCTCATCTCCTTCTGGCACTGACACCAGGCAGGCTGCCCAGGCTGCAGACAGGACTCCGGGAGGCCTCCCCTGGGAGTGTCCTGAGTGACCAGTCTGGCCAGCACAGAGGCTGGGAGGAGCCTCCTGTGCCAGGTGGCCCAATAAGAAGGTGGCAGGGACTAGACAGACCTGTCCAGCTCCTGTCCTGGGCTGCGGCCTGCTCAGGCTGTCCTCTGCTGACCCCCTGTGCGTCTCGTGGTCTGCAGGGTGGCTGAGGCCTTGCTGGGAGCGGGTTGGGTGGTGGTGGGGGGGGGCAGGCACCCCTCCCTCCCTCCCTCTGAGTCCCTCTCCCTTGGTCGTCTGTCATCACCCTCCCCACAGAGACCACAGAGGACGCTCCTTCCTTCCCATCAACGCATATCATCAAGGGGTCCAGTGAAGGGGCTGTTCCCCTCCCTGCGGGGGTCACAAATCAGGAGAGGGGCACAGGGGAGGACTCAACAGAGCCTGGGAACTGGATCCCCTGCCCAAGACCCTCCTGGGGCAAGAGCTCCTCGGGGTATTCTGGGGGTACAAAGGTCAACTCATGTCTCATGCCCACCCCTGTCCCGGTTCCCAGGGGAGGCACCCAGAGGCCCTGCCTGCACCCGCCCCTGGGCCTGCACCCGCCCCTGGGCCTGCACCCGCCCCTGGGCCTGCACCCGCCCCTGGGCCTGCACCCGCCCCTGGGCCTGCACCCGCCCCTGGGCCTGCACCCGCCCCTGGGCCTGCACCCGCCCCTGGGCCTGCACCCGCCCCTGGGCCTGCACCCGCCCCTGGGCCTGCACCCGCCCCTGGGCCTGCACCCGCCCCTGGGCCTGCACCCGCCCCTGGGCCTGCACCCGCCCCTGGGCCTGCAGGCCAGGGGCAGGCCCGGCCCACCTCATGCTCAACCCCACCAGCCTAGGGGCGGCCGACTACCATCAGCTCCCATCCAGCTATGCTGGCAGGCTGACTGCCACCTGGGCCACCCCGGGCCACCTGGGGTGAGACGGGAGCTATGTCAGGCCTGGCCTGGCTCCCCGGGAATCAGTGCTCAGACCAAGATGGGCCAGAACCAGAGGGCAGCTGTGACAGGCCACACCCTGGACCTGGTCCTCCCCAGAACATGATCCTCCTCCTGGACACGGTCCTCTTGCCTGGACCCGGTCCTCCCCCTGGACATGGTCCCCCTGCCTGGCCCTGCCCTAGGCTGAGCACTCAGTTGCTAGTTCTGGCCACTGTGGGTGGGCCGTGGGAGAGTGGCTCCCACAGGGTGGGCCAGGCGGACTCCTGAGTGGGCCCACCAGCTGACGGCCTGTGGGCGAGAATGCACCATCCCCACAAACCCCAGGACGGCGAAGGGCCCTCCGGATGAGTTGCCAGACCTCCGAACTGCCCAAGAGGTTGCCTGGACCCGAGGGGACCCTGGCTGCCTCCCTGAGTCCCCAGGGCCTGCGCTGCTGGCCGGGCTGGCCCCAGGGAGCCCTGCCCTCTCCTGGGGGCATGCTGCAGACCTGGGTGGGAGGGACCCTGAGCTGCACAGCTGCCTGGCCCACCACCACCCCTTCCTGGTCCACAGCTGGGGCAGGACCCTGCCCCTCTCGGCCCCCTTGCGGACCCGCTCTTCTCCCTCACCTTCTGCGTCCGGGACAGAGCCCTTCTCCTCTGGCCTCTTCCATTGTCGGAGAATTGAAAATTTGCATGTATTTAGTTTGTGGGGAAGTTTCAAGGTGGGGCTGAGGTGGACGTGGTCTTCTGGCCCCACGGGGGTGCTGGCCAGGCCCAGAGTTGGACTGAGCTGGAAGAGGCAGAGCCCGTCCACGGCCACCTCTGCTGTCGTCACTGGGACCCCTTTGGCAGGGGTTGAGGGACAGCCAGAGGACAACCTGGCAGTGAACAGCCACCTCGGTGGCTCCAGGCTGGGAGCAGGAGGCCCTGGGTACAGTCTCGGCCGAGGGGCAGAGGACCGAGTGTCCTGCCTGAGCCCCCCATGCTCTGAGGCCCACAGGCAGGTTTGGGTGGCTGCTGGCCCTGGGAAGGAGGAGGTGTAGAGGGCCTCCTTCCTGCAGAGCCGCGGCCTGAGCCTGCAGGACCGGGACTGGCCTCTTGTTCCCAGGGGAGCCCTCTGGAGGCGCAGACCCGCCCCCGTGCCTCCGGGGTGGAGCAGTGGCTCTGAGCTTCCTGCCGTGGGTTTGTGACTTTAAAAACCACGCATGCTTTGGGGGAATTAAATACCAAAGGACGCTCTCCACACGCTGGATGCAGCAGCTGCTGCCGTTCCCAGCAATTTTTCCTTCCTAAATTGAAACATCATTTTCTTTGTTTTTCTTTGGACAGAAATGTGGTTTCATCTTGAAGCAGAAAAAAGAAAAAGCTGCAGAGCACCTCTCGCTGTGTCTGAGGGGAGACCGGGCAGAGGGTGCCCAGGGCAGTCACGTGGGGGTTGGCGGGTGTGGCCCCGAGTCGCCCGCACGGCTCCCCACCTCCTGGCCCTCCTGGTTCCTCGGAGGCAGATGGCCAGGTGGGTGCAGCCCAGGTGTGGGGGGCGCTGAGTGCAAGGGAGTCTGAAACCCCACCGACGGCCGAGGAGGCTGGTGGCCGGTGCCCAGGGTCAGGCACGGGAGCCTGATGCCTTGGTGGAGAGGGGCTATGGCCTGTGGGTGGCCCAAGGTTGGAAATGCCACCTTGCCCTGGAGAAGGACTGCCTGCCCTGCTCCCCGTGGGCGGGTGCACCTGGGGCTCAGCTCTGCTCACCCCAGAGCCACGGGGTGCTGGGCCTCTCCAGATGAGGCTGCTGTGCAGGCAGGTGGAGGCAGGTGTGTGGGGCAGGAGAGCATGGCCCAGGGCAGCATCCTGCCCCTTGTGGGCACAGGGGACAATTGTTGGGGTAGGGACAGGGGGCTGTGGCTGGGGATGGAGAGCCACCTCGCAGAGAGCTGGCAGGAGCTGGGTTTGGATGGGCCCCTGTGGCCTACTCCTCCCTGGGGGAGGTGGTGCATGGCCAGCTGAGCAGCTGGCTGCCGGCAGTGACCAGGAGAGCAGGCATCAGGCGGAGGCGGTGAGGCAGCGCACAGACGGCCAGCATATAGGGCCTGCACGGAGTCCAGGAGGGCACGGCCAAGCCAGGAGGCCCTTCCAGGGGTCATCCAGGTAGACCGAGTGGCCAACTTCCCTGGGTCTCCTCAGTGGCCAACATGCCCTTCAGGGGCAGCAGTGAAACCCCTGGACGACCCTCCTTTATCACCGCGGCAGGTGGTGCCCAGACACACTGCCTGCTGCTGCTGCAGCCTGACCTGGCATGGGTGGGCAGTGCCTGGCAGAGGCAGCTGGGCCACCCCTGTCCCCAGCCTGAGCTGGCAGAGAATTCGAATGCAGGCTTCTGGCCTGGGCAGGGCCTGGATGGGGCAGATGTGCAGGCCTCAAAGGGCATTGGCCAAGCAGCAAAGGCCCCAGTTACGGGGTGCAGAAGTGACCCCACTTGTCCTGTGGGACCTCTCTGACTTCCCAGCTCGGTGCTGGCCAGCTCCACCCACCTGTGCACCTGGGAGGGCCATGCACGTGCCACTCAGGAGCTGGTGTGGAGTGCTTTATTGAAGCCAGTGGCCACGGGACTCCCGTGGGCAGCCCTGCACACCCAGGCTGCTCAGGCCACCCGGGGACATGGGACATGGGCTCCTGGGGAGGCAGCAGGAACTTGCCTTCCAGACGAAGGTGGCCTCCGAGGTGCTGCGCTCTTAGGTGTGTCACGAGCTGCCTCTGGCTTCAGGGTCTTGGGGCTTCTGGCCGGTCCCCTTGGCCAAGACCCGCAGGTGTTTGAAGGCAGTGGGCAGTGTGCGGCCCAGGAAGGGCGGGGTGGTCACGTCATTGATCAGGATCACATACTCCCCTGCAGGGAACGGGTGGAGCTGGTCCTGGGGCCCCTGGTGGACACGTCGCCCAGGCTCCTGCCCACCCTGTCCAGGCCCCTCGGCCTGTGATCCTCACCTGCCACCCTGTTTCAGGACCCTGCCCAGTGCCCACCTGGGGCTCCAGGTGTCCTGGGACGCGGCAGCCACCCCCCTGGACGGTCAGTGGGTGATCCTGGAAGAAGGTGATGAGGGAGAGCCCTGGCCCTATGGATCTACCCCCAGCCGACTGGCCCTGGGGGTCCACCCACAGCTAACTGGCCATGTGGCTCAGCGATTCTCCTGGAAACATTTTCCTACTTTTTTCAGGAGGAAAATTACTTGATTCCTCTAAAATGTCTGAAGGAAGCAGGCCGCTGAGGCCCGGCGCGTCTGCTTTGGTTTAGACACCCCCGGCCCAGCCCGATGCGGGAAAGGGGCCATCCAGGACTCGGGGAGCCTGAGGGCTGCCTGCTGGGGGGCTCCCGAGCAGGAAAACGACTTTTCCTTTCTGCAGTCTGTAAACTGTCTGGAGAGCTTCAAAGTTGGAGAAACCATAAAAAAGAAAATAAGAAATAACAAAAAGGGAGGTTGCCATAGAAACGGTCCTCTCCCCCTCCCTTGCGCCCGCCGGGGCTGGCACCAGAGCAGGGAAAAGGCTCCCCAGGCTGGCCCAGCTCACACCAGGAATGTGGCCGCAGCTGAGCAGAGCAGATCGACATTCCAGACGCCAGGCCTGGAAAAACGGGCCGCTCTCCTGGGCGGCCGGGCGGGGGCTGGGGACGCCTGCACATTCCTGGGGCAGGAAGAGTGGGCTCAGGGGCCGGGAGTCTGTTCCCTGAGTCAGAAGAAGCCACGGTTCTGGGGGCTGCACGCTGGGCTGGGGCGCCTGGGGGGAGGGACACATTCTGCAGCCGGGCGGCCAGCATCAGGTCAGCCTCCCCAGCGGGCCAGGGTGTTCCCAAGCAGCCTGTCTCTAGGCGTTCCTCAGAACACGCAGCTGCGCTAGCCGGCCAGGGCGGCTGGCTGTGGAGCCAGGGTGAGCTCAGCTGGGCAGTGGCCGGGGAACCCAGGCTGCAGGCCTGATCTGACCCCGGTCCTCAGCACCGGGAAGAGGCTGGCAGGAGGGGGCTCCGGCGGTGGCCACATGCTAAGGCCTGGGTCTGGTGTCACCTGGCCCCTGGGTGGCCCCTCACTCCCGGAGCTGCCACAGCTCTGGGAATGAGTCCCAGGCAAATGATCCTTCTCCCAGGGTCTGCGGCTCTACGGGAGAGAGCAGGGTGCTGACCCCCAGCACCCTGGGTGCTCCTCCCGGAGCCCAGCGCACACACCGGGGCTCCTCAGAGCCTCCTGGGGGCTCAGCAGTGGACCACGTGACAGCTGCTGTCCAGCAATGAGGGACCCTGCCCGAAATCCTGGTCCTTCTCCCAGCCTAAGCACTCCTCTGGGGCGGCTGGACAGTGGGGGCTGTGGACCTGGGACTGAGTGGTGGCCCTGTCTCAGCTGACCTCGGGCCTGCCAGCAATCCTAGCCGTGTGAAGCGTCCATGTCTCAGGTCGTCCCAGACTCTGGAGAGGTGGGGCTGGGCCCTGGATCTTGCTGGCCGCCAGCCACCATCCTGGAGCCGCAGGGCAGCAGCCATTTCTGTGGGCCAGGCAGACAGAGGCAGCCTGTCTCTGTTGGACGCACGTCAGCTGCCCCGTCCCCCAGCCCTTCCAGGTGTCCGTTTCCTCTGAGGAAGCTACAGGCATTCAGCTTGTCTGGGGCCTGGGGCCTGGGCCCAGAGGGTGGGGCTGAGGTCCAGGCTCCTGGAGAAGCCCAGGCCTGAAGCTGCCTGCAGGGGTCACTGGGCCCCAAGAGCTCTGTCCGACAGCTGCTCAGGCCCTCGCTCTGCCCTATGAGGCCTCTGGGGTCAGGAGGGCGAGGGCAGGAGGAGCTTTGTTGCTGGGAAAGCCGGTGTCCGTCCACAGGGGCCCAACATGAGTCCCCCTGGTCTCCCTGGACCTGCCACCAAGCCTGCATGGCCTCACTGCAGGGAAGCCCTCTGCTCGTTTGGCCACCGCCATGGCAGCCCCCTCTGTGATGGCAAGATGGCTCCCCCGGCGGCTCTCTTCCCTTCTGGAACATTCCCATCACCTTCCAATGCTCCTGGGCCCAAGCGCCCGACCCTCCAGCAGCCGGAACCCCTCCCCATCCAGGCCCCATCTCCCAGGCCCAGGGCCTGGGGTCCACACCCCACACTGCCGGCAGCCCCAGCGTCCACTGTGAGCAGGTTGGCTGGCTGGGGTGCCTGCTGTACTCCTGCCCGCCTCTCCAGATGTGGACAAATGGCCGTGGGCCCTGACCGTGGGCCACCACAGCTGCCTACCTGGGTATGCGTCTGCCACCAGCTCTGCCGTGGTCCCATCAGGCCTGCGGGGAGAAGAGAGCTCCCTGAGAGTCCTTCCCGGGCCCCTCTTTGAGCTGCGTCCACCCAAAGCAGGGCCAGCAAACGGGAAGGGGTGATGAGGGCCCCAGGAAGGCAGAGACCCGTGTCCCCGTGGGCCACCGGGCAGGCACATGTGCCCTGCTGCTCTCTGGGGTCCCACCTCTGCCTGCAGAGGCAGAGTGCTCACAGTTCTCTGGCACCGCTACGGTGTCCACTCCTGGAGAGAGTCCCCGGGTGGCCTCTGGCCTGGCTCTCTGCTCCATGGACTGTGGGCCTCAGTGAATGAGCCCTTTGTCTAATCCCAGGGACGCTGGGCAGCAGGGTGACACAGTCTGTGTCCAGGGCCGCCCCCCTTCTCACAGAACTGAGGTGCAGCTTCTGGGCAGCTGGGGGCTCAGGGCAGTGCAGAGTGCTTTCTGCAGCACCAGCGACCTGGGGCCGGCGAGGCCCAGAGCCTGCTGGAGGCATGGAAGGATGTGCTTATCTTGTGTCCGGAAGGGGCACCAGGCAGCTGGGTGCTGGCAGGCTGAAGCACCCACCTGTGGCTGTCCCCCCCGCCGGGACAGAGGGCCAGTGTCACGTGGAGCCTCCTGAGTCGGGGAAGCCGAGTTGGCAGGTAGAGTGGGAGAGTGGCCAGTCCTGCCTGAGTCTTCCTGTCTGGAGATGGCTCCGGCTGAGGGGTGTGACCTCGCTCTGGCCACGCTGGCCACCAGAGACTGCCCGGCCCCTGAGGTGGATAGAGCCTGTCCTAAGATTGGCTGCTGACCCAGGTTCCAGGGAGGGGGCTCCGAGGTCCTGCCCGTCGGGCTCTTTTCTTTTTTTGTGGTAGGAGGGGATTTGACCCAGGGGTGTGTGTGCCGCACTGAGCGACGTCCCCAGCCCTTCCATGTATTTATTGAGAGACGGGATCTCGCTAAACTCTCCTGGAACTTGCAGTCCTCCTGCCTCAGCCTCCTGAGTTGCTGGGATCCAGGTGGTTTCTGAGCTTCAGTGAGGGATGATGGGTTTGTCCCACCCGCCAGGGCGGTCGGCCATCTTCAGGGAGGGAAGTGCGGCCAGCAGAGCCCTCAGGTGGTGTGGTCGGCATCTGTCCCTTGGCTGAGCTCTTGGCCTTCTGGCCTCCTGATGAGCCGACAGGGGCTGACTTGGCAAGGCCACCCAGCCTGGAGGTGTGGGCTCCAGGTCGAGGGCCGGTGTGTCTGGCTGGGCTGTTTCCTGAGGTCCGTCCCAGGGGATCTGGGGAGCCCGGAGGCTGGTACTGTTTGTAGCCTCCTCCTCCTCCACCCCTGCCTTCCGAGGCCAGTGACTTCCTGTCACTCAGGGCCCCGAAGTGGCTCATGGCCAAGGCAGAGCTAGAGGCGGAGAGTGCCGGGACTCAGTGACTGGCCAGGTTTCGACCCCTTGATAAACAAATACCACATGCATGGTTTGGGTGATAAAAAATTAAAGACAAAAGATTTTAAAATTACTTCATTTTGAGTGGGGGAAAAATGGGCCTCTGCTGAGCCCCAGGAGCCATGTTAAAGATCGTGGAGTGCGGGTGAGGAGGGGAAGGGAGATAAATAATTTAGCACTAAGAATAACCAGAGTCTGTCAGGCTGCCAGCGTTAAGAGAAATAAACGGGGTTACAAGAATCCAGAGAGTTTTTAAAGCACCCCCAGGGCTTTGAGAACGCCGAGGCAGAGCCAGGAAAGAGCCGGGCGTTGGGGGCAGGGAGCCCTGGGGGGCTCCGATTAACGGGCAGCGGCGCGGGAGACATGTGGTCAGACCCGAGGCCAGTTTCCGTGGAGACCTGGAAGGCTGGGCCCGGGAGAGCAGAGGGCAACGCAGGGCCGCAGCAGTGTGAGGGAGGGGTTCCGCTGACCCCAGATAGCAGCTGGGCACCCGCTGTGTGTGCAGCCTGGCTCAGCCTCCAGGAGGCAGGAGAGGTCAGAACCACACATCCCTGGAGTCCGCTGGGGCAGAAGGCTGGCCAGGGCCACGCAGGGCTGGTGTCCAAGGGTGGGCTCAGAGCTCCAGCACCGGGCCCCTGGGTCCCCATGACCCCCTTCAAGGTTTCCTTCCTTTCTCATGCTCCCGTGGTTGGGGGTCCTGAGGGTCCTTGGATCTCAAGTCTTCAGTTTTCATCCAATTCTGCCCCCGCCACGGTGGGGTCTCTGGGGCATGAGACTGTCCTGGCCAGGAGCCCCTCCCCAGGCCTCCAGGTGTCCGCACCTCCTGCAAGCTCCTGCTGGCCCGGGGCAGCGAGCCCTCGATGTCCTACACTGGCCCCTCTTTCCAGCCGTCCGTCCCTCCTCTCCTCCTCATCTCTGGGCCAGCTTTGCTGGCTTTTCTTACTTGTGGCTTGCATTCTTGGCTAGTGCGGTGATCTCTGGTCCCGTGCCCGATGTTGCCAACTCCACCTGGTGGAGTGCTGGATGTTCCTGGGCTCCTGCAAGTATTCCTGAGGTCCCGGAGTCACTTAGAGATCCTGAGCCCTCGGGTGTTGCCTCGAGGCTTGTCGGTGGTGTTTAGGGTGGGGCTGATGATTCCAAGCTGCTCCACAGGGCCCTGCCCCCTCGGCCCCCTGAGCTCCACCTGTGTCCCCAGCTCCTCTGGTCCTCTCTGGTGGTACGCCCCTGGCCTCCACAGCTTCCTCTCCTGCAGGCACTGACCTGGGCTCTGCTGGCCTCGGGGGCTCCTCTCCTGCTGGGCCCCTGGGGCAGACACAGGGACGGAGCCACCTCCCCGCTCCCTTCCGTCTCCCAGGCCAGTGGCGTGGAGGCCCCAGGGCTGCAGACCAGCTTCCTCAGCCAGCATCCCTGGGCCACGTAGGGGGCTGGGTACCAAGGCTGGGGCATGCAGCTCCGCTCAGGGGCCTGGCTAACTCTCGCTGCTGCCGGTTTACCAGCCTGTGGCACAGGGACATCCTCCCCCACAGGCCCTGCGCCTGACCTGGTCAGGGGCTGGACAGCGAGGCCTGAGACCTGTCTTCCAGTGGCAGCCCTGCGGCCAGGCCAGGGAGGTGTTGACTCAGGGGTTAGGGGTCCCCTCCTCGGGGCAGACCAGCTTCTGGGCATCCAGAGAAGAAGCCACCTGAGCAGCTGGGGTCAGAGCCAGATCTGGGGGATGGGCCCAGGAGCACCTGCCTCTGCTCCCTGGGGCTGGCCCGGCCCTTATGGGCACAGGACGCTGGCTTAGGGAACTGGGAGCTGTTGAGTCAAAAGCCAGTGCGGGGGCCCGGGTGGGGGCTCAGTGGTGGAGCACTCGCCTGGCAGGCGTGAGGCACTGGGTTTGATCCTCAGCACCGCATGAAAATAAATAAAATAAAAGCATTGTGTCCATCGACAACTAAAAATATTTTTAAAAAAGCCGATGGAGGGCCAAGTGTGGTGGCACAGGCCTATAATCCCAGCAGCTCCAGAGGCTGAAGCAGGAGGATCAAAGACAGCATCAGCAACTTAGAGAGGCACTTAGCAACTCAGCGGAACCCTGTCTGTAAATAAAATATTTTTGTTTTTAAAAAGAAAAGGGCTGGGGATGGGGGGCTGGGGCTCATTGTTAAACGCCTGTGGGTTCACTCCCTAGTACCAAAAAAAAAAAAAGCCAGTGGGCCCAGGAATTGGGAAGGGCGGCTGCGGGAGGGCAGGAAGCTTGGGAGAAGCCTGAGGGTGCTCCCAGCCTGCTCTCTGGGGACCTGCACCCTCAGGCTTTCTGCAGCCCCAGGGAGAGCCCAGACAAAAAGTTCCAAAATTAGAACAGTCAGCTAATTGCCAGAGCCCAGCAGGGCCCTGGTTTTGGGCCAAGCTGGAGAGGCTCACAGCCTCCTTAGCACCCCTAGGAATAGGAGCCGCGGGGGCCTGAGGCCTGGGTGAGTGGCAGCCTGGTTCCCAGACACGGTCTCAGCTCAGGCTCCTTCTCCAGGGAGGATGGCCCATGCTCTGCCCAGGGCACTCGCCCCCTCAGGGCCTCCGTGCAGCCCAGGGTAGCCCCCCCATGGTTCTGTGGCCGATTTCCAGGCAGCAGAAGGCAGGGGCTTGATGACCTCTGGGCCTGGTGCCGAGGGACAGGACTAGCCAGGGCCACCAGCAGCTTGTCCCCAGCAGGCTGTCAACCTCAGTGGCCCATTTGGAAGACCTGCGATGGCGTGCCCAGGGCTGAGGCTGCTGCCCCCTGGGCCTCTCCATCTGCCGCGGGGCTGTTCTTCCAGCGGGTTAGGGCGCCGGGTGTGCTCGCCCGCGGGCCCAGCTGCTCCGGCTGGCCTCACACCTGCTGGGGTCATCATTCCTGCTTGACAGGACAGGGCTTAGGTGGAGAAGTGAGGACCCAGGCCACCCTCCACCTGAAGGAGCTTCCCATGGGGTGGGGGCTCGGGCAGCAGAGGCCATGTGACCTTGGTGACCTTGGGGCCTCAGTCCCACAGCCCCTGAGATTCCCTTGTCACTGCCCTTTCGCCCTAACAAGGCGCTGCCACCCACAGGACTGCCCAGCCCCTCCTCATCCTGGGGTGCCTGGCCCCGGGGCTCATCCCTGCCCTGTCTCTGAGCACGTGGAGAAGAGCCAGGGACAGGACCTGGGGAGAGCTGCAGGGGTGGGCAGGCCAGGCCGGGGCCTGCGGGCTTTGTGGCCACATCCTGTGGGTCTCTTTGGGTCCTGCCTAGAGTCACTTTGGGTGGGTTCTACAGATAATTAGAAAACACCTGCTCCAGGTCCCCTGCTGGACCTGTGTGGGACACAGAGGAGCAAGGTGCCCAGGTGGGCACTCAGCATTCACCGCGGGAGGTGAGCGCAGCCTGCAGCTTCCTGGAGGCACTCAGCAGAGGTCACCTCCTCGGAGGCTGGGGGAGGTGGCGCCCATGGCCATCACACTCTCTGCTGTGCTCGGGGGTGGGGACGGGCACTACAAGCTGCTTCTCTCTGCCCCCCATCCCAGGGTCTTCCTCCAGGGGGTCTGCAGACCCTCACTGTGCTTGGCAGGGTGCTGGGCTCTGTGACAGTCAGCTCCTCAGGTCGCGGGCCCAGACGTGTCTGGTGTGCCCCGTGGCCCTGGCTGCGTGGCTGCTCCATGGCTGGGCCTTATCTTGCTGGTCATGGCCACTGACCAGGGCCCATGTTCAAAGAAAGGTCTCAGCAGGACCCTGTGCCCATCCTCTTCCAGGCCCCCTGAGCCTGGCCGCCCTGGCCAAAGTATCCCTGGGGGTTGGTATTCTGTGGCCAGCTGGAAGCCACTCTGGGCTGCCCTTCATGCTGGTGGCCACCCTCCTGCATCTCCAGGCTGAGGAAGGTGGGAGCCCAGGACACTGTGTCTCCCTGTCAGGAGTGCAGCAGCCTTTGGAGGGAACGCAAGGCTGGAGTGAGGTGCATGTGGTCGCCCGTGGTCGGCTCAGAGGGGCTGCGCAGGCTGGCAACATCATCTTTTGAAGTAAAAAAAAAAAAAATTAATTGACTCCATCTGTGTTGGCCTAATGACTGATTAAATGACTAATCACGGAAGTCTTAATTAAACCCATTTTTCTCTGAGCCGGAGAGGAGAAGGGGTTCTGTCAGCCTCCAGCGTGTGTCAGGCACCAGGAGAGCTGGCCCTCTGCTGAGAGCCACCAAGGAGCAACTATGCCCAAGGTCACCCAGGGCTAGCTTCTCCTGCACATCGCCGGGCTGACTGGACCAGGCTGGGCTGATGGGCTTGCAGGCAGACGCATTTTTCCATCACCCAGCTTGCAATTAGGATTGCTGGGGGAAATGCAGGCAGAGCTGTGCTGCTCTTTGGAATGCTGGTGTGCGGCTGGGAAAAATCAGGGCCACGTCCACTAAATCAAGTCCGTTTTCTGCAGCTGACACGATTTCACGTCACTCAGGGACTGACAAGAGCTCTTGGTCGCGCTGTGGAATTCCGTAACGGGCCTGGAATGTGTCCGCAGGAATGCAGCCGGGGGCCCTCCACAGAAACGTGCTCCCTCCCGGGGAAGCAGGCAGCCGGGTCTGGGGGAGCCTCCACCCACCAGTTCAAAAAGGCCGCCCGCCCGGCTCCCCTCTCCTGAGCCAGTCCTGGGCACAGGGAGCATGGTGAGGCAGCAGTTCAGGGCCTGGACTCTGAGGATGCAAAGCAGCCCCTCCTGAGGCAACAGGAGCCCTCCTGGAGCCCAGGGTCCCCTCAGGTCTGCAGCTCCAGACGGGCAGCCTGGACTCTGCGTGGCAAGGCCTGGGGTGGCCCTGATCTTATCAGAGGCAGGAGTAATAGCAGGAGTAAGGGTGCTTATGGTCTCCTAGCAGATGGGTCCAGTACCTCTGCACTGGCCTGTCCATGTGGGGCCCTTGCTGCAGGCTCTCCTCGTCAGGCCATCTTGCACACCGTGACCTGGTCTGCAGGCCTCACACGTGAGGCTGGGTTGGCAAGCCAGGCACGGACCTCTATGCCCAGATACTGTGCCCACATTGGGGCACGGTGTTTGTGGGACCCTCTGCCTCTCTTTCCTCCATCGAGACCCGGATTCAGGAAACACAAAGGTAACTTTTCTTAGCCCAGGAGAGATTACAGAAGCATGGTGGAGGTGAGGCAGGGGCCAGGGCTTCTCCAGCACTCGGCCCTCCTCCCTCCTGTGACTCAGAGCCAGCTGCTCCTCTGGAATTTCAGGCTGGTGTGTCCCTGTCACTCTTGGGAGGTGCAGGGGCGCCCTCTCACTCCCTCCTATAGTTGGAAATCTTCGGATACAGCGGTGGCTGCTGATGTGGGCAAAGGTTGCTTTGGGGGAGGATAAGTGAGGTCTGCTGGGGTGTCCAGGGTGTCCAGCAGGTGAGCACAGGCAGGGAAGCTGTGAGCTGCCTGCTCTGCCCAGTAGGCCGTTGGGTGCTGAGGGTGGCATCCGTCTACAGAGTGGCAAGAGAGGGGACACTGTAGTTATGAGGGCCACAGGGTCCCCGGGACTGTAGCTCAGCCTGGCTACCTGTGGCCACTGTTCCTGGATGCCAGCGGCAGAGTGAGTCCACCTGTTCTGGCCCACACCTGGCCCCTCTGCAGGATGGCAGCACCTGGACTCTGCTCTGTCCCTACCTCGAACCTCCTGGGAGGGACACAGAAGCCGACTCCCATGTCCTGCTGGCCTCTTCCCATTGATGCTAAATGCCAGGCAGGCTGCCACTGACCTGACCACTCCTCACTGGCCACTTAGGGGATGACGCAGGAGCCCATCGGGTCTGACAGGCCAACTTAGGCCACTGGAAACTGAGCTTCTGCCCTAGGGATGGAAAGGTTCCCAGGCGGCCCACGGCCTGCCTGACCTTTGCCGGCAAGGTATGAGGAGTAGCTCTGCTGGGCCAGTTGGGTGGCACACAGGGAACAGAGCTGGTGTCCCCACTTGGAAGCCTCACATGTACGCCTGCCTTGCATCGCCTGGTGAAGTTGTCCCTAACTTTGGAACCCTGATGGAGCCAAGGCTGGCCAACTGGCTGAGATTACCAAGCAGGAGACACATTGTAACAGTTTGTTGCAGCCTCTCAATACCCACATCTTAGGTCTGCGGGCCAGTGAAGGCACTGGCGAGAGGTTTGGGGCTGGGGAGGTGACTCAAGCGGCGGCGTGCTCTCCTGGCATGCGCGGGGTGCTGGGTTTGATCCTCGGCACCACATAAAAATAAAATAAAGATTTGTGTCCACTGAAAACTAAAAAATAAATATTAAGAAAAAGGAGGGAAAACATCCCAGCAGTGGCTCTGGGGACACCAGAGGGACAGAGCCATGGCCCTTGGGGTCCTGTGGCTGTGGGCTGAATCCCTTGGGGGGAGGTTTGGGGGCTGAACTCTGTTTATTGCCACAGGGTGAGGCCACCAGGCTCCCCTGTCCCCTGTTCCTCTCCACACCCACAGTTGCTCCCTCCAAGGAGCTCACTCTGGGATGGAGTCAGACCAGAGAAGGAAGGAGGGCGGAGGAAGGAGGGACAGAGGGAGGGAAGAAGAGAGGGAAAGAGGAAGGGGGGACGAAGGACAGAGGGAGAGAGGAAGGGGGTAGGAGGGTGGGAAGGAAGAGCGAGGAGGCACAGTCAGGAACTGTGATCCCAGGGGCGGTGACTGACCTGGCTGGGCTGGACGTAAGGGAAATGGGGGGTCACCAGTGATGGCGATCTCTGAGGGCCCCTGGAAGAGCTAGAAAGGGGCTTCCTCCGGGAACTGGGCACTAAGCTGGAAAGGGGAGGTCTTGTGTTGGGTGGGGTGGCAAGAACATTCTAGACACAAGGTGCAGAGGTGAGCAGGGTGGAGAGGTCAGCTGGCAGCTGCTCCTGGTGTGGACAGTGAGAGTGAGGGTCTCTGGGCACTGGTGGCAGAATCCCAGCTCAAACTCCTGCTGGTGAGGGTTGAGTCCTGAGGACAGTGGAGACCCTGGCCTGCCTCCCTCCCACACCACAGGGGTCTTGCCCTGGACAAAGTGTCAGGAACATTCATCCCTCAGCCCCTGCCTGGCCACTGGTGGGCAGCAAGCCCTTGGCACACCCTGCCTGGGAGAGGGGCTCATAGGAATGACACCTTCAGAACTTCCTGGGTTTCTCATGTGCAGACCAGAGGTGGGCTTGGAAGGTGCTCCTGCTTCTGACGGCTTCCTGCGTTCTGCAAGGTGGGGTCCTTGGGTTGGCGACTGCCACAAGGGGCTGGTGGGAGTGCAGGAGGCTCTGGGGATGGGGCTGGGGTGGGCCCTGCCTGAGGCTCCCCCTTCTTCTTAGGCAAGGGTGTCACACAAACACCCACAGAGACTGAGTGGCCCCCAGGGGACAGAACTGGGGAGTCCCTGGAAGGTGACTTGAGGTCAGTGTGCAGTGTGTGGGCAGTGGAGGCCACGGGGCTGGAGGGAGGCCTGGGGAGCTGGTACGGGAATGTTCAGAGGCGTCTTTAACCTGAAGCCATGCCAGGGCCCCAGGGGTGCACCTCACAGCTGGCCCCCTCCCTAGAGGGAGAACAACTCTGGGAGAACTCAGGATTAAAAATCGCTCTGGGGTATCTAAATCCAGAAAACTCTGGCTACAGAGAGCGAAGAGGCTCCCAGGGAAAACCGGCCTCACCTTGGCCTGGAGGAGGCCCTGTGCCCAGCCCGGTGCCAGCGCAGCACCACAGCCCCAGGAACCCCTGAGGCTGGGAGAGACGTGGGGACTGGCTGCCAGGCACAAGCCCACTCAAGAGCTGGAAAGTCGGATGTGCGGCCCGTCCTCCCTGGTCACAATAACCCCAGTGTGTGGATGTTTAACTTGGGGCTCCTGGAAGCCCTGGGTGGGCAGGCGGCAGGACAAGCTGGGGCCCCTCCGTTTCCTGGGGAGGAAGCAGGCAGCAGCAGCCTCCTGCTGGGACCAGCGTCTCCAGGCCCCTCAGGCCCACTGGGCGGACAGGAGCCCCTCAGTGGCCGGATCTCGGCTGTTTCTGTCAGAGCTTCAGCTGCGAGAAACGAGCTTCGCGAACGTGACTCAGAGCCGCCTGGGGATGCACCCCGCTGGCAGCGGCTCCCGTCCCAGCGCCGCCCGCCTCGCAGGGCATCAAAGGCTTGTCAGCGCGCCAACACCGTGCCAGCCTCCAGGGTCCCGGCTGGCCCACCCCCGGCGTCAGCGACGAGCAGTCTGATCGCCGGAGCAGCAGCCGGGCGTGGACTGCAGCCTCCGTCCCAACCTCCCCTGGAAGACTCCCCTGGGCTTCTCCACGCAGTCCCCAGCCCCCAGGCAGGCGCTCGCGGCGCGCTCCCGCCCACCTCCGCCGGCCCCGCCCGCCCCGCATGGCTCCGCCCACCTCGGACCGCCCCGCCCACCTCGGCCGGCCCCGCCCGCCCCGCATGGCTCCGCCCACCTCGGACCGCCCCGCCTACCTCGGCCGGCTCCGCCCACCTCCGCCGGCCCCGCCCCCACCTCCGCCAGGCCCGCCCACCTCGGACCGCCCCGCCAGGCTGGGAGGACGCTGCGCAGCCGGGTCGCCAGAGTGCGCCTCTCATTAGATCCCGAATCTCACAGAATCCTACGGGTTCCATCAGGCGGAGGTCAGAGGGGACCCCTGGCGGGTGGCGGTGGTACCCGCTGCTCTTCCAGAGACCCGCCCCGTCCTCCCTAGCTCCTGGGCCGGCCTGCAGGTGCTGAGGGCTGCGGGGGTCCACCTTGCCCGGGGGTCTTAGTCCGGCAATAGGAGCGCCAGGCTCCTCGCTTCCCCCCCAGTTTGACAGGCAGCCCTCCAGTTGTCAGACAAAAATCCAGACGTGATTTGGGCAAGCTGTTGGTGAACTCTGAGACCCTGACCCTCGGTTTCCTCCTCTGTAAAATGGGCTGGTTATGGCATCCCACTTGGGCCTGACTGCACCTGGCCTGGCATAGATGCTGAGGAAACTTGACCAGCTCGCAAGCCCCTCCCCAGGTGCCCCTGCCTCGCGTGGACCTTTCCCCAGCTGGGTGAAGCCTGGGGAGCCCCCTGGCTCTGCTCCACCCAGGGCTCTCCAGCCTCCTGAGACAGGCTGCAGGAGGCCGAACGCTCTCCCCTGGCAGCCAGACACAAGTGGGGCTGCACTTCCACCACCAGTCCCTGGAAGAGACCCCTTCTGGGCAGCTGCATCGTGGGCCTCTCCTGGTCACACCCAGGAAGACCCCTTGCTTGTGCAGTCCTCTGTGTCAGGGGAGACTGAGGCATGTGGGGTGCAAAGGGCCAGGCCCAGGGGATGGTCAGAGCCAAAGGCTCCCCCAGGACCTGGAGTGGGAAGACCAGAGCTGGCCCTCTGGAACCCCTGGAGTGGGGTCCACCTCCTACCTGCTGCCTCCTGCAGCCTCCTGGGCGGTGGGCATCTCTCTGGGCTTACTGCCAGCCTTCTAGAGGGTTGACAGGAGGAGACAGAAGCAGGCTCAGAGAGGCCTGGCCAGGGGCTCCATGGACACACATGCCCACTGTGTGGGCAGTGAGCCTGTGCTACCTCATGAGGGCTGTGCAGGAACAGGAAGGGCTGGCGTCCAGCGGGAGGGGGCCCCAGGAGCAGGTCCCGAAACTCAGCACAGCCTTGCTCCACCCGCTGCCGAAGGTCCTCAGGACAGTGGCACTGGCCTCCCCTGGCTGAGAGGAAAGAAAGGAAGGACGCTTGAGTCATGAAACAGACAGCCAGAACCTTCCACAAAGCTCTTCTGAAGTGTGTCTCCAGCGTGGGGCGGGCTGGGTGCAGATGGCCACATGGGCTGGGAGACAGCCCAGGGCGCTGGCCATCCGCCAGCTCCCATGACCATGTGGGCAGAAGGTGGAACCCGGCAAAGGATGGACCTTTGTCCTGTGTCTCACTTTGTACCAGCCAAGGGTACAGGAGGGTGGACAGGCAGTGTGGACAGGAGTGTGGACAGGAGTGTGGACGGGGAGGGTGGACAGGGAACTGTAGACAGGGAACTGTAGACAGGGCAGTGTGGACAGGGCAGGCAGGCTCTGTGGTGGGTGAATTTGGGGTCCCACACCTCCGCCCCTGTCTGGGGTCCAGCATAGCTCCCCGTAGGTCAGCTTTGGGCTGGGGTGGGCCGCACCTCCACTTCTCTCAGCCGAGGTGTCCAGCTTTTATTTAAGGCCTGGCAGGGACATAGGACAGAGAGGCTGGTGCTCAGCCCTGAAAGCCGAGCCGAGCCCTCTGCTCTCCACAGGGCGAGATGGGAAGCTTCTGCTCCAATGTGGCTTCCAGCTGGGCCTCCTGTAGGCCCCAACCACCGCAGATAGAGGCAGGAGCTCGGGCAGGGGCAGCCCCAGAAGACCTGGAGCGGGCAGAGGGCTGGTGCCCTTTGCAGACACTGCCCATCTTGGCTCCCTCCTCTCCAGGGTCCCAAGGTGTGGCGGATCAGGGGTGCTGCCTGCCCACCACTGGGGCTGCAGCCCTAGCACCCCCTTCCTCCTCTGATACAGAAAGCAGCTCGGCAGAGGGTGAGCATTTGCATGCTAGGCTGGTGCAGAGGTCCTGGGAGCCCCCGGGGTGTGTGCATGGGCGCGCGCAGGCACGCACACATACGCAGGCACGCACACACGCGCGCACACACACACACACACACACAGACACACATGCACATGCATCAGAAACCACTTTCCTATGGGGGCTGGGCTTGAGGACCCTCCTGACAGCCTCCACCCTGATATTCCTGAGAAGGCTGGAGGCAGGGAGGTTCTGAAGGGGGAGCCTGGGCGAGGACAGTGGCCTCAGCCATAATGGAGGGTCCCCAAGGCAGTGACACAGTGGGACACAAGGGATGGTGCTTGGTAGCAGATGGAAGGTGGAGCAGGGGGTGCACCCAGGCAGGGATGGAGCAGGGCCTGGAGAGGGGTTGGCCGGGGCCCAGTCTGTCTGACCCAGCTTCACTAGAGGCAGGGGACATTACAGACGGGGCGGGGTCTGCAGGCAGGACCCCACTGAGGCTCTTGGGGCTGGTTCCCTTGGTGAGTGGTGAGTCGTGGGTGAGCAGAGGGGTGTCTTTCATGTGTGCTCTGGATGGGTTCCCAGGGCTGGAGGCATTAATGTCCCCTCCCTGGGTCCCACTTCTGTGGAGAGGGACAGAGCTGCTGTGGGGAGCCAGGCCTCTACAGTACGTCTGAGCTGCAGGTGGGGGGATGATCTCTCTCAGAGGTGTCTTAATCTCATCTCCTGGTGCATGATCCAAAGCCGTCCCGCCTTTGGCAAGGACAGTTCTTATCTGCATCTTCCTCCCCCCTCCCCAGCTGTCCCTGTGCTGCTCGTGGCCTGGGCAGCAGTGGGCACCGAGCTGCCAGGGCCTGGTTCCACTTCCTCACCCACTGCAGGCTCCTTGCGGGCCGAGGGTGCCAACGGGACCAGGTATCTGTGGATGACTCTGGCAGTGCCAAGGCCGGCTTTCACCCACATCCCAGCCATTCGCGTCCTCCCTGGGTGGTGACCGCCCGGCGGGCCCCAGCTGGGGAGCACCGATGATGCTGGGCTCACATCTGGCAGCACCTCAGGCCTTACCTGCCACCTGCCATTCTCAGGTGCGGGGTTAGAAGGGACACAGTTTCTGCTGAGCAAATAAATGTGTGTCCAAACCCAGCCCCAAGGGTCCACCTCTCGGCCGCAGGCTCACCTGCGCTGTCTGAAGCCGTGCCTTCCCTGAATGTCACGGTGACTGCTGCCTGTGGGCCACCAAGTTGGGCCAGGCATTTGCAGGCAGATCTCATGAAACCAGAGACTGAAGCCCTGTCACCCTGCCCAGATGGGCCGGCCGCGGAGCCGTGGCCCAACCCCAGGGCCCTCCGGGAGCCCTGACCTGGTGGCACGGCAGGAAGAGAACCTGGAGCACCAGGGGCCCAGGAGAGCCTGTTCTGGGGACGGCAGAGCCACTCCCCCTCCGCCATCCCTGGCTGAGGGGAACGAGAGCAGGGTGCTCTGAATTGGCAGGGAGAGGAACCTGAGGGGGAGCGGGGACCGTCCTGGCAGGGAAACCTTCCAGGTCCGGCTCCTGTGGACCCAGGAATCCCTCCCCAGCAAGGCCACCTGACCACACCGAGGGCCCTGGGGCGGCTGGGCTTTGCTCTTCCATTCACGCACCCAGATGCCTGCTCCCCGCAGCGACTGCACCAGCCACGCTGACCACGCGGACTCTCCCTGCTGCTAACCACCCGCTGCCTCCACGTGTCCATCTCACACACGTCAGACGCCACCCCCAAATCTGCCCACCGCTCCCCCGACGTCGGCTCCTACCCCAGTGCTGCAGTCAGAAGCGGGGGTCAGCCCCCAGTCACCCCCAGCCTGTTCCCTCCACCCCGCAGTTTGTGCCACAGCAGTGGCACGAGGTCACTGACTTTGCCTCCAAAACACGGTGGCTCTGGGACCCCTCCAGCTGCCCCTTGCCCTGCCGCCCTCCCTGGCACTGCCTTCGTCTGGGCCAGACTCCTGGGGCCCTCACCCCTCTGTCCGTTTGTCCCCAGGGCAGCCCTTCCCCTGCCGAGAGCCCTGCCCCTTGCCCCTGAAGAGCAGTGCAGCTGGGTCGCTGCCTCCTCCACTCCTCGGTCTAGTGGACAGCTGGTCACGCAGCAGGGTGGTCTCTGACAGGCCACGCCCAGAGCACCTGTGAGGGGTGGCTGGCGACACAGGGCCGGGCGTGGGGCAGCTGTGGGGGCAGCTGGGCCTGTCCAGGAGCCCCACACAGTGCCGTCCTCCGGGGCAGGGTCTGGCGAAGGCTTGGCGGGCTGCAGAGGTCTTGCAGAAGTGGCTTTCCCTCCGGGGGGCAGGTGGCGTCCCTTCCGAGGCAACTGCCCCGAGCAGGAGCTTGCTTCCACGGGCTTCTCTCCTTCAGCTGGAGGTGGGTTTTAGGAGGCCATCGTCCAGGCACTCCTGGAATCAGCTGAACCTCGCTGGGCCTCCTTCTTCCCTTGGACACTCCTGGCTGCTGCTGGCCCGCCCCCTCACTGCCCCTGGCTCAGGCTGGCCCTGGTGCAGGTCAGTTTCTCTCTGCCCCTGGGCCCTCTTTGGGCAGGCTCCTCACTTCCTGTGGAAGCGAGAACCAACCACACTGACTCATGTGAGCCCCTGAGCTGGACGCCAGCCCAGCCTGCAGCAGACATGGGCTGCCATCCCCAGAAGGTCACACAGCACAGCCTCGGGGGCCGGCCCCCCTCCCTGCTCCACCTGCTCCTCGATCCTTCCTTCCCCCACGTCTGCCCGTCAGCCAGGTCTCCCCAGATCTCTCTCCACTCCTCCCCTCGTGGGCAGCATCCAGGCCACGTCCCGGGGCCCAGGCCACCAGTGCCTGCGGCTGGGATGACCGTGGTGGGTCCCATCGCAGCCCCCTGGCCCTGTGACCCATTTCTCACCCAGCACTGGATGGGTTCAGGTCATGAGGAAGCCCTGGGCTCAGCTGCCCCGGCTCCGGGGTTCTCTTCCGCCGTCACGGTCAGATGCCCGATGCCTCCTGCGTGTTGATCATGGGGTTTCTGCCTCCCCTGCTGGCCCCGGCCTGGGGGCACTGCCCTGAGCTTGTCCACCCTGTGTGCAAACTCCTTCTATCAGGCCACACCGTGGAAAGGAAAGGGCTATTGTCTGAAGGCCGGCGCCCTCAGGGACACGAAATTCTGACTGCAGAGAGAACGGTAGACGCTGCCGTGTGCAGGCCAGCTGTGGTCACGGGGCGCCGTCAGGGTGGCTGCTGCCAGGCTGGGAGACTGATCCCAACTGTGTGCTCCCTGGGGCCCCAGGAGCCCCAAGAGACCAAGAGGCCCACCTGGCCAGTGCTCTGGGGGAGGGGCTGGGAGGCCGACGGTGTCCTCCAAACTCGCACCCCTCCAGCCAGGCTGACCCTGAGGCCGGGGGCCAGCTCTGGGAGTGACTTCCAAAGCCTTTATGTGGATACTAATTACAACAATTATGGCTTTATCAGCAAGATAAAGGTCGGCAGGCACCCGAGGGAGGGCGTCCTGGGCAGAGGCGCGCAGGGATGGGAGCGGGCAGCCTGACCTCTCCGGGAGGGAAACGTCAATTAATTATCCTTTTACAGCTGAGTCAATTAGACTCCCCAGTCACCTGTGTAGGACGCTGAGGCGGAGGCAGGGGGGTCGCAGGCACGGACAGGCTGGGAAGCCCGCACCGCGAAACGGCTGCCGCGGCTCAGGAGCCCCAGGAGACGCTCGGGCCCAGGCCCAAGTGCTTCCTTCGTTTAAGCGAATTCAAGAGATAAAACGTGATTGGCCCCGAGGGGAAGAGAGTGGCCCAGCGTGGAGGTGACCAGACACACTGCGTCAGTCTTCAAGGTGGACTCCACTAGCCCAGGAGCTGCGCTCACTGGGGGGCCTGGCGCAGGGGGCCCAGAGCCGCGAGCTACGCAGAGCCGTCCAGGCGGTACGGACACGTGGGGTGGGGTCTTGAAGCCCCCCAGGGCTGTGCAAGGCCAGGTGGCACCTTTAGGCCTTCGCGAACTGCCTAGGCCACCAGCCAGGGCTCCCTCTCTACTGTCCGCCCATCCAACCTGCTGTGGCCAGGGATGGCCTGGCCGGGCTGCCCTCCGTGGACGGAGTGCCATCCCCACTGGCCCAGAGACCACAGGGCACGTCCTCCTCTATCGGTCCCTGCGCCTCCCCCAGCATCCATGGTCCCCGGGCCCTCCTCTTCCCCGGGCTGCCACCCCTGGTCCTTATCCAGCCCTCCAGGGGCCAGCAGGGACGTGGCCCAGGACGGAGTCTTGCCAGGCACCTTCTCTATGGTCGACACACTGACCTCGCCCACTATCCTCACTCCCCTCACAGAAACCCAGGTGCGGCCCGCTCGCTCGGGTCCAGGACCTCACCGCTCTGCAGGCACCCCGCTGCAGAGAGCCCCTCCCGGATGCCTGGGGTGCCAGCAGGTGGTGCAGTGTGCTGCAGCAGCCCGTGCCCTGCCACCGCACCCTCCAGCCCTGGCGGCCACCTGCTTCCTGAAGCACAGAGAATGGGCTCGATTCCATTTGCCCAGATCCCCTCGGCGCATCTGGACGACAGCATGCCGCACGGATGCCCCAGAGCGCCAGCAGCCGTGGCCACCACGGCTCCTGGCCCCACACTGTCTCTGTGCCACTCTGCTCGCCTCACCTCCGAGGCTGTGCTGGGCCCCCACGCTCACCCCGGGGCCAGCCGCCGCCAGCCAGCGGGGCCTGGGTCTCTCTGGGTCTCACTCTCGGTTTCTGGAGGCAACCCACTCAGGAGCAGTAGCCCCAGCCTGGGCGGGCAGCAGGAAGTGAGAAGAAGGGGCAGGGCTGCCAGGGGCAGGCTGGGGACTGCCTCATTCCTGCAGCAGTCTCAGCACTACCCCGCAAGTGCCCAACCCTGGAACCAAGACCCCCCCACTCCCCACGGGACTGTGGACACCCTGATCAGTCCCAGCCCAAGATCCAGCCGCTGGCCAGTGGACAGCCACAGGCAGTGTGAGCTGACAGGGACAGAGGCCAAAGGAACTGGCTGCCCCCTGGGTCTCTGAGGATGTAGTCACTTCACAAGAGCAGAGGCCGAGCAGGACAGCCCTAGGCAAGGTCAGCCTGAGCCCAGCCCCGACCTGAGACGCCATGGTGACCAGGGAGCAGTGCCACAGCAGGGAGGCTGCAGTGGGTACACAGAGCCGTGGCGTACGGGACCTCAGCCCGCCCAGCAGGGCCAGCGTCACATGGAAATGGACGGAGTGGTGGGTAGAGGAGGTCGTACCTGACCCTGAGATGCCCAGTCAGTGGGTGAGTGGGCACACCCGGGACCCGCTGTCCCCGACCCATGCCCAGGTGTGGCCTTCTCTGTTCCTGGGCCTCTCCTGGTGCCTGCCCAGCCTGGGTGGCCCTGAGGTCACCTACGGCAGCACAGCAGTGGTCAGCCGGCCCTGGAGAGGCAGCTGCCAGGAGCACCATGGAGGAGCAGAGCGGGGCGCGGAGCTGTGAGGCAGGAGGAGCCTCGGGGGCCTGGCCTGCTGCGCTGCCATGGGTAGGAACGCGGCCCCCTCAGTCCTGGCGTGGACCCAGGCCCAGGAGGCCTGCAGGTTCCTGCTACATAAGTGGATGGGCTGACAGCGCCAGGGCAGCTGGCCATCTGCCGCGTCAGGACCATGCCCAAGAACACTGGGCACCACACACCTCTCGGGCTGGGGATGTGGCGCGAGCAGTGGCCTGGAGGGCAAGTCCCCGGGTTCCGCCAGTAAAAAGCCCGGCCTATGGCCCTGGGCACAGCGCTCCCTGAGCCGCGGGAGAGCGAGCTGCTGACCCCACACCCGCAGCAGGCCTCCGACAAACCAGGACCTCACCCCCCACATTCCACGTGCACCGTCCACGGCGGGGAGCGGGACGTGGGCCCCTCCAGGCTTCCCGGTTGTGGCTGTCACATCCCCTACAGTGGAGACCGGCCTGGTGGGGTCCACACGTGGCACCAGGTCCCTCTGTCTTCCTCTTCCCCTCCGTCCAGAGCACTCGCGGCCTTTCCCTGACGTCCGCAGGTCCCTGGCCAGGACTCCTGGGGAACGTCCGCGGTTGGCTCCGTCCAAGGCGCGTCACCCGAGGATGGAAGGTGTGTGTCTTTGGCAGGAGACAAGACACTGGCCCACCCGTGGGGCGGGGCGGGAACCCGCGTGTCTGCCAGGGTCTGCGGCTGGAGCCTGCTGGGTCCCCTGTACTCTGTGGCCAGGACTCTAGGGAGGGGCGGAGGCCACCACCAAACGCGCCCCGCTGCCCAGCTGGCTCCTGTTGGTCCAGGCCCGGACTCTGCTCTGGCCTGGGCCATCGCCCTTCATCTGAGTGCTCCACGTGCCCAGGCTTCCTGGGGGTGCCACTCCGTGGCTGGTGCCGTCCTCTATCCTGCCCACCAGCCGCATGGCCACGCCCACCTCAGGTTCTCCTCGGGGGACGGTGCTCTGTGGGCAGCCGCTCTGAATGACCACGCCTTCCAGTCCTGAGGCTCTGGCCAGTCACTACATTTCGTGGGACTTGGGCGTTGTCCCCGCTGGGATAGCAAGGCTGGCTCCAGGTGCAGTGTCACCAGGGGTTGAGCTCCGCTCACTGTTCCTGGGAACCCTGCCCCCGGCCTCATTTGAATGGCTTCTCTCAGTCAGAGGTTCCCACGTGCTCCTCGCTCTCGTTCCAGGGACCCCTAAGATCCGAGGAGCCAAAGAAGGGTCTCTCTGTCTCCGTGAGGTTATTTCGTGCAGCCCAGTTGCCCTGGAGTGACCCGAGTGCTCAGTCGTGGGACGTGACAGCTTGGAAACCCTGCTCCAGGGCTGAGCCTGGCCAGGGCGGCTGGGCTCCTGCTGGCGGGCGCACCCTTGAGCACACCCTGGTGCACGCCACGTCCAGCCCACCTCTGAGGGAGGCAGACCCCAGCTCGCATCCCAGTTGCCGCCCGGCAGCTCACGGCGCAGGGCCTCGCTTGGCCTGTCCCCAGTGTCGCCTGTCCCCATCATCACTCTGGCCCCACACAGAGCCCCGCTCAGCCCCGGGCTCCAGCCACTCCTGTGGTCTTTCTGCCCCACGGGGCTCCAGGCTCCACCCCACCGTCCCCCACCGTCCCCCTTGCCTGGCTGCACTCAGCAGCTTTGAGATCAGATTGTTCGGGGGGGCAGGGGCATAGGGAGCACCTCAGAGGAGAGATGGCCTGGGAGGGCAGGCGGTGAAGGACCAGGCTTTCCCTCGAAGGAGCAGCTGTCCAGCAAGACAGCTGAACCCTGAGGGGCAGAGGTGACGATTCCCCTGCCACGCCGGCTCTCCCTGCTCCGGCCTCACCCTGACTTGCTGCGTGCGGGAGGCACCAGGGCTTGCTCCCTGCAGTCACCTGGGACCCCGCCCCGCCCCACACCCTGCTGCTTTGGTTTGGACAGACACACACCCACGTCTGAGTGAATTTCCATTTTTATCCACTGTTTTGGCATTGGAAGCCACACAATATCTTTTTATACTATATTTTTCTGGGACATTCCCTCTGCACGATATGATTCCTAGAAAAAGAATTTATAGCCCAAACTTCCTTTGAAAATACGGCTCCGGTGCTACTCGGCCGTGATCAACCACAGACGATTAATATTAAAACGTGGTATCGTCCCACGAGGCAATGAAATTTCCAGAAATTCTCTGCCACACATTCCGCCCCTTTTATTGGCAAGATGGAATTAGCGACAGAGGGCACCTTGATTTCTAAAATCATTTCACAATAATGGTTGATTCCTTATACATCCCTTCTGATAGACACTCAAAACCATTTGTCCAACGTGTGAAAGAGAGAAAGCACTCAAACCAACTGGAAGCATTCACCGGGAGGGTTTTGTGCATTAAAGAAAGAAAGAAAGAAAAGCCATCTGACCTTCTCTGACTGTGTGGCTCCTCTGGGTTCCCAAATCCAATTTCAGGGGATTGTCTGAGCTCCGGGGCCCACAGTGTCCATCCTGCCATCAGGGGCACCTGCTTTATGAGTCAATGGGCCCAAATTACGGGGGCTGAGGCGGACGCCCCACCAAGAACAAGGAACACAAAACAAAAGGGCTCTGTGCTTCCAGCCGTGGGTGGGAATTACGAAAGGTTAAGGGACTAAATATAAAAACCCTGCTGAATATAAAATCAGCGTGCTTTGTTGCTAAAATCTGGGTGCTGTAATTTATCCAGAACAGGGTTTGGAATATCTGGCAACAGTTCACGTCTAGGAAATCGTCTCTCCTCCCCAACAAAATGAAAGGCGTCTATTGCAAAGTTAAAGACAATTGAGCAGCTGAGATAGTTCATATCAACAGAATAGTGAAAGACTGCATTTTGCAATGACATATTACTGACATGAGTCCCCTGGAAAGAGAAAATGCTTCTCTCTTCATTTCCTTATTTATATGAGTGGAAATCAAGTTTTTGCCAGGTTCGTTTTCTTAATTGCTGAGTCCAGCCGGGCCAGGGCCAGTGATGCCCATAGTGGCTGAGTTTTCTTAATTGCTGAGTCCCAGCCGGGCCAGGTGTGGGCCAGGGTGGGCATCCAGAGCAGCCCGGTCCACCTGAGGGCCAGTGGGTGCCGGGCAAACCCCAGGGGTGTATCTCTGCAGGTAGGGGCTTGAAGGTCCGGGCAGTGGACAAGGCTGTGGGGGCAGGGTTGCACGTGCCACTGGGGAACCCAGGGGCCTGGACCAGCAGGCGGGTCCCCACTTCACGCACAGTGGTGCCTAGCTCCACGGCACAGCCACTGCGTCACACCCCAGGCAGGGAGAGCCCTGCAAACGTATGTGGCCATGTTCTTGCAGTCCAGAGATGGAGGGTGAGCCGGGGCCCTGCTGCTCCCGCCCCGGTTGTTGGCACCGGGCCCCAGGAACACGCCGAAACCACCGCCGTGCTGTGAAACGCCCGCACGCGGCCCTGCTCTGCCTTCACCCGGGCCTCACTGGGGCAGAGCTCCTCTCCCGGGGCTGGTGCCCTTCCCCGTCTCCTCCCCGGGCGCCCAAACTCCTGGCCACAGAGAACAGAAACCCCACGGCCCGGAGTGAGTGCATCCAGGGCTGTGGAGAAGAGCTGGAGGGTCACTCGTCCTCCAGGGCACATGTGGCAGGTGGGGCCGGGGAGCAGCACGTCCCCACCGAGGCCCACTGCACCCACCTGGCACCAGCCCCACCTGGCCAAGGCCAGGCTGGCCTCAGGCGCTGCGTGAGCTCCCTGTCAGGCCCCTAGCGCCTGTGTTCCTGGAGCCGTGCCCTGGATGATCACACACAGCCGCCTCCCACACGCCCGGCTCTGACAGAGCAAGCAGCCTGCTCACCAGCAGCCCGGGCTCTGACTGCTGAACCCGCAGCCCACAGCTGGCCTTACAGTCCTGTGGCCCGTACCGCAGGGCACGGTGCGGGCCACGGTCAGGCAGCCTCAGTTACAGATTCTCCTGGGGCTCATCTTGCAGAGGCGGCTGGACACTGCCACATTCTTCTGTGCATCTAGCAGTGCCCAGGAGGTATAAGTCCATGGCTGGACATCTATTCGGCCAAGGGCCTTCCTTCCCTTCTTCTCCAATAACCGAGCCTCATCTTACTTGGCACATTGTATTTCTTCATGTGGCCTGGTGTGGTTGTGGCCATGTAACCAAGTTCTGCAACTTCTGCTTCTCCCTTCCTGCCACCTGGAACAGAGCCTCCTGGCTGGAGCTTGTGCAGCCACTTAGGGCCATGAGGTGGTACATAAAGATGACAGCAGCAGAACAGGAAACAGAAACTGGAGTCCCCTGTGTTGGGGAGGGGCCTCACTCTCCCTCTGGTCACCACTGTGCTGCAAGCACACAGCCTGCCCATACTGAAGACAAATTTAGCAAGTGTTCATGCCCCTCCATTCCGCCTCCAGATCAGCTGCAGGGAGAGGTGGCCAGTGGGTACAAACACCCTGAGGCCTGGCCATGCTGCGGCCTGATGAGGTCACAGAAGGACCCGGGCCTTCCGCACCTGCCCCCGATCCCTGCGGGACAGCCATCTAGGTGGCCCCACGGGCTGGCCCTGGTGGGGGCTGCCAGCCCCTGGGTTTCAGCCTCGCAGGATCCCCGGGACCTGAGCTGCTGGGGCTGTCGTCCCTGTCCTGCTCTGGAACTCTGGTTGACGGCAGTGGCTGAGCGGCCACCTCCCAAGACATCCAAGCACACGGGGCAAGAGCCTGCTCGTCCGGAGCCCAAGGGCACCTGGCCTTCACCCCGGGAGGCACAGAGGCTGGCTGGACTCGCCAGGCAGGACCACAGACGTAGGACTCCCAGGTTGTTGGCGAAGGTGTGGCAAGGAGGAGGGTGCCCCACAGGGACCCCACACCCCAGTGTGCTCCCTGGGTCGGAGGTGTCTGCAAGGGACGATTCCTGGTTTCTCTCCCGCACGGGAGCCTTTGCTTTCTTTCAGGTAGTGGACACACACCTGCTCTAGTGACCCCTGCTGGCTGGTTGCAAGGCCTTCCTGGTCCTGGAGTCTCCAATGGGGTGGGGCTCAGACCCCCTGGAATGGGGCTCCCGGCCCCCCCACCAGCTGGAGCCCTGCTGACTCACACCTCCTTCCCGCTGGCCAAGGAAGGTCCAGCGTTGGGGAGACGGAGCTGGGTGCGCAGCAGAGGGCTCCTCCCTGGGCCGTCACAGCAGGCTTCCTGGCACAGGGCCGCCAACCTCTCTTCTGCTGAAGCCGTGCCAGCTCCAGGCTCCCTGTTGCCCACGGTGGGCACTGTCCTCGGCAAGACGGACTGAGCTTGGCCAGGCCTTCACCCTCTTTTTGCAGGATGCCTGAGGAGGAGACCCACCTGCTCCAGGGTGGGTGGGGTGCGGGAGCTGGAGTGGCTGGCCCACCCTGGCCAGCACTCTGCCCGGTGGACAGCGGGCGGCAGAACGCCCCAGGGGTCCTCGGCAGCGGGTGCAGGACCTTCGGTAGGACTTTCAGTGGGAGGAAGAAACAGGAGAGGCTTATTCCGAATGCTCCCTGGGGAGGAGGGTGAACAGTTCCCCTGGACTGAGTCTGTCCTCTGTGGGTCACACAAGGGAGACAAACACAGCGGGCGGGGGTTCTGCCACGTCCCGCCAGCCTGGGCCTCAGGTGTGCTCGGCTCCGTCCAGGGCCCCGGGGCTGGCTGGCGGGTCAGTTGCCATGGTGACCAGCCCTCCTGGGGTCTGGTGGGAGGCTGAGGGATGGGCTCCATGGTGCACAGCTTCCTGTGGGTCCAGGACCACCTGCCCCTTCCGGATCCCCCACCCCAGCGGCCGCCACCAAGAGATGGACCAAGTGAAGATGCCCACCCACCAGGCCGTGGAGGCCGGGGTAGGACAGTGGTCCTGCTGTGTGGGGGCGACCAGCCCTTTTCCTGGAAAGAAAAGTGGAAACGGCAGGGAGCCCCCTCCCCCCCCCCCCGGCCCCTCCTAGGCAAGGGGGGGACCAGCAGGTCTGCCCGCAGCCAGCCTGGGCGGCGGGGGGCTCTGCCCTGCCACACGGGCGGCTGTGGCCCTCATTTGACAGAAGAGGAAACCGGGGACGGAGGCTCAGCTGGAGGCCGCGGGGGGGGGCTGAGTTCCGGATGTGCCGCGTGGGGGCTGAGCAGAGCCACCCCAGGGGGCCGAGAGAAGGGTGCCCAGGTCCCCAGCTCCCTCCAGCCTGCAGCTGTCACCCACGCACACCCTGGTGTCCTGGGAAGCCTGAGTCCCCAGAGAGTGAGCCACTGCTCCGGACCACGCCTGGGGTGGCCGTGGGGCGGGCCCCAGGGCCAGCTCACAGGTCACACACACAGAAGAATGGCGACCAGCCGCTGAGCCATGGCTGTGTTCCGGGGCCTGGATTCCACCGCGCCCTTGGAACCGGGCGCCGAGTCTCTAGGAGCGGAAGGCGTGGCGCCTCTACACTGAACTGTGAGAGCGATTCTGCCGGAGCTAAGATGGCTTCCAGAACTGAGGAGGAGGCCGACGGGGGACTCGGCCAGGTCCCGCCTGTCCTCAGAACCCGCAGCCTGCCACGGCCAACCAACCTGCCTTCCCCAGATGCGGGGGTCCAGCTGTCCCTGCGGCCTGCAGCCCCCATGAAGATGGAGCCCAAGGCCGGCCTCCCCCCTCATGCTCTTGGATGGAAAGCCGTCCAGCCACCCGGCAAGGACAGATCACCCGCCCACAGGGCCTCAGAGGCCGCAGGTGTCCGGAGGCTCAGGTGCCCCTCCTGGGTGGCGGGAGAGCCAGGGACCAGCCTCTGCACACCGCTAGGGCGAGAGCACCCTGGAGGAGGGTCTGCGTGCAGAGCGGGGGCCGCAGGCTGGGCACGGCTGGGCAGGGGTGGGGACCTGGGTCTCGGAGGGGCCCTGCCAGGGAGAGGCCCCTGTCCATGTCTGCAGGAGGGTCCCGGGCACAGCGGCAGGGGGCAGCAGGGGCAGCGTTCCCCACCGGGCTGTTGGCCCCTGGAAGGGGTCTGCTTGTCTCCTGCTGTTAGATGATGTGTGAGGTGTCCCCCAAAGCTCCTGGGTGACACAGTGCAAGGTTCAGAGGTGAAGTGTCTGGGTTCTGAGAGCCTTCACTCCATCAGCAGATGGGTCCACCTGAATGGACCGGCCGGGGGGTGACTGGAGGTGGGGTGGCTGGAGGAGGCGGGTCACAGGGGGTGCCGTGGGGTTCACACTGTCCCTGGTGAGCAGAGCTCTGGCTCCTCCTGAGGCCCTGTCCTGAGCTGCCTTGCTCCTCCACGCCCCGCCCCATGGCCTTTGGCCTCCCCTGGGCCCAGAGCATGGAGAGGCCTTCTGTGGATTCAGACCTCGCAGACCCTGAGCCCCACGCGCACTCCCCATCCTCCAGAACTGCTCTTGGTCACAGCAGTGAAAACCCTGAGGCCAGCTCAGGCCGGAGCCCTGGTCCCCAGACCCTCTGTGCCCCAGTCCCTGGGGGGCTTTGCTCGCCTGCCCCGATTCCGGGCACCTGCCTGGCCACGTGCCCCTCACTGCTGGCAGCGCCAGGCCAATCAGTTGCTATGTTGACCACTCACCAGCCAGGCCACTGGGGGTGTCCCCTTGGTCTCCCTCCGGGAGTGGTGACTCATCTCCGGCAATTTCCCGGGCAGCCTTGGGCTCCGGACCCCGCCAGGTGGGGGTGGACAAGGGATAGGAGATGCACTGGAACCCACTGGGAAGGGAACACCAAGGTCAGGCCTGAGGGTCAGGGCCGGAGGCCAGTACAGGGGAGGCCTGTGGCCTGGCCCTACCCCGGGTATTGGCTGAGGCTTGGAGTCCAGGAGCACTATCCAGGCACCCTTGGAGGGCTGTGTGGGTCACCCCAAGATGCCTGCTGGGCAGGGACCGACTCAGGCCAGAGAGAGGGCCAGTCAGTGCCCTGCGGTCCCCTCCCCGAGGCCTGCCAGCCCTCCATGCTACTCAGTTGCCCTTCCTCTTGGCCACCCCCTGTGCCTTTATGTCCACCCTCCCAAGTCTGCTGCAGCACAGGTCACAGCCTGCGCTGGTCCCGGCCCGGGGGAACGTGTGGGCGGCTCCCTCCAGTCCGACTCCTCCTCTGCCTTTCCAGCCCCAGGGGGAGGCGTCACTCACAATGGCGTCTCCATGGGCGTCTCTTGGTGGTCTTCATCCACTTTGAAAAAGCTGACCTCGGAGTAGGTGGGGAGCTGCACGTATCTGATGCCGGCGGAGATCCTCAGGACCCGGCCACTCTCACCTTCCAGGAGAGAAGTTGGGGAGCAAGGCCCTAGACGCGGCCCCGGAGGAATGTGGACAAGGGCTCGGCCGGACCCCACCCCGGGGGGCTGCGTGGTGGGCCTGTCACACCCCATTTTCAACTCAGCACGACCACCTTCAGCTTGGGTGGCCTCCCCTGGGTCTGTCCTGCAGCGGTCTCCTGGCCCTGGGATCTCGGGGGCCTCCTCATGCACCCCAGTATCTCTGCCTTAGCCCTCAGCACCAGCTGCCCTCCTTCTCGGCACGCCTCTCTGTTGGGTCTTCCAGCTCTGCCGCCTGCCCCAGGAGGCCTGGGGAATGCTTGGGGACAGTGGTGTCTGCTCCTTGGTCCTCTGTTCCAGAGCCGTCTGCAGACGGAACCCTGGGCCCCAGACCTCCAGCTCGGTCTTCAGAGTACCGACCACCTCCCCCGCCCTGGGAGGGCTGTCTCTGCTCACTAGCTCGTGGCTTCACCATGCTGCACCGCTGCCCTCGGTGGTCAGCACCTCGGTGAGTGCCTGTGGTGGACCTGTTTCCACTGCAGTCCTGGTGGACACCTCAGGCTGCAGGGAGCGCTGAGGACAGGGCTGGAGACCCCACAGCCCCACTTGGAGGGCCCATTAGAAGCGCGTGCCGGGAGCGCAGGCGGGAAGGGCGACCAGTCCTGTGTCCCAGGGCTGATGCCGAGCTCTGGGGCCGGCTTCCAGACCACAAAGGACCTGGGAAGCAGCCAGGTTCCCGAAGCCTTAGAAGAAACTCAAGACGAAGTGGGAGACCCAGGGGTCTCCCCCTTGGGTGGCAGGGAGAGGGTCACCTCATACCCCAGAAGCTGCCCTGAAAATGCTGTCAGTTGAGGAGAACCAGCTGAGAATCTGGGGGACAAGGCCTGGAGTCAAGGACACGGCGTCAGCGAGGAGACAGCACAGGTCAGCACACACCCTGGGACTTGTCAGGCCAAGGGAAGGGCCACCTGGAGGAAGCAGAGCGACAGGTCTGGGCTCCCCGGTCAGAGGGGCTGTCCCCCCAAGCCCTGCTGGAAGTCACGGGGGACTGGGCAGTCCAGGGCAGTCCTCAGAGGGCCCTGTAGTGGATAACTGGTCTCAGATGGAGCTCTCCTCCAGACCTGCCTAACAGTCAGAAAAGCCCCAAAGGATCCAACTGTCCTGTAACTCACTCTGCCCTGGAACAAGCTCAAGTTCAGTTACAGGAGTGCAGACGGCAGGCTCCGAGAAGGCAGAGTTTACCACGTCTGGCACCCAATCAAAGTCACCGGGTATGCAGAGAATGCAGGAGAACGTGGCCCATCAGGAGGAGAAAAATAAATTGGGGGCTGGGGCTGGGGCTCAGTGGTAGACTCTCGCCTGGCCTGTGTGAGGCACTGGGTTCGTGCTCAGCACCACATATAAATAGAATAAAGGCCTGTCGACAACCACAGGAAAAAATCAAAGATCTTAAAAAAAAATAGATGAGTAGGTTGAAGCCGACCGGGAAGTGACCAGTGCTCAGCAGTCAGGACACCAGGAAGGTGGGCGTCGCGCTGGGCTTGCGGGCGCAGCCTGAAGCAGAAGGTGGACCGAGGGCAGCTGGGCTTCTGGGCTGAGCACGGCGACGCGAGAAACACGGACTGTCACCCGACGACACCGAGGACAGGTCCCCGGGGCTCGGAAACAGAGCAGAGGAGACCCCGAGAGAAAAGAGAAGAAAGAGAAAGCCAGAAGGGGAAGGAAAGGAAGGAGAGGAGGGAGGGAGGGCCGCAGACAGCTCGCCCCGGTGGTGCGCGAGAGGCTGCCGCAGCAGAACCCGGAGAGGAATGGCGGCCGGGAGCTCCCCAATCTGATGAGAACTCTGAACTCACAGGTGTGAGGAGCTCAGCAAAACCCCAAGCACAAGAGCACAAGGAACCGTCGCCTGTCACATCATGACCAGACTGGCCACGGGCACAGAGACCAGGAGACCTCTCCTGGGGACCGGCCAGCTGGGGAGCAGTGGAGCCAGGCCTTCAGCCCCCTGTGGGCTTGTGCCCGCCAACGCGGCTAGAGACTGGAGGGTGGAATCCAGATGTCTGCAGACACAGAAATGCCGAGAGAATTCACCAGCAGCCACCTCCACCAGGAGGGATGACGGAGCGAGTCGTCTGGATCGACAGGAAGGAGCACGGAGGACCAGACGTAGGAGCTAGGTGTGTAGATGAGATCTTTTTCTCTATCTATGAAATACTATTGAAAAATAGGTGGGTGGGTGCTGTGGCACATGCTGGGATCCCAGCACTTGGGGAGGCTGAGGCAGGAGGATCGTTAAGTTCAACACCAGCCTCAGCAACTTCGGGAGGCCTTGTCTCAGAATACAAACTTCAAAGAGCTGGGCATGTGGCTCAGCGGCCAGGCCCTCTGGGTTCAATCCTCGCTACACAAAAAAAGGTCAGTGGCATTTTCAACAAAGATCACACCAGCGGGGCTGGGGTTGTGGCTCGGTGACAGCTGGCTCATCTGACACGTGTGAAGCGCTGGGTTCGAACCTCAGCCCCACATATAAATAAATAAATAAATAAACAAAGGTGTTGTGTCCACCTACAATCAAAAAAACATGAAAAAATAACACCATTCTGTCATGGAGCTTATTATATGTGTGGATGTAAAAAATGTGTGAAAACATTAGCATAAAGCTTGGGAGTGCAGGAAAATGGAGACTGTCACGGAGTTCTGAGTGTGACGTGGAATGAAATCACTTGGAGGTGACTGTGGTAAGTTAAAACGCTCTTGCCACCTGAGAGCAACCCTCAAGTAACAGAGCAAGAGTCCCCGGGAAGGAGCCGTCAGAGAAGGCACAGAGCAGTGTACAAAACTCAGCTCAAAACAGACACAAGGGTAGACACCTGGGCCAACGAGAAGCAGCAAAGGGTGAATTTGAATCCACTACCTCAATGATCCCAATAAACACGAAAGGCGTAAGACTCCAGTTAAAAGGCAGAGACTGTTAGAGACGGAATCCAAGGCAAGACCCAGCGGGCGTATGCCTCCGAGTTCTCACGGTGGAGGTGAGACCCATGGGCCCAAAGGAGAGGGCGGGTCGAGAGCCCAGGTTAGATGGTTGAAGGAGGGGAAGGTCACTGTCCTGATGTCACAGGAAGTGGGCGTCAGACCCGGCCAGGGGCGAAGAATCAGAAGACCTGAAACCTGAAGCATTCACGCGCCATAACAGCTTCAAAGTACAGAGGCAGAAACGGACAGATCATAACGAGGGTCAGAGGTGTCGATATGTCACTTTCAGCATTTGACAGAAACAAGCAGACCGAAGACCAGCAAGGGTACACCAAACTCAAATGCCAGCACGGGCTCAGTGTCTTTTACACAAAATGCTGGGGACCAGAAATGTTCCAGGTTGGGGAGTTTCTCAGATTTTGGAAATTTTGCAAGAACTTTATCTGTTGAGCATCCCTAATGCAAAAAAATTTTAAAAATCCCAAATCTGAAATGCTCTAAAATCTAAAACATTGGCCCTCAAAAAGTTTTGGATTTTAGATTTTAGATTTTTGGACTAGGAACGCTCAGCCTATGAAAACAAGATTGACCTGACTGACATTCATATAATACTCCATCCAACAAAAGAATGCACATTCTTTTCAAGTGCACACAGAACATTTACTGAAGTAGACCCATAAAAATTCTCAATTAAACTTGAAAGAAATCGATACATACAAAGTATAGCTCTAACCATATGGAATTAAGTTAGAATTCAATAGCAGAAAGAGCTCTATATTTGGAACTGAAACAACACACTTGTAAATAACTCATGGGTGAAAAAAAGAAATTAAAAAGGAAACCAGAAAGTATTTTGAACTGAATGAAAATGAAGATACTACATCTCAAACTTTGCAGGATGCAGCTACAGCAGTATTTGGGGGAAATTCATAGCAATAAACCTTTATATTATAAAAGCAAGGTCTGAAATGAATGACCTTAACTTTCACCTTAAGAAACTAGAAAAAAGGAGAGCAAATTAAATCTACAGTGAGCAGAAACAAGGAAATGAGGCTGGCCTGGGACACCTGTAATCTCAACAACCAGGGAGGCTGAGGCAGGAGGATGGCAAATACGAGGCCAGCCTGGTCAACTTAGCAATCCTCTGTCTCAAAAAAAAAAAAAAAAATGGCTGAGGATGTGACTCAGTGGTAAAGCACCCTGGGTCCAGTCCCCAGTACTACAACAAAACAGACAACTTTTGTGTTTCAAAGGGTACCATCAAGAAACTGCAAGATGGCCCATAAAATGGGGAAAAGTGTTTTCAAAGCAGGTGTCTGACAGGGACTTAAATCATGTAAAGAACTCTTAAAAATACACAAGAACGGGCCTGGGGACATGGCTCAGTTGGTAGAGGGCCTGCCTTGCATGCACAAGGCCCTAGGTTCAGTCCCCAGCATAACCACCAAAAAAAAAAAAAAAAAAAAAGGATCTGAATGGACATTTCTCCAAAGGAAATCCAGCAGCAGAGAGCTCAGCACGGCACCCTCAGGTCCAGGCTGCACGGTTCCATGGATTTGGAGACTCCTGAGGAGCCCTCAGAGAAACCAGCACTGATAACTGAGTCCAACCAAGCCGAAGCACGCGGGATCCACACACAAAACCCACCTGAAGCCAGCATTTGAAATGGAGTTAAGGCCGTCCCCTTCCCAATAGCATAAAAAGAATGAATCAGATTCATGAGTGACCATCGATAATCACACTGATCACATAATTTAATCAGACAGCTCATCATAAACTTCAAATTATTAATGATTCACTTAACAAGAGGCACCAGACTCGTGCGTGCAGAACGTCAAACGCTGGGAGAGAAAGCAGGGCTCCGACCACGCGAGGAGGAGCCGTGGGGATGGCGGTCCACCCGGAGGCAGCCCCGTCCCCAGTGGAGTCCAGCAGACAGCAACAGGTCAACCCTCAAGTTCATGTGGAAACAGGAAGGGCCCAGAGAAGCCAAAACCATTTTGAAGAGTAGAACAAGGCTGGAGATGTCTCCAGTTCCTAAGGGCACCGAAGCCACGGTGACGGAGAGGGAGTGTCCTGGCAGAGCCAGGGTTCACCTTCTAAGGGTGGACACACAGCCCAGTGCCACAGAGCCGAGCCCAGGCAGGCGCCTTCACTCTTGGGGTGAACTGGTTTCCCCTTCAAGGGGGGGAAGGACAGTCTCTTCAACAAACGGGGCTGGGAGTTGGATTCAGAGCTCAATTTCATCCAGAGAAAATAGGTCAAGATGGATCACAGACCTAAATATCAGAGCTCAAACCATGAAACTTCTAGAAGAGAACGGGGACATCTCTGTGCCCTTGGTGAGTAGAGAATCCTTAGTTTTGGGACCAGAAGTCTGATCCGTGAAAGAAGCTGGCAGGTTGGGCTTTACCGAGATCGAGAACTTTGTGAAGGAGACAGACAGCCTTTAGAGTGGAAGGAGGCGCCCAGCGGGAGGCGTTCGCCATGGCGCATCTGTCTTCTTTCGCACCCCAAGAACTCGAGGTCAAAAACAAGAGCCCACCCAGTGCGGATTTTTAAAGTGGGTAAAGCGTTTGGACAGACGCTTCTCCAGAGAAGATACACGGACGGCCCACGAACCCACGAGGAGCTGCCCAGCAGCCCCAGCCAGGGACACGCAGGCCCCAGCTGCGAGGAGCCAGCACTGGAGACCTTGGCTGCAACCAGGCAGAGCCTGCCAGGCTGGAGGAGCAGCAGCCGGAGGGCCGGCACGCAGGAGGGACGCAGACGTGCCCGTTCTGGGAATAATGGACACTTTCTTGAAGTTGGACTGTGAGTCCACTGCATGGCCCAGTGGCCCCACTCAGGAGAGCCAAAGGCAAGTGTTTCAATAAGGACTTGTGCCCAGTGTCCACAGTGGCACCGTCCACAAGAGGCCAAATGTCCACGGTGGGTGCCACTCTGAGAGGAAGGAGGGCCCTGGTGACGTGGCCAAATGCAGGAGGCTGACATCGTGCAGGAGAGAGGACGGAGCCTGAGCCACAGGCAGCGAGCTCCCCTTCACATGAAGTGTCCAGGAAAGGACAGTCTGCAGAGTCTGAGGACGGCTAGGGCTGGCCGGGGCGGGTGTGGGGACAGGGTCGCCAGCGGGGGTCTTTCCAGGGGAGGGAGATGTTCTGAGAGAGTCATGCTGTGCTGGTGGCTGCCCAGACCTGAGGGCTCGGCACAGGTTTGCCTCATGGCGTGAAAACGATGCCTGCCCGAGGCTGTTAAGCAGACCGGCTGGCCATGACCGAGGTGTCCGCCACGCCCAGGAGGGGCGTCCTAAATGCAGCCTGCTGGGCCAAGGGGAAGAGCACGGACTGGGGCTCGCAGCGAGGTGGCAAGGGCTTGGGGAAGTTGGCGGGCCCATCTCTCACAGCAGGAGGGGGCCGAGCTCCTAACAAAGGACCTCATCCTCCTTGACCACCCCAGGGGTGGACTCAGCCAGACCCACAGCGTCTCTTCCCTCTTCCGTGTTCTGTAAGATGCGCGCTGACCTTGGGCAGCAGCCCACATGCAAGCCAGACACGGACTCTCGCGCGCACACCCGGAAACCAGGCTGCCCACCAGTGGGAGGGCGGCCAGCTCCGCTCCTTCGGCTGGGTCTGGGCCACCGGCTTTGGCACACTCAGCACGGGTGCCAGGAAGCCCCAGAGGCCTCTTTCCCGGGCGTTTGCTGCCCAAGAACCCCACCCCGGGCCTCTGCCCTTGGGAGAGGCGCCATCATCCCCTGGTGGAGCTTACTCTTGGCAAGGTCCCCGTGGGCCTGCTGCAGCTGCACCCGCAGTGTGAAGGGGGCTCCTTGGGCCACTTCCAGCACCTCTGGACCCAGAATGACGATCCTCGTGGCTTGTTCTGGGAGAGGGCAGAGGACAGCGTCGGCGGCTGGGAGGGTCGACCCCTGCAGCTCCAGCCCTCTCCTGCCGGTCAGAGGAGCTGTCCAGGAGATGGTGTCATGTGACCTCAAGCCCGAGCGAGGAGCCCAGCTGGGGCGCAGGGTCGCCTGGGCTGAGGCCACCCAGGTCCCACCAGGAGCAACAGGAGAGCAGGAATCGTGGCCCAGGGAGGTGGCCAGCCCCTCTGTAGGCCACAGGCCACCGTGTGGTCACTTCAGAGTGTACAGCGTCAGGGGAGTCAGACTGAGGCTACCTGGGGGGCAGTGCAGCATGACCAGGCCACTCCAGATGCCTGTGGCTGGGAGGTCCCTGGGTGGGGGTGTTGTGAGGGGGTCTGCAGCTGGGAGGCCCTGCTGCAGCAGGACCCTGCATGTCCACAGCCCTCTGGAAATCAAACCACAACATGCTTCTCCCTACGGGGAAGGGACTTTGGGTTCCATCTCATCCCAGGCCTCGCCCAATGTGCTGGAGGCCCAGTGTCCCCAGTGGGACTTCCCAGGGCCAACCCCACAGGCCAACAGGAAGGCCAGGGACACCTACCCACTGGGTGGCCGTTGATCCACAGGCCACAGTAAGTGACTCCCGAGTAGTGGGCCAGGCTGCCCAGCCCACTGAAGACATCACTGTGCCACTGTCCCTGCAGAGAGGACAGAATGGCCTCAAAGGTCAGTTCCACAGGGACGGGGCTCTGCACACCCAAGCTCCGGGAGCGCAGCCCAGTGCTTTCCTGAGTGAAGGCCATGCTGCTGGGGTGCCGGCCAGCTTGCTTGGTCAAGGGTCTCTCCTTCGGCTTTAACACGCGGAGAGAACAAGCTCACAGCACCCCGGAGACTGGTCAGAGACAGCCTTGTGCCCATCACAGAGACCCGCCCCCGCCCAGGGCGCCAGGACGAGGTGCCCGTCAGGCTGCACGCTCTCAAGTGGAAAGGCCATTAAAGCACAGTGACCGCAGGCCCCCTGGGCGGGGCCTGCTCACAGCACGCCCCCTCCAGCCGCTCCTCAGCCACAGCTGGCCTCCGGTCACACGCACAACGGAGGGTGGAACAGCAACGTGACAGAGCGGGAGAGGCATTTCCACGGAAAATCCCAGGGTGTCGTGTCTGACTGGGTCACTTCTGTAAGGGGAACTGGCCAGAGCGGCTCCGTTCCAGCCTCCGCTGCAGAGGTTAACCGGGCCCCAGGATCCCGCCCCCCTAAGCCTCAGGCTGCACGGTGGAGGCACGGGCTCTGCGGGCACCGCACTGGCCCTGGGACACGGGCCATGTGGGCACCGGGGGGAGGGCAGCCCTGAGGGGCGGCAGCAGAACGGGGGCATGGTGGTATGGAACCCTCGGGCCTCGGGGACTGGGAGGCCGAGGATGCCCAGACTGGGGAGAAGGGCCGCAAAGGGCGGGCACCCCAAAGTCTAAGGGCTTTCCCTGGGCCCTAGGGGACAAGCCAGAGACAAGTGTGGAGAGGGCCTGGGGCCGGCCACATCAGCAGGGGTGGGCAGCCCAGAGCTGTCCTCCCCACACAGCCGGCGCCTGCCGACCTCACCCCTTTCTGATCTGGGCAGTCTCCCTCCCACGAGCTGCTAAGTCATCCCTATGGGGTCTCGAGGGGCCCCAGGTGGCCCTGTCCCTCCTGCACTGAGACCTGAGTTCCCAGCCCAGCACGGATGGCTCCCAACTCCCACGGTGGCCCACTGGCCGTGCTCCTGGAGTGCCCAGTGCTGAGTGCTGGCCGGTGTCGCCCATGCCCGCCCCAGGGTCGTCCTGGTAGGAGGAGCTGCAACTCACATGGCCTCCGAGCCCCAGGCAGCCCTTTCCCCTCGGTGCAGCCATGGACCTGAGGCCCCAGAGCCAGGCGCACAGAAGAGGAGGCAGGGCCTGGGGCCGGGTGCCAGGAGTGGGCTCCAGGCTGCAGTGGTGTGGCCATGGCTGCCGGGAGCCGGCAGGCGGGTCCTCACCCTGGCCTGGCCTTCTTGGTCTCTGACTACACTCCCCAGAAAGGGGGCCATGGTCCTCATTTACTGCTCCTCCCTGGTGGCCTCCTGTCCCCTCCTGGCACTGCCGTCCTCACTCCTGACCCTGGTTTCCTTCCTTCCCGGTCCAGCTCTCCAGAGAGGTGATGATCTAGCACACATGCTGGAGTGGACACTCGGTCTGCAGCGAGGCCTGGGGCAGGCACACCGCCTCCAGACCAAGGCTCTTCGGCCAGCTCCTCAGAGGAGGTGCAGCCACGTATCTGTCCACGGGTGGATGCCCCAGGCAGAGAGGCCAGTTGGATGCAGGGCCCCCACAGTGCTGCAGAGAAGCCTCCTCGGGCACACAGCTGGGGAGGGTGGCGAGAAGCGCTCCTTGCACGTCTGCCAGGAGCCCTGGCCACTGCGCTCCCTGGGGCCACTCGAGCATGGCCAACGGTGCCCATCATCCATGGTGCATGCCACCGCTGCGGCAGAGGTGACTGTGCGAGGCACTCTCGGATCTGAGCCCTCTCCGTGGTTCTGGGGCTTGGGCACAGCACTTGGCTGGTCAGATGGCTAACCTGTGGGCTGGTCCCGGCTGCACAGATGTGAATCCCGCACTCGGACACCCTGCTCTTGCTGGTCCACACGCACCCAAAGAGGGAGCCGTACATGCCAATGTGTCTTGGCCTCGGTGTGGAGAGGTTCCTTGCCACACCAGGGACCAGGGGTCCTGGGGCCACCTGGAAGCAGCCCGAGCGGCCAGGTGAGCAAGGCTGGCCTGGACTTGAGAGCCAAGCACGTTCCGGGTCGGTGCCCAGGGCGGGCTGCAACACACGGCGGCCTCGGCTGGGCCAGGGTGGGGCACAAGGCCACTGACCAAGCCCCTGGGGTGGGCACCACTGTTCTCCCTCCCCCTAGTCATGCTGCTGCCTGGCACCCAGGTGAGGACAGGGTGCAGTGAGGGGACACAGGCAGGTGCAGGCGATGACAGGGTCAGCCAGGGAAACCCACACCCAACATAAAGCAAGACTGGGGAACACGGGAGACCAACGCCAAGGAGCGGTGTGCAGGTGGGAGGGGGCCGGGGTCAGCCTCCAAGGCGGCCTCAGGGGAGGGGTGCCAGCCCAGCACCTTCCCGCCCGGCTGCCACCACCCTGGCACTCCCAGAGGCCTCCTGACTCCCGGGGCAGGTGAGTGCAGCCAGACGGGACGCTCCTTCAGTGATGTCCCCAGACACTCCGACAAGCAATGCCCCGTGGCTTGCAAGCCATGGGCGCCGTCCAGCCACGGGCAGGCTGAGTGTAAATGGACCGTGAGGACAAGTGCCCGGCTCCATCTCGGGCAGTGGTCTTTCTGTGGTACCTCGGGGTGAGCCCAGGGCCCGCTGCTACTGAGCGGCACCCCCAGGGCCTGGCTAGGTGGCTGAGGCTGGCCTTGAACTTGCCAGTCCTTGTGCCCCAGCCTCCAGGTGGTGGGACAGTGGTGTGGCCAACGTGTCGAACTCCAGGAAGCTCTTTCCAGCACATCGAAGCCGGTTTTCCCTAATTTTAATTAGAAATGACTCTGCAGCTGCCCGGCCTCCTTCCCGCAGCGTGTGCATGTCCGTCCTCGTCAGAGGTCCACCTCTCAGGCTCCTGCCCACCGCAGTCCTCCCTGGGCTCCAGGGACCTGGCTGATAACAGCAGGAAGAGCCTGGCAGGGGTGGGGGAGCCACAAGCCTCTCTGCTGCTCTGTTCTGAAGAAGGGACTGTCCCCAGCTCTAGCCAAGCCTCAGACCTGAGCAGGTGAGATCACTCCCCGTGGGCACCTCGTGGGCAAGAGCGGCAGGGACCTTCCTCCTGGCCCCGGGGCCCAACAGTGAGATGTGTGCCGCCCCTCAGCCACCAAGGACAGGTGGCCCCTCACTTCCCAATGAACGGCGGGGTCCACAGGGTGCTGCGCCACCCGGTCCTGGCTGCACCTTCCTGGGACCTCCTGTCAGCGGACCTGCGGTCTTGACGTCACCGGTCCCCATGTTCTGTGGGGTCACTGACCTGGCCCAGGCTTAGCCCTCAGAGTTCCTGTGGTGACGGTGGCCAGTGGGGAGGGTCCATGCTGAGTGGTTGGCTCCGTAAACGGCCACGGCTGGGTGCGGATGCTCCAATACCCCAGTTTTGCCCGGGATCTGTGGGGACCTGTTCTGGGGTCACGAGCCTGCTTTCGTGGACTTGGCCTCTCTGACCCGAGGACGGGCACAGGATGTGGGAGGGGCTCTGGGCCCTGTCCATCGGCCCCTGGGTCTCTCTGGAGCAGCGTTCCCACAGGCCCCAGGTGAGGAGAGGGGGGCTGGAGACGGCTGCAGGTGAAGGTGCCCGTAGGCCGGCCATCTGCTGCCCGTGGGAGACCAGCCAGTGCCTGGAGCCATCTCTCTGTCTGGAACCACAGACAGACACCGCGCTTCACCAAAGGTGCCCCCCCAAGACCCCGCTCCCCCGGTGCACTGCTCTGGGCTCCACTAGGGTTCCCCGAGTGTTGCGGCTCTCCAGGGGCTACCCTGTGCCTTGGGGCGCCACCAGGCCTCCCTGGGTCACCTGCCCCGTGAAGATGTCCTCGGGGGGTCTCTGGCCAGCCCTGAGTTCGCCTGCAGGAACTGCTGGAGTCTCTGCGCTCCTCAGGTCTGGGTCTGACCTCTCTCTGTACCAGCCAGGGCAACCCGGGCTACTGTGAGAAACAGCTGGGGCCAAGCCTGGAGGGCTGAGAGGCCTCGCCCAGAGTGGAAGGATGAGGGAGGGGACTGGCTGCTCTCCAGTCTTTTCAGAAAACAAAGCTGCACCTGAAATAAGTGGGGAGTAGCTGGTGGGCCTGGGGGCTTCCTGGAGGCAGCCGAGCACCGGCCCATCCGACAGGCAGAGCCCAAGGCCAGGCGGAGCCATGGGAAGGCTCGGCACAGAGCCCCAGCAGGAGAGAGGGCCTTGGCGTGGCCAGCCCGGCCAGTGGGGTGGGAGAGACGGACACCAACAGAAGGCGCAGATCCTGCCTCAGGGGGAGGGCGAGGGTGGAGGGTGCGGGCGCATCTCTGCCAGCTGCGGTTAGCGGGTGCACGCTCATTAGGATGGCGCCGTTGACCCAGCCAGAAAAGGAGGGTGGGCAGCAGGTGCAGAGACTGAGCCCCTGGGCACCTCGGTGGGAACCAGAAAGGGTGCAGCCACTGCCACACGGTGCCGTCACCCATGTGGGTCCACACAGCCCCACAGAGTGGGCTCTGGAAGGGACCTGCACACCAGCAGCCTCACCACCGCCAAGGCTGGAAGCAGCGGCCCTGGCGCCCGACAGACCCGGGAGAGAAAACGTCCACCTGAGTGGACGCGGTGGCCACGGCTGGAATCCCAGGCTGAGGCAGGGGGATCACAAGTCTGGGACCAGCCTCAGCAACTCAGCAAGGCCCCGGATCAACATTTAAACAGGTGGAACGGGGCGCTGTGGTGGTGTGCGCCTGAAGCCCTGCTCTGGGGAGGCTGAGCAGGGGGTGGCAAGTTACTGAGGCAGTTTCCAATCTAGGATGGTTTTCAAAGGTCGGGGAGGTAACGGAGGGTAGAGCCCCCCCGATGCCCAGCACCACTCAGAGAGTGGTGTGTACCCCCGATGGAGGAGCACTCAGCCCCACAGAGGGAATTCCCACACGGCTGCAGCGAGGACAAACGTCCAGGATGCTGCGACTTACGCCAGACACCAAGGGCCCAGTCCCTGGGGATTCCTTTCACGTGACGCCCCCATAGTCAGATGTTCAGAAGAGAAAGGAGGACGGGGAGCCTGGAGCTGGCGGGTGGAGACGCACCCGGTGCGGGTGGATCAGTGCACAGAGCTGCATGCCGAAAACCAGCACCACGGCAGATGCCATGCCACCCGCATTTTGCCACCAGGGTTATGCTTACAGGAAAGGGCTCTGGTCCACACGGGTCCTCAGCCCCACCAGGGCTGCTGAACAAGGCGCTGGAGGGAACGGAATCCAGGGCTCACATCATGTGGCCCTGGGTCCTCTGGTCACTCTGTGTCCCTGGCAGTAGCTGCTTCAGTTCCGGCCACCACTCTTGATGCCATGAGAGTGTCTGGGCCACAGGCCAAAGTGGCACAGAGGACGGGGACCATCTCCTCCCCTTCCCCGGACACTGCCAGGGCTCCTGACCCAGCTGGGCGGCCACGGGCCAGGGGCCAGCCAGGGCTGTGTGCACAGGGCTGGGTGAAGGGCCTGCAGATGGGCCGAGCGGAGGACGTCCGGTCCTCACCGACAGACCTGCAGGCCGCCCAGGGGTGAGGCCTCTCTGAAACGTCCTGTGGAATTCCAGCCTCTGGCCCCAGGACAGGGAGGTCACAACCACAGGCAGGCCTGCGCTCCCTCGGTGGCCCGGCCCGGCACCGGCTGGGAACTGAGGCTGGAGGCTGGTGTGGTGCTGCTGAGTGGCGCTGGGCTGCCCCCTGGTGGAGTGGTGGAGCTGCTGCAGCCGGAGAGGCACTTCCACCGCCCTGTCCCCAGTTTCCGGCTTCAGGGTGGAGGTGCAGCAGAGCTGGGTCCACTGGTGCCCAGAGGCAGCATGGCCTATGGTAATTGGGGAGAGACCTGCCTCTGGGGTCAGGATTCGGCTAGGGGAGCACAAGATCTTGGTAACTGCCCTGCTGAGGGCTCTGTCCTGGCCACCAGCAGACACCACTTCTCCTTTGTGCTTGGGCAGAGGTCAGGCCCTGGGGGGACCCAGCAGGGCAGTCTTCCCGGAAGCTCAGGGCAGGCAGCACTGGGCTGTGGCCAAGGCCCTGTGCTCACTTGCTAGTTTGGGAGACGTCCTGAGCCTCCGTTTCTCCATCTGTAAATCAGGGTGATGGCCTGTCTCAGAGGAGCCCAGGCTGACACCGTGAGGAGCTGAGCAGGGAACTGTCACGCAGCAGCCACACCAGGCACCCTGACCCACAGCCGTGGGGCAGGTGGGGTGCAGGGCGGAGGTCTCAGTGGGGTCCTGGCTCTGCGCTCTGCCCTGGCGCCTGAGTCAAGCCCCATGTGGGAACGCTGGTCCTGAGCCACGGACCCTTGGGCCCCGCTGGGGGAGAAGATGTGGCTTCCTTCCAGACTCATGTCCTACAGGCAGCCAGTGAGGACCACTGCCCGAGCTCCTGTGGCTAGCCACCTCCAGCAGAACCCAGCTCTTGGCAGCTCTGACGGGAGGTCAACCACCAGGGCCACTCCACCAGGAACGAGGCCTCCCTCAGGGGCCTGGCACCTCTCTCAGCTGGGGCTGGAGCTGTCCAGAGGCCTCAACTCGCCTCCTTCCTGCTGAGACTGGGGGACGCTCAGGGGACCCCTCAGCCAGTGCAGCCACCATCGCTGCCATCAGCCCAGTGCAGCAGTGCTGGGCTCCCAGGCCCTGACCCGGCTGGCGCTTCACGACCAACACGGTGACAGCTCCAGCTGTGAGAAGCCCCAGCTCCGCCCTCCTGGCTCCCAATTCCCACTGCAAGGAGCTCACCCTGCAGTCAGGCCCCGGGGCAGCAGGCTAATGCCACCAGACCGCAGGGCCCTGGGACAGCAGGATGACACCACCCCTCCTGGAGGGCCCTGGGACAGCAGGCAATGCCACCCCTCCTGGAGGGCCCTAGGACAGCAGGTCAAAGTCACCCCATCCTGGAGGTGCCTTGGGGACACTCTTGCATCGCTATTTTGGTGTTGTTCCTTTGCCCTTTTCCTGGTCGGTGATTCTTTCGTTGCACTTCCTCTGGTGACAGTTCCAGAGTGGCTTCCTCTCCTGCTGCATCTGGAGCAGGTACCTTCTCCTCCCACGCTCAGACCAGGAGCCCACCAGTCCTCCTTGTGTCTCTTCTGCCTGATGCCCACCTGTCAGTGAGCCCCACACCTCTGTCCAGACGCGCCATACCTGCTGGCCGCGCCCTGCAGGCCGCTACCTGCTTCCTGAAGAGTGTGCAGGGCCCCCTCGCCTGTCAGTCTCTACACGAGAGGGGCTTCGTGACGGGCCGAGGCTCTGGGACAGCAGGATGCCTGGGCCCTGGCTGCTCTTGACCTTGCCCTCTTTCTGCGTGTTGGTCTCTCTGCCCTTGCTGCTCCACGGCCTGGCAGGCTCTGCCCTTCCGTCTCTAGGCGGCAGCTCGTCCACCTCCCGGCCTCAGCTCCAAGGCTGGTCCCTCTGGGAGGGCCCCCAGGGCAGGTGTCTGTGCCCGGCTCAGCGGAGGACGCACTGGCTGCTGGTGCCCACACCAGCCCAAGTTGGCCCCTGCTTGCTCTGCTCCTAGCTGAGCTCTGCTCCTCACGGTGAAAGCCCTGACGAGGGCCTGGGAAGGTCTCCCTACCTGCCTAGCTCTCCACCTGCTTCCTCAGAGCCTGGAGTCCCCCGGAGGGAGGGGACCCCGCGGGCCTCACTCCTGAGAGGGTGGGGCTCCTGCCTGCATACACAGGGGACCTCCTGGACCCAGGTGTCTCTCATCAGCACGCTTTATGTGACCAGAAGTGACTCTCTCCTCTATAGGGCACAGTGTCATGGTCCTTCGTGACTCCAGGAGGTGGGCAAGCTGGTGCCAAGGCCTCTAGGGCCAGGTGTCAGCTGAAGACCCAAACTCAGCTCAACCAGTCACCCTCATTAAGCTTCAGTCTTCTCATCAGGAAAATGAAAATCTCAGCGCCTGCCCCAGGGCGTCTTCAAGGGACCAGGGTCCACCCCTCGGCAGGCCTCGCTGGAGTTCAGATCAGGCTGAGAAGCAGCCGGCACTGGAGCAGGCTCTGCAGACAGGCCCCCGCTGCCAGGTGGAGAGGGAGGTCGGGCCACACAGGGCCTCAGCTCCTGGGGTCTCCCTTGGCAGTGGGAAAGAAGGGTGCCCTCCCCAGGGCCTTGTCAGGGGTGGCCCCAGAGTGGGCTGCCGAGTGCGCCGCAGAGCAGATGCCTCCTCTGGGTCCAGCTGGAGAGGGGCCCTGCGTCCACTGGGCTCTCAGGGATCCTGGGTGGGGAGCCCTGTGCTGACCGGCTGGCTTTCTCATCCGCCTGACTTGGCACAAGGCCCGTCCAGCTGAGGACGCTGTTGTGGAGGAAGCCTTGCCCCTAGGGTGCCGAGGGCTGGCGTGTGTCACCTGGAGGGTGCCGCCAGGTCCAGCAGCCTGCTCCCTGGGGAGCTGCCCAGCCACCCAGCCGCCCACCTCCCTTGTGGGTGGTGAGCGGATACCTCATAGGTGGATCCGTCAGCGCAGTGCAGCACCCCGTGTCCCTGACGCCGGTCCTGGACCCAGTCCCCTTCATACTGATCACCGTTCCTGAGGGGCACGGCACAGGGCCCTCAGCAGGCAGCCAGGTGGCGGCTGTGACTCAGACCTGCTCCTCCCACTGGGCTCAGCACGCACCACCCGGACCAGGGCAAAAATAGGCCCCCGAACAGATGGCCTGCGGGTCCTGCCTCCCCAGGGCCAGCTCAGGAGGGCTGGAGTCGGGCAGGACGTGTCTGCCTGACCCTGCAGGACCCGATTCCAGAGCAGGCCGGGCTCCACACTCTGCGAGCTCGGGGAAAGGGTGGAAGAAACAGGAGAGGGCCGGGCGCGCGCAGGGCGGGTGGAGTGAGAACGGCTCTGGGACAGGGCATTCAGGCCCCAGGCCTCATATCCTCGCCTGGAGGGGTGGCTGTGCCGGCCAGGAGGCACCCCTCATCAAACCCGGGTGGCCGTGGCCTGCGGGGAGGCCACCTCCCCAGCCCACTGCCCCACCAGGTGCTTTTAACTTGGCTGAGTTGTAGAGACTTGGTTGAGTTGCTTTCCTTTCATTTACTTGTTTCTACGTGGAGCTGAGGATGGGACCCAGGGCCTCCCACGTGCCAGGCGAGCACTGCCCCACTGAGCCCCAGCCCCAGCCCACCAGGCATTTTAGTTGGGGAGGGTTTGACTTTTCAATGAGGAGAGGGCAGGGTGTGGCTCAGCGCTTCCTACACGTGCGGGCCCTGGTTCCCCTCCAGCACCACAGAGGAAGAAAAGAGAGGGTTCACAAAGTGACCCTGGGCTAGCGTCAAGGACGACGCCCATGGCCTGGCGCTCTGCAGAACCCACCCCACCCAGGGGCACCCCTGCTCTGGCTCCGCCTGGCCCACACCGAGCGAGACCCATACTCACTTAAAGAGCATCTGGCCCCGGCCATGCCTTCTGTTGTCATGGAACGACCCCTCGTACTCCTGTCCTTCCCGGTCCACCAGAAACCCCCGTCCTAGGAAGGAGCCAAAAGACACAAGGGTACTGCTACCTCCTGCCAGGGACGGCCTGCTCCTGGCTCTTGGGGTGACTGCCTTCCAGAGGGACTCTGCCTGCAGCCCCGCGGTGGCCCTCCCTGGCAGAGAGGCCAGCAGGAAGGCTGGGGTTCCGTGACCCTGCACCCAGGAGCCAGGCTGTCCTTCCAGGCTGGGCTACACAGGGGTCACGGGCACTGCCTGGACAGGAATAGCAAATGTGACTTGGCCACTAGTGGGCTGACCCGCAGGCCGTGAGCCCAGCTCCAAGAGGCTGAGGGAGGGCTCTGTCGGAGGCCCCAGACCCAGAGTCTGAGAGGGAGAGAGCCGAGCAGCGCCGGGTGGTTTGAGGTCTGCACACGCTGGCTGGTGTCCAGAGGAAAGGTGAAAGAGAAGGTGGCCTCAGGAACTTGTCAGCACTTCACATCTGGACACAGGCATGGGACACAGCCAGCCTGGGAGGAAGGAAGCCACCCCTGGAGCAGAGGTGGCCCTGCCTGCCCGACTCCTTTCCAGATGTAGCCAGTCCTTCCACCAGTGGCTGGGCAAAGGGACAGGGCCCCTCGAACCTGCCTCCTGACTTGCTCTGGCCAACAGACTGAGAAAGGGGCCGCTAGGCCCTGGGAGGGCCTACAGTCTCCCCTGGCAGTCCTGAGACACGGAACCTGGGGCAGCACCAGGCCTGCTGAGCTGTGGCTGCAGGCCTGGGGCAGCTCAGGTGAGACCAGAGGGTCAACCTGAGGACCACAGGAGCCTGAGCAAGTGACCCCAGTGTTGGGCATGAGCTAGGGGCAGCAGACAGCTGAGGTATGACCAGTGTCACTGGACACAGCAGGGGGGCTTAGCAGGCGGACCTATATGGGATGTGGTCTGGGAGCAGAGATGAGGGCATGACCCTGCCCCCAGGGCCCCCACCTCCTTTTCCAAGCTCCAAAGCCAGACAAGCTGAGTCGGTGACCCCCATGCCGGAGTGGGCATCTGGCTCCAGCCCCCGCAGCACCCTGTGCACACCAGACCTGCCCTCAGGCCGCGAGAGAGCTCCCCTTCATAGTGGCCTCCGGCTTTATACTTCATGACGCCACGTCCTTGAGGCTCTCCCAGAACAAAGTGTCCAGAATAGGTGTTTCCTGGGTAGACGGCAGGGAGAAGTCAGTGCCATGTCCTGCATGTCCTCTCCCCTGACCAGTGTGGTGGCAGGGGCCACTTCCCAGTGGACATCCCTGACTCTCACTCCTCACAGGGTTCATGGGGGACAAACAGGACGACCCGGGCCTGGTCCTCCCTGCCTTGGGGCCTGCTGCTGTTCCAGGTGACCTTCCTGTGGGCACTTGGGGCACGGTTTGGGTGAGACTTGTCCCCAGGCCCTCTAATCCCTGCCACGGGGCACGGAAGCCAAGAGCACTGTTCCCATCGGGACACAACGTGGTTGAAATGTCTTTCACAAAAAAGGAAACTGCAGCCGCAGGGTGATCTTTTTCCTGACAGTCTCCCGATGTTGCTAGGCTGGCCTCCAGCTCTTGAGTGCAAGTCAGGTGAGCCTCCTGCCTCAGCCTTTTGCAGAGAGGGGACAATAGCCCAGTGCCACCAGCACTGGCTCTGTGATGACAAATCTTTCCAGCTCGTGTCTGGCAAGGTGGGCACACAGCCCCGACTGAGGTGTCCTCACTGGACCAGGTTCCGCCTGGGCACAAAGGCTATCTTTGCCGCTGGTAGGCTGTGGTCACGCTGCTGTCCCAAGCTAGGGAACCTGGGGCCTCTCGTTTCCTCACAACACTGTGTCCAGCAGCAGGGGACCAACCTATGCCTGAGAGCGCCTGGGAGAGGAGGCCACATGTTCCTCTGCACTCACCTGACCAGGCCCAGTACCGGCACCCGAGCCCTGTGATCTCACCATCCGCAAACTCGCCCTCATAGTAACTCCCATCGTTAAACAGCAGCTTCCCGTGACCTGGGGAGGACCACGGAGAGTCAGGGGCCCGGTCCTCACTGCCAACGAGCCCCGACTCGCCAGCCTCGTCTCAGAGTAAGGGTGGCGACACCTAACCCTCAGATCTCTCTGGCCCTGTCACATGTCCACTGTGTGCTCTTTGCCAGTCACCCAGGTCCTCCACGTTTATCTCCAGAATCCTCCACCAGGAGCCAGAGGCAGCAGCACTGCAAGCTTGAGGCCAGCCTGGGCAAATCAAAATAAAAATATGGGGCTGGGGGGTGGCTCAGTGAGAGGGCGCTTGCCTACCATGCATGAGGCACTAGGTTCAATCCTCAGTACCACATGAAAAAACTAAATAAACAAAATAAAGGTATTGGGTCCATCCACAACTAAAAATATTTTTAAAAAAATGTAAAGAGGGCTGGGTGGAGCCCAGTGGCAGAGCACCTGCCTAGCATGCAGGACGAGGTCCTTGGTTTCATCACCAGCTCCCCACGAACATCGAGTGACTGGAGAGCTCTGCTTTGTCCCTCAGCACTCTGCCTTGGCTGGAAGGGCCACAGAGGCCCAGAAGTGTACCTGTTCCTATCTCCCTCCCAGAGGGAGGCAGGCCAGGAGTGACTGGGTGGGAGCTTCCACACCCTGGGTGTGGCAAATCACCAAGTAAAAGCTGAATGTCGAGAATAGGAGAGCAGAAGCCAGCAGATGTGGCCAGCCCAGCCCTCCGGGGAACCCAGGGAGGAGGTGGGCAGGTGGGGCCCAGCGACAAACAGCAGATGCTGGTGAGTCCAGACCCCAAACACTCACAGCACTTGCTATTGCACGTAGGGTATTTCAGGGGGTTTTACTGGAGGCTTTCTTTCCTCTATTCTTCTATAAAAGTAGGTCATCTCTTTATAATCAGGAAAAATCCTTAAAGCACATTTTTACTCTGCAAAAGATCAGCTAGCTAAGACTCCAGGGAGGACTTCCAAAGCTTCCTTTGCTGAAAGTGCCCCAAGGCTTGTGGTACCGCAGCTTGCCAGGGTGGGGTGGGAGCGGCTCCCTGGGTGCCTGTTGCTCCTCCCAGCCTTGCCAGTGGCTGCCAGCTGATGGGGGTAGCACCAGGGTACTGTGAGTGGGAGCCATGTGAAAGGGACTTACTCAGCACCAGCATGAGCCAGAGGAGGCTGGGACCTGCTGCTGGCATGTCCCAGGTCATGCTTGTACAGGGCCATGGCCCACCCCAAACTCCCCAGGAAGCTGGCTGCACCTGTGTGTGGGGTTTCCTACCGTGTATCTTCCCCTCTTTCCATTCTCCTTCATATCGAAAGAAAGAATTTGGGAATACGTAGACACCATAACCTGAACATTGAGAAGAAAAAGAACATAAGTCCGACCTGGCACTAAGACTGTGATATTAACAGACACCTGAAGGTGGACAGCTCTGGGCTCTGGAGGAGGTGTCTGTACGCTGTTGGCCTTTCAAGGAGTCTGTCCACTTCACCTGGGTCAACTGCTGAAAGGCTGTGTGAGGTTCAGTTTCCTGCTTACTATGGACCCGACCAGGGATCCTTTGGCTCCTATGATACATGAGGGGCACCCACTTAGTGTGGAGAAGACAGGACATGGAGAGCAGGGCCAGGACCAAACAAGCCGGCCCTAGGGAGTCCACATGTCTCAGGGGTGTTGGTGGGGGTTGGGAAGGACTGACCTGGTTAGCAGGAAGGTAGGGATGCAGTGTGAGAGCCCTTCTGGGACCTTCAGTGGTCCGGACAAAATCCGGACTTACACCTAAGGAGGCCTGGCCAGCCTCCTCTCTGTCCATTCAGCTTTTGGCACCATCCCCACTCCCAACTCCGGGTGGAGCGCCTGCCGCCCGCCCAGGCAGGGGCGAGCCCCCAGCTCTGGCTGTGCGCCGATCTCGGGCCAGTTTCCACCTCACGACCCGCGCAGACTCTGGGTTCAAGCTGGTCTTGCTTTTCCCGGCTTGGGGTCAACCCCTATTAGAGTCTGCATCTCGCGGCCTACGTTTCCAGGGCCCAGCGTCGGGTGGGAGGTGGGGGGCCTTGCGCGCCCGCCCCGCTCGGCCTCGGCTGCGCGGCGCCCACCGGTGCAGCCCCGCCGCCCGCGAGCCCACAGCTTCGCCACCCCGGTGTCTGGGCGGCCGGCAGCGGGTTCAGACCCTGGCGGCCGCGAGCTCTGGGGCTCTTGGGCCTTGTCCTCGCAGAGGGGGTATGCTCCCGACGCGGCGCAGTCCGTACCGTTCCGTGGAGGCCGCCCGGGAGGATCCCGTCGCTGAGGGAGCGAAGCCGGGCTGCTCTCGTTGGACGCCGCCATCTTGCTGCCAGAGCTTCACTAGCAACCAGCCACGCCGTCTGCCATTGGCCTCGGGTCGTTAGGGGGCGCGGCCTCGGCCAGTCCGGGCTAGAGAAATCTCCGGAGCGGAACGTTCGGACCGGAGCCCGCGGACGCCACTGCGCCTGTGCAGCGCGACGACTTCCGCCAGCCCGCTCCTTCCGCCGAGGGAACCGCTCGCCAACGGCCGCGGTGTCCGCACCGGAAGCGGAAATGGTTGGAGCTCCTGGCTCCGCCCCGCGGCCATCTTGGAGGCCGGAGGCGGCGCCGCAGGACGGAGCGGAAGTTCCCGTGCAGCTTCCCGGAGCCCGAGTGAGCGCCGGCGGCAGTCCTGCCCGCCGTCCTCCTTCTGCGGCCGTGAGGGAGACCGCGGCTCGGCCGCAGCGGAGCTGCGAGGTGCCGGGGGTGGGCTGGTGGCGCGGGGCGGCCGGGCGGCGCCGCCTCCGCCTCCCTCGGGCTGTCAAGGCTGCGGGCGGGCGGGGCCAGGGAGGGTCAGCCGGGCCGCGCGGGGACTGGCCGAGCCCCGGGAGGACCCGCGCGGAGACTGGCCGAGCCCCAGGAGGGACCGCGCGGAGACTGGCCGAGCCCCAGGAGGGACCGCGCGGAGACTGGCCGAGTCCCGGGAGGAGCTGGCCGAGCCCCGGGGAGGGACCCGCGCGGAGACTGGCCGAGCCCGGGAGCGGGCCGCGGTCCTGCCCTCCTCGGCCGCTTCTTTTCCCCCACGGGGCGGGGCTTCTGGGGAGAGTGGCCTGTGGCCGCCCGCACAGTTGGAGTTGGGATGGTTTGTGGCGGGTGACCACTTCCCCAATACCTGTTCGCCCGAGGCGGAAGACGGTGCTGAAGGGGCTCAGGGAAGCCCCTGTGTCGGCCAGGAGCGTTTGGTGGCAGTGGTTCCGGCTGAGCGTGAGGGCTTGAGTCGTGCAGGACTGCCCGTCGGTGTCCTCTGATGGAGTCAGTGTTTGCTTCCGAGGCAGGATCTTAGAGTCCAGAGGGCTGCCTTCGTCCCGAGAACATTCAGTGGCACTTCTTAATTTTCAGATCTATTGTCCTGGAACTGCTCAGTTTTAATTGGGTTGACTTTCCACTTCATGGTAAAATGGAATTTTCCCATAAGTGAGTAAAGTGTCCTCAGTAATTGAGACTTAGCCAGTGAGGGTCATGGTGTTAACAGGTGACTGGAGTGGAGGTAGGGGTATAAAGGCCAGATGGGATCTAGGTGCCCAGACTGGAACGCAGCCTTGGGAATAACCAAGAGTAGGGACAAGAAGCGTATTCCAGGGAGAGAACAGCACAGGGGCTTTCATGGTGCCTGGAGTCCATTTCTTGTCCAGGAAGAATTGACCCCAGAGGCTAGGCAGAGGGCTTTTTTCTGTGCAGTTCCTAGTTTAGGAGTGATGGATCATAGAAACTAGCCAACTAATGGGTTCTAGAACAAGGCACATGGAGAACATTCTCTACAGTTTCTGGGGGGTACTTAGTTGTCTCTGCCTGGAATGGTTTTTGTCTCGTTTTCTTTGAGTATAAAGCAATTACATTGAACAGGTAATTGGTTGACTTTCTTTTATGTAATGGGCACTTCCAGGTGGTAAGGCCCAGCTGTGACCCAGACAGGGGCCTCCTCAGGAGCTTGCACTGTAGTGGGACGAGATTGAAAAATAAACTAAAAGGCATCAAAAACAATTGCTGCACAAAATAAAAACATTAGGGACTGGTGGTCAGTTTGGACAACAGTCAGGCCTCTCTGAGGAGGAGGTGACCTTTACACTAAGCAGAAGGAAGAGAATTGCAGACAGAACAGCTGGTGTGAGGGCTGCCCTAATCCAGGAACTAGTCTGACGTGTTTTTGGGGCCGGCACACACATGGTGCCAGGCTTGCAGGCTCTCCATGCGCTGCCATGAGCTCCTTGGGAAGTCTGGGCATAGGGTGCCACAAGTGCTATGACCATCCTGCAGAGCCAGCCCCACACATTCTTAGGTGGCTCACTCAGGTCCTGCTGCTGGGAAGTGCAGTGCTGGTTGTACTCCAAAGTTCACATTCTTGATCAGGTTACAGTGCCACTCGCATGTCATTGGCAGCAGGTTCAGTTGAGATGTGGAGTCATGGCTGAGGTGCAGCTCAGTGGCAGAGAACTTGCCTAGCACGTGTGGGGCCCTGCTCCATCCCCAGCACAGGAAAAAAAGGTGTAAAGTCATATTTTCATATGTATGCTTGTTAGATAATCAGTTTGTGACTGATGCATGTTTTAGTGAGTTTCTCACATCAGCCTGTAGAGTAAAAAGTTTTAAGTAGTTAGCTTCTAGTACATACTTTAATGGGATAGCCAGGAATTTTGTTTCTAATGTTACTTTTGGCACTTCCATTCACACAAAAGTGTTTTTTCGGTAAACAATTGGTTAGAGTAAAATGAGGAAAAGTTTGAAAGCCCTACACGATGAAGACTATGAGTGAAGTAGCTTTCTGCAGGCTGGGCTTTGGTGTAAGGAGGGTGGTCAGTCTAGATGTGCATGTAATGTAGCCTTTATTTAAACTGGGAACCCCTCTGGTGAAGTGTAAAGATGCTCTTCCCAGAAGGGATCGGGAGGACTTGGGAGCCATAATGAGCTTTTAGTTAAACTGTGTGTCTTTGGTTTACAAGGCTCTCCTGACCAAAGGGCATTTCTTGGACAGCTCTGGGCACTGTGCTCTTGGGTCCTGGAAATGTATACATGCTAAAGACTGGACACTGTGGCCTGTTCAGCTGCAAGCCTGTGTTTAAGTTGTGATTGGAAAGCTGTCCACTCGAGACCTAGGGACTCATCAGGTGGCTTGTTGACTTCCACTTCAGAAGGAGGGTTTTCCCAGTGCTCACAGTGAAGATGTGGTTAGAAGGTTTTGGACTTAGGCAGGTGTGGGTTCTGGTTCCAGCCCCATTGCACATGGCTGATTGCTGGGGACAGCACCCTGACCTTTGTGAACCTGTTCTCTCTTCTGTGAGTGGGAGCAGTAACAGTAGCCTCAAGGCTTGCTGTGGAATGAAAATTGTCCTTGTGTCTGGTGCTTAATAGGGCTTCATTTTGCAGATGGGAAACGGGCTGGCTAAGTGGCTAAGGGGGTCTGCTGAGGACCTTTTCTGCTCAACATAAGTGGAACTTAAGCCTGACAGTGGAGTCTGTTTCTCCTCTTCACTGTCATGAAAGTTGCAGAGGGAGTTTGGGCAGTTTGTCACCCACAGATTTGGGTGGGGGATGAGCCCTGCCTTCCCTATCTTAGGGCCCACAAGTGCCTTGTCTTTAAAGTGGGAGGGTCCCAGTTATTTAGCAGTGTCTCTTGAAGAGTGGTGGACCTCTGAGTCCATGCTCAGGAACCAGGTGTAAGGCTGGGCTCTAGGCCTGCTCAGGAGCAGAGTTGTGGCATGACCTTGGACTTCTTTGTGAAATGTGGATAAAGATGTCCCTTCTCTTAGCCATGTGGGAATTAAGTGGGACAATGTGAGGACCTGGGATTTGGCACCTGGGCTCTCAACAGGTGAATTCTGCCTGGGATCACAACAGCATGTTGAAGGAGTCATAAGAAGATAGGATTACTTCCAGGTTTCAGATAAGAAACTGGGACACAGATAGATGGGCTGCCTTCGAGTCCTGGATGACATCTTTGAGTTGATGGAGGATAAACCCAGGACAGGCCATAGAGAAGACAGGGTGCTTGCGGGAGGCTGGGGATCCTAGAGGAAGAAGTACCTGGAGGGTACTTCCTGTGGACTCACCAGGAGACTCCAAGCTCAACAGGTTAGGGTGGACAGCACTCCTGGAGAGAGAAGGGTTGGGGAGAGAGATTGTGGTGCTGGCAGTAGAAAACAGTTCTTCAGTGCTGCTCAGCACATCAGCTTGCTCTGTCCTTTCCTCCACCAGAGCTCGTCACCTGCTTGTTTCTTTGTCCCGAATAATTCAGTGTAAAAACACAAAGAAATGGTTTGGATGAAATACTGAGTATGGGAAAACCTTAACAGATTGGTCAACAAATTTTCAAATCTTTGAGTGCTTTTTATTTGATTTAATAGTATTTTGTGTTTTTCTAGTTACAGAATGTCTGAAGGGGACAGTGTTGGAGATTCAGTCCATGGGAAGCCATCAGTGGTGTACAGATTTTTCACACGACTTGGACAGGTTGGTGCATTTGTAGATCAGTGTAAATATTTGGAAGAGAAGTTTTGGCTCCTGACACATCCTCAAGCGTGTGAGTTTGCTGCATTGCTGAGGAGAGCTAAGCACTAGCTGGCCCTACCTGACACTGTGCTCTGTGCTGGGCTCTGCTCTCCTGTGAACTCTTGCACGCATGTTTTCCAGAAAGGCCTGGTAGAGGAGAGTCCAGGTGCTAGCTGGGGGCCACATGTGGTCTGGGCCACATTGGCCACATGTATGTGGTTTTTTTTTTTTTTTTTTTTGGTGGTGCTGGGAATGGAGCTGGGGCCTTGTGCATGTGAGGCAGGTGCTCTAGCCCTGAGCTACACTCCCAGCCCTTTTTAATTTTCTTTTTAGCAACTTTTAAAAATGCTCTGCAGGTATGGCTGGTAGCCTTTGCTCTGCTCTTGCTGGTCCTCTTCTGCCACCCACATCTAGTTTTCCCTGCAGGCCTCACCTTCTTGGCCTGTGCATGGCTATTGGGTGCTGCGTCCTTAGCGCTGGCCTAGGTGGATGTGGGCCACCATATATCTGTAATCCCATATATGTGGCTGTCTGGGCTGCTTGGTGGAGTGGTGGGGTTGGAGCTATTGGAACACTTCGTGCTTGAACTTGAGTCTAGAAATCTAAGTTAGTGAATACTTTTTGATGCTGATTCTTTTAACTCAATAAATTTTTTTTTTTTTTTTTTTTAGTACTGGGGATTGAACCCAGGGACACTCACTGAGCCACATTCCCAGGCCTTTTTTGTATTTTATTTAGAGACAGGGTCTCATTGAGTTGCTTAGGGTCTTGCTAAGTTGCTGAGGCTGGCTGTGAACTCGAGATCCTGCCTTAGCCTCCTGAGCTGCTGGAATTAGAGGCATGTACCACCACTCCTGACAAATTTATCAACTTTTAAAGTAGCATACAGCAAACTATTTAATTAATGAATCTGGGTGATGAATGTGCGTGGTCTCATTTTATGATTCTTTGAAAATTTTCACAATTTAAATTTTAAAACTAAAATAAACATGTATGTGTATGAAAAATGAAGAGCTCCCTTAGTAATGTCCATAGCTGCCTTGGTGCACATCACATGTGAGCTCTGGCTGCTGTGGTCAGGCTGTGGCTGACCCCTTGTGAGTGAAGGCAGGACCAACCTGGGGTTGCTGGGCCAGTGGGAGATTCCAGTACCTTAGGAGACGCCCGTGGAAGGAGCAGGCTTTGGGTCAGGACTTGGGTTGTGAAACCTGTTGTATGGGATGGTGACTTCAAGATGGGTGCCTTCTCCTTTTCAGTTGATATCCTTTTAATTGGGGTGAAATTGGTCTTACCCATAATGATATCTTTGTGCTAATGCCGCAGTACTATCTTCTAATTTTGGTTGTTTTATAGTGTTTTTGTTGAGGTGAACCACTTTAGGAATTATTGTAAATTTTGAATTGTCACTGCTTTGTGCTGACATGTATATTTATTGCTGTTTTAATGAACTCTTTAGAAAAAATTTTTAAAAAATATTTATTTTTTGGTGTAGATGGACACAGCACAATGCCTTTGTTTTTATGTGGTGCTGAGGACTGAACCTGGTTCCTGCCCCTGCTACAATCCTAAGCTGAGCCACAATCCTAGCCCCTCTTTTGAAAATTTAAAACTAACTCTAGCTGGGTATGGTGTCATGTTCCTGTAATTCCATATATTTGGGAGGCTGAATCAGGAGGATCACAAGTTTGAGGCCAATTTAGTAAAATTTGAAACAAGGGCTGGGGATGTAACTCAGTTACAGAGCACTGGCCTAGCATGTGTGAGGACCTGGGTTCCTTTTTCAGTATAGCCAAAAATAAAAACAACTATAGTGAGAGGTACACTTTGTAGCAAAGTTGTTGTGAGAGTTCCAGGGTGGACCTAATGCTGTTTAATCCTTGTCTCTTTAGATTTATCAGTCCTGGCTGGACAAGTCCACACCTTACACGGCTGTGCGGTGGGTGGTGACACTGGGCTTGAGCTTTGTCTACATGATTAGAGTTTACCTGCTACAGGTAGGTATGGACTCTTATATCGGATGTGGTGTTGGTTGGGACATGGTGATCCAGTATCGAGAAGGAAACGATCTATAATAAGCACTTTTCAGTTCAGCACCAATGTACGAGGAATTTCAGTGACTGTCTTAATTTTTAAAGAGGATTGTTTATGATTCACCTTGCTTGTCTCATTCTGTAGCTTGAGTTCCCAGTGCACAGGCCAATCTTGACCTCTGCCTGTGTTCTGCCCTTGAGTGACCTGCTCTGGACCATGGGCTTTCTCATCCCCTTATCCTGTCATCCCCCCGCCACCCCGCCTGAACCTCAGGCACAGCTAATGTTCTGTGGCAGATACCTCATTTGTCGGTGAAGACATGGGCATTCACAGGGTTTAGCTGTTTTTTTTTTTTTTAATATTTATTTTTTAGTTTTCGGCGGACACAACATCTTTGTTTGTACGTGGTGCTGAGGATTGAACCCGGGCCGCACGCATGCCAGGCAAGCGCACCACCGCTTGAGCCACATCCCCAGCCCAGGGTTTAGCTGTTTGATGAGGCCTTTTATGAGGCCGAGGAGGCGAGTGAGCTCGCTGTGGTCTGTGAGTGAGTGGTGTGGCAGCCTGAGGCAGGTCTGCTCATCCCTGGGCTGCCAGTGGACACCCCCAGGGCAGCTGCAGCCACTTGTTGTTTCCTAATCAACACCTGTCCTCAGGGACTCCTTGCACACCTGGAGAGGAGACCGTTTCTTATTTGTAGGCTCAGAGGGTGTACAGGTTAAAAGCCTTTTCTCCAGAGTCCAGAAGAGATGTCCTCACTTAAAGCATACCTTCCTTCCTGCTACCTTCTAGGACTTGGGAGGTTGACAGCCTCAGAGGGTGTACAGGTTAAAAGCCTTTTCTCCAGAGTCCAGAAGAGATGTCCTCACTTAAAGCATACCTTCCTTCCTGCTACCTTCTAGGACTTGGGAGGTTGACAGCCCATGAATGGACAGGTTTATTGGACTTAACCATGTGTCTGGAGCTATGTGAAATTCTCACTTAAATTGAGTATAAGCTGGGTGTGGTGGCCACACCTGTGATCCCAATGACTCAGGAGGCAGAGGCAGGAGGATCTAATCTTGAGGCCAGCCTCAGCAACTTAATGAGGCCATGTCTCAAAAAGTAAAAAGGACTAGTGGTATGGCTCAGTGGTGCAGCAGCCTGGGTTCATTCTCCAGTACCAAGAAAACAAAACACCAGGGCTGGGGCTGTGTCTCAGTGGTAGAGTGTTCACCTAGCATGCACGAGGCACTGGGTTCGATCCTCAGCACCATATAAATGTAAAATAAAGATATTGTGCCCACCTAAAACTAATAAATAAATGTAAAAAAAAAAAAAGATAACAAAACATTGAATGTAGACCTTGAGTTTTGTTCTCATTCATCGTTTGTTCCTGTGAGTGAACCAACTTGGATTGGTATAAAGGTGGTGGCTTTTCTTATGTATCATAGCAGAACCCAGACTGTACAGAATGTCTGGAATTGGTGTTGATTTTTAAAAAATTGGAACTTGGCCCATTCACTAACGGAAAGACTGGTCCAGCAGCCTTGAGTTAGGGGTGTGGTGGTGGTGCGGGGGGGGGGGGGTAGGGCAGTACACAAAGGTTAGTTCCACTCTGTTTGGAGGCAGATTTGTGTCTGATCTGGTGGCCCTCAAGGCTTGGCCCTACGTGTGGTTATACTTTGCATTAAGGGGATTTCATACCTACTTTGTAGTTGTCTGATTTAAAACTTTTCTGCAGAAAGATTTCCTCTTGTTTATGAAAAAGTGCAGGCTTTGAAGACTGAGAATACAGTTATAGTACTCACCAGGAGGAGCTTGGTGCTTCAGCGTGTTGCACGTAGGGCCTGCCATAGGTTCTCAGTTCTTGGCATCTCTAAGGAAGGCTTGGCTCAGAAATTTCTGTAACCCTCATCCTCGACAGACGTCCTCATGTTCTGGTCCTGGGAACCTGCAGGCAGGCACTACTTATCCATCAGAGGAGCACCAGCCACCTTGTCTTTGCTACCAGCTAAGATTATGTCTTGGGTCTCATGTGAATCTGTTCCCCGCGGGGCTTGTGGCCAGAGTGCAGGCCAGCGTCCCCTGGGGTGTCAGGCCACACCCCAGCCCCATGGTGTACGGCAGGCCTGTGATTTCTGAGGAAAGCCTCCTTTTCTGTTGCACTTCTGGTTGGGAACCCTTGGCTGCAGGTGTCACGTGCATCTAGTGGGACACTTGAAGGAGTTTGCTGCCTGGACCCTGGGTCATCACATTAGTCTCAAGACCCACAGAGTAATTTGAGGTAAATGGTCACCATGGACATTTCCATTGTCACTTAAGCTGGCGTCTCTTGCTGTTCCCAGGTTAGTCCAGGTTAAGGGGCACAGGCATAGTGAAGCACTTCGGGCTGCGTGGGTGGGCTGCTCACTAACACTATGCTTCCTTCTCTTCCAGGGTTGGTACATCGTGACCTACGCCCTGGGAATCTACCATCTAAATCTTTTCATAGCGTTCCTTTCTCCCAAAGTGGACCCTTCCTTAATGGAAGACTCAGGTAAAGCAGAGGCCATCCACAGTGCTGTGTGGGCAGTGGGTGCCTCTGTGCCTTCCTGGGGAGGCCGCACGTACTCCAGGGACGCGCAGGGCTGTGCTCCAGGTGCTTGCACGTACCTGTGGTAGTCGGGTTAGCATGAGCACTCTCAGCCTTCATACAGCCTTGTCGGGGTGTTCACTGATGTCCCTGTTTTATGGATGAGGAGACTGAGGCACGTGGGGTTATCTGGCAGAGAAGGGGACCAATGGAAGGGGCGCTGAGCCTGCCTCTAGGTTTCCACCTTCTATAGGCAGCCCATCCTGGCCCTGCCGTAGGACTTACCATTTGGCTTCTCAGGTGACCAGAGGTTTACACGGGCTCTCTGCTAGGATCAGCACAGACCACTAGACCCTGGCTGCTGGTGGCCAGGCTGGGGTGAGGTGGCAAGCACTCCCTGGTTTCTGAGACAGTGAAATGTGCTTGGCGTGTTTGTGTCATGTCTGCGAGGTTCCTGCTGTTCCTGCCCTGCCTGGGCCAGGGAGGGGCTGGGGGCACAGACGATGTGTGATTCTGTCAGGGCACACTGGCTGCCTGGGCCCCAGGGTCCTCTGTTGTGGGAGGTGCTCGAGAGTGGGGTTTGAGTTGGAGATCAGAAGTCTGGTTTTTCTTTATAGAATAATTAATGAAAACACTAAAGGAAGTACAGCCCCTTCCGTTTAATTGCTATCTGAAGGAGATTAGATAAGACCCTTTCCTGGGGCCTCAGTTTCTCTCTCTGTAAATGAGGTGCGTGCAGTGGATGAGCAGAGCATGGCCTGCAGCAGCTCACTGCAGTCCCACAGTTCTTGTGGGCAAGGACACAGCCTGCCTGCATTCTTTACTGCTTGTTTTGTGTAAATGTAATTCTTCCTTGTTTTTTTTTTTGGTGGTACTAGGGATGGAACATGCCAGGCAAGCATTCTGCCACTGAGCTCCATCCCCAGTCCCTTTGTTTTCTTGATGTCCTATAATTGATGAAAAATCTGTGCGTAATTGAATTCTTTTTATGCATACAAAATGTGTAGAAGTCTTTCAAAAGAAAGTCTAAATTGAATCTTTTAAAGCATTGAATTGATTTGTAAATTGGCAGTAGACCCCCATTTTATCTTTGGCTAAATAATGTGAATCTATTTCCGAATGTGAGGCCTGCTAATTAAAACTTTTAGGGAAAGCTTCTGAATGTAGTGATAGAAATAAAAAGATGAGAGGCAAGTGCTATATCTCGGATTGGTAATCTGCCTTTCAGACGATGGCCCTTCCTTACCAACCAAACAGAATGAGGAATTTCGCCCCTTCATTCGAAGGCTTCCAGAGTTTAAATTTTGGTGAGCTATTTTTTTTTTCCTATTAAACTTTTTAAGCTGTATTTGTATTTGACACGTGGTGACTGTGTGCTTACGGGGTACAGTGTGGCATGTCAGTGCATGTGTACAACATGTACCTGTCAGATCAGGAAGCTGGCATGTCCATTACTGCAGGTATTCGCCAAGACTTTGTGTTGGGAACAGTCACGATCCTGTTAGCTGCTGTGAAGCATGCAGTGTACTGTCCCCCATAGATGCCCTCCTGTGCTGTGCCACACTTGACTGCACCTCTGACTCTGAAAGGTGTCTGTCTGGCCTGTGCTTGAGTGTGGCTGAGGAGACTGAGAAGAGTCAGTTTGTTCTAGTCAGCCACCAGTTAAGACTTCTTAAAGGAGTGGGTTTGGTGTGCTTCATTTTTTTGCAATCTTCATTCACCCAAAATGTGTTGGCTGGGTGGTGTGGGGCAGACTGCCACCTTGTGATGTCTGGAGCTGGCAGGCATGAGGCTTGTTCTGAGAGGTAGGGAGCTGCTGTCTTGCACACTTGAGCCTCAGAAGGGCAGGCCCAGGCAGCTGCCCTCTGGGCCCTGTGGCCTCCCATGGCCAGTAGAGTTGAACTTATTTTCTGCCTGCCTAATTCTTTTTTTTTTTTTTAATTTATTTTGTTGTTATAGATGGACAGAATGTCTTTATCTTATTTGTTTTTATGTGGTGCTAAGGATAGAACCCAGTGTCTCACATGTGCTAGGCAAGCACTCTGCCACTGAGCCCCAGCCCCTGCCTAGTTCCTGAGAGAGGTGGCCAGGTTGGTGATGGGTCTGGGCCTACCCTCAGGGGCTGGTCCTTGTGTACACTAGGTCCCGTGTAGCTAGAAGGAGGCAAGGAGGAGTGTGATGCAGGGACATGTGGTTGGATCCAGCTCCTCATGTACCCCTCTGCCGGAGGGTCGGGAGTTCTGTGACTAGCCCCCTGTCCTGTTTCTGGGACCCCTGTTCTGGGACCCAGGAGGAACTGAAGTCTTTGTTAGGTCACTAAATTGAGCAAACTGGGTTTCTCCAGCTTCAGGCACTAATCCTGCAGCCCTAGCACTGGGCATGGGACACAGTATGAGGTGCTGGAGTGTGGGGCAGTTGGGGAGAGGGAGTGCAGGGCGGGGGATCATGGGCCCTGGAAGCAGGGAGGGAGAGCAGTGGGGTTTAAGCAGGGAGTGTGGAAACTATTGGAAGTGAGGGCATCACATGCTGGGACCTCGGGTCAGACAGCAGGCCTGGGCAGCACACGGGTGCATCGGCTTCAGCATGGCATGTTGTACTTTGTGTAAGTTTAAGGCTTTTTCAGCTTGAGGGACTGAAAGGATGAAGCGGTTAAGGCTCAGGGTAGTGCACACACACAGTAGGTGCTCATTTGTGGGTGAAGATAGGGAAAACTGGAGGCTAGAAGATAGGGAAATCTGGCAGTTGCCAGATTATGGTCACAGGTAGCACTGCTAACTTCTTTCCTCATGTCAAGGCATGCGGCCACGAAGGGCATCCTGGTGGCAATGGTCTGCACCTTCTTCGAGGCTTTCAATGTCCCGGTGTTCTGGCCGATCCTGGTGATGTACTTCATCATGCTTTTCTGTATCACAATGAAGAGGCAAATAAAGGTAAAGACTTCAGCGCTGCTGTGCTCTGTCCTGTCACTGCCCTGGGAGAGCGTGCCCAGGTCTCTGCTGTGCAGCAGGAGGTAGGGCCTGCTAGGAGTGGCCAGCACTGCCTGGTGCATGGTGAGGACCCCGTGCTCCCCATCGTGGAGGCAGTGTGCACAAATCTGTAGATCTCCACGTGGGAACCAGCGGGCCCTCGGGCAGCTGGCTGAGAGCTGGGGAGAAAGTTCCAGGTTGTGCCAGGTCATTCCTGGGCCTGCAGGGTCTCAGTGGCTCTTCTTAATTTAAAACTCAGGGCTCTGCAGGCGGGGTGGTGTTGCCAACCCCTCCCCTCCCACACAGGGCTCACCAAACATTCCCTGAAAGTCGGGATTTCAGGTAGGGCTCGGCCAGGTCAGCTGGGCTTTGGCAGTTTTCATGACTTGTGACATGTAGAGAAGACTGAGGGGCACCTTTGGCTGTTGAGATTAGGGGAAGTGTGGCCCCTCGGGGGACAGTTGTGAAGTAACTCAAGCTTGTTTGTGTTTGTTTTCCCAGCACATGATTAAATACCGGTACATACCATTCACACATGGAAAGAGGAGATACAAAGGGAAGGAGGACGTGGGCAAGACGTTTGCTAGTTAGAAGCTGGACTGAATCTGGCACACGTGTTCAAGACGGTTTTGAGCCATTGTAACAATGCCTTTTTCTTCACATAAAGTAGTTGATTACAAGGGATTTGAATTTTCTTTTTAAAAAGGAGCCTCAATGATTTGTAACTGAAATACAGGTTCTTGAAGAAACTGGCATTTAAACCAGATTGCATTGATTTCTATTTCAGTGGTGTCCACATGTTTCAAAGGACGGCATTGTATTAACCGCAGGCTCAAGAGGCCAGGCGGGCAGCAGCCGCAGGAGCAAGGGGTGGGAGGGAGGACAGGAGCGAGGCTACGAGAGGAGCTGGCTGCTCTGCGTGGGGCTGTTTCCCAGCCACGGTGAGGCCGGAGGGACCATGCCAATCCGATTCCTGCGTGCCAGAGAACGTAATGCTGCACAGGTGGTTGATTTCAAGTAACTCTGGGGTTCTCATGCCAGTTTCCAAACCTCACCTCACTGGAGGTGTTTTCAAGCTGGCCTCTATCGCGATGACTCAAAACTCTGTTCTTAACTACCATGATTGCTTCTGAGGGCCTGAAATTATAAACATATTATATTTTAATTGTTTGAGATTATTTTGACACATTTCTTTGATACGTATGAAGAGTTTGTTTTGCTTTTGACTAATAAATGTTTTCAGCCCCTGTAAGGAAACACCAAAACTGGTCAGAGCAGGCCAGGTTTGTGAGTTTAACATAACAGCTTTTCATTTTCTACAAGGGAAATAGAACCTACCGCATGTCAACTTTTTTAATATGATAAAAAAAATACTCTTAAACACTTTACTAAGTGACTTTTTAATTCCAGTTTTATTAAAAGACAGTGTCCTTTGCTTGCATAGTCTATACCTAAAGCACTAGTCGTTGCACCACGGCCCAGCTTGCTCTCAGCCGTCCCGGGAGGGGAACAGTCTTTGACGGTAGCCAAGAGACACCCCTCCAGGAGGCACAAGTGCTCTGGCCCTCTGGTGCCTTGGCACCAGGGCTTCCCATGCACACACAGGGTTTCAGACACTGAGCCAATGGTCTGGACGGTCTTTTGTTGACTTCTGATCTCAAGTTGAGCTCCTGTGAGAGATCATCTGTAAGTCCTTCTGTGTACCTGAAAGTTCACTTTTTGTGTGTGTGTGTGGTTCTGGGGATTGAATCCAGGGCCTTGAGCCTGTTAAGCAAGTGATGTACCTGAGCCACACCCTCCAAGATCCCTGTAAATTTTTTTCTCTCTGCCACACAGTCTTAGTTGCCAAAGCTGACATCAGACTTTCCTCTTGCCTCAGCCTCCCTAGTAGCTGGCAGTACAGGCAGCACCTGGGATTGTCAAACTCTGCCTGTGATGGGAACTCAGTGTGCATCTGTCCAGGGCTGGGCATGGTTGTGCAGAGCTGTGCTCCAGGCCCCCTGCAGGGGCTGTGGAGCCTTCTGCTGCCAGCAGCCCTGGAGCCATCCCCAGTGCTCCTCCCAGCCTAGGGCGGGCAGTTGCCTGTTGCTGTTCGCTGGCCCTGCTCACTAGGAACAGCTGCACAGCAAAGCCATGTTGCTGGCTGGCCTCAGCCCCACATTCCACACAACCCAGAGGTCCTGCCGGGGGCAGCTCCACACATTTTATGAGATTCTTCCAGGTTAATCCTTTGTTCTCCATGGACCAACATTTCTGTGGAATTAGTTTCTTAAACGTTGCAAGTTGTCTCTGGCACCAGTTAAGTTTGAAAACCTGGAAATATCAAATAGAGGCAGGAAGCAGGCTGGGGACAAGCTGAGGGGGCTGCCACAGCATGACCTTGGGTAAGCAGCGTGCTTGCCCACCTGGGCCTTTGGGGGAGGGCACTGGCTCACCTAGGCTCCCCAGAGGAGCCTAAGAGCAGAAGCAAGTTAAGATGTAAAGAAAACAACAGGAAATTTCACTGAAGCCGGCTCTGCCCCTGCAGTTGGGGAGACCCCTTCCCATTTGTGCTAAAGCCAAAAATGGGAAGCAAACACCATGAATTAAAAATATGTGCCAAATATTTAGTCAGAGGTACTGACCTTTGGTTACTGTGTGGTCTTGACACCCAGTCCTATAGATGGGCTTACCTGGCCTGGGTGCTGGGGGCCTCTGTGACCACCCAGCTGGAGCACACTGCCCCCTCCCCACTTGATGCTCAGCTCCTGCCTCCTGAGAGTCCTCTGCTCAACAGAGTGAATAAAATTCTTTCTGGACAACTTTTGAAATTAGTTCTCAACTCTGTGGCTGGGGAAGGGAGGGAATCCTGAGACCTTGTCCAAACGAGGGACCTCTGAAGAAGCCCTAAGCTGAGCCAAACCTGGGGCTTTGGCCCCTCCCTTGGTGGGCCACAGCCACCTGCCAAAGCAGCCCTTATAGTGCCAGGCTGGTCACCCTCGTCAGCACCAGCTTTTTGTCCTCTAGCCTGGTGGCGGGAGTCGTAGCTTTACGTGGCAACACAGTGCAAAGGGTTCTATGATTTCTGTGCAACTAAGTGAATCTCGAGAATAAGCTTCTTGAGGTTCCTCCATCCACTTTCCAGGGTGTTTGGTGACAGTCAGCGGTAGTGCCTCAGGTAGACCAGTTTCTGGGGAGGGAACTTCTCCCTGCAGAGGGGACACTGCGCCTGTGGGGGATGGCAGGGTCACTGACAACACACGGGCTGCCCCTTCCTGCTGAACCTATGATCTGCAGCTCAGGACCATGGAACAGCCTTCCCCAGCTCTGACAGGGTGGTGGTGCTAGGCATGGTCAGTTCTGGCCCACAGCAGCTGTGCCCCTGGACACTCAGGGTACCACACAAGGGGCTCCTCATTCACCCTCAGCACCTATGGACCACTGGTGCTGGGGACCTTCCTGTTGGGCTTATTCTGCTGCCTGAGCTTCACTGTATCTGCCCAGCAGTGCTTGGGCAGGCAGCTGTGGGGGGCTTCAGGCTTCGTCAGGAAGACAGATATTGGGCCACGTGAACTGCTCTGAACCCTTTCTTTTAGGTCTTCCCACCAGATCCCATTCTGGAGGCACCCTGTCCTACCCGTTGGGACAGGGCTCCCTCTGCACTGCTGTGCACGAGTTCCACACTTGGTACTCTGGGCTCTCAGAAACGCCCATCCAACTGGCATTACTGAGTCTCTTGGGTGTGTTTCCAGAAGAATGAGTTCTCCTGTCCTTGTCCTGCTCCATGATGTCCAGGGCGCCCTCCCTAAGAGCTGTCTGGCTAGAGCCATTCTGTAGTCCCTCCCAGCAAGGGAAGTGCCCAGCTGCCTAGGGGATGCAGCATGTGCACTCTGCCACTCGGCGCCTGTCCTGCTAGAAGTGGAGTTCAGTGTGGGCATAGGATGCCCTGGTGGGTGCAGCCTGGCAGGGCAGGGTGAGGGCAATATGGCCTGGGCCTTGTGCTCACCACATGGACTTCTCTTCTACCTAAACACGGCTCCACGCCTAACTGACCTGGGCGCTTTTAGATGAGGCCACCCTCCACCCCAGACAGAGGGACGTTTAGAAGGGCTTGGGCTGGCTACACACCTTGGTGCTGCACCACTCAGTGATGCACTCCCAGCAGAAAAGGTGGCCACAGGGAGTGGCTGTCGCGTGCCTGCGCTCCTCCAGGCACAGGGTGCACAGTGGTGCGCGGGAAACGGCTCTGTCTTCCAGCGAGCTCCTGGGGAGGGCAGGGCAGTCGAGGTCAGAGTGCTGTCCAGTTCTTGCAGTATGCCCAAGCACCCCAATAGCCCTTGCGCACCTGCGGTGGGACAGATTGCGGTGCAACCTCCACTCCTTCCTGGCTCGCCGCCTCTGCCTGAAGCCGTACAGCTGCAGCCCCACGGAGAGTGCCAGGTGCAGCAGGGAGACGAGCCCCAGCAGCCGGTAGCTTGCGCGAGCCCGTGGGTCCTCTCCTGACAGGTGGTGGATCCGTAGCTGTCAAGGTAGGTGGCCCCAGAGCCATCAGCACCCTGAAGGGGACCTGGCTCCAAATCTGCGAGAGAGCCCCTGTTCTGTCAGGCCCAGGCCTCCCAGGGTGCTGGGAGTGCCCAAAGAATGAGACCAGGCCTGGGGGTGGGTTTGGGGAGACTCAGGGAAGAGGCCCTAGGCAGGAGACTGGACTGCTGGCCATCCTCAGCATAATTGGGGTGAGCCTGAGGCTGGACAGGACAGGGGAGTGGGTGAAGATTCTGTGGTCACCCAGTAACCGCCTTTTGGGGAGAAAAGGGACTAACTGGAAAAGGGCCAAAGAGAAGCTGAGGGGACATGGAGCTGGACATGTGGACACTCCTCACCAGCTGCACTGTTACAGGGACAGACATGTCCCTATTTTAGCAAGGTATATGGCTCCCTGACCCTACACACATTCCCAGTCTCTCCTGTACCTAGTAATGTAACTTCTGGCCATGTTACTGAAGAAAAAGCCCATTGGCCCCAAAGTGGAGACAGTCAGTTCAGCCAGATAGGCATCTTGGGCCAGAGAGGGAGCACATATAGAGGTGGCAGACCCCACTGCCAACCTGGCCCCGCTGCCCTTGTGGAGAGGAGCCCCATGCCTGCCCGGTGCCTGGCCAACAGTGGCCCTGGAGGAGGGAGAACAGCCACTCAGCAAACTACCCAGATCCTGCAAGGCGTGAGGACCTACAGATACCTTCAGGTCTGGGTGCACTGAACATGGAGACCCCACCACAACTCTGCAACTGATCCTGGTGACCTGCTTATATGTGGGGTAGGCAAGATTGAGAGGGACCTGGGAGGGGCTCAAGGCAGCAGTGCAGTGGCCAAAGAGAGTACTGGGGTCCTACTATTCCTCCCTGGACCAAGACCAGTCCACCAGTCCCACCTGTCACCCTTTAACTCATCCCCTTCAGGATGTCACCCTGGGCATGGCCAACATGACCTCCCTTCTAAAAACTCAGGCAGCACTGTAGCCCAGGAGGGAGGGCACCAAGGCTCGGGGCAGAGAGATGCTCCATGGGTGCCAGTGGAGAGCCAGGATAGGAAGAGTCGGGGTGGCTGTCAGGAGCAGACGAGGGAGGCCTGGCAGAGATGCTGTCCACATGATCAGCTGTTGGAGAAACCTCCCTGGACCAAGACCCAAGACACTGCCCCTGTGCCAGGACTGCAAAACAATGTGAGTGGGGCCCTGGGAACTGGGCTGGAGCCTGCACTCGGCATTGACTGGGACCACTTGCTCCTTCCCCAAAGCAATAAAATGTACACAGCCGCAGTCTAGACCTGTGCTGCAGATCTGCCCCAAGACTGGACCAAGGTCTCTGTGTTTAGTGACCTATCCCCACCTCCTGGCAGCCCTGCACAGGGAAAAAGACTTGCCCTACCCTCGGAGTTCATGAAGTTGGACTTCCCCAGGTCTTTCAGCAAAATGCAACTGAATAAAAACTATGGTTTTCCAAGTAGAGGTCTCGTTCCCACCTCAGACTGCAGCACTTGACTGATGGCATCATCACATAGATCACTAGCACAGACCCTGCAGCAGTGATCTAGGTGTCCAGGTGGGGCCCTTGGCTCTATACTTACATAAGTGATTCCTGTGAGCCTCTTGGCCAGGTGGTAGAAGATGCCGTGGATGTAAAACCAGGCTATGTGGAGGCGATGGAGGCAGGCGAGGCCCTGTCTAAGGATGAAGGCGGCCCGCTGAAGAGTCCTCCTCTGTTGCTCGGTCAGGATAGCCATGTGGCGACGAACCCATCGTCGTGTCCCTGACCGGCCACGCCCACTGGGCACCAGGCTACCCTGTGAGGGCCGCATGCTGTCACCTTCAGCCTGCAACTCCTGCTCCAGGGGCAGCAGGGCCTTGTCCAGCAGGTAGGGCAGGACTGCATGAAGTGTGACCAGCATACAACGGCGGAGCCTGGAGGGCACATGCCGCTGGGATGGATCCACCTGGATGATGCCCACATACTCCTCCCCAAGCGTCTGGTAGCCTGGAAGGACAAGGACAGGTGTGCACTGATGCAGGGACAGGCTCCTGTGGTCAGCCTGTCCTCAGTCAGCTTCTGTACCCGAGCATCAGTCCACTAGTCCCAACTGTCACCTTTAACTCATCCTCTTCAGGATGTCACCCTGAACCCTGGGCAGGGCCAACATGACCTCCCACTGCAAAACCCACCATAGCCTCCTTGTGACCTCAGGGACACAACCTGCCACTCAGGCCGTCCTCCGCTCCTGGGATCTGGCCTGTTATGATGGGATCTGGAAAGTCCCCCAGACTTACATGTTGAAGGTTTGGTCCCCAATGTAGCGATAGGGCTTTTGGGAAGCAACTGAAGCACTAACCCACTGGTAAATTTATAGTTGAGTGGGCTACTAGGAGCTGGGGCCTAGCTGGAGGAGGCAGGTCACTAAGGATATTCCTTGGCCTCTTCCTCTATTCTCTGCTCTGCTTCCTGGCGGCTACAAGTCAAACAGCTCTGCTCTTACATGCTCTCCACCATGGTGCTCTGCCTGGCCAGAGGCCCAAAGCAACGGGGCCAAGTGAGCCAAAATAAACTTTTCCTTCTTCAAGTTGGACATTTCTGCTTTTGTTGCAGCAATGGAAAGCTAACACACCTGTGCTCCCTGTTCCCCCAGGTTCTGATCCTCTTCAGAGCCTGTGCTTGTTCCCCTTTTCTCCCCTGCTGCCCCTCTACTCCCTGCCCATGCGGTAGGACTCAGTCTTGTTCCTCCCTACCTCCCACACACTCCAGTGCAAACCCAGACCGGGCTCACTCCCAAATACCCGGCTTCCAGGTCAGCTGCCTAGCAGATATCATCCCCAATTCACTGCTAACCAACAGAGAGCTTCCAGACCACCTGGGAAAGCCTGCTCCCCACTCCCTGTCTCCATGGAAAACCATGCTGGCCCTCCTATTCTTGAGGTCAAGCCCATAGTGCATCCTTGACATCTCTTCCTGTGTGTCTCCCTGCTTCTACCTCTGCCTGACCTCTCCCTTCCCATGTCCTTGCAACACCCCCACCTTTCAGAGGAAAAGCTAAAAGATCACAAAACTACTCTCTCTCGGGGGCACTCTCAGCCTTCTAAGGAGGCCTCCTTATCAGGGTCTTCTTGGCCCTGGGAAATGCTCTTTCTCAAAACTGGCCCTTTCCCCTAAAGAGCTCATCACCTCCCACAATACTACACAATGCAGTTATGTGGTGCTTATCAGCAACCAGAGCATTCCAGGGTGGCAGGACACCCCTGGGTGGCCCCCTTCTTTACAACTGGCTGGCATTTAGCGTGTGTTCAGTGATCTTTGCTGGGTCCCAAAACGGAATTGGCAATCCTGAGGGCCTATCAGATCTTTGTAAGGATGACCATCACGCTTGACCTTCTCACTCCCCCATCAGAGATTACTGCTAGCACCCCTGGGACTCGGGTGACCACTGTGACCCACTTGTGTCACCAAGGTAGCCACTGGAAAAAACACCACCCTGGGCAAAGTCCTGGAAGAAGGTCTCCAGGGACAAAAATGATGGAGGGCAAGGCCCCCGGCTGGGGGTTGAGCCCTGGGCTCTGGGGAGTCCCAGGCAGCTCCTCCTCTGGTCTGTGGTCCCTTCCTTCCTGGGGCTGCATGTGGGCTAGTTTCAGGAGCTTCTCACTCTGCCTGGAAGCCCCCATCCCATCCCCATCCTTTGACTTTGACTTGGGTGGGTTGTGGATCCCTCAGTGCCAGCGCCTGCTGAGGGTGGTACCTGCAAGTGTGGTGAGGCCAAAGTAGGCTATGTCTGAGAGCAGCTCGATCTCTTTTCTCCACTCCAACCACTTCTTTGCTCCTGAGAAGAGAAAAACACATTCCTGGGGGAAGTGGTGGGGTCCTTTAAGGGTGGGGGCCCACAAACTTCCCCAGGTGCTCAGTACCAGATCAAGTTCCTCCCCTTCCTGCAAGCTGAGAAAGCCCTCAACCACCCTTCTCTCTTCTGGCCTCCCTTGGCACAGACCCCTTCGGAGAAGTACCCGCTGCAGCTGTCTCCCGCTCCAGGGCCCGCCGCCCCAGGCCCCAGTCTAGGCAGTGCTGGGCCACAGGCTGGAGGCCGCCTGCCCGGAGTCACGCCCGGCTCCAGCCGCCTGGCCGAGCCATCCTGGACCTCCACTTGTCCACCTGTCGCGAGAGTGACGCCCACAGGTCCTATCTGTGGGGACGTCTGAAGAGTAAATGGGTGACCTTTGGACAAGCACGGAGCACAGCGCCTGGCACAGAGTACGACAAAGTGTGTGACCAATAAACACGCCACGTCAACAGCCTATTCTGACCGTCACCCTCTCGCGGCCGCCGACCCGGCCTCCAGGGCGGGGCGCCCGCTGCGGCCCGGGGTGGAGCAGCGCCCTGCCGCCAGGGCCTGGGGCCGAGCCGCCGTGGCGCCGGCCTCTCTCCCGTCGCGTCCTCCCGGGCGCTCACCCGCCAGGCTGTGCAGGGCGCCGCCCGCCGCGCTCCGCAGGCCGCCGCGGTAGTACTCGTCCTTCTGCGCTGCGCGGATCACCTCCGGGGGGGCGGCCACCCGCGCCATGGCCCTAACTTCACCACCACGCACCGCACGCTACCCCCGTGGGCGTGGCCTGATGGTGCACGACGTCGTGCGGCGCAGGCCTTGTGCGTCACTCGGACAGGGGCGTTGATGGTGGAAAACTTGACGGGGACTAGACCGAACGCGCAGCGGGAGGCGGGGCCTGCGGAGAACTTGGCAGGGACTCGACGGAGAGCGCAGAGCGGGGCGGGGCCGGGGCGGGCGGGAGGCGGGGCCTGCGGAGAACTTGACAGGGACTAGACCGAGCGCGCAGCGGAGTGGGGCGGGGCCGGGGCGGGCGGGAGGCGGGGCCTATGGAGAAGCGTGCCGGGGGCGAGACCAGAGGCAGGGTGAGAGCTCGAGGCGCGCGGGCCCCAGGATGGGCGGCGGACACCCACCACTGCCCGGAGCCTCTGGCTAACTGAGCTGGGCCCGCGGAACCTGCGCTGGGGAGCCCTGGGACGACGGTGGCGGTCAGCCGCCAGCGCCCACCCGGACTCCTGACTCTTCCCAGCCGCTCTGCTCTCGGGAAGGGACGGATGGACCTAGGCGCGTGCTAAGGTCACACGCCAGCACGCCAGCGGGGTTGGCGCCGCCACAGGCCACGGAGGAACCTGGTGTCTGGGCGGCCGGCTGGGGGTCCGGGGGTCGGAGGGAGAGGAAGACGAGTCCGGGGAGAGGGGAAATGGCCGGGCAGAGCGGGGCGGGGCACAACGGGAGGGGCGGGACCGCGGGAGGGACGAGCTGGGAGGGGCGGGGCAGGGCACGACGCGGGGCGGGGACGGGCTGGGAGGAAGGGGCGGGGCACGACGGGAGGGACGCGAGGGGCGGGAACAGGGGACAGCGTGGCTCAGGAGGACACTAAGCGAGTCCACAAGTTTCTGGCCAACTCATGCAACAGATTGAAATGCATTTCTTTGTTGGTCCAAGGCCGTTCTAGTCCGCGGGTCCACGGGGGGTCTTGTTTCCTTGATTCATAAGCTCAGTTTTAGGTTAGGTGTATGAGGTGTGGCCCGCTCTGGCACCCTTCACCAACCGGTCCCTGCACAGGAGTACATTTTCCTGATTCTCTTACGGGCACGATGAGTTGAAAATCCCAGCCTCAAGGAGGGAATTCTGGTCCTCTAGGACCAGAAACAGTATCCAAGTGTGTGTTCCCAGGGAGATCGGGCTTAAGGGCACCCCTGATTTTAAGTCTTAGTCCCAGATCTTGGCTCCACTATTGAATGGTGCATCTAATCCTCAGTTTCCTTATTTGTTTTGGGGTGCATGCAGTAGTGCACCCCAGGTCTCTGTCTCCTCACAAGGGACTGAGCCCAGGGCAGCCAGCAGATGGCGCTGCCAGCCCATCTGCTCTTTTTAAGTCTTGTAGAATTTTCGGGGTTTAGGGAATATTCCTCCAAAGACTGAACCAACTCAAAATGTGGGCCTCAGTGCACAGGAAAAGAATAGGAAGGTCCTAATGTGGGCTCTCAGAGGAAAGAGAGAGTGAGAAAACAGAATGGGCACCCTTGCCACATCCACAAATCAGTTTTCCATGCCCCTAGGCCGGCTTCAGGACCTGGGAGTCCTGTCTGTGGCAGTGCTCTGGGTTCCAGGATCATGGAAGGGGTGGGGACATCTGCCCTTGCTTCCTCCCTTAGGTACCCTATCAGCTCTCTCTTGGCTCCTAGGACTGATGGCAGGGAGGCACAAAACCTTGGGGAATTCAGCAAAGGCAGCCATAGGCATGGGGCAGAAGTGACTGAAGTCCCGTCCTGTCCTCGGGACTCTGACATCTGCTTCCCGGGCTTCAGCAGGGGATGACCTCAGCCTTCAAGCCAGGTGTCTTTCCCATCTTCCCACCAAGGTGAAATGCATCGATGACAAGGTACAAGAGCATCCTGGGCTGGCCTCTGACTTCTCCAGCAGGGCCCTCCCAGCCCTTTGTCATTCACGAGGAGTGTTCACACACACACTCCTGGGCCTCAGTTTTGGTCTGTGGAACAGGAATGTATGGTTGGATATGAGGTACCCCCCAAAAGCTCATGTGTCAGACAGTAAAGAAAGTTCAGAGATGAAATGATTGGGTTTTGACAGCCGTGACCTAATCAGTGCGGCAGTCCACCTGAATGGATCAGCTGGGTGGTAACCATAGGCAGCTAGCTAGGTGTGGCTGGAGGAGGCAGGTCACGGGAGCGTGCCTTTGGGAGTTACATTTCTTCCCTGGTGAGCAGAGCTCTCTTGCTTCCTGGTTCCAGGTCCTGAGCTGCTTTCCTCCTCCACGCCCTTCTGCCCAGAGCATGGAGTCAGCTGTCTGTGGACTGAGACCTCTGAAACCATGATCCCCCAATAAACTTTTCCTCCTTTAATTGTTTTTGTCACATCTTTCGGTTGTAGTGACAAATAAGCTGACTACCACGGGGAGTAATTGTAATGATCAGCTAACACTTACTGAGAGCTTCCTAGGCTGGTGGCTCATCTGGATCCTGTGGAGAGGCAAGCTGAGTCTGTGTCTGGAGCAGCTCTGACACCTCAGTGATGTGGAGGCTGCAGGAGCATTGGCCACCCCTAAAAGCAGCGTCCTCAGCTCTTGCCCCCGTCAGTGGTTCCACTTTCTCCAGTGGCACCAGGTTTCTTGTTGTCCCACCTAATGTCCTACCTCTGGGATGCTCTTTGTCCACTGGCTCTAACAGAGTTCAACCAGCGAGAAGGCCAGAGCCCCGCAGGTCAGAGAGTGGGGAGGGCCAGGGAGGGCAGCCCTGGTGCATATGCTGTGCACCTGTTCCTCTTTTGTCCCCATCCCCAGCGCCAGCCAGTGGGAGAGCAGACAGGAGGTTTCAGAGTAGGGGTTGCTGTTTTGGTGGCTACTGTATCCCTCACTGTGGGGACAGGGCCTAGCATACAGAAAGGGAAGGAAGAGCGAGATGAGTCCATTTTCCCTGCACCCCCCCCCCATGGCAACCCAGGTAGTTGCACCCTGGGGGCACACCTGCGCTGGGATCAGAGGAGGTGCTCCTGGGCTCTTGGAGGAAGCAGCAGGCATGCGTCCCATTCTCTGCAGGGACAGTGAGGGCAGGGCTGCTGCCTCGGCCCTGCCCGGATGATGGCTTCTTAGTTCTGTGTACGGGGTCCAACCCGGGAGGCCTGTCCCACAGCCTAGGAAGGCAGGGTGGCAGGTCTGGGGCCCTGGGGAAGCAGGCACCCAGGGCACAGAGCAGGGGTGCCACGGGTGTCCTCTGTGGGAGCCCCAACCGAGGTGGCAGTCGGTTCTCGATGTGTAGCCAAGTGTCATTCCCTTCTCTTCAGCTGTCAGTGGGCGAAAGGACTGAGGCAGAGCCCTGCCCACCTGACCTGCGGTCCAGGGACAGGACTGTTGGGGTGTAGCCCTGGGAAGGAGGCTCCTTAGCAACAAACGCTGGCCCCACACCTGGAGAGAGTGTCCTGCACCCAGCAGGGGAGCCCTGGGAGCATGTGTGCCCCGTGTGCTGCCGGTCAGGAGCCTGGAGGTACTTTGGGGATGGGCACTGAGGAAGGGCAGGCGTTCTGGGCCCTAGCACTCAGGGAGACTCGGCCTGGCCAGCCGGGCCAGCCTGGTAGGCGGAGGCTTCCTGGTGGCCCTCCAGCAGTGCCTCGTCAGGACCAGGGGCTGAGTGAAGAGCCTTGGTCTGGGGGCTTGGGCTGCCCTGAGACATGACATGGTACAATTCTGGAGGCACAGGTGGCCAGCACATGTGCTTGGCCAGCGCCAGGGTATAAGAAGGGAGAGAAAGACACAGGTTTCTGGTGGAACTGTGAGTCTGACAGAGCAGAGCCAGCCTGAGGACTTGGCCTGGGGTGGGAAACAGCCTGGGGGCTGAGGAGGGCCTAGTCAGAGGCAGGCATGGTGAGCCAGCTCGGTCCAGGCCCACACCTGTGCCCTCTCTCTTTACCCGCTGCTGGGGGTGGGAGCAGGACCTTGTTGAGGGGAACAGGGACCCCACAGGTGTGTAGCCATCGACCTGAGCTGAGCTGGTTGATAATGAAGGGCTGGACAGAGGGTCCAGAGATCTAGGAAGACTTCTGGAAGAGGAGGCGGTGCTTGGGATGTGGGTGAGCAGGGGTCCGTCCATGCAGAAGCTTGCTGGCCAGGGGTGTGGCCATGTGGGAGCTGAGGACACTCCAGGTCAGCTTTCCCACCGCCTGTGGACTGGAGGGAGGGAGGCTGGTGGCCCAGGACCTCATGGCGTGGGGCACCCAATGGGCACTAAGCAGGCCAGAGAAGCTGGACAGGAAGCAGAGTGGAGGAGCATCCATTCTGGACATGGGGTTTGGACAGCATTGGAAAGCCTGGTCCTGTCCTGAGGGCTCTTCCTAGACAGGGCTGGGGCCAGTATGGCTTTTCTGCAGACGGGTGAAGGGTCTGCTGGAGCTCCTCTGCCTTCAGCTCCCACATCCTCACGGTTTAGGGGTGGGGCCTAGAGCCACCCATCCTGAAGAGCAGGGGGACCAGCTGCCGCCTTTGTATTGTGGGTGAACTCTGGCAGGCCCTTACCTTTCCTGGGCCTCACTCTCCTTGTCTGCCAGATGGGGACTAGGGGTCTCACCCCCCATCCCCCAGTTATGGGAGAATCCCGATTCTGCACACACGGACCCCCTCCTGGCCAGCCAGGCCCCCCGGCTCAGGGTTTGCTGAGAGGTGGCTGGTGGGAGGTGAAGGTCTCAGACTGGAGAGTGCGGGTCTGCTGGCGTTTGGTGGCAGTAGTCCAGGCTGTGATGAGGAGAGGATGAGCCAGGGACATCTGTGTCCTGGTCCTCTCCAAGTGCAGAGAAGTGAGAGTAGGGAGTGAGTGGTCAGGCCCGATGCAGCCCTACTCCAGGAAGAGAGCACGAGGAAGGTGGGAGGAGGTCCATGCCCAGGACCTGAGCCCTCCCATTCCAGCGTGCCAGCAGCGCCCAGCCACGAGCCTGGTGCAGACAGGCACTCGGGATGAGCGAGGAGCTGCCGTTGGCAGTGTGGAGATGCACAAGTGGGCTGAGGTAGAGAGGACTGGCAGCTTCCAACCACTCCTCTGCTGGCCTCGGATTCCCAGAGATGAGCACTGGGTCTTCCAGCTTCTGAGTGGAGGAAGCCATGCTCTCAAGGCTGAAGCCTCCCTCGCCTTGGGTGGGAGTCCAGGAGCTTCCTGCAGGGTTGCACCTAGGTCCCAGTGCCCCTGGCAAGAACTCCCACCAGGCAGAACTCCCACTAGGACTTCTCTGAGCAGAGGGGACAGGGCCCTGTACCGAGAGAGCTGGCTCTCCGGGTCTGTTGGAGTCCAGGCTTGGAGGCTTGGAGGCCTGCTTCCCTGGGCTCTGGCTATCTTGAATGACAGCAGGGGCTCGGGATCTTCCTGCCATGCTGCTGGAATGAGAGGGCTCCTGGTCACAGGCTCAGCATTACCTCCCGCCCCCCGCCCCCCGCTTTCTTGTGCTCTTTTCCTGGAATAGGACTGCACAGTGCCTAACCACTCACTCCCTGCTCTCACTTCTCTGCCCCAGAAACTTCAGGATGAAGATTGTCATTTGATGCCCCCTTGGGCAGTAGGGGCACCTGAGAAGCTGTTCTGTGCAGGATCCCCCCCAGCCAGGCAAATGCCCCTTTAGTCCCTAGGGCGCACCCCGAGTCTCCCTAACACTGGGCCCCAGTGGGATGCCTCCTTTGGAGCAGTCCAGCCAGGACCTCTGGGCCTGCTCTCCTGGTCTTCACAGGCAGGTTGGACACGCTGGGTACTGGCTGGGGTGGTTTCTGTGTGCCTCTTTGGTGGATTTTCACGGCCTCTCCATGTTCCAGGAGGATCTGGAGAAGTCTTCCTGAAAGTTGAAGGTCTGAATGGGCTGCCCCCCTCAAGCGGCTGCTCCTGGGCAGAAGGTCAGGTCTCCTGAGCTCCCGCCCAGCCCCTGGGGCAGGCACGCAAGGCAGAGGGAGCCTGTGCAGCCCCCGCACAACAGGCCCCTCTGTTCCCCTCCTGGGCCCAGTGTCCAGCCATCCCAGAGTGGAAGCCCTGGCCTTGGACTCTGAGGCCCCTGGACTCTGGGGGTGAGGGTGGGTCAGCATCTGGGGGATGGGTACCCCACAGCCTGGCTCTCCGGGGGCCTCTCCGTGGAACAGGAGCTAGGAAGTGAGGAAGGACGTGGGTGTGGACTGCTGCTGCTGTCCCTGCTGCAGACGAGGCCCCGGGGGACGGCGGAGGCTGGGGTGCTCCTGAAGACCCCGCGCCTCGGGAGAGGGCATCCTGGCCCCTGGGCTGAGTCTGCAGCTGGAGCAGCACCGAGGTGGACATGGGAAGCTTCCCTGGGGCCTCACTGGGCCTCGCTCACCTACTTGGGTCCAGGGGCCCTGCAGGGGGGCAGCAAGGGCACCCCCAGGCTCAGGCAGTGGGAGAAGGCACAGAGCTGAGGTCAGGTCCCAGGTCTCTCGGTGTGACACATGTCATGCCATCATCTTCAGTTAGGTGCCCGGGTCTTCCATGTCCCCAGAGCCCTGGGTTCGGGGGTAGGCAGAGGGCAGGTCCTAACCCCCAGGGCTGCTGACTAGGGGGAGCCCGAAGCTGCTCCCCCCTGGCCTGACTCTGGTTGACATGAATGCCATGGGCCATGGTGAAGCCAGGACTCTGTTCCACTCCTCAGCTGGGCCAGTCAAAGCCTGGCCCTAACACCAAGGCTGGGAAGTACAGTGGGCAGGGCCTCAGCAAGGATGTGGGCAGCCATGCTGCTGGGTGGCTTGGTCTGTGCAAACAGGAGTGAGGAGTGTCCTGCTGCTGTCCCTCTCCTGTCTGCACCTGTGTGTGCGACTCCATGTGGGTGTGCCCTCTCTGCCTGATAAGCCCAGCCCCAGCCACGCCCGGCTCTCTGCCCTGCCCTGCCTGCACGGAGGACATTCTGGGGTGAACTGTCTGTTCATTGTCAGGAGGACCAGCTGGTGCTGCCTGCTGCACCCAGATGTCATTCCCAGCACTCCCTTCCTGTCCCCTGCTTGGGGACACCCTCCCGGGAGAACCTCACTTGACCCTGCACCGTTGTCAGTCCCCAGCTGTGGGCCTGTTTGTGTGTGTTCACCTGGACCCTCCACACAGGCTGTCCAGGCTGTCCCCAGGGCCTGGCCTTCATGTGGAGGGTCTGCCCAACGCAGCCTTCCTCCCCCGGGGTGTCAGGCTGCCCTGTTCTTTAGCTGTTCCTGTGGCCTGCCCCTGAGGCCCAGGTCCTGCCCCATCTTGGCCACCCTGGTGAGGGTGGGTTTCCACGATTGTAAGAGAACAAGTGTCCAGAAGAGAATGAAGGGAGCGGGTTCTGGGCTGTGTGGACGCCGGTGGTGGGCTTTCTGCCAAGGGTCTTTGAGGGTGCATTTCCTAGCCCGGCTGCCCGAGAGGAGAAGGGTGTTCAATTTGTTGTTGACTAAGGAGCCCACCCAGCAGTGGGTAAGGGTGCCACTGTCAGTCTCCTCTGAGGACAGAAGGACAGGGAGGAAGCAGGAAGCAGGGAGCAGGGATGGGTGCCCACAGCTCTTTAGCCTTCACCTACTGGCTCCCGCGCAGCTGCTGATTCTGCTCCCGTGCAGGTGATAGCCTGCCTCAGGGCCTTTGCCCATGCTGCCCCTCTGTCCACAGACTGCCCACCCAAGAGGGCTTCTGCTCACAGGTGAAGCCCAAGCCAGTGGGGCCCCAAGTCCCCTCCGAGCCCCTTTGTGCCCTCCCCTCTTTGGGCACTGCCTCCCCACTAGCCTGGGTGCTGCTCTGGGGTTAGAGGTGTTTCTCAGCTGCACAAGTCAGGTCTCAGACTGAGCTCTGACCCAGAGACCCCACCTCTGCAGGGGGCCAGCATCACCTTGCAGCCCTCTCTTGGTTGATGGGTGGATGGACTGGTCATCCCCCTCTGCTGTCATGCCTGGCTGGCTCCCGCCTTGGGACCCATTCTAAGAAGTGCTTCCCGGTGCCTTCCGTGGCTCGTAGCTTTCAGAGAGCTAAGTGTTGTGCTGCTGTAAGTATCTTGATCAGTATCAGCAGTGTGCCAGGTTTGGGTCTCGGGTGCCTTCGCCTTCTTCATGTGGAGGCTCCAGAGATTTCTTGTGCAGGGGTATTCTTTCCCAAGGGTGGCTGGAGCCAGCTCAGACCAGCGCTCAGGAGCCTGCTGACAGTAATTTTGTGAGCGTGTTGTTGAACAACCATTATTAAAATCAAATTAAACTAATTACATATGTAAAACATACAAATTACATAAAAACAAAGGTAATAAGCACTCAGAGCGCAAGCCTTCCTCATGGTTTACCCCCTGCCCTCATCTCTGGTCTTGTGTGCGTGTGACTCGGCTGTGTCTGAGCAGTGGAAATACTCTGCTCGCCTCCTCCCACTCGGGTCCAGCAGTCGCACGCTGATCCTCAGCTCTGGGAGCGGCAAAGGCACACCTCGGGGCTCCTCCCACAGGGCTGGCTGCTGGTTGACTGGCCCACCTCGGTTATCCCGGGTACCTACACATTAGAAATCCCAGATGGAATTTAAGAATATTTATTTACGAAGCCTCGTTAAAAAATAATGCACAAATACCATGTTAACATAATAACACATGCATCAACATTTTATAAAAAATAAACAGTTCTTGTTCAAAACTAAAAACTAACTCAGTGCGAGTGACACGGTTGACGTTTTTGCGCATCTCTCCAGAGTCTGGCGTACGAGGACAGGTGGGTCCTCCTGCCCTCCAAGCTCCCTCTCACGGCGGCGCGTTGTTTGGTTGGAGTGTTGGGAGTCGTGGCCCCGCAGACCTGCCACCCTCCCACAGGGCACTGGGTGTTCTTCCCGGGTGCTGCCCGCAGCAGGCCCTGGCCAGTCTCCCTTGTTCCTGTCCTCTCAGGAGGGATTGAACCCAGGGGCTCCACGCTGAGCCACCCCCCCAGCCCTTTTTAACTTATTTTGCGACAGGGTCTCACTGAGTTGCCCACTCTGGCCTCAAACTTGGAATCCTCCTGCCTCAGCCTCTGGAGTCGCCGGGATCACAGGGTGAGTCACCGCACTCTGCACTCCTGCAGGTCTCTGGAGCGGTGCAGTGTGGAATCTGAATCTATCTATCGCAGGCTCTTTCTTAGGTTGCTACAGTAACGTGCACTGGTCTGTTTTCCACCTTGAATGATCTTTCCCTAGGTATGGTTTTGGAATATGTCTGGTCACCTGGAAAAGATTGGTTCACTGAATTACGCAGACTTTCCAGATGTCGACACATTTCATTATGTTATCCCAAAATCCTGTCGGCACTACCACTGACCTCTGAGCAAAGCCTGGTTGCTTTGGAGCTGACAGTCACTGTGGTGGCCTGGAGTCTTGCAAAGTGCTCATTTTCACCTGAGCTTGAATTTGGAAGTCGGCCATGTCAGTTGTCACTTGCTCCTGTGGCTTCCCTGATTTTTGAGTGACAACCTTGCTTTGTTCTTTTTTTTTTTTTTTTTTTTTTGAGACAGGGTCTCACTGTGTTGGTCAGGCTGGTCTGGAACTCGGAGCTCCTGGGGTGGCACCACGCCCATCCCTGTGAATGTCCACACCAGCAGAAAGACAGCTCTTTTATTAGGAAAGTGGTTTGGACCTTGTGGGTTCTGGGGACCGTAGGGTTCTGTGGGGGACACTTTGGGAAGCAGTGCTGTGTGGCCTGTGCCATGCTCTGATCTTTATCCTCTTCGCTCGGCAACATGCTTTCAAGCTCTGTCCCTGTTTCTGTCCCTGCCAGCTGCTCTCCTGCTCCAAGGGCCTGTGCCCACTGTGCACCCACTCCCCCTGCAGCAGGCCCAGGCTGCTGTGCATAGCTTCCCTCCAAGCGCCCTCGGAAGCCCAGAGTGGCTTTCTCTCCATGCAGGGCCATTGTCCCAGGGCTGCCTGCCTGGGCTCAGCCCAGTGACCTCCCTTGCCCAGGTCTTGCTTCCCTTGACAGATGCCCTTCTTCTGTCTCCAGAGATCTGGTGAGTGGCGCCAGCTCTGAGAGCCCCCCACTGTCTGCATGGTCTCAGGGGCAGGGAGCTGGGTTCTGCTCACACATGCAGCCCGCGGAGCCGGGCAGTCGGGCTCCACACCTGGGCTCCTGCTGCTCGAGCAGCTTGCAGGAGGCAGCTGAGCTTGCCTGGGCCTGTGGCTTCTCAGGGCCGTCCCAGTTCTGTGTTCTCTGCATCCACTGAGTCCAGGGCTGGGCAGCAGGGCCTCACAGAGTGGCCTCAGGATGGGGGAGGTGGCTCTGAGCAGCTGGTGGCTCCTGGGAGAGGGCCCAGCCCTGGGCTCACCCACTACGCCAAGGGCTCTGACTTGCCTCCTCAGTACTGGTTTTTGGGCCGTGTTTCTGCGCCTTGAGACCAACTCCCGGCCTGGACATCATGGACGGGGTAGGGGTACAGGAAGAAATAGGCTCTGTGTGGGAGCAAGTATCGAGGGGCCCACTCAAGGCCGAGACCCTTCAGGGCTGGGAGGGGGCTGGAGTGCGGGACCCTGGCTCCTGGGACCCGGAGGGAGGCTGGGGAAGACAGGCAGGCAGTCCTCTGGCTCTTGAAGAGGGCCAGCCCTTGGGGGCTTGAGGCAGCAGGTCAAGGGGGCCCTGCATCAGGGCTCTCTGTGCCCCAGCTCTGCCACACCAGCTGGGTGGGGGTGGGGTCCTGCCATTTCTGAACCTCAGTTTCTTTCTTTGGGGAATTGGATTTGTCCGTGGCCTAGATACCTGGCAGGGCCTGGGCAGGAGGGACCTTCCCCTTCCCAGAGGCTGGGGCTTCCACCGCTGCCTTTCCCAGGGGGCTTCCCGACCAGGGACGCCAAGTGAGGGTGTGTGGGTCGCTTCCTGGGCAATGACGCAGCAGGTGGGAGGCGGCAGGAGGAGGCTGCGGGAGGGCAGGCTGGGACTTGAGGTGGGCCTCCCTTGCAGTCTTGGGGACACTTCAGGTGCACTGGAAGCACCGGAAACGGTGGCAGCCAGGTGGCCACCAGGACTGGGAGCCAGCTCAGGACTGTGGCCCGAGCAGGCACATTTGCCCTCCCTGTGGGTGGAGCAGCGGGGAGCCTCGCCTCCTACAGGGGAACCACTCTGTCCTTCAGGGGAGAGGGTCTGCCAGTCTGCCGTGGGCTCACATCCTGGGCACTAGCCAGGCTCTCAAGGAAGGCTCAGGTGGACCTCTGACAGGAAGGAGCCAGTTCCCAAGGGCTTGAGGTTGGCATCCGGGTCAGGATCCCAGAGGCCAGAGGCTGGAGACAGGAGGCACCCTCTCCTTAGCACAGGGGCCTGGGATCCCATGGGTTGGCCAGAACCTTGTGGCCAAGCAAGGGAGCAGGCCTGGTCAGGAATGGCCCCGCCACAAGATCAACCCGGGATCCTCCTCCCTGGCCCCCTACCCCCATGGGGCTAACCTGCTGCAGGGCCTGGGAGATGTAGGGCCTGGGTGGGAGTGAGGGGCACCACTGAAGCCTGGGATGGCTTGCGGGGCAGGTGGGTGAGGGGCTCCTGGTGCCAGGTGCTTTGGGCCTGTGCCCATGGCTGACCTCACGGTCCTCACAGCCACACCTTGGCTTGTGGCGGCCGGCGCAGTGCAGTTGCCTAATTAGGTTCCCCAGTGCCAGCCCCGTGCAGCCCCACGCCTGGCCCGGGCTCTGGCAGGCGTGTCGAGGCACAGCTCCCGCTCCCACCGCAGCAGGAAGCTGACTCTCAGGCCCCGGGCAGGCGCCAGTTTGGGACGGCGGCTGGAGGTGGTGCTGGCCGCACGGGCTGGTGGTTGAGGGGCTGCAGCAGTCCAGCTGCCTCAGGAGATCCTGGGTGGGGAGACCCAAACCTGCGGGTGAGCCTGGGACTGGGGCTGGGTCTGGCGAAGGAGAGAGGCCCTGGCAGGGGGCTGGCCTGGGCCTGTGGGAGGCCTGGTGCCCACTCGTGACGCGGCTGAGCCCAGGACCCCAGAGCGCATGGCTGGCTAATCCCAGCTGACGCTGGAGGAGGGCAGCGTGGGCTGGAGGGCCTGGGGCCTGGAGCGTGTGGGTGAGGGAAGGCCTCGGGATCAGAGGGGAACCAGGAGCCCTGGCTGGAGGGGGGTGTGAGGCTGGGCTGGGAGCCTCCTTCCCACCTGGGCAGAGCATGACTCTGGGCATCTGGAGGGTCCAGGCCCCCGATGTTTGAAGCAAGGGCCAGAAAGCTCTGTCTAGGGCAGGTGGGAGGGCTTCAGGCCCAGTGGCTAAGGCCTCTTCCTGGCCCCCGTCCGTCTCTCTGTGGCTCTGGGTTGGGGGTAGGGAAGGCACCCAAGAAGAGGTGGCCAGGAGGGCTCTGGAAGAAACAGGCCTGAGCGGGGCCTGAGCGGGGCCTGTGGAGCAGGGTGAGAGGCTGTGTAGAGCCTGGGGTGCTTCGGAGGAGCAACAGGAGCTGGTTCTGGAGCTCAGCCAAGCAGGGCCGCCCTTGGCACGTGGTTGCCTAGGAGACCCAGGATGGGGGTGGGGGGCTTCGTTCACTGCAGGGGGCAGTGGTGACTGAAAGGGCCGAGACCCTGGACCTGAGTGACAGCAGAGGGCTGGAGAGAGGGCAAAGGGATGCCCTCCAAGGTCTGGAGCCCAGTGGGGTCGTGGGTTCCAGGCACCACAGGCACCTGGGCTTTGCCACCTTGCTTCTGTGAGGCTGGCTGGCCACCGTGAAGTGGCCACTGCCTTGCTTTCCATTCTGGTCAAGCTCTGGGGGAGTCCTAGCACAGAGAAACAGACTCTGGACACTGGGAGGAAGCGGGAGGCTGGGTCACTGGGGCCTTCCTCTGCTACTCACCACCGATGTGGGGTCTCAGCAGGCACCTCGTGGGCCTTCACCTCTGCTCAGGGGCCTCCCCACTGGCCTGACCCCTCCCAGGGGGCTTGGGAGGCGCAGTGGAGCTGGGCTGCCATCCAGCCCCCTCCAGCAGGGGCCGCCCTGGTCCACAGACTTCCTGTCCAGGGTTCACCTGGCCGCCTGCACTGACTGTCCCTCTTGCTCTCTCTAGGTGTGGGATGAGTGGCAGCCCCAGACTCCACCCGACGCCAGGGGCCCTGGGAGCAGAGGGTCTGAGAGCAGCTTCCCCTGCCTCCGGCTGACGGCCAGCTCCCTCTGCTAATCCAGGGCGGCAGCACCCCACCGGAGCCCTCCATCCCTCTAAGATGGCTCCCCCACCAGCTGGCCCCCTGGTCCCTGCTCCTCCACCTGAGGACCCAGGACCCAGTCTGGACAACAGGTGGCTTTTCCTGAATGCCAACGTCCTGCCTGTGGGTGAGTGAGGCCATGGGCCGGAGCTGGAGAGCACAGTTCTTTCCTGCCAAGGGACTGTCCTTATAGCCCCAGAGAGGATGTGATTCTGGTGATGTCACCTGGGAAGAGGGGACCTCTGCCAGCTCCCCTAGAACAGGGATGCTTCCTGGGCGGGCTACACAGTGCAAGGGAGGCTGGTAGGCACCTGGTGCTTCTTGTGGGCAGTCTACCTGGCTGGACACGGAGCATATGGGCCACCATAGGGCCACCTGGGAGAAGGGTCAGCTCTCTGTCCCTTACGCATTGCCTGGTGCCTGGGCACAGGCAGAGGGCATCTGGCCCTGCGGTGGGGGGCTTCTGGTCAGGTGGATGCTCAGGAGGTGGCAGCCGGCCCTCTGGGCGCCCGAGTTTCTGTCTGCCTGGTGCTCTGTGGGGGGACAGGTCTGCCTCTGCCTGCTGGGTGTGTGCGTGTGTGTGCACCCTGCACCCTGGGCTTGCAGAGCCGGCTCCGGCTTGCCAGTCCCACCTTCTCCAGATGTGCCTGGACAGGTCTCTGCACCGGGGGTGGGAATGTGTCTGCCCAGCTGCACAAAGTTCCTGCTGGGCTTGGGCCCTCATCACGGCTCTGCCTGCAACTGGACACCAGGGAAGGGGCAGCTGGGTGGGGGAGGGGAGGCAAGCAGAGCCCTCCCCCTGGCCCTGTGGGGGAGCCAGAGGCCCTGGGTGCAGACATGGGGCCAGGTCCAGGGCCAGGTCCAGGGCCAGGTCCAGGAGGAGACACTCCTGTCAGTCCCCGCCTCGTCACTGCCCTGCCCCGTCCCCTCCCCATGCCTGGTTGGCTACTCTGAGATCAGGTAGGTCTGCTGTTGGGTGCCTGGCGGGGGTGGGGGGCCTGATCTGGCCTGGAGGTCTTTCCAGAAGGCTCCCTGGGGTAGCCCCACTGAGCAGTGGAAAATTCCCAGCTGAGAGGGCAGGACTGTCCGGGGCCCTGGCCGGCCATGGGCAGGCCAGCTGCTGCCTGGAGGTCATCCTGGGCGGCGCAGCAACTGCTGGCTCCTCTCTGCCAGTGTGGTCCCTTCTTGGTGCAGACTGAAGTGGGTCCTGGTCCCTTGGATAGTGCCTGTCCTACTGACGCAGGCTCAGTTTCTGGGCCATCAAAAGGCCCACGTGTGCCGGGTGGGGTGGGGTCCGCAAGGTGGGTTTCCATGGAGCCTCGCATGGCTGGGGGCCTGCCCCGGGCGCTCTTCTTGGACTCCTGGCTTCTCCATCCATGAGGTGACCTGCGGAGGCAGCCAGGCCACTGAGAGGCAGGAGCTAGGCCTCCACCCTTGCCCCTGGCCGGCCACTCCAAGGGGAGAACTGAGCTCTGGGGCTGGGCGGGGGCAGGGGGAAGTGCTGGAGGCCGCTCCGCCGTCCTTCAGGCCCTGGCCGACAGGCCCCATGCAATTTGTCCGACCTGGTTCTGGTGTGTGGTGGTCATGGGTTTCATTTAGAGGGGTTCATCCACTGCAGGCCAACGGGTGGGGACGTGCGTGAGCTGCTGGTGTGTGGGCAGGTCTGGGGCTGGCACTGCCGTGTGGCTATGGCCTCCTTGCTATGGCCTCCAGGGGAGGGGGTGTGTGGTTACTGAGGCCTTTGCTGCCCCAGGAGGGGTCCCTCCCTGGCCCTGACTGGTCACTCATCAGGCTCTGGGATCATCACCACCTCCTCCTGGCACCCACCCCCTGGTACCACTGGGGTGGTCAATGGCAGAGGCAAAAGTTTGGAACTGGGGGGTGCTGAGTTGCAGAGACATGGGGCACTCCCTGCTGGGGGTGGGTCCCCAGCTGACCCCCTGGGGAGCTGTCAGGACAGTCACTCTCTTTCCAAGCAGCCTCCTTCCTCTTCCCCAGGGTGGCAGAGGTGGGTGGCCTCTAGGCAGCTGCCCCGCCTGTTGCCCCCTGCCTGTGTCTGCCTGTGCCTCCCTGCCTTCCATGAGGTGGGGCTCTGTCCCTCTGGGAGGAGCTAACAGCTGGGAGGCTCTGCAGTGGACAGTGCCCAGTGGGCTGGCGGGGCTCTTTAGGCTGCCCACATACTGAGCCAGCAATGCAGAGGGCTCCTTCTACTCAGGCCTGCCAGGTGAGACCCTGCCTCAGCCTCTCCTGCGCTCCTGGTCGGGGCAGGGAGGGCTGGCTAAAGCTGCAGAGCCGCCAGACAGGGGCCCCCACTAACCCAGGGGCACACAGCTGACCGGGAGGACCAGCACTCAGAGTGCCACTGATGGGACCGTCTCCGGGGGTCGATGGCATGTGTGCCAGGAGTGCTGGCCAGTGCCCTCCTCGTCCTGGAAGTGCCAGGGGAGGAGGCTCTGGCCATCAGGGCTGCGGGCCAGCTGGGGCGCGTCCCTCTGTTAGAGCTGGAGCTGGCCCTGAGGCTGGGGGAAGGGAGTCCACCCAGGACATGTGCCCCCAGGGACTGTCCCATTTCAAAGGTGCTCAGATCTGGGCTCCCCGGGGCTTCAGGACGGTGCGGTGGCTCTCTCATGTTTGTTTTCTCACTATGAAAGCAAGAGGAGCTCAGAGGAGCTGCTCTGGAAAGTACAGAAAACATAAAGAGCAAATGAGATCTGCCGACAGGTCCTGTTTCTCTGAGCCTTTGTGAGCGGGGCTCTGCTGCGATCTGCCCAGCTTTGCCCCCCTATTCCCCCGCCCCAGTGCCGGTCCGCGAGGAGCCCCCCCTGGGTGCTCAGGAGAGGGCCTGGGGTGGCTTTCAGATTCGGGTTTTCTCCTGGAGTCTGACGTGAACAGCTGCCTCTGGTGTTAGTGGGTGCTGCTCCCTCCTGGCCCTCATCACCGGGCAGCTCGGGAGCTGGTTCTGAGGGAGAGTCCTGCAGGCGGACGGCCCTGCTGTGGTGCCGGCCGTTCCTGAGCAGCACTCAGTGCACCCAGGTTCTCACCGGGGAAGAGAGAGGCTCCTGGTGGAGTGACAGGTAGAGCTTGCTGGGGGGACTGGCCCTGAGCCCCTGGGGAGCCCCAGCGCCTCTCCAGTGTCAGCCCACCTGGTGGGATGGGAGAGGCTTTTCTAGAGGGAGGGAGGACCTGTGGGTTGACCTGCGGGCCGTCCCGGGGGAAGGTGGCTCAATGCAGCTTTTCAAATTAGTGGCTCAAGGTTTCCTGAGGCTGGAGGCTGGAGGCCAGGTAGAGGCTGGATGGATGTGTGTGAGGCGGGGGCCACAGGTGGGGGGGTCCCCGCAGGGATGGGGAAGGGCCTGGGGCCTCAGTGGGATTCTTTGCGCAGGGCAGGGCTGGGAGCAGCCAGTGGGGGGCACTGTATCCGATCCCAGCTCAAGGGGCCTCAGCTTGATCCTGAGGAGGGGTCTCAGAGTCCTTGGGGGGTGCTGAGTCAGGCTGAGAAAGGGAGGCCACAAGCCATCTGGGGGACTGTGGTCCAGAGGCCACTGCAGCAGGAGGCCTGGTCCCTGCCTGGTGCAGCCCCAGCCCTGTGTGGACTCAGTGGAGGGCCATTCCGGGGGACAGGGACTCACTCGATGCCTGGGACTAGTGCTCCGAGCTTCTCTCCCTGTGGCCAGGAAGGGGCCAGGCGCTTACCCTCCCTCTGGGCACTCGCTGGGCTGAGTTCCGGCCCCTGGTCCCGTCCATGGGAGGATGGAGGGGGTGTGGCCCAAACCCAGGTGACTCCCATCACCTGCTGCTCTGCACCTGGGCTCTGGACCCAGTGGCACAGGTGGCTGTCTGTAGGGCACAGCTTCTCCTGACCTTGGCGAAAGGGGCAGGGCTGCCTTCTGATGGGTGGGGGGTGGGGGCCTGCTGAGGGGCGGCATGGGCAGCACGGCCATTCAGTTACAGAGCCCCGAGGGCGCTCCTGGACCTCTACAGAAGGCACGGGGGCTCTGAGGGGTGGGTGCACCTTAGGTGGGGGTGTGGGTGGGTGTGCGGTCCTGCTCAGGTCCCTCCCCAGGGGAGTCCAGAGCCCTGGGCTTGAGTAGGGCTGGCTGGGACCTCTGGCCTTTCCCCTGAGGGTCAGGTACACTGTGGGTGCTCAGTGCTGGCTTGGGATTCTCAGGGGCTGAGATGGCTGGGCCCAGCTGGCAGAGGAGGGGGCAGTGGGTGCAGACCTAGCTGTGGATCAGGAGTCTTCGGGACATCTTCTTAGTTTTTGGCACTGGGGATTGAACCAGGGGCACTTAACCACTGAGCCACATCCCCAGCCCTTTTTATTTTTTATTTTGAGACCAGGTCTCACTGAGTCACCTAGGGTCTCGCTAAGCTGCTGAGGCTGGCTCTGAACTCGCGATCCTCCTGGGATGACAGGCGTGTGTCACCACACCTGGCTCAGGTCTTCTTTCTTCCCAGCCTCTGGGGGATGGTCAGGCGGTAGCCAGGTAGCAGGCTGCACCCCCTTTCCCTTAGTGTGGTTTCCTGTTCCGCAGACTCAGGTTCAGCCCACCAGCCCAGCCCAGGAATGCCCAGCTCGGACTGGGACCTGCTGTGGCCAGTCAGATGGCTTTTCCTATCTCAAGCCCCTCGCCATGGGTTCAGACGCTGGCCAGGCAAACAGCACCCTCCCTGCTGATGTCCCCAAGCCGACAACCTGGGGACAGCCTTCCGCCAGGGCTCCTGGAGCACTCCTTTGTCTGGCCTGCTTGGCTCCACCTCTGCAGTTGGCCCCACTGGAGCCACCCAGGCTTACGCACCCCACATGTGTACAGGGACTCACCTTGGTCTCCGAGGCCCTCCATGGCCTGACCCCTGCCTGCCTCAGCAGCCTCCCCCAGCCCCTCCTCTGCCCCACAGCGTCCAGGCTCTGCCCTTCTGAAGGGCCCTGGTGTCTGCTGCCCCAGCTTTGATGATGTGCTGGGTGCTTGTTTCACGCTGGTCAGGGGGCCAAGGCCTGCTCCAGCAGGGTCACGCTGAACTCTTAGCTGCCCGGCCCAGAGCCCTGGGGACGCTCAGAGCGTCCTTGTCAACAGTCGCAGGATGAACGAGTGAACGGGTGAGTGAGCCCTGGGCCTGGCAGCCGGGCTGGCTGCTGCGTGTGGGCAACAGTTGGTTGATGACGGGGACGCCTCCATGGGCCTGGCGCTTGGTGTGGGGTGGGGAGATGGGGCAGCCCAGTTGCTGGGTTCCAGGAAGTCTCTGCTCCCGGTGTCCCTGGGAGCAGCTCTGTGAGGCTGAAGGACCTGGGGTCAGCCAGAGGCCCTGGGGGACCTGTCCTGGGGATTCCCTCCTGCCCCTGTCCCCAGCACCCCCTGGCAGGAACGGCAGCACGGGCTCTGGGAGGGGATGTTTCTCTAAACGATCCTGTCCCAACCAGGGCCCTGAGGTCCTGGCCCCAGTGCACGGGAGGAGGGTGCGTGGGCCACCCCTGGCTTGGGCAAGTGAAGAGCCCGTGCTCTGTCCCCTCTCTGAACCTAAGGTGGCCCCAGCACCATCCACACTTCCTCCCCACCAGCCTGGGTATGGACAGCTCAGTCCTGGACCATGAGTGTTCTCCTGCGTTGGCCTTGGGTTATGGGGTTGGGAGCTGGGGGGCCTGCCAGCTCTGCTCCCATGGTCACCTCCTCTGCAGATCCAGGGGATGGAGTGCCCAGCCCTGGGCCTAGTTTGCCTAGGCCCAGGTGCCAGTGAGACCCAAGCTGGCCCACAGGAGTGGCCCATACTGAAGCTGCCCTGTCCCTACTCGGGCTCCCTGTCCTGCAGAGCCCGTGTGGCAGTGTCGCTTTGACAATGAGAAGGGCCATCTGGGTCCAGGATGCCCGGGCTCTGGGTACTCTGGGCAGGTCACTTTCTCTCTCTGTGCCTCAGTTTCCCTCTCAAAGAAAATGGGGTGTCAGGCACCCATATTTCCAAGGGCCCACAGCACCCAGAGACAGGGTCTACCCACAGGTCCTCCCAGGGAGTCCCCACTCCTTCCGGGTGGCACCAGCAGGACACAGCAAGGTGCCTGGGGTCTTGGGTAGAAGGTCAGCCCTGCCTGGCTGGAGGCCTGTCACCTACCCCTCTGCTGGTCCCTACCGGGATGGCCAGTGGTGGCCAGGCCTGCCCCCTCCCCTGGTTCCACATGGTCTTGAGTTCTGATTGAGAACGGGACGTCTTAAGACCAGATGCTGCTGGAGAATGAGACACACACTTGCTAAATTTAGCCGGTTGAGAATTGCACATTTTCCCAATGAGACTCATCGATTTGGTGGCGAGCACTTGCTCCTCTGCGGTGCCCTGGCTGTGCCGCTCGCTGCCTCCCTGCGGGCATCTCTGCAGGCCTGTGGGTCCACGGTGGTGACCGTGGGCTGCAGAAAGGCCCCTGAGCCCGGCTCCTGCCTTGAGACATCTGTCACACCTGGGGCTGGAGCCTGCCCCCAGCAGGGGGCCTGTGAGGGCACACAGGAGGGGACCGGGTCTGGCTAGATCCCTCTGCACTAAGGAGACCATTCGAGAGGTCACTGAGGCCAGGCCTCTCTGCCCAGTTTGGAGGAGCAGTGCTCTGCACCTCCCTGCCTGGAGGCCTCACAATCTTGTTGGGGAGGGCAGCCTCAGACAAGGGCAGGTCAGGTCCTGGGACACAGTGGAGGACGAGGCAACCAGGAAAGACCCCCTGAAGGAGACGCCCTGCTCCAGAGCTTGGAAGCCAGGCAGGAAGGAGGGGGACCTGGAGCAGGAGGAGGCCCCAGGCCACGACAGGAGGGGAGGGGCACACGGCAGCGGGGAGCCAGCCGGTGGCGTGCCTGGGAGACCTGGGGGACCTCGGGGAGGAACCTCTGGGACCTGGGGGTTGTGGAGGCTCACAGGCCAGGGAACAGTGGTGGCCTAGGAGAAGGCTGTCTGCCCTAGACAGGTCCCCAAGAGCACCTGGCCGACACAGTGGGCACATCCATACGCCACCCTCTGTGTGAGGTGGCTGGCCTCCCTTTCCACCCTGGCCCCACCAGAGATCGGGGATGCTCGGAGCCTCTGCTGGTGGAGATCTCTCGAGGTCCCCAACTTGCATTTCAGTTTTGGCTCTGGATAGGAGGAGACCAGGTTTCTGTGTCTCGTTGCTCAGTTTCTGTCTCCCTGGGTCTCTGGCTCTGGGCTATGTCCCCTGGGGAGCCCCAGGCTTTGTGGGTTCTTTCTCCTGTTGTTTGGTTGAAGCACCCGAGTCCCCCAGGCTTCAGACCTGCTGTGCCCGAGGGTCTTGCTCCCAGGACATGGCATTGCTGTCCCTAATCCCAGCAGAGCCCCAGACTCTGAGAGAGGGTGCAGGTGGGCATGGCTTGGACGGTGCCACCTACTTGAAGTGCCCAGGAGGTAGAAGGGTCTGGGCTTTCTCTCCCTGCCTGCACCCAGCCCCCATGGTCTCTAAGTCAGGAGGGAGTGCTCGGGCTGTCACTTTGAGTCAAGTCTGTGGAGGGCTGGGAAAGTGCAGAAGTTCCCAGCCGCTGCCCGCTGCCCGGCCAGTTCCATGCTGTTATCTCAAAGCCAAGAAGCGGCGGGTGGGATCATAGCCTGCCTGCCAGCTTCTAAGAGGGAATCCAGTCCTGGCTCTGGTTGCGTGTGGAAGTCACAGGGCTTCATCCACTCACTCACGCCCTGCTCCTCATCCAGCCGAGCCCTCTCTGAGCACTCTCCCTCACTTTGGGGTCCTGGATCAGCTCATGCTGTCTGGGTGGGGGTGGGAAAGAGGAGTAGGTAGCCCTGCTCTCACTGGGAGGTGGCTTGAGAATTTGCTGGAGATGGATAGCATTTGAGGACCAGGAGCCAGGACAGTGTGGGTGCCCCGGGGCCCTTCAAGGGGAGCCAGGAAGCAGCCTTCCAATCTGTCGCTGGAGTCTTGCAGAGGTCCCCTGATCACCTCTGCTCGCCCCACAGCCCCCGTCAAGGCGGCCATAGCTCCTGGGACAAGGCTCTGACACTCCGCCCTGATGACGGAGGCTAAGCAGGTGGCTGTGTGGGAATGCCCAATGCTACCAACCTTGGGCGGAGGCTGCCAGAGGAAGCCTCCCAGAACCCACACCAGCAGGAGCTTTTGGAGCTTGCAGAGATGGAGCTGGGAGGGGCCCTGGGTTCCTGGAAAGCAGAGAGCCTTGTGTGTGAGGTGGCTGGCCTCCCTCTCCACCCTGGCCCCACCAGAGATCGGGGATGCTCGGAGCCTCTGCTGGTGGAGATCTCTCTCGAGGTCCCCAACTTGCATTTCGGTTTTGGCTCTGGGTAGGAGGAGACCAGGTTTCTGTGTCTTGTTGCTCAGTTTCTGTCTCCCTGGTCTCTGGCTCTTGGCTATGCCTCCTGGGGAGCCACAGGTGCAGGATTTAGTCCCTCTGGGTCAGCTTTGGTCCCAGGGTCTATGGCACAGCCGCAGGATCCACTGAGTGGCTTTCTGAAAGGCAGGAGTCTTGAAAGAACTTTGGAAACCGCGAATCTAGACCTGGGAAATGGCAGCCCAGGAAGGAGAGCCGAACTCCTCAAAGTCTGTGGAAGCCAAGACCTGAGCTTGTGTCTGGTGTGTCCTCTTAAGTCACTACAGGGCCAGGGTAGACAGGGTCTGCCATGGGGAAAATTGGGGACTTTGGTGACATTTGTCTGCAGTGAAACACACCCCCCAGCCCCTCTTCCAGGTGTGTCTCCTCCTCTGTCTCCAGGAACCTAGGGCCTCACTCCAGACTCATGCTGTCCTTCCCCCGATGGGCAGTGGACCACGTCCTCTTCTTGGGCCTGGCCAGGATTCCTCCTCCCATTAAGGCCCATGTCAGACCTTAAAGGATGGAGTCCAGAGACCCCCCATGGGGGCAGAAACATCAAGGTGTGGGTGGATGGGCTGCCTGGGCTAAGTGCTGTGGCTTCCCTAGCAGGCAGGCTCCGAGGGGCCTGGAGCAGGCTGCAACCCTCCCTGCCCCGTAGCTGGCCAGGTGGCTGACCAGAAAGCTGTTTCTTAGCTCCTGGCCAAGACAGGCCCAGGAGGGAGCCTAGGCCTCCTGGACACCCGTGTGGGCTGACCATTTTCTCTTGGCTGGTCCCCCTGTCCTCTTCACGGTGGCCTGCTGCAGGTGGGAGATGAGGCAGACGAGGGCCACTCTGGATAGGAGAACCAGGGCCTGCAGAGAGGAAGCTCTCTGGGGCTGGGGCCTGTCTCTATTGCTGCTGTGGGCACCCTCCAGCACCTGACTGTGGGGAAGGCTAGGGACTGTCCCAGCCCCTGCAGGTAGGGCTTGGTCTTGGTCCTCTTGCTGGGCCTGAGGGGTGGTTTCCAAGACATCCTCACCAAGCCCCTCTCTCAGACCCAACCCCATGGGGCTTCTCCATGAAGTGGGCTAAGGGGTGCTCCTGGATAGCAGGGGGCCCTCTTGGGCTGGGCAATCAACCCTCCCCAATCAGTTCAAGACACTTTCAGGTCTCAGCACGAGTCTCCTATCATCTTGGTGGGGAGGGGAGGGGGGAAGGTGGCCTAGGCCCCTCTTTTCAATCACCTTGGTGGCCAGGGTGGGGGTGGATTAGGCAGCAATGCCTGGCCCAGCGTCCAGCCTTGGCTGCACTGAGCTGCCTTAAGATGGGGATGCGGTCTCGGCCCCGCCTCCGGGAATGGTCTCGGGGCCATGCAGAGGCAGAGGAGGGAGGAGAGGGAAGTGCTGGGAGCTGGGAGGCTGCGGGTGCATCTTTGCGCAAAAAGTACTTTGGCTGCAGAGAGAGTGGGGCGGGCGCTGGCCCAGCTGTGAGCTGTGCGCCTAGCCGGTCCCTGATCTGTGCATTGCGCTTGCCCTTGCACCCCGTTGCGCCCCGCTCAGCGCGCCAGCCCAGCGGAGCCCGCGCCCCTGGCCCCCTCCCGGAGCGGGGCGGGCAGGGGGTGTGGTGCGGGCGGCACGAGTGACAGCGAGCTCCTCGCGCGGCGCCTCCACGGGGCGCAGTGTCACTGCGCCCGAGCGCGCCGCGCGCACAGCCCACCGCGGGCCGCCCGAACCCGCGGGCGATGCCGCGGGAGCCCGAGCCAGAGCCTGGCCGCTGACCGCCCGTCTCCGCAGCCGCCGCACCCACCGCAGCCGCGGAGACAATGGACGCGGGAGCCGCCCCGCAGAAGCACAGTAGGTGCCGCTCCTGTTGCTGCGCCGCCGCGGTCGGGGCCGCTGCGGGTGGACGCGCGGGGGCGCCTCTGTCCCTGGCGCGGGTCGGGGTCGCGTCGGGGGAGGGGTGGCTTTTCGTTCCAGTGCGCCCCGTGGGGCCGGGATGCTTACAGGGTTCTGATGGAGTGGAGGGCGCCGGTCTTGGTGGGCTTGGGAGAAGGTGCATGTGTGGGACGGCAGCGGGACAGACAGGCATCCAGGCTGTCTTGGTGGCCTCAGGTGCTGGGTGAGGGCCACCCTCTGCAAACTTTCCTCCCCTGGTTTTACCTCAATATTTTACTGGGGTTGTGACCCTGTAAGGAGACCGACCCTTGGGACCCAGGCCAGCTCCCCTATGCCCCTGGGAGGGTGCGTCAGGGGCACACACAGATTCTGCTAGAGATGCCCAGTGGACATGCTGCACATCTGCCCAAGCTGCAGGTGCTGCTCCTGGCCCTGGCCAGCCTCTCTAGCACCAGTGTGTGTGTGTGTGTGGGGGGGGGGGTGGTGCAGGTGCTGTGGTCACTGCTGGGGAAGGCAGGGGTCCTAGGCCCTGGGTGACCTGCCAGGCAGTGGGTGGGGTGGTGTGGAGGTAGCATTTGAGTCCCCTGCTGAGAGCCACTTCTCGAGGCTCTGGACCTTCGGGCAGAATGATGGGGCTTCCTGGGGGAAGGTGGGCACTCTGGAGCTGGACGTAGTGAAACCAAGGAAATTGGAGGCCCCCCTCTGTCCGCCTCCCCGCCCTCTGCTTGCTTTCCTCCTACCCTCCCCCCCCACTGCCTGGTGACCTTTGAGGCAGATGGGGTGATCACAGACTCCCCTGTGAAGCAGGCCTTTCTTCCGCTGCCTTCTCCACTCCTGAATGCACCTGGCTTGTATCTCCTGTCCCCTAAAGCCCTGGGCTCCTGAGGCAATGCCCAGCTGTCCCATGCCTGGGCAGGAGGGCTACTGGCACTCATACGTGTCCTGCCAGGCCCCCAAACTGAGGCCTAATCAGAGCTGCAGCCATGAAGGGCGTTTGGAACTATGAGAAAGAGGAAAGTTCAGAGGTCGCAGGTCACCATCCCGCCTCCTGCCCCGCTGGTGGGCACAGGAGCTATCCCAGGTATCTCCCCTCACACTCTGGGCTTATGGAAGAAATTGGGCCCACAGCCTCCAACCCCACTGCCCATCACACTCCCTCCAGGCTTAACTCACAGCCACATTCTCTGTGCAGCCCGTGGGGAGGGTCTGAGTTTAGAAGGGATTGTGGGGACAGGATTACGGAGGCCACAGGTGCTGCTGGCTGTAATGAAGGTCCCCATGAACCCCTACCAGAGGCCAGCTGTCTAAGGGCCTGCTCTCTGTGTGGGGAGGGCTGGCCTTTCTTGTCATTGCCATTGCCTGGAACCAAGTCACCCCAGAGACAGGGGCAGTGAGAAGAGAGGCTGCAGCTGGCCTGGTAGTGGCCAGGGACTTGGTGGGCACTTCTGCTGGCAAGGGTGTGCTGTGTCTGGGACTCCTGGGGCGTGGGTCTGGTGGTCCTGGTGTCTTGAACCCCTACCTGTTGAGGTACATGGTGAAGGTGAGACTGGGGGCAGGTCTGTTACCCAGCCAGGTGGGGTCCAGAGGTATTGGGCAGCTGGCAGTGGCTCTTCTAGAGGTAACCAGACAGGGACCCCACTCCCAGCTGGAGCAGGGGCCAGGGCCCCCCTGCAGGTCTTGGTGCCACCCATGGGGCCAGAGGGTAGGCGAGATCCCCTGTAGAGGGTCCTTGGGTGCTGCAGGGGGCAGGTGGCCCTGGTTCCTGAGGCTCTCTCCCCCCCACAGAGAGAGTTCAGGTTACATAATCCCCCACCCCACACATGGATTGCTGTAAGCGGCAGCAGCCAGGTTTGACAATACGAGTTGTAATTGGATTTTAATTTTTAATGTTTGCAATAGATGAAGAGCTTATGGGCCAATTTGTATATATTCTGTTACTCTGTGCCTAATAGGACGACTTCATTAGCCGCTAACTATTACGCCCGCCCCACCGCCTGCTCCCCAGAAGGGCAGGAGCCCGGCCTGGAGCGTGTGCCAGGGACCTGCAGGCTGCCTGCCACCTGCTCCAGTGGAGGGGCGTGCTGAAGGGATGGGATGCCGGCTGGGCCTCAGGGGGCTGAGAACCAGCCCAGAGGGTCCCCTCTCTGTCTGACTGGCCTTCCTATTACCCATCCTGCTCCTCTGTGGGCTCTAGCCCCTAACGTGTGTGCGGTGGGGTCCTGGCTTCCCTGGCTGACCGAAGAGATAGCCATTCAGGGGGCCCGGGCATCAGTACACCACCCCAAATCCAGCTTCCTGCAGCTGCCTGTTCTTGAGCCATTTGAGACCTAGCTGGGACTCTTGACCCCCCAGGCCACTGGGCACAGGTAGCCCTATATTCTCTGGGTTCCACTCACCACTCCTAGCTTGCCCTGTGAGCTTGGGGTGGGGACAGGAGTCAGGACTCTGCAGCCCAGTCTCCCAGGTGCTGGGAGTGGGGCAGCCTGGGGCGGGGGGGTGCGCTTCGACTCCAGGCAGGCCAGGCTCTGAGCAGCACCAGGACCCTTGGCCCAGCAGTGTCTCACTCTGCCCCAGCTGTAGGGGTCCCAGGGACAAGACAGCTCCGTCTGCGACCGCCCTCCAGATTATTCTTAGGTCTGTTGTGTAACAGGAAGCTTCGGAGGCAGAGGGAGGGAGGGCGCGTGGAGACGTCTCCAGCGGCAGCAGCTAGCCAGCCGGGAGTCAGCTTTTGTCCTTTCTGCTGCCCAGCATAAAGGGACAAAGGAGGCTGCCTCACTGCCCAGCCTAGCCAAGAGCAGGCCAGGCTGGGCTGTGGAGGGGGCCCAGGGCCAGTGGGGTCTGGGTGCCCCTTCACCTCTGGGGCTCCCTGAGGATGAGGCTGAGCCTCCTGCCCCTGCATGTGTGTGCACGTGTGTGCATGTATGTACCCGTGTGTGCATGTGTGTGCACGTGGGTACACATGCCAGTGCCCATCCTTCCTCCTGGGCCAGCTCCAGAGCAGAGTGGCCTGGGGATGGAGGTCAGGGGCACCACCTGGACCTGGACTGCCCGCCTGGCCCCTCTTCCTGCTTTCCTTTCCCTTCCCCTGCTCTGCCCCCAGCAGCCTTTGGACGACAGTTCCTGGGTCCCCACCCCCACAGAGCAGGCTCTTCACACCTGTTTTATGAGCTCTGCTCTCTAGTAGGCCCCAGTGAGTGGGAAGCACCAGGAAGAGTCAGGCTCAGGGCAAACAAAGAGGGACCTTGGGGCATCTGAGAGCAGGGGACGCCGTCTGTTCTCTGCCAGAGTCTGCAAGGGAAGGATCCGCGTCCCTGCTCCCCTGTGTCCTGTAGCATCGGGGCCCCTGTCAGCTCTTCCTCCTCCTTTACTGGACCCACAAAGACACACGTGCCCTCAAACACTGGCCTACCTCCAGGTAGATACCTGTGGCACGTACACACGACCCCCTCCAAGTGAACAGGCTCCTGGGAAAGGGGCCAGCTGGTCAGCGCTCACGGGACTCTGGTTTTCCCCCTGAGGCTCTGCTGGTGGGATCCAGCAGCTGGGATGGTGCAGGAGCAGAGGAGATGTGGGCGTGCTAGGGACCTGTGGCTCTGGGCTCTTTACAATTCCTGACCACCACTGAGCTGCGGACCCTGGAGAGAACAGAGGCAGGCGGCCCGGAGGAGGTGAAGGGGAAGTGGCTGAACGTCCTTGGTCTGGGGAGGGCCTCAGGAGGGCCCCAACCTGAGCCTCAGCCAAGCCTCCTCCCTGACGTGGCCTCTGGCCCGAGTGGATGGCACTGACAGATCTGGGCCCCAGGGCTGGCACTGCACCTCTGGGCAGCTGCCACATTTGTGTGGGCAGGCCCTGCCTGATGGGAGGGGTAGGCAGGGGGGCCTCTGAGGATGGGGCTCCAGAGCCCTTTGGGCAGCCCTGGAGCCTGGGCCCCCTGGCTGGCTGTGGGAGCTGGCAGGCCGCCTGACCATCTGCCCTTCCTTTCCTCTACTGAGCAGCATCTGGAGCCTCGTGCTCCGAGGGGGCCGCTGGGCCTGACCAGATTGTTCAGAGGAAGCACACTGCTCTACACGGGCCCCAGGGAAGGCTGGGGGTCCCTGTCCCCCACCTTGTCAGAGAGCCTGCACCTCCAGCTGGCCCGTCCCCTTCCTGAGCTCCAGGGCCATTCATTCCCCAGGGCTGCTGGGAAGTGCCACCCACCGATGACTGAAAACACTAGGAATCAGTCTTTCACAGTTTTGGAGCCAGAAGTCTGGGATCCAGGGGTGAGCAGGGCCGCGCCCATCTGGAGGTGCCGGAGGCGTGGCTGTCCTTGGCAGTCCTCCCGCCCGGCTGAACGGCTCCTTCTGGGCCTGAGTCCTCACAGGGCTTCTCCCGCCTCCTCCCCGTCTGTGTGTCTTGAATCTTCTCGTTTCTCTCGGAGGCCACTTGTCATGGGATTAGGGCCCACCTGAGTGATCCCTGATGAGCTCCTCCTCTCAAGAGCCTTCACTTGGTGACATTGCAGAGCCACTTGCCCAGATGAGCTCAGCTGGCAGGGGGCAGGTGTGCCGTCGTGTGTTTGGGGTGGCCACCACGCTGCCCCTCGAGGCTCTGCCCTCTCTGCTCTGCGGAGCCACCCAGCTGTGGGAGCCCCCTACTGGCCGCATGCCAGGCTCTACCTGGGCCCAGCACTGTCTCCAGAGGGTGCTGGGGAGGGGAGGAGCCTCTGCCACCACTTTGGTCTCCCAAGTCTCCTTTTCTTCAAACCAGTAGACACCGCTCCATTTCCAGTGGCTCTAGAAGGCCCCCAGGTCTGTTCTGATGAGGCTCAGATTGGGGCTGGACTCCTCTAAGACTCCTGGCCCGGTACTGCCCTGCACTGTAGCTGCTTCACCAGTTTACCTCGAAGCCAGCAAAGTGTAGGTCTGAACCCCTCCCCTGCCAAAGCAGCCATTTCTTCTCTTTCTCTCTTTTATTCTCCCTCCCTCCCTCCCTCCCTCCCTCCCTCCCCCTCTCTTTCTGTCTTGTACTGGGGATTGAATCCAGAGGCACTTAACCACTGAGCCACATTCCCAGCTTTTTTTTTTTTTAATCTTTTATTTTGAGGTAGGGCCTTGCTCAGTTGCTAAGGCTGGCTTTGAACTTGCAACCCTCCTGCCTCAGCCTCCCGAGCTGCTGGGATGACAGGTGTGGCCACCTGCCCAGCAGCCAGGGCTATTTTAATGGGAGATATGCATTATCAACAGGTGTCCAAAGGGACCTGCAGTCATGCTGGGGATGTAGGGAGGGAGTGTGGGGCTGGGGGAAGTGGGGTGGGGACCAGCTCTCCGTGTGGCCTCTGCTGTTCCTGGGGCTGTCATCTAGGCTGGACTTTTGTTCTTCCTGGGTGATGGAGGTTCAGACCCTGTCCAGGTCAGTCAGTGGGAGAAGCCATGGCCCTGCCACTCAGCAGAAAGATTGGGTCCCAGCTCCACAGCTGTGTGTTCTTAGGTAGTGGCTTGGCCTCAGTGTCCTCTCCTGTCCAGTGGGCTGGCCATAGCAGGCTGTGGGCAGGACTGAAGGCTGTCATGAAGCTTGGCTCCAGCAGCCTCTCCCAAAATGCACTGCCCATGTTCTGGCCTTTGAGTGAAGGCGAGGACAGCAATGGAGGGTCTGATGCCCCTCCTGGCCCCTGAGCCAGCCCTGCTCCTGCTGACCCCCAGGGCTCAGCTGTTCTGAGACAGAGTTGAGGGGTAGCTGCAGGCGCCTTTGGTGCATAGACAGGGATTGGCACTGCTGGGCTGCTGCTGGTAGGGTGGGCCTCAGTTTCCCCAATCTCAGCCTGTCGTCCCCGCCGTTTCTCAGGCAGTGGGTGAGGGAGGCTGTTGCTCATCAGGGTCTCTGCCCAGCAGAGCCCTACCCCACGCTAGTCCGGGCACAGGTGGGCCTGCCTGTGGCTGAGCTTCAGGACAGCAAATGCTGGGAGCCCCTCCTGGAGGGACCTGGTCTTCGTTTGCCAAAGCCTGCAGTTCCTCTGGGGACGTTTCAAGTGCTTCCAGTGGCCCTTCACTGTGGGGCGGCCAGCCCTCCGAGTGCCTTGTTAAGGAACCATGAGATGCCCCACTTTTGTGAGAGCTCCTGCTTGCCTCCCTGAGCCTCCCGCACAAAGCCAGGACGCGCCGGCCTTCTGGGATCCCTCCAGCAGCCTTCAGCAAACCTGAAAAAGGGCTCCCCCCAGGGCCTTCCGCCTACCCAGCTCCCCGACATGGGCTGCTTCCTGCTCTCCTGGGACCTCAGGACAGGCTTGTCGGAGGCTCTCCTGGGTCTGGGAGCTGCCAGCCTGCCCCGAACCATGCCTGTGCCTCCTGCCTGCTGCTCCTGGGCTGTGGGTGCTTGGGCCAGATGCTGGCTTCTCTGAACCTCAGTCTCCTCATTTGTAGGAGGGGGTGGTGGTGGCTGAGAGTGCATGGTCACCAGCAGAGGTGACGAGCCTGTCGACAGGTGTGATGGGCCAGCAGTGCTCTCCCTGGCTCTGCAGGTACCTGGGCTCTGGGAGGCGATTTGGCTGGTGGCTTCCCTGGGGCCCACTGCTTGGCCCTTGTCCACCCCGCTGAAGCAGGTCTTGGTGCAAGATGGGACACAGCCTGGCAGAGGGCAGCAGACAGCCCTGGCGTGCCCTGGAGGGAGGATGCTGCCGTCTCCACCTCTCCCAGTTGAGGGCAGGTTGGTGTGGGCCTGCCCCAGTCCTCACTGTGGGCTGTGGGGCCAGAACCAGGGGTGCCTGCCCTCCCCTTGCGATGTGCCACAGTGTCCTCGAGGAACACTACCTGCAGTGACAGGTGAGAAATGGTAGTGGAGAATGCGGCTAATGAAGATGGATCTCAGGGCTGTGCGGATCAATGCTGGCTCCCAGCGGCTCCAGGGGTAACTTCCACGCACCCCACTTTCAGATCTGGCTCCTTACCTGCTCTTTATTCTCCCCTCAGCCCCAGGTACTAGCTGCAAGGGCCACTGCTAGACCAGGGAGCCTCGACCCCATCACAGTCCACCACTGTGGACAGCAGCCCTGTGGTCTGATACGGGCAGGCTGTGGACCCTCCTGGTGCAGAGAAGCCTGCACACCCCGGAGGTCAGCTGCAGATGGGGTAGACAGCGACCCAGAACTGCAGCCTGGTGTCTATGGTTGCAGCCCCTCCCTGGGGTCGGGGATGGACCTCAGCCCCTGGAGTCCCCCCAGCCCCGGACCGTGGCGTGTTCTGACTCTCCTCTTGGCTGCCAGGGGAGGCAACGATTCAGGCCGGAGCTGCAGAGGAGGACTCGGTCTGCGTGCTGGTGCGGAACTGTCTGTTCACACGTAGAGCATGTTCCAAGCCCGGGCCTTTGTCCTTCCTTGGTAACGCCAAGCTTGTGAAGTGCGGCTTGTGTTCCGCCTCGGGCCCGTGGGGGCTGGGGCTGAGCAGAGCCTTCCATCTGGCCCCTGGTGGCCTGCCTGTGGGCAGCAAAGGTAAAGGTCTCGAGGTCTCCTGTGCCCTTGCTGCACAGCTGAGCTGGTGTCACTCTGCACTTGCCCCCACACTGTGGGGGGCCACATGTTCACCCAGGTTTGTAGGAGAGTTGAGGCTGGGGGGTAGCTGGGCCAGGCTCCTGGACCAAGGACTGTGCACCCTCAGGGCAAACCGGAGGTTCCCAGGGAGTTGCCCAGCCCAGGCTCCCCGCCACCCTCCCCCCGGCCCTGCCTGGTGGGAGAGCAGCCCTGTGGAAGTATTTCATCTCAGCTCAAAGGCAGCAGCTGCTGTCCTGGGGTGAGCCCCACGGGGAGGGGCGGTCATTGGCAGGGACAGGGAGTCCTTGGTCCTGCCCTCCTCTAGCCCACTCCACCTGCCACCCTGCTCTCTGCCTATCTGGCCTTGGGAGTGGCTGCTGTGGCAGCAGGCGCCTGGGGCTGGGACGGGTCCTGAAGTATCACCAAGCCCTCCCTGAGCCATCCCAGAGAGCAGCAGATGGGCCCAGGCTGGTGCTGAATAATTCACAGGGACAGGAGACGTTTGGCTGGGGCTCCCTACTCAGGGGCTGGGCGGGAGGCTCCTGTGCTAGGGACTTGGCCCTCTCCAGGGCCACCCATCAGTCCTGTTCCTGGAAGGGCTGGTGTCCAGCAGCACCCTCACTCGGCCCGTCAGGGTCCCTCGCCAGTTTACCCTGATCCCTGGCATCAGGTGCAACCCGTGCCCAATCCTAGCCAGCCAGGGAGCGCCTCGTCAGCAAACCCAGGAGGGCTTCCCTCGGGTCTGTCAAGGATCCTGCTGGTGGCATCTCGTCCCACCCTCCTTGGGTCTGGTTCCGGGCGTCCTACTGATGCTCCCAGACCTGCCGTCTCCACGCTGGCATGGGCCCTGAAGGAGCCTCCTGCCGGGCGCAGCTCTGTCCTTGGGGCCTGCCCAGGGCCACTCCCCTGGGGGGCAAGGTGTTCCTCCTCCACTGCCCCTTCTGTCTACTCCGTTTATGGCCCAGAGCTTCCAGGCTCCGCAGGGAAAGCCCTACCTGGCACCCACAACCTGCTGTCCCTTTTCTGGGGTCCTCTGAGCCCCTGGATGCCCTGTCACCCGCAGATGCTAGTAGTGGCCCAGCCAGCACCTTCCATCAGCCAAGTGTGGTGGGGTCAGAGGGGCTCCGTCTGGGCATGAGTTTCCGCACATGGCCCCCACTGTCTCTGGCACCCCAAGCGGTGGGCAGGGACTGCTGGGTAGCCCCTTTTGCATTTCCCAAGCAGGAAGGGCATTGAGAGAAGCCTCCAGCCCTGGTGCAGGGGAGCCTCTGTGAGCCCAGGGTTTGGGGGGGTCTGAGGAGCACCTGGGACCCTCAGCAGGAGGGCTGCCCAGACCTGCTCTCCAGGAGCCTTGAGGTGGGGGTGGAGGGCAGGAGCCCACAAGCCAAGACCCAGACTCCTTCTGCTGTAGCCCTTGCTGGCCACCTGCCGGGAAGCAGATCCCGTGACTCGCCAGTGTCTGAGCAACCGTTTCTAGGCCAGGCCTGTGGCCCACTTGTCAGGAGTGGAGACATTGGTCACAGTGAAATTCCAGAACAGAGGTGGCCCTGGAGCCCGGGTGGGTGAGGGGCCAGTGGTAGCCTGTCTGCATCGTGGGGCAGGAGGGACAGCTCTAGAGGAGCAGAGCTAGAGAGCCTGCTGGGCTGAGCTGGGCCCCACACCCACTGTCCTGAGCCCTGTCCTGTGGTCCTTGTCCTCACTGTCCAGCCTCCCCTGAGTAGTGCCTGCTGCGGAGGCTGCTGTCTGCCAAGCACTCGTGGGCCCTGGAACTAGGGGTGAGAGGCCCAGACCTGGTCTCCAGTCTGGGAGCCCCAAAAACAGCACCCTTTGCTGACCTGCAGGGTGACCGGCGGCCCCATCGGGAGCCATGGGCTGACGGCTCACCTGTCCCCTTCGCAGCAGATGCTTGGATCTCTTTCCATCCAATGTTTAGGATGACACTCAGGGATACCCAGAGAGCTCCCAGAGGGTCTCACGCCGGCTGAGAGGCTCTGCTTCCTGCCCGTGGGGACCAGGTGGTGCGCTCTGTTCTGGCACGAGTGACACGGCATAACCTGGTGTGGCCTGACTCCCGCCCGGGGCTGCAGAGGAGTGTGGGGGTCCCCCAGCAGCCTCTGCCCATACTGGGGGCTCCCACTCCTTCCCACTGCCTCTCGGGCCAGGCCCCTGTGACGCTGGACAGACTGCTCACACTGGTGCAGTGCCTCTGTGCCCCCCGTGCCAGGCAGGTGTTCTGGGCCAGCCCCTGCCCGGGACCCTCTGGTGGGAGAGAAGAGGACAGTGGGCACCTGGCACCGGCTGCTTGATGCTGGTCTGGCGTCTGAGCTGCCTGGAAGCCCGTCACACTCTGCCTGTTGTCCCTGTCCCCTGGCCCCCAAAGCCTAGGAGCAGCCTGGAGCTGTCCCACTGAGCCCTCAGAGGGGGCCCAGGACCAGCTGCCCTGATGGCACCCTGCTCCCCTGGGGTGAGTCTCCACCCTGAGAGCCCGGGTCCCGTGGTGTGAGAGGTTCAGCTTCGGGGGCTCTGGGGTGACTGGGAGACGCATAGCCCTGCGCCAGCTGCTGCTGGGGCCCCTCCAGCCCCAGGGGTGGAGGGCAGGGGCTTCCTCCAGCCGTGTCCCATCCTCACCCCTGTACCTGCCAGGCAGCAGGCGGGGGTGGGGGCTGTGTGTGTTTGTGTGCCTCTGTGTGTGTTTGTGCGTGTTTAGTGTATTTTTAAAGCGACGTGCAGCTGTGTTTGAGTCAGTCCCGCTCCTGCGAGGAGCTGCAAGCGCACACTGTGGTTATTTTGGGCTCCGCATTATTGGGAATTATTATATTCCGCATCTGTAAGGAGACGGTGTTGCCTGGGGATCGTCAGACCGAGCCGTGGGGGACTTGGAAGGACCTAGAGAGCCCACCTGTGCCCCTGGGACCTGGGGCTGCCATCGGGGTCCCCAAGTTGCCAGACACCCCCTTCCAGGCTCCCTCAATTCTGGGCCTCTAGGCTCCCCGGGTGAGGCAGGAGTGGGCAGAGATGCCAGGCCTCCCCCCTGATTCCCTGCAAGGCCTGGCACTTCCCAAGGACACTTCCAGACAGCAGGCAGGGTCACCAGCCCACCTGGCCAGTGAGCACAGCCACTGCCCACGGGACCTGGTGGCCAGCTTCTCTAGGAGCCTGAGGTCTGGTCAGGCCCCTGCCCCAGGGCTGGGAGAAGCTGGCAGGTCACCCGGAGCCCTCGTCTTCGGCCAGCCCAGCCTGCGCTCTCTCCGCCTCTCGCTCTGGCATCTCCTCAAAAGAAAATTGCCCTGCGCTCAGCTGAGCCTTGGGAGCTGTGGGCGTGACTCAGCCGTCACCACTGCCTTTGCCCCTGGGGACATGTGAGGTCACAGGGTGGCTCGCCTGGCAGCCCAGCTAGGCTGTGGCCCCCTGTGGTCCCCAGAAGACCCCTGATTCCTGTGGGTAGAGGGGAACACGGGAAGGCACAGGCAGCGTGGAGACCCGGGCCCCCTAAACTTCCCCCCGGGGCTGGGGACAGGCCACCTCCCTCCTGGATCTCAGCTTCCCCCTGGGCCCTCCTCCGACTTCGATTCGGTCAGGGCTCTTGGTGGAGAAGCCCACTTCAGCCTCAGAACTGGCCTCCAGTCTGGAGAGGACGGGGAAGTGGAGTGGCTGTTCCTGGGCTTCCAGGCAAGAGGGGACCCAGGGGTCACTGTAAAAGGTGAAGGCACTCTCCCTAGGCCAGTCAGGCCAGCTCTGTCCCACCTGGGCTCCAGTGTGTCACCTCTTTCCTAGGGGCAGAAGCTATCTCCAGAACCCAGGGTCTGACCAGTCCAGTCCTCAGGTCCCAGGTGTGGCTTTAGGTGGTCATCTCATGCTGACCAGACCTTGTCCACAATGGCCTGGGGTTTGGGGCACCCAGGGCTCTTGGGGAGCCAGTCTGGACTGGCCCCACCCACCATCCGGGACAGGCATGAGGTCTGGGCCAAGCAGCTGGCTGGAGCTGCCGGTCCCCACACCCCACTCTCCTCCACTCTCTGGCCAGGGGATGGGACCTGTGCTCTGGAAGCCCCCAGGTGGGCTGTGACAACAGGAGGTGAAGCCCCTTGGCCTCTCGTGGCCCTGCTCTGGGACACACTGCTGCGATGGGGCAGGCGGAGCCCAGGGGAGACCTGCAGCCCAGAGGTCAGCCCGGAGGACTCTCCAGGCCGCAGCTTCCTCAGCCTGAGTGGCAGTCCTGGCCTCACGCAGTCCCCAGACCTCGGAGAGGAGGGGGCAGGGACGATTCCGGTCCTCAGGAGGGAACGGTGCGGGCCGCTGAGCTCAGCCTTCCCCTTGAACACCCCAGTGACTCACCCTCTTTCTTTCCTTTTCTTTTTTTACTTTAAAGAAAAAATAAACATCGGCCTGCAAAGCGCTGGGTCGTGGTGGGCCGTGACATAGGCAGGTGGCATGTGGTTGGGGGTGCAGAGGGCAGGGAGGTGGCTAGCACCAAGGGCAGGCCAGTCGAGGTCATGGTGCCCAGGGCAGGGCAGGGGATTTGTCGGGGGGGGGGCACAGGTAACAGTCACCATGCAGCAGGCAGAGGGACCCGTCCCACCTGTCAGCAGCCCTGACAGCAGAGGGAGGTCACTGGCTAGGGTTGGGGCCTCGGAGAAGGCACTGGGCTGCCCAGGGGCAGGAGGAGGACCTGCTGAGCGTCCAGCCCCTGTGAGGCGTGCAGGCGGTCTCTACCACCCAGAGACTTTGCCAAGGTCTTTTGTGGGAAAGGGGGTTGGCCCAGTATTTGGCCACCGTGGGGAGGGGAGGGCAGGCCCCCACCAGCCCTGTGCTGAGGAATCTGGAGCAGGGGCTGCCCGGTGGGACCCTCCCCACAGAAGTGAGAGGTGGAGCTAGAAGAGCTCCCTGGCGTGCTGATCTGGCCTGGGCCCCTGCTGTTGGGCTTGGGGGGAAGTGTGGCTTCACCTCTGGTCCCCCGGCGGTGGCCACTTGCTGTGTGGTCAGCCAGAAGGGGCTGAGGAGGGGTCAGCTTGGGGAGGCTCATAGAATTCACATCTCAGCAAGAGCAGGGCGAGGCTCGTGGTGACAAGGTGCCCAGGACTGAGCCCTCCCGCGGACAGTGCCTGCTGCCAGGGCAGTAGCTCCACTCACGGTCCACTGCACGGTGCTGGACCAGGCAGCTGCCCCCAGGCCCTGACACCTTGGCTGAACTCTGGCGGGAACCCAGATGAGGAAGTAATTGGTGTCTGTCTCGGCTTGAGGGAAAAGGAGGGGCCTCCCGGGCTGTGGGCTCCCACCCACTCTGTGCTGGGGTCCACACTCTGGGCACAGTCAGCTGGACGCGGCTCGCTGCACCTCCCTGCCGGCCCCGTGCATTTGTGAGGCCTCTGCTCTCTGGCCTCCTTTGGCAGATCTGAAGGTTCGTCTCCCAGGGCAGAGTGTTGGGACGGACGCCCCAGGGCCTGGCCTGGGGCGGCCAGAGTGGGTTGAGTGCTGGGTCATGCAGTGTGGGTACTGGCTCTGTCCTCTGAGAGAGCCCCGCCCAGACCCTCACCCCACAGAGGCACAGTCCCTACCATGACTGTGGGTCTGCCCAGGGATGGTCCTGCTGCCAGGTTTGACTCCCCTGGACCTCTTGGATCCCAGGGTCACACTGGCCTGCATAACACGACCACTCTCTGAGGGGTGAGTTGGGGCTGGTGCGTGGCCACCCCTGAACCTGGACTGTCTCTCAGAGCCCGGGCAGCAGGGGTCTGTGGACACTGGGGCACTCCAGGTGCCATTGAACCTAGTGACCAGCTGCTCTTTGTAAAGAGGCAGCCCTGCCTTGCTCTCCCTGGCCACCAGGCCACGGTCCGCTGGGGGTGGGGCTCTGGTGGGCCTCGGGCCCCGTGGAACCTCATGGCTACCCGCTCTCACCACCTGCTGGGAGTCCACTGAGTCTAGGAGCCAGCTGCGCTCTGCCCGTGGTGCCAGGTGATGAGCTCCCTGACCACGCCCTCTCTGCTGGGAGCCTTCTGTTTTGTTGTTGGGGACCCCAGAGCTCCCACTCAGGTTGGTCTTGGTTCTCCTTCTACCAGTAGACACCGAGCGGTGGCTTCTGAATGGAACCAGGGTGTTTGAAAAGCACACTGGGGACACATTCAGCACATAACTAGCAAGTGAGAGGAGATCGTTGTGGAATGCCTGGGGCCGGCAGCATTTGGAGGTAGTTTCAGTTTGGCTCTGGTGATGGAACTGTCCATCTGTGGCACAGTGAGGGGCAGGCGCTGATGGCCAAGGGCAGAGTCCGTCAGCAGTGTCTTGCCACATGGGCTTCTGGCCCTGGTGCTCCGGTCACGTGCGCTGAGCTGCGTCCTGGGCCAGGTGCCCTGCTGGCAGGATCCAGCTGTTTAGGCTACTTCCTGCCCTCCGTTTCCCTGCCTCCAGTGCTGGGCCTAGCTGCTCCCCAGTGGGGCTGGGCTTGCATACTCAGAGCTATCCTTTGCACCCCAGGCCTCCAAGAGCCCCTGCTCTCCAGGGGAGAGGCCTCTTGTTTCCAGGACCTTCCAAATGCTCTGGGACCCTGGGCCCACTTCCTAGAGCTCCCCACGGAGCCAGGTCAACTGCCACGGCTCTGCCCTCTACCAGCAGATGCCTTCTGGGGTTGGAAACTGCTTCTGATTGGCTCATTGCAGCCTCCCCAGTCCTCAGCCATCCCTGATACATAGTAGGTGCTTCATAAAGGCTTGCTGGCCATGGGGGTGGGATCAGGGAGGAGGGAGAAGGGCAGGGAAGTATGGCAGGGACTGTCCTGTCTCAGCACTGGGGTAGCTGCTCTGTGGGCCTGCCAGGCCCCCTGGACCAGGGCTTATTTGCATACATTTGCATGCAGGGTCCATGTGCTTCTGTTTTCCAAGATTTTTGTGGTTTTAATCCACGTGAGTGGCCAAAGGGCTGGAGCAGTCCCTGGGCGTAAAGACCAGCTGCCCGAGCACATGGTACTGCAGCACCGGCTGGGGCGGCTGGGAGGCAGCGCTCCTGCAGGACTGGCTGTTGGGTCTGGAGAGAGGCTGGGGCTGTGGAGTTGGTCTCAGGAAGGGCTTCCAGCAGATTCACAGCCTTGCTGAGCCCTGGCCACTGGGTGCAGGTGGGCCCTTGAGCAGTGGGTGACCCTGCCCTCTCCCCTTCCTCCAGCCCTGGGGTAGGGCCAGCCTCGTGGGCAGTGGGCCAGAGCCTCTCAGAGGCCCTCTCTGGGAGAGACCTTGGGAGCCCTGTAGAGGGAGAGACTGGGAAGGGGGGCAGATGGTGGGCAGCTCCCACCGGACCCTGCAGCGGGTGTGTCCTGGACCCCTGCTGGTAGCTGCTTGGCCGAGTTGGTCCTGGACTCCTGCCCACCTGTCTCAGTGCCAGGCTGGCTGAAGTTCTGCATGGTTGCCGCACTTGGGCACAGAATCTAGGTCAGCCTGGTGCGGGGAGGCAGGGAGGGCAGCCAGGGCAGCACTGGCTGCCTCAGGTCTGCTGGGGCCGCTGCAGCCCAGGAAAGGACCCTGACCTGCTGACCTTGGCCCTCCCACTGGTCCTGGGTGGGGCTGAGGCCTCCTGGGGAGCGTGGAGCCTGGCGGCTGTGAGTATGCCTTGGCTGCAGCTTGCCTGGGTAGAGCCGGCTGCCGTGGGCCCACGTGGAACCTGACCCGATACCTGGGTGAGTGGCAGTGGTGATTCAGGCCAGAGCCTTTCCGAAGCTCCCTGACCCTCTGGCTGCCCTGGCCTCCACCCCCTGGCCTCCATCTCCTGGACTCCACCTCCTTAGGCACCACAGCACTGTCACCCTGACTCCAGCCTCCACAGCCTTACCCCAAACGGGGGCCATCTGCAGCCCCTGCTCTCTGGCTGGACCTGGGATGGCAGCTGTCCTCCTGCCCTGGCAGCCCAGGGTGCTCTGGGGCAGTGATGGTCCAGCCAGAATGACCCCACGCCTCGTGCTGCCTCGCACCTCTGTGGTCCCCACCTCCAGCCTCTTGTCTTCTGCCTGGGCGTGGTGAACGCTGGCCCGGGTGGCCGCCCGTCCTCGGTCCGACAGCCCTCACTTGAGGGGTGCTGTGTTCAGGCCAGCTGCTTCCTGGCCCATCTTTCTCCTCTCCAGGCTGTGGGCCTCTGTGTAGCCGCTGAAGCTCAGAGCCAAGACCTGGGTCACATTCATCAGTGGGTCTGACTCCACGTGGGATCTGAGGGTCAAGGCAGCAAGGGACCTTTGAACTGGGGACATGCTGGGACCTGGGGGGAAGGGTGTCCCCAAAGACCAGCCTCCCTGCCTCACCCAGTGAGCCACTTGCCTGCACCCTCCACCCCCGCCAGGTCCCAGGGCAAGAGGCTGTTCAGCCGGTACCGTGGGGGGTGGGTCTGGCCTCCGGCCCGGCCCTCCGGGGCAGCTCAGTCTCCCAGCAGAAGCTGTGACGTTGGCAGGACTCTTGGACTAGGCAAGAAGCAACACTGAATGGCTTTGATGCTGAATGATTAATACAAGTCTCAGACACGGGCTGCTGGCCCTGTGTCTCTTGGCATCGGGGCTGTGAGCACCACCTTGTCACCTGGGGCTGTGAGCACCACCTTGTCACCTGGGCCCTGGTGCTTCCACCTTTACACACCTGGCACTTTGGAGAGGGAGTCCTGGCGTCCGTGCAAGGCTGATCCTGGGGCAACTGCTTGAGGGTCAGCAGGGCCACGGTGACCGCTGGGGACTGGCCCACCTGGAGGGCAAGCTGTGGGCTCTTGCTTCTGCCCCTGCTCAGCTGCGAAGCTTGAAGCTCTGGACAGGACACTTCTACCTCGGTTCTCCTACCTGGAAAGCAGAGCTGGTGGCCTCCAGAGGCCTCCTGACTCAGACATTCTGAAGTGGCGGCAGAGGTGCAGAAACAGAGACACACCAGGCTCTGGCTGTGCCCGGTGCTGTGCTGGGGGGTAAGCCACAGCACCCTGCCTGCTCAGCTGGGTGGACAGGCGCATCTGGGGCACCCAGCCCTTGGGAGCAGCCTGACTTTCCTGAGAGACTTACCTCTCCAAGGATGAGAGGCCCCCAAAGGCTTCTGAGGGTGCCAAGGCCCCACTCCTTTGTGGCCTCTTGATTCTGGAGGCTGCTGCTGCCCAGGCCTAGGCCAGGCCTGTGATCCCGAGAACAGCAGAGCCAGAGCTCTTGGCCCTACTCACAGAGGTGGCCACCAGAGAGGGCAGTGCACTTGGACCTCGGGTGCAAGAATGCCTGGCTCCACCAAACCCCCTGAGAGAGCCCACTGCCCTCCCCAGGGTCCTTCTCCTCAAGGCTGGGGCTGGCCAGCCCTCCCAGGTTGACAGATGCAGATAGGGAGGCCAGATGGGCAGTGAATTCCCTCAGGGTACACAGAGGCCCCCAGGACTGGAACCGGGGTTTCCAGCCTCCTGATGTGGGCACTGCCCTGCGAGTCTCTCTGAGCTGAGCTGGGCTCCTGTCTACAGTGGCATTGGAAGCCCTTTCCCCCTGAAATCTCCTGTACCACGTCTAGGCCACCCCCAGCTGGCTCTCACTCTGGACCACCCAGCGGTGGGCTCTTGGCTGCCCCAGAAAGCCTGCAGTGCTGCCCTCTGGTCAGCAGAGGGCTCTGGGACCCCAGGGGAAGGCTTGCAGCCCAGTCCAGCTGGGAGAGGTGCCTGGGGCCGTCTCCCGAGGGCTGAAGGCCTCCCTGGGCCCCATCCTCTCGGAGGCCGAGTTCCGGAGTCCCACCCCTGCTGTCATAAGCGCGGGCCCTGAGCCGGTCATCCTGATGCAGGCACGGCCGCGGAACTCCCTCCAGGTCATCTGGGCACTGGAGGTGGAGGGCATCTGTTCAGGTCACCAGGAGGTCTACTATTGGGCGGACTGCGAAGCTGCAAGTGGAAATCCTGTCCTGGGGGAACTGGGATTGGGCTCCGCCCAGGCTCGGCTGCCTCCTGCTGCTGTGGGATGCTGGGCAGCTCCCTGGCCCTCCTGGGGCCTCTCTCCAGTCTGTCGGGCCAGGAAACGCCCTCCCTGCCAACTGAGAGAGACTAGAAGGGGACACTGTGTGGGGTCTTGGGTGGGCAGCATGAAGCTGTGGTGGTCACCTCCCAGGAAACACAAGAGAACAGGGAATGGACCCTCAGGGTCACCTCTGCCAAGGAGGACACCTGGGTTATCAGTGATATCCCGGAGGGTGGAGTGGCTACATGTGGTACAGAGCCTCAGTCTGGGACACGTGTGAACACGTGTGTAGTATTCCCATTGAACGCCAGGGCACGGAGAGGGGATGGGCTCTGTCCACCCGCAGGCCTGGCCCAGAACCTCTGCACCTGTGTCCTCTGGTCCTTTTCCTGGCAGTGCCTGCCCAGCAAAGGGCAGGCCCAGTGGGAGCCCACAGCCAGATGCAGCCTTAGACTGGCCCTGCAGGGAGGGGGCAGCCAGCGGCCAGGTCGCATCCCAGGGAGCGGGGTCCACAGGGGCGGGGGACTGCCCTTTCTCTGCAGCAGGAGCTTAGGCTCAGCAGGGCAGTGTGGTGACCCTGCTCCTGATCTCAGGACCCCAGAGAGGATGGGGGTCCTGACTTTATTCCCGTGGTCCTCTTCAGAGGAGAAGCTTCGACCTGGGGACCTCAGCTTCTTCCTCACCACCGAGCGGCCCCTCCTGGGCCTCAGGCTCTTGAAGTCGGAACTCTGCCTACAGGCCCAGAAAGGAGGCCTAGGAGAGAGAATCTTGGCAAATTAACATGTGCAGCAGGGTTTTAATCACCCCTTTAATCGCAGCTGTGGTAGCGGAAATCATCTCCCGGCTGAGTGCAGGGGGCGGGGCTGGCCACGCAGATGGATTATTCATTAGAGTCTGAACTTGGGTTTCACCCGACTTTTCCAGTGTGCCTTCACCCACTCCAGGAGGTAGGAGCTGGGCTCTGCACCCCGTCCCTGAGACAGAGGGGGGCCTGAGTGTCCCTCGTCCCTCGTCCCTGCTTTCGGTTCTCTTGTCTCCTCTCCCGAGCTCCCCCTCCCTGCCTCAGTTTCTCCTGCCCTGAGATGTGGTGCCGCTGGCTCTCTCCTGGAGGACTTGCCCAGGTGTGGGGTGACCTGGATCACCCCCGCTGCTCCCTGGCTTCTGGCCACACTAATGGACTGGTTCCCTCTTCTTGGCCTGGCTGACCCTACCACAGGGCCCTCTCCTGCCCTGGCCAGCAAAGACCCTCACTCAGACTGGTGCCCACAGGAGGATGCTCCTTACAGTGGCTCTGCTCAGTGGTGTGGACACAGGCCCTGGGACCCCGGCTGGTGTGGCCTTGAGAGACACAGGTCCGTCAGAGGACAGGTCCCAGAGTGCTGTCAAGGCACCATGAGTGTCAGTGGAGGGGAAGGCTGCCCTTTAAGGGTGCCAGGCAGCCAGGCCCAGGGGCTTTCCTTGGGCAGGACACAGCTGGCAGCAAGACTGGTACTGGCTTTCCTCCCCCTCCGCACCTGGGGACCTCGCTGGGCAGGAGGCCGTCACACCCTAAAGTGGTGGCTCTGCGAGCCCAGAGGCAGCCCTGAGCTTTGCTGCTCAGGCCTGTCCTCCTGCCTGGCCTTCCCCACCTCGGGGCCCAGCATCTCTATGAGTGGCCCCAAGCCCCCTGGACCCTGCCAGGCTGGCTGCAGGCAGGGATGGCTGGGGTCAGGGGTGTAGAAAGTGGGGCTGTGCCTGGCAGCAGGGTAGCTCCCCACAGGTCCTGGGGTGGCAGGGCTTGATGACGGGCCAGGAGATGGGAGGGGGTGCAGCTCAGCACAGGCCTCAGCCTCTGGTCCTGGGCACCTGACAGGTCCCTGTGCCAGGGCAGTAGGGTCCACCCTTCAGCATCCCCTGGTGCCAGAGCCTGCACAGCCAGGTGGTGAGGACTAGCCAGGGCACCCCTGGACACGGTGGGGTGGGGGGACTTGATGCAAAAAGGGTTAGAGCCTTTACTAGGAGCTGGCCCTGGGGCCAGGCCCCCAGGAGGCTGGACACCCTCAGCCCCGGGCAGCTGGTGGAATGTCACCTGAGCTACCCCTGAAGTCTCAGCCCTGGGGCACTCTGGATCCAGCCCACGGGGCCCTGTGGTAATCCGGTGGGTGTTGCCAGACAGGGCTTTTGGCTCCTGCCCCCAGCGGGTGTAGTTATTCCTGAGTATGAGGGCTGCCTCCCGGAGGGAGGGGGAAGGATGGATGGCAGGTGGTCGCTGGAGCTGCTGGCAGGAGGGAGCCGGCTCCACCTCCCCTTCTGGCCTCTGAGCCAGCTGGCTTAGTGCCGCCTGAGACCCCGAAGCTGTTGGTGCCCACAGCAGCCTGGGCGGGCCGCCGTCGGGCAGCCAAGGGTTAAGGGCAGGCGGGGCTCCCGCGAGAGGGGCGGTCCCAGTGGTGGCCGTGGCGCCTCGCCCCGCCCCCTCCCCTCCCTTCCTCAGCCCGCGTGCCGGCCTTGGCGGCGCGGGCAGCAGGCTTTGAACGGTATGGGTGCTGTGAGCAGGGCGCCCCGGCTCAGGCTAGGGCTTGGAGGGTGCTGGGGGCCAGCGCGGGGCCCTGGCCCCCTCGGGCTGAGCCGGTAACAGTGGGGCTGGTGCCCGTGGGCCATGGCAGAGCCCGGGGCCCCCGGCGGGCTCACCCGGGACCAAGGTAAGCAGGCAGGAGGGTTCCTGAAAAGGACTGCGACCCTCCCTGTGGGATTCCAGGGCCAGAATGGTGTTGGTGGACCCCCGACTGCGAGAGCAGGCTGGACCCCTCCCCTCGGGTCTCTAGGAACCATACGATGACCCCATTCCCCCATGACTACCCAGCCCCAGCCCTCCACAGCCCCAGCCGCCATCCTGCAGGCAGATGCCCCTGCAGAGGGTACGGAGGCCCAGGTGAGCCGCTGGAGGAGGTGACCCTGGCCTGACTCGCCCCCGGACGCCAGCCTGGAGGGGGCAGATCTGAGGGAGCTGGGGTGTCCAGTGGGGCTGCTCTCCTGGCCCAACCCCACTGCTTCCCGTGCCTGAGCTTCAGTCAGCACCATGGACAGGGCAGCATGGTCCTCCCTGGCGTCAAACATTCTTGCTCAGATCTGTCCCATTTCCCCACCTGGGGAACGGGCATTGCCCTAGGCAACCATGCAGAACAGCAGGGTGATAAGCCCTGAGGCTGCCCAGGGCTGCCCGCAGAATCCAGGCTGGGCGTGAGAAGGGGCTGCCCGCAGGGCTTCTGAGCTGGCGTCAGCAGCCCGGCAGGCAGGCAGGCAGCGCAGAGCCTCCCTGGAGCAGAGTTTCCGTTTGCCCCAAATGCAGGAGTGTGTGGGGGCTCCGGGCCAGGTGTGGGAGCGCCAAGGGTGAAGCGGAACGGCAGGAAGAGCTTCCTTCCCGGGCGGTTTCCGGGAGAGCGGAGGGGTCTCCTGGTGGCTGTGGACCTGACTCGTTCTGACTTCTGATTGGCATGGATGCCTGGGAGGAGCTGGGGCAGTTGGGAGCCCTGTGTGCCCTCATACGGAACACCCACCCTCTCTGAGCCTCCAGGGACAAGAGGGACAGTGTGGGACCACTTCACAGGATAGCAGGCGAGCACCTGAAGCCAGTGTGTCTGCGAAGTGTTCCACAGAGGGTCCCTGAAAGGGGCTGTGGCCCCCCCGTGGGGTTCCAGGCCTGGCCTGTGCCCTGCCCCAGGATGGGTGTCCCCCTCCCAGGCTGAGAGGCCTTCACGGAGGGAGGGCAGTGTGGCTGGGCTCTTGTTGGTGCAGGTGCTCTGAGGGGTTCCTCCTGCTCTGGGCACTCCCCACCATAGCCCCACTCCAGGGGGGCAGTCTCCACGGCAGATGGCCCCTGGGGGGCCTGGCTGTCATGTCTGGCCCACCTGGTCCACGAGAGCCCCCAGAGGCAGAGTCCTGGGCTGGCCATTAATGGGGCAGGGGCTCTCAGCTACAGGTGGTCCCCAGGCCCCGGGTCAGGGAGACTCAGCCTGGGTTTGCAAGCCCCCAGGGGAGGGGACCTGGCCAAGGAGGGAGGGTACAGCAGGGGCAGCTCGGCCCATTCTGAGCCTCCATCCTCTGGGCAAGGGCCTGGTGCTGCAGGGAAGAGCCACGCTGGCGTGGTCCTTTTAGTCACAGTGTGCGGCCGAGGACAGAGCACCATGGGGACGTGGGGACACTCCCAGCTCCTGCTTCTTCCCCTGGAGCACCAGGGCTGGCCCCCACCCAGGGAGTGTCTCCTCCTGGGCAGGAGTAGGGGGCCAGGGTCCCAGGGATGTGCCTGCATTCACCGTGGTTGGCTGGGAGGGGCTGAGGAGGGGCTGAGTAACTGGACGCATCTGTTGGGATCCGGCTTCCAGCACGGCCCACGCGGGCGCTCCACAGGCTGCACGGACTTCCTGTGTGGGGAACGTGGGGGGCAGGCCGGGCTGCAGCCCCATTCCTGGGTGGGATGTTTTCTCTGGCTCGTGGAAAGTCACCTCCTGGGCACAGGGACCCCATACCAGCCAGGTGAAGGCCCTAGGGCAGGGCCTTCTGTGGGGTGGACAGCCTCAGGGGACAGGAGCTGCTCAGGGGCAGGAGTAGCTGGCCCCGGGAGCCCTCCAGCTCCACCCAGAAGGAGACCGGAAGGTCCTGGGGTGTGAGGGTGGGGTCCCAGCTCAGGGGAGCAGGCCACTCATTCCTGGGGGCGGGTCCTGTAGCCTGCTTAGGCCTCATAGCCCGTGGACCTCCAAGGGTCTCGGGGCATTGTGACTTCATGAGATGCCGGGAGCCTTTAGGGAGACGGACTGGGAGGGCCAGCTCTGTCTCCAGAACGCCCCCCACTGGCTACCTGTGAGTGCTGTGGGGCTGTGGAGGACCCAGGGCTCTCAGGAAGCTGCTCCCTGGCCTCCCGGTGGCCTGGGCTGCTCTGGCAGGGTGGAGTGCCCCAGAGGCGAGGACTCACCCAAGGTGCTCAGCCCTCCCGTGTTTTCTTCTCCCAGGCTCTGCCTGGCCCCACTCGGGCTGCCCATCCCTCCTGCCTGACCTGGGCTCCAGGCAGCAAGGAGAAACGTGGGGTTGGCTCTGCCCACAGCCTGGAGGACTCTCCCTGGGAGTTTCGGGCCCCCCACCCAGGGCTCCATCTGGTGACCTTCCAGGTTTAAAGAGCCCCACCCCAAGGCTACTCCCTCTCCAGTTCCTCCTGGAGTGTCCTGGGCAGTGGCGTGGGGGCCAGACCTGTCCCCCATGCTGGCCGTGCACCTGTCTTCAGGGAGCCGTGGCCAAGTGTGTGTGCATCTGCTCAGCCAGGCCTGCTCAAGGGCGAGGGGACGAGAACTGAGGCTCGGGAAAGCCAGTTGTTGGTGTGAGGGACAGGGCCCCAGGGACATGGGGCTGAGGGGCGCCTGCGGGAGCAGGGAGCTGTGAAATGGGCTATTAATAGAGTCCTCTTCCTGGAGGACTGTCGAGTGTGATTAATGCCACCACTGTGAGCTGAGCTGCCACATGCCACCAGCTGGGGCTGTGCGGGGCAGGGAGAGGCGCATTCTCTGGAGGGACCCTCACTGAGGCTGGACTTGGCCCTGGGGCTGAAAGGAGGCCCGGGCTCTGCTGGGCAGTCAGAGGAAGGCCTGATGTGGGGGCCTCCCTGGGTTGAAGGCACTTCCTCCTGTGGCCAGACTGCCTGGAGGGGACGGGATGGGGCAGGAGCACAGGGCCACCTACACAAGAAGGGCCTTCTCTGAGGGGATGTGCTGGACAGTGGCTACCCGGCCTCAGAGAATGTCCTGTCCATTTCTGCCACTGCAGGCTGTGTGGACCACCCTGGGACTGAGAGCTCCTGATGTTCAGCACCTTTGCGTGCAGCTGGACACCTGTGGACCTCTGTCCGTCAGACGGTGTCCATCCCTAAGTCCCTATTGGTGGTGAGACTATAAGAGGCCCTGTGAGTGCTCTCCCTGGGCCAAGTGGGGCTGGATCCCGGAGCTAATGCCGGGAGCTGAGGATGGCCAGGTTGCTGCCATCCCCACGCCTAACGCAACAGCAGGAGCTGGCTGCACAAGCCCCAGGGACCTTTGGGAGCAGGTGGAAGGTCAGGCCGGGGTGAGCCAGGTGTGTGGTGAATGGAGCATGGATGGCCACAGGGGACCCTCTTCCACTCCCTGGGTTGCTCGCTGTCCCTGCCTGGCTCTGGGGTCTGAGAGCTCTGGTGGGAGAAGGCAGGGTGGACAGAAGCTGCCCAAGTGGGCACAGCAAGACCTGGCCAGCCTGCCCTGCGGCTCTGTCCTAGCTGTGGAGCTGCACGCCATAGGGTTGGGTCCTCCCCTCCCCTCCCCTCCTCTCCCTCCCCAAGAGAACCCTTAGCTCCCTGCTGAAAGCCAGCAGCCTGCCCTGCAGGAAGGGGGCTGCTGGGGGAAATTGTGTCCTCTGAGCAAAGCACCTGTCCCTGATGTCTCTTCCCAAGCTTGTCTGGGGCTGACCCCATCAAATGACCCTGGGCTGGCCACTGCCATCGTCTCCCAGCAAGCTGCCCGGGGTCCCTCTGGGGAGGGCTGGAGGAGTCGACTCACACTCCCTGATAAGTAAAAATAGTTGGGGAGGAGGCGCCCAGACGTGCGGGGGGACGCGCTGCTGCTCTCAGACGTTTAAATTATCTCGGCCATATGTGTGTGGGCCCGTCCCTCCCTCCCTGCCTCCCGAGCGGCGCTGGGCAGGGGCCGGCCTCATCCCGGTGGGCGCCCTGCAGGGCTGGGCTGGGGCTGCTTCCTCCTACCTCCTTTCCTCCCCAGGCACCACCTGGGCACCCCCTGTGTGCTGAGCTGGGTTCGCAGATCGAGAGGCGGCACTGGGAGGGCCAGGGGAGCCTCGGCTCGTGTCCCACGCTGCTGACCCTTCTGCTTAGGCAGACATGGGAAGGGACCCGCTGAAGGGCCTTCAGGAAGGCAAAGAGGACAATGAAGAGGCCTGGCGGGGGGACAGCCAGGCCTTGGTGGGCCAGGGCTGCTGTGGAAGTCCTGGGAGAGGGCACCAGGAGGGCAGACGGTGCCCCTGTGCCCAGCCTGACTGCTCACTATGAGTGCGTGTGCATCGGGTGCCGTTCCTTGTAGTTCCTGCTCCTGGCTCATGTAGGGGGCATCGTGGCACCTGAGGGTGGCCCGGGACGTGTGTGCATGGGCCACAAAGCCTGTGGTTGCAATCTGTGGACTTGGTGGGCTCTCCAGCCTGCCCCAGGGAGAGGCGGAGGTGCTGGGCTGTCTCTGGCCTTGTGGCCGCTGCCACGGGTCCTGCTGTGAAGACAGTGCCCATCTCTACCACAAGGCCACTCAGCTGCCCTGCCTCCAGCAGTGTGGCCTTGTCCTCCTTCATGCAGGTGCTGTGTGTCCTGCGCGAGTTCTGGGAAGGAGGGCACCGCGGCCGCAGGGGACACTTTTTGATAAGGGGAAACTGAAGCCCAGGGGTGGAGGCGCCCAGGGGCACCTGTCGCCTGGCCACTCTCCAGGCCAGGCTGTCGGGGCCAGCAGGGGCAGAGCCGAGCTGAGGAGGGTCACAGTGCCCTCTCGGAATCAAACGGGGGCCTGAGGCTCATGGAACTCTCCCTGTCCCTTCTTCCAGCTTCAGATGGTCCTGTCTGTCTGTCCATCTGTCCTGGGCATCTGGGCACAGGTTCTCTAGGAGAGGGCTAGAGCTGGCCGAGCCTGGAGGCCCGGAAGCCCACTGGCTCCTGCCCCTCCTGGAACAAGCTATGTGGCCTGGGCCCTCTCCTGTCCATCCCTGGCCCCTACCCCACTTCCCACAGGGCAGCTGGGTGCTGGGTGAAGGAGAGGAACCAGGAACAGGTCAGATCTGTGTTGAGGGGTTTTGGGAACCCTGTGGCTGTGGCAGGGGATGGGGTACCACTGGGGTGTGCGGGGTGCAGCCTGAGGAGGGACCTGGGAGAGTCGGAGTGGGACCCTGGCCTTCCTGACCAGGGCTGCTGGCCCTCAGGTGGCCTGGACTGGGAACTGGGTTTAGCTCTGGCCTCCATGTGAATGTGGCCAAGTGTGGGTGCTTCCTTAGCCCCTGAGCCTGCAGGGGTGGCACAGGACAGCTGGGCAGTCTGCGTCAAGTGTCCTGGATCAGGCTTGAGCCTGGGCCACCTATGTGTGGACTACAGTTGGGGTCAGGGCCTTGTGGGAAACACAGGGCCAAGCGTAGTGCTCTCAGCCCCACTGGAGATGCGCAGGGCAGTCGGTGCCCCGTGCCGGGCAGGCAGGGTGAGCTAGGGTGTGCCGTGGAGGGGCCTTGGGCCCACCGAGTCCCTCTGTGACTTGTTATGGGGCTGGCCTCCAGGAATCTTCTGGGTAGCTCTCAGGCTGCAATTGGGGTGGGGGCTTCTTTGGTCCCTGGCCTGGGCCCTGAGTGTAACTGGTGCTGCTGGGAGGCTCTGTGTGGCTGTGGGGTCCTGGCTGGCTTGGAGGGGGCAGGGCTGTCCTGGCTCTTGGGGAGCAGCCTCCCCGCTCTGTGTCAGGAGTCAGGTAGGTGACTCTCCTGGCTTGGGTGGTCAGGCCTGCCTGTATCTCAGTGGGCCTGAGCCTAGAGGGACCAGGGGCCTGGCAAGTGGCCTCTGACTGTGCTGGTCTTGGCTCAGCTACACTGCGTGGTGACAGAGCTGCCCGGGGCTGGGACTCCCCTGTGACGTCCCCAGCTTGAGACACTGGCTCATTAGCAGCTGCAGGTGTATTCATCTGTTCCTTCCCTAGTCAGAGGTGGGTGAGGGTCACCTGGTCCCCAGGGCAGCGAAGGGAGCCTCGGGCAGAGCCATTCATCAGGCGGATTAGCTGGGCCTTCCCTCCTGGTCAGAGGAGGATTACAGCCTGGGGCTGCTGAGGAGGGGGCAGGAGAATGGGGTGCAGGGGCTTCTTCCCTGCTCCCTGTAATGGAAACAGTCCCGGCAACAGTGTGGGGCTGGGGCCGGGCCCACTCACTCTGGGCCCCCTCCCAGAGCCCCATCCAGGCGCCCACGTCCCTCCTTGGTCACAGAGGGAGGCCAGTGGGTGACTTGAGGAAGGAGGGCAGGGGAAGGAGCGCTGTCCCCTGGGGGACGGGCCCGGCCAGGGGAGAGCAGGTGTGTCCAGGGGAGAGCAGGTGTGTCGGGGCGGGGAGCCCCAGGGCAGAGGGGAGCAGGTGTGTCGGGGCGGGGAGCCCCAGGGCAGAGGGGAGCAGCTGGTCTTGGATTCCCGGAGCTGGTGGGCTGTGCGGGAGAGACGGTGGGAGCAGAGCAGGGCAGCCGGGAACCGCGGTGGCTTCTCCCCATGCCCAGGGCCGAGGAGTGTGGTGGCCCTGGAACACCACGGGTATGGGCCTCGCCCTCCTGCCCAGCCTTGGTGTCCAGAGGCCCTGGCATCCCCAGAGCTTGGCCTGCTTCCTCTCCCTGGCTCTAGTCCTACTGCTCCCTGGGGGTTCCAGGCTCCCCCTCCCCAGGTGGCCATGCTGTCTGGGGCTCCTGCCGCTTGTCTTTCCGGGGACTCTGGGGCTCATGCCCCTTCCTGTCCCAGTGGCTGAAGGTTCCCTGATCCAATTCAAGGCAGAAAGGACAGGCTGCTGCTGACCTCCAGCCAGCAGATGAGGTAGGGCCTCTGGCCAGGGCTCCTAATTGGAGTCTGGGTTTGGCTTTGAGTCGATTATATCGGATCTCTGTGGCCAGCTTCCTGCTGCCCAGGGACAGGCAGGCCAGGGCCACTCGGGCTGGCTGGGACAGGAGGCCCAGAGGTCCTCCTCACCGTGAATGCTGTGGTCATACAACAGCTGCCCCCGGCAGGGCTGGCCTGTGCTGTCGTGTGGGGCCTGGCGGGGGGAGCTGGCCAGGGAGATGCCCAGAGATCCCGGAGGTGTGGAGGCCTCCATTTCCCTCCTCTGCCCCAGGGCAGCCCGAGCACTGTTTGCTCCTAGGACGTGTGGCTTCCCTGGGGCTGTCTGGGCAGCTTGTGGCTCCACTGGGACCCTTGGCCACTTGGCTGGTGGATAGGTGGGCCCTCGTGGGGCCTGACCCCTTCCCAGGTCTGGAGGCGGCACAATGAAGTGGTGACTGTGCCCCTGGAAACAGCTGCCCCATGACTCAGCCCTGTGGGCGTGGGGAAAGGCCAGGCTGGACGGCCAGCAGGGGCCTAGGGCTGGGGAGGACCTGGGGAGCCACAGACAGAGCTCAAGGGCCCTGGGCTCACCCCCTGTGCTGGGAGCTGGAGCAGAGAGGTGTCCTGTGTGACCTGGGAGAATGGCCTGGGGAAGTGGCCTGCAGAAGCTGGTCACTGGGCCAGGCTTTGGGAAAACATGCTGCCACTTCTGTCCCTGCTCTGGGCCTGCTCCATCCTGGGCTTTGGGATCCACTTGGAGGTCCCTGTAAGCGTGAGGCAGGTGGGGTCTGAGGTTGGGGTGGAGCAGAGAGGAACAGACACAAGCCTTGGGCACCCAGGGTAGGCAGGACCTGGTAATGGCCCCAGGGGTGGACCTATGAGAACCACCTCAGGCCTTGGGGTGGTGTCTCTGGGTCCTGGGAGGGGCCCATCTGTCCTCCCTTAGTCCTCAGGCTCGAGGCCTGGGGCCCAGGACAGCCTGCTGCCTTCCCCAGGCCCCCTTGCAGCTGGGCGTTCCCTTGGCCTAGATCCTCTGGACGCTGGGTTGGATCCAAGCAGGATTAGCCGGGATTGGTCTGAGGTGGGGGCGCCGAGGCTGGCAGCTCCCCAGCCCCCAGGATGCAGCTTCTTTTGGTCTCCTGGGGCCCTGGAGGATGGGCGGGCCGGCCGGGGCCTTCTGGGGCTGCAGGTGGCCATCGGGCCAATGCAGCGGGGCCTGGGGATAGCCTGGGAGAGACTTGGGGCTCTGAGGGGGAGGAGGAAGAGGTGGGTCAAGATCGACAGCACAGAGGAGCCCTCCTGCCCAGCACTGCCTCTGCCCGATCTGCTGCCCGGGCCCCTCGGGCCTCCGCGAGCCAGCCCCCACCACTGCCATCGCTTGGGGATGTGCTGGACCATGGGAGCCGTGGCCCACCTGGCAGAGGTGCTTCTCTGGGTGGGAGGGAGTATGGTGGTGTGGCCATGGGGCAGGTGGACCCACGAGGTGAGAAGGGCCAGGGAGCAGTTGCCCTGCTGAGGCCTGGCCAAGCTCTACCGGGCCATGGGGCTGTCCAGGTGCCTTGGGGCAGTAGGGGCTATCTTGGAGGTGCAAGGGGCCTGGGGTCTCCCATCCCATCCTGGGGATGAACAGGGTCCTGCAGTGTTGGCTGTTTCACTCTCGGCCACTCGGGCAGCCTGCTGGGTACCCCGGCCTCCTGGGGGCTGAACCCGGGGTGGGAAGCCGGCAGGGCCAGGGCTAGGGCCTGGAGGAATGTGCTGGGGGCAGCTTGGGTGCTCCAAGCTGCCTTCCAGGGGGACTGGGGCACCTTCTGCCCAGGCAGGGTGGGCTGCTGTGCTGAGCTGGCCAGGAGGGCCCCTAGGGAGGTGAGACTGAACGAGGAGGCGCGCTGTGCTGCCCGGAAGGCCTGGCATCGCGTCCTGTGGCCCCCGGAGGCCGCGGTCAAGGCTCTCTGCCTCTCCAGCCTGCTCTGCTGGCAGAGGGGGTCTCATCCAGCTCAGCCCTCCAAAACCCTGTGGTGGCCTCAAGGACCTGTGTGTCCCCTGTCCCTGCTGCACCAAGCAGTCACACCTGTGTCTTCCTGAGCCTCGCTCCCTGTGAGTGCGGAGCCTGCGGCTCCTGTTTGCTTGTGGTCAGCACTAGCTCCCTCCTCAGAGTCCCCAGGTGGAGCTGCCCAGGTCCCCTGCAGCACCCACCAGGGGTCCCTCCCTATGTGCCTCTCACAGGGTTGGACACTGTTGAGCATCAGCAGCTGTAGCTCTTAGGGCTTGGGCTTTCTGTAAGCAGGTATGCAGGGCTTGGGGGCAGATACTGACCTGTCCCTGGGCCAGGGCCAGCTGACCCTGGCCTGGACTCCTTAAAGCCTATGGCCCCCTCTCCTTGGACAGAAAAGGGAGATTTGACTAGTCCCTCCGACCTCAGATCTGTGCCCTCATGCTTCTGTGGCCTTGGAGAGTAGACAGTGGAGTGTCCTTGCTGCCCCCTGGGGAGGAGGAGGTTCCTGGGGATGCCACAGGAAGGGGGTGCTGGCTCTCAGGTGTGGCCTGTGGGCATGGGTAGCACCTGCTGGGTCTGCCCTGTGCCTGGCTGAGGGGTCTCTTCTGCTCAGTGGCTCCTGAGAGCCAGGCTAGCCACGGGGCCCTGTGTCTAGCTGTGGGCTTTCCATGCTCCTTCAGTCTGCGTGGTGGCCCCTCAGGGTCCAGACTGACTGCAGCATTGTCCAGGTGTTTCTGGGATGGGCCACGGCCCAGCAGAAAAGGGCAGGTCCCCCCTGGGGTCTCGCCTGGCCCCAGCCCTGGGTGGGCTGCCGCAGCTCTCCCGGCCCTGAGGTCTGTCTCTGCTGTGTCCAGTGGAGCGGTGCATGAGCAGCATGCAGGAGGGGACCCAGATGGTGAAGCTCCGAGGCGGCTCCAAGGGCCTGGTGCGCTTCTACTACCTCGACGAGCATCGCTCCTGCCTCCGCTGGCGGCCCTCGCGCAAGAACGAGAAGGCCAAGAGTGAGTGGGCAGCTTGGGGAGCGGGGGGGACAGTCCCAGGGCTCAGGAGCCCTTCCAGAGCAGCTGCTGGACAGTTGGGTGCCGAGCCCCTGCGTCTGGGGTATCTCTAGACTCAGGTGGCCTTGGAGTTCCACGGTGGCCTCTGGACTGCAGGGCGGGAGGGGCTGGGGCTGCTCAGGGGCAGGGTCCTGGGGTGAGGTGGGCTGGGGGCAAGCAGCCCAGGGGGGGGAGAAGAGCAGCCAGAAGACAGGAAACCAGACCTGAGCCCGGCGCCCAGGGTGGGCCTGGGGCACCGAGCACTGGCCCAGGCAGCCTGGGTGGGAGCACGAGGGGAGATGTGGCCAGCTTTGTGCAGGGGCAGATGGGAGAATCCGGACACTGAGGGCCAGGTAAGAGGCCAGGGTGGAGGGACACTTGGGCCTCACAGACCAGGGGTAGGTGTGTCCAGTGCCTGCTCTGGCTTTGCTGAAGGGCAGTATCCAGGTGTGCCAGGGAAGGGCCTCAGTCTAGTGGTCGCCAAGGACACCACCACCGAGTCCCAGGAGGGAACACGGTGAGGAGGTCCTGGGTTGGATGGCTCCTCCAGACCCCCAGGGGCCAGCATGAACTGTCCCTTGGGTCCTGGGAGGTCGAGCCTCCCGAAGGCTGCTCAGATAGGAGAAGCCCCAGCGGTCTTAGATGTCCACTCTGTGCTGGGCACTGTTCCTGGCACTGGGCTTCCTGTGGGAACTGAGGCGTGGAGCTGGTGTGGTCATGGTGGGGTGGGCCTTTGCTCACCGTACTGACCACTGAGAAACCCAGGAGGGGCAGGGGAGCAGGCAGACGCAGGTCAGGGAGGCTGCCGGGGAGCAGCAGGGGCAGAAACCAGCAGACTGGGCTGGGGCCCCGCCAGCCTCCCCTACCCCAGAGACCCAGCTGGTGCTTGGAGCCCCCCTGGCCATGAAAGCCTCCCAGTGGGGCAGGAGCAGCAGGGGCCAGCTGTCCTCTGAACTGATATCCCGCCACATGCCAGGGATAGAGAAAGGCCAGCAGGCAGCGGGTGGCGGGGGCAGCAGCTGTGCTGAGCCCGGGGTGCCTGGTGCCCAGAGGGGCTGCCTGTGGCCTGCACATCTGGGAGGGTCCTGCCGACACCTGACAGGGCCTGAGCCACGCGGCTTCCCTCTGCACCACTCCACACCTGCCAGGACTGGTCTCAGAGGCAGCTGCAGGACTGAAAAGGAGCTGGCCTGAGCTGGACGGGTGGACGGGCTCCTGGGAGTCCCGAGTCGGCCAGACGCCTCTCAGGAGGGAGGAGGGGCTGCGGGGCCAGAGCCCAGCCACAGGGGGTCCTCAGCCCAGTGTGTCTGCGCTCCTACTCCTGAAAAGGCTGGGGCCCCGCAGGCTCGGGGCGTTGCTGGCGCTGGGCCGGTCCGTGAGCGGAGGTCAGAGCCCCAGGGTGTGCAGCCCGGGCAGGTGAGAGATGCCTGGCCCCTGGGAGGCCCTGACCCGCCCTCCCCACCATCCGCAGTCTCCATCGACTCCATCCAGGAGGTGAGCGAGGGGCGGCAGTCCGAGATCTTCCAGCGCTACCCCGACGGCAGCTTCGACCCCAACTGCTGCTTCAGCATCTACCATGGCAGCCACCGGGAGTCGCTGGACCTGGTCTCGCCCAGCGGGGAGGAGGCTCGCACCTGGGTGACCGGCCTGCGTTACCTCATGGCTGGCATTAGTGACGAGGACAGCTTGGCCCGCCGCCAGCGCACCAGGGACCAATATCCTTGGCCACTGGAGTAGGGACAGAACCCAGGAGCAGACCCTTGACTGTCCACCTGGGTGGGGCTCCTGCCCCTCTCTGGGTCGTTGGAGGAAGGAGGATGGGAGGGGCGCCTGGGCTGGGGTCCTCCCTTCGGGCTGCCTCGGCGGCAGGGTGGGGCGGCGTGTCCAGGCCTGGGACCCTCTTTGGCCCCTAACTCGGTGCCCAAGTGGCTGAAGCAGACGTTCGATGAGGCGGACAAGAACCGGGACGGCAGCCTGAGCATCGGCGAGGTGCTGCAGCTGCTGCACAAGCTCAACGTGAACCTACCCCGGCAGCGCGTGAAGCAGATGTTCAGGGTGAGCCGGGGCGGGCCCTGCCGGACACCACGGGGCTGCCGCCGGGAGGGGTCCCAGGTGCACCAGGGGAGCCGCGCCCGCCAGGGTTCTTCAGCAGAGGAAGGGGAAGGCACTCCCCCAGCTGGGCCTCTGCCAGCTCCGGGGAAGGGGCTGGGCACAGAACACAGGCCCGGCTCCAATTCTGGGCACTCGGAGCAGGCATGCAGGGCCTCAGCCCCCACAATCCCTGGGTCTCAGAATGCCTGGGCTGGGGCAGGGCCCCCACTGACCGAGAGGCTCCGGTGAGCTGACGCATGCTGCCTTGGACAACCGCCTGGTGCTAGACGTTATGAAAATGCACCCCACAGGGAAGCGGAGGCCTTTACTGTGTGTAATTAGTTCTTTCCGGAACCTCTTCGAGCTGAGGAACTCTGCTGTCAGCAGGTCCTGTTTGGGGCAGGAATGGGCTGAGCCAGCGCCAGGCCCTGGGCCCCCTCCCCTGACTGCAGCCTGGAGAGGGGCTCATGAGCTTCAGCACCACGCCTCCCCCCAACACGTATGTGTACACGTGTGTGGGCTCACACATAAGCGTGCTCACACACAAGCACGTCCACGCTCTTGGCCTGACAGCACCGCTCTGTCCGGTTTCCTGTGCTCTCCTGCTAGACAGGTAGTCATGCCTGGCTGGAGTGGGCAGCAGATCTGGCTGGAGTGGGCATGGCAGCAGATCTGGCCCACGTCTGTGAGGGGCTGGTGCTGTCAGACTGCCCACGGAGGACTGCAGAGGCCCCTTGGGGACAGAGACTGCCTGGGCAGTGGGACTGGCGCACGGCTCACGTCTGGTGTCAGCAACCCCCTCCCCCTGACTGCTTGGGGACGGCCCAGCCCCACCCCTTCTGGGCCTCTGGGGGCAGCTCTGGGGGCAGCTCTGGGTGCAGCAGTCCCTTCCTCAAGGTGAGGCTCCTGGGACCAGGCAGCAGAACCCCAGGGGAGCCTCACAGGTAGGAGGAGGAGGAGGAGGGTCGGCCCTTGTTGGATGGGCCTGCTGAAGGTCCAGCTCAAGGTCACGGTTTGACCTGTGGCGGACCTCTTGCGGCCCGTGCTTGCCCACCCTGTCACGAGCACCCTGGGCCTCTGGGCACTCGTGGGCTCTCAGGGTCCCTCTGTGCAGTTCCAGGCCTGGCTGTGCCCTGGCACCACCAGATTGTCTGGAGGAAGTCCTGGGCTGGCAGTGGAGTGGGTAGGAGGGGTCAGGCTCCAGGGCTCTGGAGAGGAGCAGGTGGCACCTCACACCCCAGAACCCACGCAGTTCAGACCCAGTGGCCATTGTCCATGGTGGTCAGCCAGCCGGAGATGGCCCCAGTGCCTGAGCACCTGCTCTCCCAGCCCACCCGTGCAGCAGACCTCTGCTGGTGCTGGAGCCACAGGAAGGGAGCGTGGCTCCAGCCAGGCTCAGGTCACTCTGATAATTAGCATCAATTTGTAAGAAAAAAATCTTGGTATTATTTCCAGCTGCCTGGAACTGCCCAGTCAGAGTGGAGATTGATTAGACTCCAACATAATTTCATTAAGCCCAGGAACGCTGGAATGTGGGGTGACCAGCGCCCACCCTGTGCCCGGCCGCCCAGAGCACCCTTGGCCTACAGAGACCTGGCTCAGCAGGGGGCTGGGGGAGCGCATCAGCCCTGTGGCCGGCAGCAGCACTGCCCAGGGTGGCCATGTTGCTGGGGGTGGGGTCAGGCCCTCTTTTCTTGGGGGGTTGAGGCCTTAAGAGCACTTCACTCACTGCCGAAGGACAGAGCTCTGTGCTCACTGGTGACTGGCAGATGTCCCGCCTGGATTTGAGGCCATGCTGCTCAGTCCAGTGGGCAGTGAGTGATGCTCGCCCTGGGATGCGGCTGCTCGACAGTGGGTGACCAGCCCAGCTCCTCTCTCAGAAAGACACCTCTGGCCTGTAGTGGGCATGGTCTGGCAGTCCCGGGTGAAGCCGTTAGCTCTCAGACTCAGGGCCGCCCTCCTATCTAGGGTCAGACACACGAGGTCCTGTCTGTGCCTGCTGGGCCTTGGGGCCTGTGGCCTTGGGCTGTCCTGGCCTTGGCCTGGGACGCAGCACGGGCACTGGGGTCCCGCTGCACACCCATGTCTGGGCCAGGCCTCAGCCAGGGAGTGGGCAGCAGGGAGCACGAGCCAGGGCCAGCTCGCCCCAGAGCCCTCTCACGGAGGAGGGGACTGCTGGGCTGCCGGGCGAGTATCCTGGCATGGAGGGCTCCTCGGGGACCTGGCCTCATCTCCTGGCCACACTAGGCTGAATGGCCACACAGGGAAAGGCCGTCCTGTGGCTGGCAAACCCAGCATGTGCAGCCGTCCATGGTGATGGGCCTGCCTCCCTTCTGGCCCCACCTGTGGACATGGTCATCGCCTGGGGGATGGCGCCTGTGGTCTGCTCCCTCAGTGCCCACATGGGCTCCTCCTGGCCTCCCTGAGAGCCCTGGATGGGCTACTGAGAACCTAAACCCCCTCAGCCCACTGATGGCTCTGGGCAGGGGACCCTGGGCTGTCTGAGTGCCTGCCCAGGAAGCCTCAGGTGGCCACAGCTGTGGAGGGGCAGACTCAGTGCACTTCCCTCCAGGCTGTCCACTTCACAGAGGGCTGGACCTGGACGTTTTGTGCAGGCCCAAGGATTCCGAGGACCTCTGGATGCTGCTGGTCAGGCACCTGTGTGCCCAGGCCTGGGGTGCCAGGGCCCAGGACAGAGCCTGCCTTTGGGCAGATGGTCAGTGGAGGGCCAGGATTGAGGCAGGAGGCTGAGCCGTGTCCTGGGCCCCCAGACGTCCTGTGCTGCTGAGCACCTAGGCAGGCACGTGTCCAGCCCAGGGCCACCCCAGCCCAGGCCATGGACACTGCCACTCTGTGAAGTGCAGGGTCCCTCTGGCCAAGCACTCTTTGGTGAGAGGGCTGGTCTGGGTGCCACACCAGGGCCCCTCACCTCCAGGCCAGTAGTGGGCTTGATCTGCCCACCCACCCCACCCTGGTCACCCAGGCTTTGCAGGGCCCCAATTCCTAGGGAACGAAGGCCTCAATTCGCCTCTTCCACTGTGGCCTTTCTGGCCTTCCCAGGGACCCCGTGGACCCTGTGGTGCCTTAGGCCTCCTCTGGGCAGCCCAGCTTTCCACGAGGGGGTGCCCTGGTGCTCCGGTCTGCCCTGGGCTGACCCTTGCAGGGGCAGGTGCTCCCCACGCCTGTGGAGGCAGAGAGGGGGCCCCGGTTGGTCTCCCTGGGCTCCCTGGCGGGATTGCTCATGGCAGCCGTGGCGCCTGGGGGAACCCCTCCGGCTTCCTGGGGTTGTCTGGTGCGTCCCTCTGGCTGCCGAGGGCTAAAGTGACCAGCCATTTACCTCTACCCCGGAGACCCGAGTCGGGACGCTGCTAGACCCCGGGCCCTGGCATTTCTGATCGGGGGGCAGCCAGTAGGAACTGTGGGCTGTGGGGCCCAGCCTGGGGTGCAGGTTGGCCCCAGTGTGAGGTGTGGTGACTCCCGTGTGGGGTGGCTGGGGCTGACCAGGGACGGTGGTCAGATCTGTGTCTTCCAGGGTTGGGGGCAACAGGGAGCCCTGTGAGCTGTGTGCCCAGAGGGTCTCTGGCCGTGCTGCGGGCAGGGGAGGAGGGAGGCTGGGCCTGGGGCTGGACTGAGGAGGGGGTGGGCCTGCAGGGCCCCCCTGAAGGCAGGGGCTTGCCTGTAGGAAGCGGACACGGATGACCGCCAGGGAGCGCTGGGATTCGAGGAGTTCTGTGCTTTCTACAAGACGATGTCCACGCGCCGGGACCTCTACCTCCTCCTGCTGACCTACAGTAACCACAAGGACCACCTGGACGCTGCCGACCTGCAGCGCTTCCTGGAGGTGGAGCAGAAGGTGAGGCCTGGCGGGGCGCCGCGTGGCCGGCTGTGTGGCCGGGCCTTCAGCTCCGCTCAGCGTCTGGGCCTGGGGACAGCAGCTGAGGCCAGCAGATTTGCTTCGGGGTCAATTTTCCAGGGTGCAAACCACAGGGGGGCTGCCAGGTGGGCGGGGCCTCCGCCCAGCTCTGTCCTGACAGAGGACCCCAAGCCTCCAGATGGGGCCCACAGCTGGCCCATGGCACCAGCTTCCTGCCGGGTGTCTTGAGGACTAAGTTTTGTGGCCCAGCCTTTAGAACTGCCCCTTAGCCACAGCGGTCAGCCACAGAGGCCCGACTGGCTCTGGCCCATGTCCACCTGTACACACCTGTGTGTCCAGCAAACACCAGATGCTACCTCTTCATCTTGACCCAGGAAGTCAGTCCACATAAGAGACCATACCAAGCTGAGTGGTCCCTGGGAACTGCCCCCCTGGGTCCTGATACTCCCTGGGTGGCAGGACTGCAGGTCCAGCCCAATGGGGCAGAGTGCCCTGTGGGAGGGCTCAGACAGTGTGGGGCCCTGCCGTGCTGGCCCTGGGCACTGTGAGGACCATTCCTGGACCTGCCCTCCTGCCCCCCCATAGCCCCTCTCAGGGAGGAGGGCAGGGCAGGGTCAAGCCTCGGGGCGGCACAGCACCTGGGGACAGCTCAGGCCTCTGCTGTGCCTCGCGTCCTTCTTCCAGTCAGGCTGATGGTGATGGCCACGGGCAGCTGCCCTGGGAGTGTGGCAGGTGGGTGGCAGAGCAGCAGGAGGGGACCCCAGGCGGGGCTCGCGAGGGGCCACTATCGGTGCCCCTCCCCTGCCCCTGCATGTCCTCCCCCCTCCTGGGTCAGCCCTAGGGGCTACCCTGGGCCTGTGGTCCCAGTTCCCCTCCCACCTCACGGTTTGCTGGGCTCCGTCCCATGGAGACCACGTGGGACCCCTTTCCCGTCCTCCTGGCAGGACACTTGGTAGTTGTGTCCAGGAGAGAGAGGCTGGCTCCTGGGGCTAGGTCCTACCGTCCTGGGTGACCCGCTCCCGCCTACCACTGTGGGTGGCATTGGTATGAGGCTGTGGGATGTGACCCTGGACAGCAGGCCCTCTGTCCTGCCCAGATAGGGATGGACAGAACTGACTCTCTCCCTGACCTGAGCTCCAGGCTTCCCAGAACTTTCCCTGCAGCCTGGGGCCCCCTGTCCTCTGGGCAGGTGGTTTGAGCCCTTGGCTTAGCCTCCTCCAACTCTGGGCTTCCCATGGGACATGGCTGGCTCAGAGATCTGGCCCCACTTCGCCCACTCTGCACTGTGGCCTGGCTCCCGGGGACTTCCCAGAACCCCCCTGGGCTGTCCTGGCGGGAGAGCTCCCGGTCTTGACTGACGGCACAGGCTCTGGAGGCCGCTCAGCCTCCGTGCTGGGCCTTCCTGAGCCGGGCTGCATGGCTCAGCTTCCCAGGGGGGTCAGTGGGCAGGGATTGGCTGGAGCAGGCCAGGGAAGATGAGCAACCTGTGCCCATGGGCCCTGGCAGGTGGGGTATGTCCTCCCTCTCCCGTGCTGCCCACGTGGGCCTTGGCTCCACACCAGGCCCCAGGGCACAGCCAAAGACCCCTTCTGGAAGAGACCTATCAGGGAAAGCTCTTCAAAAGTCACGTGACCCTCCTGTCCTCTGGTCCCTGAGTCCCAGGCTGTGTGACCTGGGTTTGTCTCCAGCCCACACGTGTTGCTCCCACTGTGGTCAGTCCTGATGTGACCAGAGACAGGGGCAAGGGGGGTGGTGACGGTGGTGGGTGGAAGGGAGAGCTAGTGATGGGCTAGCCTGGGCTCTCGCCCCTGCTCTGGCCTAGATGAAGGGTGTGACGCTCGAGAGCTGCCGGGACATCATTGAGCAGTTTGAACCCTGCCCAGAGAACAAGAGCAAGGGGGTGCTGGGTATTGATGGTGAGTGGGCATGGCCCCGAGGCCAGGGCACTTGGGAGGAGGACGGGCACTGGAGGGGTGGCCTGCAGGCCTGGACCATGGCTCTGTGCCCTTGAGGTGGGGCAGGAGGTGATGAGAGGGGCTGGGAGCAGCGCTGACCCCTCCCCTCCTCCCCGCACTGTGTGACCACAGGTTTCACCAACTACACGCGGAGCCCGGCGGGCGACATCTTCAACCCGGAGCACCACGGCGTTCACCAGGACATGACGCGGCCACTCAGCCACTACTTCATCACCTCCTCCCACAACACCTACCTCGTGGGCGACCAGCTCATGTCCCAGTCCCGGGTGGACATGTATGCCTGGGTCCTGCAGGCCGGCTGCCGTTGCGTGGAGGGTGAGCCCAGGCCTGCCCTCCCCGGCCAGTCTGGGCCTGGCCGGAGCGTGGCGTCTCCTGTGGGAGGTGGTGGGCAGAGTCTCTGGGCAGGGGCTAGAGTCCAGGGACAGCCCACCCTGCTTGGTGGCTGAGCCCCAGGCCTGACTGGGGTCTACCTGCTGCAGTGGACTGTTGGGACGGGCCTGACGGGGAGCCCATCGTGCACCACGGCTACACCCTGACCTCCAAGATCCTCTTCAGAGATGTCATCGAAACCATCAACAAATACGCCTTCGTGAAGAATGAGTGAGTGGCCATGCGGGGGTCTGGCCCGGCAGTGGGCAGGGGAGGGACTCCAGGGCCAGGGGCTGTAGGGGCCAAGAGGCAGGCCTTGTTTTCGGGTCTGTCTTTGAGGAGAGAGGGCAGGGAAGTGAGTCTGGGGAGAGGGCTGGCTGGTGCCTGCAGGGGCCCAAGAGCCCGAAGGCCAAGGCTGCGCAGGCAGGTGTGTCTGCAGCCCGTTGGCACACTTGGGGCACCACCCCCTGGTCTCAGCCATCCACCTGCGGTGGCCGAGAAGCCACACCGTGTCCAAGCTAAATTTGCTGTCGCTCAGCGGCGGCTGCAGAAACTATTGAGGAAAATCCAATTTAGTTTCTGGAAATAGAAGGCCGCCTCCCTGCCAATGAACTCTCCCCAAGTCCTGGCCAAAGAGGCTCAGGCGAGGAAGGAGCTGATTGAGTGAAGGAGGGAAGCAGGAGCCCAGCTGATTTAGGAAACAGGAATGGCGGGGCCCTCCCAGGAGAGCTGGCCGGCGGTCCATGTCCAGCTGCGGGGCAGGCAGCAGCGAGGAGGCCTCTGCTGGCAGCGGGACACCAGGGACTGCAGGCGAGGAGAGTGCTGCAGGGCAGGTGGTTGGACACACAAGGGTCCAGTGTCTTTGCAGGAACCAGACATCTCTGCAGCACCCTCCCCCAGCATCAGGCTTCTCCCCTGAGGTCCCTGTGTGCCCCTCCACATCTCACCTCTGCCCATCTCTTGCTCTGGTCTGTGCCCTCTTGGCCTGGGTCACCTACATTTTCTACAAGGTCATGATCACCTTTTGTAAAATACAAGTAAAATGGCTAAAGGCAAATAGAGCCAAAGGACTTGGCTGGAAAGTTACGCGCTGTCCTCCCGCTCCGCGCTGTGCTGGCAATAGCCCTGTCCAACAGCTGGTGCGTGCCAGGCTGTGTCCCCTCCTTTATGGAGCACGTGAGGGCCTCGGGCCCCCTAGCCTCCAGTATCCAGGTCTCGCAGTCTGGCCTCTGTTCTGCATTGTTTAGCCGATGTTATTTTTAAACCTTGACTTTTTGTTTTCCTAGAGTTTCTCATTGCCTTTATTTATTTATTTTTCTAATTTGGGGAAGAAGCTCCTGCCTTCTTTATTTGTTCCAAAACCTCCAGCTCCTTCTCTATTAACTCATTGGTTTTTCAAACTTGAGGTGGGTGGCATTTTTTCTTCAGTACCAGGGACTAAACCCAGCAGTGCCTAACCATGGAGTCACATTCCCAGCCACACCCCACTCTCATTTTTAAAAAAATTTTTTTGAGATAGGGTCTGGTTAAGTTGCTGAGGGTCTCACTCGGCTGCTGGGGTGGTTTTTCACTCCCCATCCTCCTGGTTGGGCTGTACCTTGAAGCAGCTGGCAGACCCATCTTCCTGGGCTGGGTGAGGACCCTTCCTCCATCAGTGGCAGAGGTGCCCAGGGCCTCGGCCTCCACCTGGTGCTGGCCTCAGAGCCTGCTCCTCTTGCACTGGGGCCACAGGTATCCAGTGATCCTGTCCATCGAGAACCACTGTAGTGTCATCCAGCAGAAGAAGATGGCCCAGTACCTGACTGACATCCTCGGGGACAAGCTGGACCTGTCATCAGTGAGCAGTGAGGACGCTACCAAGCTTCCTTCTCCGCAGATGCTCAAGGGCAAGATCCTGGTGAAGGTGAGCCGCCTGCCACCAGGCCACAGAGGGCCTCTCACCTGGGCAGGCTGGGCGTCTCCCTGCTGCAGGCAGTTCCGGGGGGGGGCCGGGCCCGGCCGGGCCTCCTTCTCCCCATGGTGCCGGTCCGGTCAGGGATCTCACACCCAGGACGCTTTCCTTCCCACGGCTGCTGCTCCAGGAAGTGCCTGGTCAGAGCGGGAGGGCAGCTCCCTGCCCTGGCCGGCTGCTGCTGTGGGTGCAGGTGCTGGTCTGTCTCCCTCAGCGTGGCCCCTGCTCCCTCTGCCCCCAGGGGAAGAAGCTCCCAGCCAACATCAGTGAGGATGCAGAGGCCGGTGAGGTGTCGGACGAGGACAGCGCCGACGAGATTGACGATGACTGCAAGCTCCTGGATGGGGATGTGAGTGGCCGGGGTGGGAGCCCTCTCTGGCTCTGGTGGCGACTTAGGAAGACAGGCAGCTGAGGGGTGGCCACAGGCAGGGGCCGAGCTGGGTGCCAAGCTGCCCGACTGCAGGGAGGCCTCCCACGGGGGCTGGGGGCCCTGGTGGCCTGCCACGCCCCTCCCCATGAGAAACAGAACCCGTATTCCCAGTGGTGGGCCAGCCCCACGCCTGCTGGGGTCCTGTTTGGGTCCCCGCTTCTGAGTTGACTTGGGGTGATATCCACTACCCACCCGCAGTCTGCTTGGCTCTTCAGCAGGTGGGTGCCGAGTCCTGCCGAGCTGGACTCTGGGTGGCCAGCGGCCCTGCTCCGCCTCCCCCATGCTCAGAACTGGCCCCTCTCCAAGCAGTGCCAACCCCAGGGCCAAGAGCTCCTGCAAGACGAGGCCGCTGGCCCGGTGGGTCCTGCTGTGGCCCTCCGCAGAGTGCTCTGCACCTCTTTCTGCAGCCGGCCTGGCCGCTTGGCCTGGGAGTTGCAGAGGGAGCTCGGGTCTTTGGGGACTGTGGCTGTGCCAGGGCGGGGGCTCTGTAACTGGCGTCTCTCCTCTTCTGTGCCTGGCTCCCGCTGCGGTTGCTGTGCGGCACCAGGACTACTTCTCCCCCAGGGGCTGTTGGAGGGAAGATGTTGTGCAGGAGGCTTCCCGGCCTGGGCGGCTAATTGTCTTAGGAAGCCCCGAGGCAGCAGAATCCGCCCCACCCTGGGCCAGCCTTCGAGTCTGCCCACGATGGTGTGTCCACTTAGTGCCCACTCCAGCAGGACCCCCTCGAGGGGTCCAAGGGCATCTGGTCATGCTGGGGGTGCCCTGGTAGGGAAAGGCACCTGGCCAACCTGGAAGCTCCTCTGAATTCCACCCCTTGCCCCCGTCCACCTCCTCCAGGTTGGTGGAACCTGTGTGGGCTTCTAGATCCTGTGTTGCCCACCAGGTGCCCTGACCTGCTCCCCTGAGGCCCACTGGACGGGGCACCAGGAGCACCTGCTGCATCCCCAGGGCAGTCTGTACCCTGAGGAATCAGATGGACTTGGGTCCAAGTTCTGCCCACTGCTGTTAGCCCACGGGCCCCAGTCAGACAAATCACAGCCTTTGTGAGCTGGGGACAGGCCATGGGGGGGTGCTGGGGCTGTCACCTGCTGCTGCTTGCTGGGCTGGGGATGACACCCAGAGGCCGGCCTCTGGCTCTTGCAGGCCTCCACCAATCGGAAGCGTGTGGAAAACATCGCTAAGAGGAAACTGGACTCTCTAATCAAGGAGTCCAAGATCCGGGACTGTGAGGATCCCAATGACTTCACCATCTCCACACTGTCCCCATCTGGGAAACCTAGGCACAAGGCAGAGGCCAAAAAGGTGAGAACCCGATGCCCGCAGGTGCTCCAGCAGCCAGCCTGGGGTCTGGGTGAGGGCCCAGAGCATGAGGTCTAGACGCCCCCGCATGCGCCTACACACAGGTACCCCTGTGCACACACCTGCACACCTGACCTGAGCCAGACACACCACCCGTGGGTGTACACACACACCTGATCACAGGTGCACCTGCACACAGCTGCACAGGCCTTGCAGGTGCACACCTCTGCACATGGCACGCCTCTGCACACATGAATGCTGTTCCCTGAGCTGCTGTGCTTCTCCTTCGTGGGCTCCCAGAGCTGTTGGTCCTAGTTGGCTTCCTTTGTGAGGACCCCTACGCTGCCCTGGTCCAGGAGCAGAGAGCTGGGGCTTGGGCGGCACTGTTCGTGAGGCTGGGGTCCCGTCCTTCTCGATGCCCCCACTTGACTCTGAGAGCCACAGTCTGGCCGCTGACAGCTTGTGAGTGGGATTGAGCAGGTGGCCCCTGGGGGACCAGGGGCTCCCCTTGGAAGGGAATTTGAGCAATGCCACATTGGTGAGGGTCCCATGAGTGACGGGGGGGCATAGTGGGGTCTTGGACATAGTCATGTCCAAGTGGGCATGGCTCAGCCCTGCCTGGAGCGCTCACAGCTGCGTGGGGACGGCCACCAGTGACCTCATGGAAGAGGGACGTGTTTTCAGGGGTTGGGGTGCCAGGCAGGGTGTCCGGGATGGGTGGTGAGGTCCCTCTTTGGGGGCAGCAGGCCTCGAGGAACAGGTGATCAGCCAAGCTGCCTGAGCACAGAGGCCATGCACTGCTGGACAGTCCACGGCAGCTGGGCAGCTGGGCCCAGAACTGGGTAGGCCTCTGTGGGGACCCGCAGGCCCTCGGGAGGGGGAAGGGAGGGCATCCCCTGGCTGGGCTGGGCCCCCTGCCAGGACTAGTATTTTTGGAGGTGGGTGTTTGTGTTGCGCCCACGGCCCAGAGTCCACTGCGCGGGAGAGTCCACGGGAGCAGAGAGTCCACGGGAGCCGCGGACGCGCTCTGTGCAGGTGGCTCTTGTGGTCCCTGCACACAGTCCTGCCTGACGTTTCCTGCCCAGATGTCAAGGCAGCAGAGTGTGGCCCTCGTGAGGCTCTGCACAGCTGGAGGTTGATGTCACCCTCTGCTCTCCTTGACCACGGAGCACCTGGGGGCACTGTGGCGACATACAGCCCACCTTGGGCCTGGGTGGCCGCAGTGGTGGGGGCTGTGCTCCGAGAGGACTTCCTGGGGGAGGGGAAGGGGCTCGGGCTGAGCTCCGAGGTGGCAGATGGGGGTCCCACCCTGCAGCGTCGGCTGCAGGCTCTTCTCTGTCTTGCCATGACACAGGACAGAGGAGCTGAGACCCTCAGGGACAAGCGGGAGGGACATATGGTGGAGCTAGGAGCAGGGGGACATGGGAGGGCCACAGAGGACTCATTCACCCACCCAGGGAGTTCCAGGGGCCGGGTTGGCAGGCGGAGGGCACCTGTGGGCACTGTCGAGGAGATGGATGGTCCCGCCATGAGTCACTTGGACCCTCTCTTCCCTGGCTGGGCGCTGTCCCCTCTGTATGTGAGGACCCTTGGGGACATGAGGCCCTGCTCAGGGGTCCCTGTGAGAGGGCAGGGTATATACCGGGGGAAGGGGAGAGGACCCCAGCCCCGGTGCTGGACAGTAGCAGGCCTCGCCTTCTGCTGGGGACCGTCCCCAGCTCTAGCAAGGTCCAGCACAGGACCCTCCTCATTGAGGGTGGGCCCGCCAGGCACTGTCTGTAGTGTGGCCCCTCAGAGGGTGGCCGGCTGAGCTGCTTCCTGTGGGGACCTGCGAGGGCCCAGTGTGGGCTGTGGCTAGCTGCCATCGCTCAGGACCACCAGCCACCTCGCCTGGGCTGTGCCCAGATTGGGGTCACATGGGGCTTAGCAGCAGCTGCATTCTGGTGATGCTTGAAAAGGCTTAAAGCACATCAGCCTCAGCCAGCCCCCGGCACACCTGGCGCTCAGCCTCCCGCCTCCATCCGTGGAGTAAGGGAGGCCGGGGGTGAGTGTCTCCAAGGCACTTGGGACAGATAGCCCTGAGCACCTCTGCTACTGTGGACTTCTGGGCAGGAAGCCCACTGACGGGAAGGCTGGGTCAGTGAGGCCCCCGGCTACTCGGCTTCAGGAAGGGCCACCAGACCCAGCCCTACTCCACAGGAGAGTGAAGGAGGGGGACGGGTGCAGCGAGCGGGGAGCTGGCGGGAGGTTCCGGCAGGACTCAGTGGGTGTGCCTGGCTCGGGGTGTGGGTGTGGGTGGGGACCTGCTGTGTTCTCCGTCCTGTCTGACAGGGTGGCCCCGGGGTGGGGTGGTCCAGGCTCAGGCTGCTCTTGGGAGGACAAGGAGCGGAGGGCTCTGCTGTCAGATCCCTAGCAGCTCCCAGCAGCAGCCTTGGAGCATCTGTGAGTGCAGGTGAGCCTGCGTGCAGGGGCATCTGTGTGTGTGCACACGTGTGTGCAGGGTGCACACAGAGGCTCTGTACGGAGCCCTCCCGTGTGTGTACTGCAGGACGCCTGTGGCTTCACTCAGGTGGTCCTCGGAGTGCAGGACCTGCCCCTCCCCACCAAGGTCCCCTGGGCCAGGTGTCGGGATCTTTGCTGCACCCTGGGCACCTCCAGAGCAGAGCTGGGCCAACTTTGGGGGCACAAAATGGACTGGTGGGAGTGGGAGGTGGGGGCTGCAGCAGCCTCAGGCGTAGAGGCACAGCTGGGGCTTCCGGTGGCGCCAGCGGGGATGAGCTCAGGGACAGCTGCCTGGATCTGAGGGCCGGGGCGAGTGCTCCCAGGACTGCGCTCCGGGGTCCCGGTGGGAAGGCCCGTCCTGTGCTTCTGGGACTCGTGGGCATGGACTCTGGCTTTGGGGAGTGGGCCTGGCGACGCTTGTCTAGCCTGGCACTGCAAGAGGTGGGTCAGGACCGTGGGCTGCGGGGACCTCGAGGAAGGCCTGCGCAGGCGGTCACGGCTAGACCTTCCACTCAAGCTGCTTGTCGCGTCGTCGCCCTCTGCTGGACACAGGTTCAGAGCCGGGAGCTCGTGCTTCAGACCACACACTGTTGTGACCGGGCCCACGAGTGCAGGCAGCCCTGGGCCTGGGGTCCTGTTCTCCAGCTCCTAGCCTCCCTCAGGCGGGCTCAGCTCTGCCTCTTCCAGGCAGGCTTCCAGGGCTGCAGGGACCTGCCTGGCAGGTGTCGTCCTGGTTTGAGGCCAGGCTCACCCTCTGTCTCTCCCTTGGGGTCAGAGCAAGGCCGAGGAGGACACGGAGTCTGGGGAGGACGCCGGGGCCAGCAGACGCAACAACCGCCTCCTCATGAGCAGCTTCTCCAAGCGCAAGGTCCAGCGAGGCTCCTGGGCTGGGGTCCCTGTCCGAGCCCACTGTCCTGCCTGCACCAGGTGCTAGCTGTGGCTGGCCTCAGGAGCCCAGGGGCAGGGGCTGGTCTGGGGCAGGTGCCTTGGCCCTTGGGTCACTGCACTCCTCTGGCCCACACTGACTGCTGCCCTGAGAGCCCACTGGAGCCTGGGTGGCCTGGGCACTGCAGATGGGAGAGGCCTGGCAGGTGGGGCTGCTGGGAGCCCAGGGCAGGCCCTCCACGCACCCTCCAGCCTCTGCCCATGGCCTGGCCTGACCCAGGGCTCCACGGGTCACGACTCTGCCCCCCTGCACAGAAAAAGGGCAGCAAACTAAAGAAGGCAGCCAGCGTGGAGGAGGGGGACGAGGACCTGGACTCCCCAGGAAGCCAGAGCCGAGGGTCAGTGCAGTCCTGAGGACCGGACGGCTGCGGGCCCCTCTCTGTCCCCTCAGGGCGGTTTCACTGAGGCTGACCTCTGAGCGCAGTGGGATGGGGGCAGGTGCGGGGTCCCACTCCCAGCCCCATCTGATGCCCGTGGAAGCAGCAGGGGATGAGGCTGTTCTGCAGACCACAGCCAGAGTGGGACGTGCAGACCAGCGTGGTGGCCCCAGAGAGTCTAGCAGGGTTGGGCCTGGACGTGGGCAGGGGCCAGGAGGAGCAGCGTGACTCTGAGGACCCCAGGTCTCCCGGGCCCAGACCCTGCTCCGCCCACCAGTCCCACCTCCCTCCTCCTGAGGGCTCCACCTCGCGCTCTCCCCAGGGAGGGTGTCCGTGCCAGGCCTCAGATGTCCCCACGAGAGCAGCTCCTGCAGGGCCAGGGCAGGCCACCAGGGTTGGCGCCATTCCCGTGCGTCCACTGCTTCTTGTGGCAGCTCTGGGACATGGCACCTAGCAGCAAGGAGCGTCCCTCCCCGCACCCCCTCCCTTCTCCCCACCAGGCTTTGTCCCCTATCCCTGTCCCTCCCACTGTCCCACCCACCCCTCTCCTACCCTTCCACCTCTTCATTGCCACTTCCACCTGGGTGCACGATGGCACCTGCTTGAGACTCTCCTGTGGTAAAACTTCCAAGGTCCCTGCCCGGAACCCTCCAGAAACCCCATGGGCCTCGAGTGCCATTGGCCAGCGCTCATGTCCCTCTCACTCATGCCTGCAAGTGCCCAGGGCCTTGACCTGCCAGTGGCTCCTGGCCAGCCCATGTCCAGCAGCCTGGGTGTGCCCCGCCCCATCCCAGCACCCAGAGTGCACAGTCTGGGGACCTGACGGATTTGCTCGAGCCCTGGAGCCTGACTCCTGGGGCTGGGCCCCCAGAAGGCCCCGAAGGTGGGTGCCAGCCACAGGGCCCTGACCGCTCCTGTGTGCGCCCTGCAGGACAGCCCGGCAGAAGAAGACCATGCAGCTGTCCCGGGCCCTCTCGGACCTGGTGAAATACACCAAGTCCGTAGGCACCCACGACGTGGAGACGGAGGGTGAGGTTCGCAGGTGGGGCGGCACGCTGGGAAGGCCAGCGGCTGGTGTGCCCCGAGGCCTGGACTCACGCCGGCCGGTCTGCACACAGTGGTGTCCAGCTGGCAGGTGTCATCCTTCAGCGAGACCAAGGCCCACCAGATCCTGCAGCAGAAGCCGGAGCAGTACCTGCGCTTCAACCAGCACCAGCTCTCCCGCATCTACCCCTCCTCCTACCGGGTCGACTCCAGCAACTACAATCCGCAGCCCTTCTGGAACGCAGGCTGCCAGATGGGTGGGTGGCTGGCGGGGCAGCAAGGAGGGGCCTGCCTGGCACAGACCATCCCTGCAGCCCAGCCTCCCCTGTTCCGAGGCCTTGGAGAGCTTCTAGGCCTGCTGCTGCTCCCTGAGTGGGTCCCCAGGGGTCCCCCAGGCCTCAGGCAGCCTGGGAAGACAGCCGGCCTGCCCCAGCTCCTGGGGTGTGCGGGACTGGGCCAGGCTTGGGCACTTTCTGCCAGTTCACATGCCCCATCTCATGGCCGTGAGCCTCAGGGCCTGCACACAGAAGGCAGTGGCCGCAGGTGGGGGGACACAGGCATGGGGACAGCTGCTGACCCAGAGGGTCTCCGGTCCCACCCACAGTGGCCCTGAATTACCAGTCAGAGGGGCGGATGCTGCAGCTGAACCGGGCCAAGTTCAGTGCCAACGGCAGCTGTGGCTACGTGCTCAAGCCCCAGTGCATGTGCCAGGGTAAGGCCCAGGGGCTGGGGCAGGCTCCTGCAGGACCCCAGGAAAGTGGGGATGGGTGCCTCCCTTTGGGGCAGCAGAGACCCCAGCAGGGCCAGGAATCTGGAGGTTCATGGGCAGAATTTGTCTGCGCGAACCCTGGTGGGCTGGACCCCGGTGCAGGCCGGGCGTTTTGCAGAGCCCCGTCCTGTCAACCTAGTTTTCTGCCTGGTGTGCTCATGTACCCGCGGGCTTTCCCATGACTCCGCCCTCTCTGCATGGTCTGGGTCCTGCTGGACAGTGTCACTGCAGAGCTCGAGGTTGAGGTCATTAACCCCGACAAGCCCGGCTTCCCGGTTGCCGGTCACCCCACTCATGACGCTGCCCCCACCAGGCCACGGCTCCCAGGGTAGTCTGTGGGAGGGGGCTGCGTGCAGCCTGCGCCCCGGGGTGTGGCAGGCCTCGCTGGAGGCTGTCCCGCTCTGCCTCACACTGTCCCTCAGGCATCTTCAACCCCAACTCTGAGGATCCCCTGCCTGGGCAGCTCAAGAAGCAACTGGCCCTGAGGATCATCAGTGGGCAGCAGCTCCCCAAGCCACGGGACTCGATGCTGGGTGACCGCGGGGAGGTAGGGCAGGCACCTGCAGACGGGACATCGGGGGAGCACCTGGCCCTGGTACCAGCCCTGTCCTGTCCCCAGATCATTGACCCCTTCGTGGAGGTGGAGGTCATTGGGCTCCCTGTGGACTGCAGCAAGGAGCAGACCCGAGTGGTGGACGACAATGGTGAGTGACCTGGGCCGGTGACAGCACCAGCCTGTGCCCCAGGGCCCCAGCCCAGTGCTCCACGTCTCCCCTCCGGTTGGGCAGAGGGAGTAGCCCAAGGGCCTCAGGGTGGGAGCCTGCTGGGGACAACCCCGGCCCCTGTGACCCTCCCCCGGCGGCCTGCAGGGTTCAACCCCATGTGGGAGGAGACCCTGGTGTTCACAGTGCACATGCCCGAGATCGCACTGGTCCGCTTCCTCGTCTGGGACCATGATCCCATCGGGCGAGACTTCATTGGCCAAAGGACACTGGCCTTCAGCAGCATGCTGCCAGGTGGGCAGGGGCCCAGGCTGGGGGGGTCCCGGGGGTCCCGCCCCACCGCACCCCCAGCAGCCCCCATGCATGCTGGCGCCCCACCCCCCTGGCTGAGGGCTCCAGGGCAGGGAGGGCTGAGTTGGCACTGCTGGGGGGCAGCGGTGCCTGATGGAGGGGTCTTACGAGGCTGGACTCAAGGCTCGGGACCTTTAAGGAAATGTGGAGGAGCAGGGACAGGGGAACGTGACGCTGTGCCCTGGCTGCCCAGGCTACCGGCACGTGTACCTGGAGGGGATGGAAGAGGCCTCCATCTTTGTGCACGTGGCTGTCAGTGACATCAGTGGTAAGGTGAGTGTGGCCTGGCGGGAAGGGCTTGTGGCCAGGGGAGGGCTGCTCCCGCTCCTTACCCACCCCCACCCCGGCTGTGTCCCTGGGCTGCTCCTCACCCTCGGCATTGTGGCCTGGAGACCAGCTCTCTGGTCCCCTCTACCTGTGACGTGGGGAGTTGGGGGATGCAACCCCAGAGCCTTCCAGTGCTGAGCCCAAGTCTCAAAGGGGATCTGGGCAGCCCAGGGCAGGTGTGAGCGAAATGTCCTTGTCCCAAGAAGGGAGCCCCTGGGCCCCTCCCTGCCCTCCTGTGTTGCCAGTGCCAGGCCAGCCTCAGTCTCCCTGGTGGCCTTGCCAGGGGTGCCCGGCTGTCTTCTCAGGAGAGGTGAGAAGAACTCACAGCCCTTCCTGTGGCTCTCCCTCCCTGTCCTGCCGGCCCAGGGCAGGGTCTGCCTGGACTTGCCCATTACCTGGCCCCCAGCACATTTGCCCCTGCCCAGACTAGGGCAGGACGAGGGTCTCAGCTTTTGGAGCTGGCTACTCTGGTTCGGAGTGGGCCTGGCATCCTTAGGGTGCTGCCCAGGGCAGCTGGTGCCTGGGTCTGTGACACACAGCACAGGGTCCTGCCCAGGGCCAGCACTGACCTTCTCTCCTGCCATGTCTGCGGGCCCAGAGGCTCTGCCGGCTCCGGCACTCCTGTGCCACTGTCTGTCCGTCTGTCACGTGTCTGCTGTCTCTGCGGCCCTGGGTCCCCTCCCCACACAGTCGGGGCCTCGCCACCTTCACTCTGTCTCTTTGGTCTTACAGTGGGCTTCTCTGTGTCCAAAGTCTACTTTTAGACGTGCAGCCTTGTTAGGAGTCACCAGGTACCCTGCGCGGCGGGACAGTGTAGCCCGCCGCCCACCTGCATGCCAGGCCGCACCCATTAGCATCCATGATTCCTGGTAGCATTTTGGAGACTGTCCGTTCATGTGACATGGGTCATGACATGGTTCCGGGGTCCCCTGGGCCATCCTCAGCCAGAGAGCAGCATTTACGAGGCAGATCCAGGATTGAGCCAAGGCCACGTGCTTCCCCGCTGTCCTGTCTCTCCACCCGCTGCCCTCCTCTGTCTGGAGCTCTCCTGGGCTCCCTGTGCCCCTTCCCTCTCCATCCCTCCTCGTGCTGTGACTTTGCCACTCCTGATCCTGCCAGGGCCTGGGGTGGGGCAGCCTGGGCAGGAGCTCCGAGCAGGAATCCTGGATCTCCTTCTAAATGGCTTCCAGCCACATGGACCAAATTGCACTGGATTTGGGATCTTGAATCAGGAAGCTGATTCAAGTGTGGCCACTTAACTGCCTCTGCCAGAAGGGCCCCCGCCACAGGGGCCCTAGGCCGCCCCGCGCACGAGCTCAGCCCGGCCTGGGGGAGCGGTGGGAGTTGTCGGGGCCTCTGTGGGATGCAGGGTGTTTGGCATGTGAGGATCCTCCTGGCCAGCCTTCTCCAGCAGTGACCCAGGCCGGGGCTGCAGGAGAGGCCTGTGGAGGGACCTTCCAGCCCGGGTGGCCAGGGAGCTGGGCTGTTGTCTGGAGCTGGAGGCCTGGAAGCGAGCCTTCTGAGGCATGGTCCAGAGCCCAATGGTAGGCCCAGGCTCCATGAGCAGAGGGCAGTGGGAAGGCGCCTGGGGATCCAGGAAGGCTTCCTGGAAGGGATGGCCCCTGCAGGCAGGAGCACCCCTGGGAAGCAGGTGGGTCGGGGCCTGTGGTCGAGCAGGCCTTGGCCAGCCCAGGGACTGGCTTCTGTGGATGCTGGTGCCCACGATGGGTGGACATGACCCATGACCCAGGGCTGCAGGCGTAAGGTGTGCTCGCGGGTTCCAGAGTTTGAGGTCTGTCCTTGAGAGACCCCAGGAAGGGTGTCCTCTCAGGCCCCATGTTCCCGCCACCTCCGAACTCCAGTCTGGACGGTGGGGTCCTGCCATGCCGGTGGAGTGGCCACGTGGCCTGCTCCCTGTGGCTCGCGTCCCGCGTGCACTCCTGGCTGGCCCCGGCCCACCGGACTCGAGCTGCAGCTACCCTGGGCTCGGTACCCCAGCGCCAGCTATGCGGCCTCCTTCTCTTGCAGGTCAAGCAGGCTCTGGGCCTAAAAGGCCTATTCCTCCGAGGCCCAAAGCCAGGCTCACTGGACAGTCATGCTGCTGGGCAGCCCCCACCCCGGCCCTCCGTTAGCCAGCGGCTCCTGCGGCGCACGGCCAGTGCTCCAACCAAGAGCCAGAAGCCGGGCCGCAGGGGCTTCCCGGAGCTGGCCCTGGGCACGCAGGACACCGGCTCCGAGGGGGCAGCTGACGACGTGGTACCTCCCAGCCCTGGCCCTGCTCCCGAGGCCTTGGTGTGTGAGGGTCCCAGCGGTAGCAGCCCGCGAGGTAAGGCGTCAGCAGAGAGGAGCCCGGGGCAGGTGCGGCCCCCGTGTGCCCCTGAGGGCCCCGGGCCTGCCGGGATGGCCGCCACATGCATGAAGTGTGTGGTGGGCTCCTGCTCCGGTGTGGACGCTGAGGGCCTGCCGAGGGAGCAGCTGCCCAGCCTGGGGCCTGCTGGAGGGCACACGGCCATCAGCCAACAGCCCCAGGCCCGGGCAGACTTGCTAGGGGGCCCCCACTGCAACCTGGGCCCTCAAGCCACCCCAGGGAGAAGCCACGAGGCCTTCAAGGGCCCCGGGGCCCGGCGGCAGGGTCTAGGCGGCAGCGGCTCCGTGTCCTCGGACTCCAGCAGCCCGGACAGCCTGGGGAGCCCCAAGGTGGCCCCCTGCCAGCCTGAGGGTGCTCACAGGCAGCCGGGGGCCCTGCAGGGAGAGATGAACGCCTTGTTCGTTCAAAAGCTGGAGGAGATCAGGAGTAACTCCCCCATGTTCTCCGTGGGTAAGGCAGCTGCCCCCCGCAGCCTGTGTTTACACCCGGCATGCCTGGGCCATGTCCCCTGCCTTGCTGCCCCTTGCTGTGCTCCTGCATCTCCGCTGGCTTGCCCCGCAGCCCCATCTGCCCCAGCCCTCTCCCTGGAGCAAGAGGCCCTGGCACTTTGGAGGGGCGGGGACCCGGGGAGTTGGAGTCACCAGTGGCCTTACTGAGAGCCTGGAGATGCACGTGGAGGGCTGGGCCTCCGTGGGCCTCAGCCGGGGCTCCCTGGCTGAGCCCAACCCCCTCCTGGGTCCAGGCAGCTTCCAGCCCTCACCTGACCGTCCTCCAGGACGAGGTTCAGAGTCACCCTGCCACAGACCCTCTCGGGTAACCTGTCAGTCAGGGAACAGCCATAGGACAGCATCCAGGTTGTCCCCACGGGCCCTGAATGGTGCTCAGAGCCTTGAAGTGGGGCCTCGGAGTTTGAAAGTGCAGAGGAGCAGGTCCCCTGTGTCCCTGGGGCCCTGGACCTGTGGCTGTCAGATGGCATGGAGCCCTCCAGGTGCACAGCCTTCAGGCAGACAGCTGCTGGCCTGCCCTGGCTCAGTTTGCTGAGCCCCAGCCTCGTGGGAGGGACGTGCACCGAGCCTTCCCCTGCCACCATGCTCCTCCCTCACCTGCCAAGCCTTGCTGTCCGTCTGTCCATCTGCCAGACACACCCCGTGCTGACCACATTCTCCTTTCTGTCCCTGCACCCCGTGCTGCCTCCGTAGTTAGGGACTGAGAGCTGCAGTGCCAGGTAACAGGCCCAGCCCCGCGTGCCCCTTGTTGCCCTGGCCCCAGAAGACCCGTCCTGGCCTGCCAGCCAGACCCCTGTGGACTCTGCACACGAGTGGACACAGGGCCGGGCACCTTGCCCATTGGCCCCCAGCAGCGGTGGGGAGGGGGCACTGGCACTCCGAGCAAGCTGTGTGGGATGTATGCAAATGGGTTGCTGGGGAGGCCCTGGGTGGGGAGCCGGCCCGACTGCCCCTCGGCACAGAGGGTCACGGGACACCATTTCTTGACACGACTTTTCCTCCCTGTCCCTCCCTGTTTCTGTCTCTGTCTCCCTGTCTCTCTCTCCTCTCTGTCACTCTCCTCGCTCCCTCTTCCCCCAGATGCTCGCCCCTTCTCTGGGCAGCGGCCAATCTCCCCTCTGTGCAGCCTGGAAACCATTGCCGAGGAGCCGGTCCTGGGCCCTGGCCCCCCACCACAGGCAGCTGGCCCCACCAGCTCCCGCAGGGAAGGGCCCCAGTCCCCTGCGGGGCCTGGAGCCAAAGTGGCCAGCACACCACGGACTGCTCTGGGAGCCTCTGAGCCCCTACAGCTCAGAACCAGGCATGAAGGGGACCGCAAAGAGCCCCCCAGGGAGCCGCGCCATGGTGGTGCCAGCGGGGCATGCCCAGGGTCCCCTGTCAGCCAGACGCACAGCAAGAGCCACCCCCAAGCCCTGGGTCACCTGCCCATGGTCAGAAGAGCCAAGAGTGAGGGCCAGGTGCTGCTGGAGCCCCTGGGTCCCTGGCGGCCCCTGGCCGGGCCCTCCCCGACCCCAGCCATGCACTCAGACGCCACCAGCAGTGACCGGCTGTGGCAGCAGCTGGAGCCAGGCAGCCACCGTGACAGTGTGTCCTCGTCGTCCAGCATGTCTTCCAGCGACACGGTCATTGACCTCTCCCTGCCAAGCCTGGGCCTGGGCCGCAGCCGTGAGAGCCTCACTGGGGGCCTGCTTGGACGTCTGCCCCCAAGGCCCTGCTCAGCCTCGGCCACTCGCCCTGACCGGCCTCCTGTGACCAAGAGCAAATCGAACCCCAACCTGCGGGCCGTGAGTCAGCGGCCTCCTGTGTCTGACGAGCTGCGACCCCGGCCCCTGGCCCCACGCCCTCCCGGCCTCCACACTCGGTCACCCTGGGGCCCCCTCACCCTGGTGGGCTTGCAGGACTACCCCGAGGCTGCCAAGTCCAAGAGCCTGGGGGACCTGACTGCCGACGACTTTGGCCCCAGCTCTGAGGGGAGCTCCTGCAGCCTGAGCCGCAGCCTGGGCGCCCCGGGCCGGGCTGGGCAGGAGGTGCAGCCGGACGCACTGACGGAGCAGCTGCGCTGGCTTGTGGGCTGCGGGCAGGCTGGGGACATCGCATCACCCACGGCTCTGGGCCCAGGTGGGGAGGGGTCAGTGGGGGGTCCGGGCTTCTTGCGGAGGTCCTCCTCCCGAAGCCAGAGTCGCGTGCGAGCCATTGCCAGCAGGGCCCGCCAGGCCCAGGAGCGGCAACAGCGGATGCGGAGCCTGGGCCAGAGGGGCCCCCCGGAGGAGCGGGGCACCCCCGAAGGCGCCTGCTCCGTGGGCCCCGAAGGCTTCATGGACACACCTGCCCCCTCCAAGGGCGCCCTGGAGCAGGTGTCCAGTGCGGCCGACAGCTTGCTCCTGCTGAGGCTCTGACCTGCTCTGGGCGGCGCCCAGCCCCCACCTGCTGTCAGCTGGGGGCCCGAGGCACTGGCTTTGGTGTCCAGTGTTTGCTCAGGAAATGGAGCAGCCAGGTCCCCCCGCGCTTGCCTGGCATACCCAGCAGCGTGCCCCTGGGAAGAAGGGGCTGCAGCTGCCCGCCAGGGCCCCAGAAGATGGCCTTAGCTGGCCCTGGCGGGCAGTGTTCTCACTTTGAGCGTGGAGATTTACACTTTTAGAAGTCCATCTATACCACATTAAAGTGACCCGGCCCCTTCCCACCATTCCAGCCAGCTCCCACCTGTGGGGTGTGGTGTGCATCTGCTCTGGCTCTCCAGCTGTGTGCGCCTGTCCCTGGAGCGGCTCCAGGTCTGTCCTGGGCCCACCCTGACTGCACTCGCTGCTCTGTGCAACTGTCCTCTTCCCTGGATATCCAAAGACTCCTTGTAAACTCCCCACCACAACCCCAATAAACGTGTCCACGCCAGTTCTGCGTGGGACCCACCCACTTCCTGGTCTTTCTGGTCTGCTCCTTACACGGCCCCAGCCCAGTCCCAGAAGGCTTAGTGCACGGGCTCCCAGGGTGGGACTAGAAGGCCCAGTCCCTGAGGGAACAGGCCTTGCTCTGGGTGGGGGCCCTGGCCAGAGGCCCCAGCTGAGGAGGCTGTTGTGCCTCTGAGCCTCACAGTGTGTCCCTCCCCTGGAAAGCTGCGGTGCATGGGACTGTGCTGGGGCCTGTCCTCCACCTGCCCCCAGGGGAGATGGATGGGGACAGGAGTCCCAGGGAAGCCGGGCCTCAGTGTCTGCTGTTCCTCGAGACGTCACAGCCTGCTGCTGACCCAGGAAGACCACCTGGCCCCCAACAGGAAAAGCACGGTCTCTGGCTGGGACCCTTGGGAAAGTGGGCACTGGGCACAGGGGCTGCAGTGTCGGCTGGAGACCTCTGAGGCGGGTATCTCTGCCCTGTGTCCCTTTGAGCAGGAGACGTGGCCAGCCACAGGGGCTAGTGCCAACTTCTCCCCAGCTCAGCAAGGCCTGCCACACCCTGCTTCCTCCAGAGCTCCCAGGCCTGGCCAGTCCTTGACCTCCTTGACCCTGGGGGCATCTGCTGTGGGAGCTGAGGTGCCTGGAGGGTGTCCTGTCTGCCCGGGGCCAGGGAGGAGCCTGGCTGAGGAACCTGAGCTCTTCAGATGGAGGACAGGACAGGGCTGGTATGGCCACTGCTGTGCCAGGCTGTTGACCAAGGTCTTACAGTGAGGGGTGGTGGCCACCCGCAGGGAACAGGGCAGGGGGCTAAAGCCTTTCTGCTCAAGATGGGAAGAGTCAGGTGGTCACTGGGCAGGGACTGTCGTTGGCATGCAGGACACTGGCCCAGGACAGCCCTTCCATGCAGAGGACACAGGAGGCCCTGGGTAGAAGGTGTGCTGGAGTGTGTCCACAGCTTGTGCCCCTCAGCCTAAGGCCCTCCAGGCTGCTGTCCACTTCCCCACCTCCTCCCGAGGGCCCAGCCTGGGGAGGTAGGAGACCCGGGAGCCATCAGAAACCCCAAGGAGTCAGTAGCCAGCTTGAGCCAGGCAAAGGGGGCCTCCGCAGAGGGCCATCTCCCCATGTGGATGTGCTTCAGGACCCAGCCGGGCAGAACCCCATGGCTAACAGGGCCAGGCTGTCAGAGGGCAGGAGGCCAGAGGCCAGAGCTGAGGCCTGGGGAGCGCTGACCTTCGATGGGGTCAGTAAGAGGCTCCAGGCAGCTTGGCCTGGTGACTTAAGACCCTCTGGAGGAGCTGGGAGCAGGCAAGGCCTCTGCCCTGGGGAACCAACTTCAAGATGGGCCTGGATGTCACTCAGGCTGCCCAGTGACACTTGCTGCCCCCTGGTGGCCATCTGTGAGCAGCCAGGTCTGGAGCTGGTCCACAATCACCTGCACATAGGGCTGGGGGCCAGGGTGGCGTCACTGAGCACTGGAGTCACACAGCAGGTCTGGTGGGGCCCACACTGAGTCCCAGGGCAGAACACAATGGTGGGAACCTGGATGGCCACGGGACACCCCTGGGCAGCAGGCCCTAACCCCAGGCAGGGAAAGGAGGTGGGGCAAGGCTCGAAGACACCTGGCCTGGCCTCAGTTTGGGTGTGCCCGGGCGTCTGCCCTCAGACCCCTCCACACAGCTCTGTCTGGGCTCTTCCTGGCCTGGGGTCCCACTGGAGCGTGAGGGGAGGCCGTGAGGGAGGCAGAGCGGCAGTCATAGCCAATGGCAGCCGCTTGCCTTATCCCTGGTGGGGCCCATTTCCCAACCTGGGGGTCTGGCAGAGCGGGCAGTCGCTCAGGTCCAGGAGCGGCCCAGCATGGGAGGCCAGAGCCCAGGGGCCTGCGCCCACCCCCACTGAGCTTCCCTGCTGTCCTGGGCACCCTGCCTGCAGTAGGCTGGGAGGGTCTCTGGCCACATCTGGGCGAGCCCTGCTGAGGGAGGAGCCCCGGCCTTCAGTGCTCCGGATGCCCTGGGCTCAAGGCCACAAAACCCAGAGGGAGCTCTGCTCTGCCCTGGCTCCCGCCGAGAGCCCTCAAGAGCCATAGAGGCCATGGCCTCCTCCTGGCATGCTCTTGAGGCAGGAGGCTGCTCCGCACCTCACACTGTCCACAGTCCCCAAGGGCAGTGGGGTGGGAGGGACAGTGAGTCTGCTCCCTGTGCCAGACAGGAAGAGCGGGGACCAGTGGTGGAAGTCAGAAGCCGTGGGGAGCTCAAGCACTCAGTGCCCAGCACCTTCCCGAATGGAGGAGAGGGGTCAGCTGAGCCCACACCTCTTCCCGCCAGCCCGTGTGCCCAGGCGCTGCACCCCAGCAGGCACATGCGGAGGTATTCATATATTTATATGTGTGTGTGTATATATATATATAAAAGATTATTAACAGTTAAATACATTCCACTTGGAGCGTCTCGAGAGACACACGTGGCAGCGGCTGGCACAGCAGCACAGTGCGGACACTTGGTGGGCACAGGTCCCTGCTGCACTGAGAGCCTCTCCAGAGGGGCCAGGCCAGGCATCTGGCAGAGCCCGGCCTCACTCAGCTGGGACCTCGTACTTGAAGATGACGCTGAAGAGCTGGCCACCCAGGCGCTCGGCCAGCCAGGCGTTCTTGACCACAGCCAGCTTGAGGCTCTCACAGCGCAGCGCTGCATGGTAGTTGGTGTGCACGGCACGGCCCATGCCCTCGATGACCACCAGATCCGCACCCCGCTCCCGAGCCAGCACGGCCAGTCCCTGGTCCAGACGGCTTCAGGGAGGAAGGCACAGCAAGATCAGGCCAGGGCCAGCCGAGGCCTGTGCTGACCACACCCAGGAGTCCCAGGCCTGCTTCCCGCAAAGGCAGCGCCTGGCGAGAGCACTGGGAACCCTGTCCCTACTGACTGGGGTCTGCCCGGTCGCTGCCTCCCCGCCAGTTGCTACTATTCCACTTGGACGCTGCTGCTGCCAGCCACCCTCCTGAGCTTGGCCATGAAGACCCCAGTCCTTCCCACCCTTCATGCATCCTTCCTGGCTGGCTCCCAGGGGTGCCTCAGCTCCAGGGCCAGCAGGCACAGGAGGCACTGCACATGTCCAGCCAACCCATAGGGAATATGGGGCGGACGCTCAGCACCTGCCTGAGGTTGCTGAGGCCCAGAAACCAGCATGTTCCTGGGGTTGCCTCAACCTTAAGCCCACTGACCCCAAAAGGTTCCAGGCAAACATGGCTGCCCAGGTCTGCAATTGGGGCAGGGGACAGGCAGTGCTGGCTTCTGCTGCCTTGCAGAGCCTGGCAGGGAGGGAGGGCCACTGGGGTTACCTGAGGTCGAGGCACGGGGAGCTGGAACCCGTCTGCACCAGCAGCAGCCGCTCCTCTTGGAGTGCAGAGCTGTGGGTCACCAGGAGGTCACTGCCCAGTGATGTGGCAGACAGGCACTCCCCCTGTCGACCTCCCAAGACCCGCCAGACCCGCCCCTTGCCAGCTCAGGCTGCAGCCGGCACCTACGTACTGGACAACAGGGTCCACGGCTGCAATGCGGTCGGCCACGATGAGGGACTCGCTGTAGGTCACATCGTTCAGGGCGGGGCCGGAGTTGCACGCCAGGATAACCTGTAGGGCCACACTCTTTGGTGCCTTGGCCGGGGCCCAGCCTGCAGCCAGCCTGTGATCCTGTGTTCACCCAGGTCTTCCCTGTCCCAGCGCCAAGAGGTCAGCTGCTGAGGAGCCGGGCCCCAGAGTGACCGCACCCGCTCCGTGGCCTCTGGGAAGGAGCAGACGCCCAGCGCAGAGCTGTGCTCCAGTGTGCCCTCGACCCTCCCTGCCTCTGGGTCAGGGTGATGTCATATTTTTCCCCCGTCCAGCACCACAGCTTCCCAGAGGACTGTGGGGCCATCCCTGGGTATGAACAGATGGATCCAAGGCCCTGGGTGGGGCCAATCCACCAGAGGCCCAGGCCCTCCTGGCCTCACTGCACCTACCCCACAAGAGCGAGCGGAGAGGCCCGGGGAAGGGTCCCACCCACACGGCCTCCTCACTCACCTCTGTCCCTCTAAAGAGTAGCTCCCTGACAAAGGGGAAGACTCCCAAAATGATGTCTATTCCACTGTTATCTGCGAAAATTAAGGCACATTTATGAGGGGGCCCCTGCAAGACAAAACCAGGACGTTCAGTTGGGAACAGGCGCATCAGAGCCTTCGACACCACTGCACTCATGCCCCTAGGGCGGGGCCCGGGGCTGGTCCCGGCACATGGCAGGTGCTGGGACAGGCAACCCCAGGGGCCCCGCTTCTTCCAGCACAGCAGGCCCAGAGGACTTTTGTGTTAAGGCCAGCTGACCTGAAAAGTGGTGGCTGCAGGTCAGGCAGGGAGTGGGGACATTTGACATGAGGTTCTTGGCTGCGGGACTGTGAGCTCTAAGAGGCGGGGCTGCGTGCACTGCCTGCGTCCTGGGCTAGCCAGGGCAGCTCCACACCCACCTTCCAGGGCCCCATGCCCTCTCTGACTACCCACCTGGGTCCCACCTGAGGCCCCAGGCTGGCTGTCCCCAAGGGCAGAGGCAGAAGGAAACTCCACATACCTTTAATCTCTGAAGCCACTTGTTGTAGGAGTCCACGAGCCAGGGTCGCTCTGTGTGGAGAGAGGGGAACATGGTATCAGGAGGAAGCCGGGAGACGCTGGCCAAGGCTCCTCCAGGGACAGCTTCCCCACCCCTGAGCCCAGACACAGCAACCACTGAGGGATGCGCCCAGCCTGACGCTGACGCAGCACCCAGCACAAGAGTCCCTACCTTGTAACTTCCTCTTTGCCTCTTCAAACCCAAACTGGGGATCAGACTCAAGGACACTAAATGGAGAAGAAAGGGAAGAAAAGAAGTTAGGAAAATGTAACCAAGAACTTGGGTCCACGCTGTTGAAGGAGCTCGCCCAGATGAAGCCTCTCCAGCGCGAGCAGGCCAGCTGCCCCTGACCCTAAGCAGCACTTGCCAGGGCCTCGGCCACTAGCGGGCCCGGGGCCCAGGAAGCGGCTAATGACTACGGTGAAGCCGACCCAGGTGGAGCCCCAGGAGCAGAGGCAAAGACCCTCTGTGCTCCAGAGGGGAACGGCGCCAAGGCCCCCTACAGTAGTCCCAAGACTCTGTACTCTGACCACCGAATGTATCAACCTCAAATTTCAAACAGAGGCCCCCAGGTCCCCAGGGTACATGCAGGTGGGGAGGGCACAGCCTAGCCCCAGGCAGCACCCTGCCCCTGCTGTGGAAGTAGGGCTGGGGTGAGGCCCCTAGAGCGGCAGGTAAACGATCTGAGCCACTTCAAGACTGAAAAGGAAGTGGCCAGGCCAGGCTGGGGACACCTACTCAGACACAGCCTTGGCCCCCCAGTCGAAGACATTCCCTGCCAGCAGGCCCTTCACCAGGGCCAGCTGCCTCTCCTCCCAGCCCAGCGAGTCCAGGGCGCGCACCACACCCTGGAAGCACTTCAGCGCGATGCCGTTTTCTTTCTGCTTCACCTGTGGAGAGATGAAACACCCAGGCTGAGCATGGACATGCTCCGCGGCCAGAGGCTCCACGCCGACTCAGCAGGGCGGCTGAGCAAGGGGACCCGCTGAGGAAATCAGGGCACTGGCCAGCCAGAGCCCGCTGCAGATGCAGCTCTGAGCTTCCACACTCAGGCACATGTCAGGGCCGTGCACATGTCCCCGCAAGCCTGAGGCCCAAGAACACTTGGCCTGAAACCCTTGACTCCGTGGTGCAAGGCGAGTGGGGGAGGAGACACACCTCCTGGCCAGGGGGTCCAAGGATTGCTGGCATGCCACAGCGTGGCCCCACACGCAAGTAAGCAAAACTGGCACTATGACAAAGCCAGTTCTGCAGCCTCGGGAGCTGGGAGAGGAGAGGCCAGCGAGGGGGTGCGGGAGGGGGCAAGGGCAGGGCCCATTCCCACCCCGTCCCGAGGGTAGGCTCCAGGGGCAAGTGCTCCCTCAGAAGGGAGGGCTCGCCCAGCCCCATGCACCTGCTCGCTCTCCCTTCGCACCTGCCCACAGCCCGTCTGGCTGCTGGGTCAGCCCTGGAGTCACCCAGCTCTGTGGGTGTCCGCAGAGCTTCCTGGCAGGTCTGCTGAGGTTGGCAGGCAGGATGCTGCCTCAGCTCCCAGGCCCTAGTGGGGCTCACCTTGGAGTAGGGGTCTGGGAAGCTGAACTCGTTCAAGCAGTGCTCCCGTGTGTCCAGCAAGCTACGCACCGTCAGAGTCCCGTAAGCACTAGGGACAAAAGCAGGTAGAGTACAGCTGACCATGGTAGTCTCATAAGGTCTAGGAAGCCCAGCAAGACCCAAGCTCAGGCCACAAGGAGTGGCCCAGGAGACCACATCATCTGGGCCACCTGGGCTGGCAGGCCAGTGGGGACCCATGTACGCAACGGTGTGGCCACGTTCTCAGAGGTGTCGTGGTCACCACCAGATGATGGCCACTTACAAGGGCTGGTGTCGAAGTGTCTGCAGCTTGCTCCAGTACTTCTGCCGGAACTTCTCGGCCCTCTCAGCAGCATCTGCAGATTCAGGCTGGCTGGCCACAGCACGCTTCACCACCTGCCAGGCATGTGGTTGGAGGTGCCTGCCCGACCCCCGGCAGGCCCCTCCACAGGCAACCCCCTGGGGCCCATCCGCCCTCCCAGTGCAAGACCACGGCATCAGCAGCAATAGTGGCAGCATCCACCTGCGCGTTCCCCTTCCCAGCCCTCAGGGACCGACTGCCAGGCCCGTGGCCTAATTCCACAGCCTCAGCTTGGAGCTGCCCAGGGTCTGGGGCTGGTCCTTTATGCAGGGCAAAGCTGTCGTTCTGAGGCTCTGTGGAGGGGTGGGCACTCCCTGTGCAGCCCCCAGGGCCCAGGTAGAGGAGTCGAGCGCCTGAACTGGGTGCTTGGTCCCCACTGCCAAGAAAAGAGGCTCCTGGTGGGCCTCCGAAAAGTGGAAAAGGCACAAGCACCCCCTGCCCCGGGTGCCTGTGAACACAGGGCCAAGGGGCAACAAGACTGGCCACCAAGCGAAGCCCAGAGCCATGTGCAGCCCCATGTCACAGAAGCGGGGACATCTGTCAAGCTGCTTGCTCTCTGGAGACATCATGGCTAGTGACAACAAGAGCCATAGGGGCCACCTCGCCACAGGGCACTCATGACCCCCATGCAAGCAAGGAGTGGGGTTTGCCTGAGGAACAAGTCGCCCTTCCCACGTGCAGCTGAGCAGGTCGGGCAGGTGGAGCGCTTCTGGGAAACACTGCCCACCCTCCTCCACCTCCTGGGCACCAGGACCTCGAGGCTGGAGCCAGCTGAGGCCCAGGCCCACACGGGCCGCCGCTGCCAGGGGCCTCTGGTCGTATCTCGTGCGCTCACCCCATCCAGGGCCTCCTCAAAGCAGGTGAGCCAGTACTTGCGGGCCAGGGCGTCATCAGTGAGGTCCACCGTGTCAGGCACATAGGAGGAGGGGTCCAGGAGGAGGGGGAGGTTGACCAGGGGCCTCTCCAGCCGGTCCATCTCCAACAGGTCAAACTGGAGCACAGCAGAGAGGACGGGAATGTCAGGGAAAGGGTCAGAAAGACCACACATGCTTTCTCTGGAGGAGCAGAGAGATCGGCTTCTTGACCATCTCTGGGCCCCCTGCCCCTCCCCAAGCTGCCCAGCCACCTGGACAGACTCCTTAGACTCATCCCCAGGCTTGGCAGTGTGGTAGGTCTACCCCAGAAGATTTCAGGTCTGCTCCCTTCCCACATCTCCTCCCCTGGCCACACTGGGAAGCACAGTGCCCTGGAATGACCACCTGGCCACCAGCTCTCCTGAGGTCATGCTGGGCAGAGGTGAAACAGCTGCCTATAGCAGACAAGGTGCCCGACACTACTGCGTGACACAGCAGCTTTGTCCAAAAGACCATCCTGGGGACACGGTGTGGCCTGATGGTGACCTCCATGCCCAACCTTGTGATGGCACACATCACCTGCTGGGAGCCAGGCCTGTCTCTCTCTGCTGGAGGCAAAGTGGCCCCTAACAGGGCAGAGCAGCAGTCATATTCCAAGCAGGGACGCCTGGGCAGTGGGCTTCACAAGAAGTACTTCGGAAACACAGACATGTGCCGTGTGACAGGGTTCAGCAGGAAAGAGTGAGATGTTTGGAAAACATGAAACGGAGATGCAGGGACCACCCACACCGACCTCCGCACTCAGCATCACCATGCCTCTGTGTCCTGCTGTGTGTGCCCTGCAGTCGAGGGCTCCACCTGCCTTCCTGGAAGAGGGTGCAGGCCCTGATCTGCTTCTGGGAATGAAAACCCAAGCACCCGTGTGTGCCAAAGGCTGGGCAGCGCCAGCGCTGACTGAGGCTGCTTGCCGTCTGCTTTGTGCTACTGCAGAGCCAAGGGGCAGGAACTGGGGCAGCTCGTGTTCAAGCCGCAGTCCTGGCCCGTATCCGGCCACGGGAAGGACTAGCATGGCGCAGGGCGGGGGAGCTCTCTCCTGTGAAGGCCCGCTACGGCCAGGCACCAGGAAAGACCCAGGTGCACCCCTGGAGGAAGCCATCTCTGCAGCCAGCCGGTGACTCTCCACCAAAAGCACCTCAGATGGCCGACAGCAGGCTGTCAGAGGTGTGCGTCTGACTAGCTGCCTTCACTTTTCCAACCTGTCTTTACCACTCAGCCCAGGGTCCCAAGAGTTGTGAGTCAAAAAAGGAACACACCAATTGGGACACTGTCAGCCTGACTCCCAGGAAGTGCCGGGTCCTGCCCCAACAGCCACTAGCTGGCCCAGGCCCCATGGGGTTCGGCAGGGAAGAGTGGCAGTCCCAGGCACGGTCATACCAGGCTCAGCCCCGTGGGCACTTGAGGGATGGGAAAGCAGACTCTGTAACCCACAGGAAACCACCAACAGGGAGCAAAGGCCAAAGGAGCTGCCCAGGAGCGGGGCAGTTCCCCAGACCCTGGCCTACCTCGGGCCTGCGGCAGACCTGTTCCCCTGCCTTGGGGAGAGGACTTGCCTCCCTGGCCTCGGCGGGCCCTGCACACAGGGGCTGGACATGGCTCCCTGCTCACACGGGCAGTCTCAGAAATCAGCCCAAGGTCCTCCTTTTCCCTCAGCTCAACCCTGTGCGCTGCTGGCTAAGCTCAGTCTGTCATGACAGGCCACAGCAACAGGGGTTTCTCTCTGGGACCTCAGAGTGGCCAGCACATGCTGCCCAGGCAGGCCCTGGTACTCACGGTGCCGCTCCTTGTTCGCTGTGTAGGGCACAGCTCGGGGGAGGTGCTCATCAGCCCAGAGCTGCCCGCATAGTTCTCTCCCCAGCTGTACTGGTTAGGATCTGCAAAAGCGAGACGCCGGGTGTGCGTTAGCCTTGCCCTTGATTCAGAAGGAAAGAATGGGGAGGAACAAGGTAAATCACGTGCCTACTGGTCTAAAAGCACCCACTCCTGAGGCTTCCCAAGGCCTCTCCCTGTCCTGCCCAGGCCACCCTGACCTGGAGCGCAGGCCTGGGGCTGCCCACGGAGCATGGGGACGTTACTTACTGTCTTGCTCGGCTCCTTTCAGAAACGCACCAATGGCACCCAGGTAGCCTTCGTGCCTCAGGAATAGCGCCTGGACTTCTCCCTGCCATGGCCCAAGCCCCCATGTGGCCAGTCAGTGTCCAGAGTCAGTTCTGCTTTAAGCCACTGCACCTGTGGCCCGACCTCTGAAAAGCTGACCAGCCAATGGTCTGCGTATGTGAGCGGCAGGGGTGTCTGAGCCGCCTAAGGAAAACTAACAGCCGCTCAGCTGGTCTAGCCTGGAATCAGCCTCACCAGGGGGACTAGGTGGGAGCCCTCAACAGGTCCTTGCACCACCCAACCCCAGCGTGCCACCCTGTGGCCACTGGGCAGTCCCCACAAGTGCTGTGAGCCTTTGAGCCAGTGCGAAGCCTGCTGGAGCGAGGGCCATCCCTTGACTGCCTACCACTGGTGAGGTGCTCACACTCGACCTGCAAGACACTCCGTGAGACAGGGGCAGGACGCAGCAGAGGCCGGGCTGTGGGCACCAGGCTCCTTGGTGGCTCATCTCCTGAGGACCCAGCTACCAGGGCACCAGTGCAGCCTATCCCTGCTCCTCCACATGGTGCCCCTACTATCTGTGCAGCTTCTGGTCAGCACAATGCCATTTTTTGAGACCCTAGGGATGGGTTAAGACTGATTGGGACAAACCCGGTCCAGGGCAGTGGTCCAGGGAGGGGAAATGAGTCACAGTCACCTTGGAGAAGAAGTTAATACTGTAGGTGATGGTGCGCATGGTCACAGGGTGGCCTCGGATGAAGAAGCCCCCAAAGTACACCCTGTCCAGACAGTGGAGCCTTGCGTATAGACAGGCTAGCTGCCCAATGTCATTGCTGATCATGTGCAGCAAGCTCTTGGCCATGTCTTCTTTGGAGAACTCTAAAAGAGGGACAAAGGCAGGATGCTCCTCAGGTCACTGGGCCCAGGGTGTGACGGGAGCCCCACTGGGTGTGGGAGGCACGGTGTGGGGTAAGCAGCAGGGAGTTCTGGAGGGTGAACTCGAGCTGGACAGGACCCAGGTCACAGGTGCCTCCCCCTGACAGGGCCAGAGGCCTGCCCAGTACCTCTGTCAGCAGTGGCCGACTTCCCGAAGCTGCTTGCAATGAGGTTGCCACTCAGCCCCAGGGTCTGGTGGGCCCCTCCGTAGATGTCCTGTACCAGCATGTCCACATTGGCATGTTGGCCCTTGGAGGCCAAGTGCAACAGCTCATCAAACTTCTGCAGAGGCAGAGCAGAGTAGTGAGGTCCCCGTAGCAGGTGGGATGCTTGCTACCCCAGAAACCAAGTTCCTAGAGCAGGCAAGTCAGGTCAAGCACTGAGAGCCCTGCCTCAGCACATGGGCCTGGGAGGGTTGGGGGAGAGGCGACCTGGGTGCTGTGACCACTAGCTGAGGGTGCTTTGGCAGCCCCAAGCTTTCAGAATGCAAACGGCTCAGGCACAGGGTCCCAGGACCTCGTAACAGTCAGAGCGAAGGCCTGGAAGGAGCAACCTGGCCACAGCCTTCCCAAGAGGGGCTGGGAAGCGCAAGTATCCAGATCCAGTCGAGCCTCTATCGTCCTGAATACCTTTGTTTTGGTGAGGAGAGCCCCAAGCCCCCAGAAGGTGCCGCCTCCAATGGAGCTCCCACCGATCCACTCGAACCTGTCCTCCGTCTCCACCTGGAGCAGAACCAGGGCGGTGCGTCAGCAAGCAGACCCTCACCAGGCAGGCCCTGAGCACTGTGGTCAGGGCTGGGCCTGCCCCTCCTGGAGAGCTGCCACAGGGACCACGCTCTCGGCGGCAGAGTCCAGGTGGCACTGATGTTGGCAGCGGGGGCTCGACTATTCCACCCGCAGGGCCTGCGAGCTGGTGGCCTCACTGTGGCACATCAGGTCTGCCCCACACCCAGTGCTGCCTGTCACCACGCATTTCCCAAAAAGCCGCTGCTGCACTGCCCACTGGTCTGTCTGGGGAGTCTCACCTTCACGATGGAGACTCCAGAGCCAATGTTGACCAGGAGATAGGGGAAAATGTTGGGGTGGTTTGTCTGAAATCGGAACTCAGGGTCGGAATCTTTCTGATACATGAAGGCCTCTTGTGGGATGTTCTTCAGCACAAAGTTGCACCCCTTTATCAAGCAGGTCATCACGTCCTCCTTGTCTACTCTGAAAAGGAAAGAGCCCAGTCGTCTGAGGCAGTGCCAGTCCCAGGGGGACACCTGTGACCCTTTGTCAAGGATCCACAGTGCATCTGCCGGACAACGGAGCCGAGCAGCCACCCTGCTCAGGAGGTCCCCCTGGCGCGCTGCGCTCTGGCTTCCCACCCTCCGGGCAGACTTGCTTTTGGCAGCAGCCACCGCCAGGCAGTGCCACACACAACACCAGCTGTGCCCTACGCCAGGCCCCTTCAGCTGGGCCACACCACAGAAGTCACCGTGGTGCATGTCCCTGCCTGGGCCCCACTTACTTCAGCCGCAGCTTCTCCTCGATGAGGTCTTTGAACTTGTATGCCCCACCCCCGGTCGCCTGGATGACCTTCGTCTCTGTGTTGACCAGGTGGTCTTTGATGAAGTCCAGGCAGGCTTCAATGTAGGTGTTCTCAAACTTGACGAAATGCAGACGAGCCGTGATCTCTTCCTGGACCGAGATCTCGTAGGGTGGCTCATGGTCCTGCTCTGCATCCTGCACATAAGTCACAATCTGCATGGGGTGCAGCACACAAGCCCCCTGGTCCCTGAGCATCCCAGCCCCAGCGGTGCTGAGATGGAGGTGGTGTAAAGTGGGAGATGCTTGATGTCAACAAGGGGCCCAAGACCTTCCAGCCGCCCAGCCACGAAGGATGCTCCCTAAGGGGCAGGGCAAGTAATGCTGCCAAGGTGTGAGGATGGCCTGAGGCCTGAGCCTAAGCTACTCCATCTTTAAAACTCCAGTTGAAACCTGCAGTCTCACCAGGCACACCCAGAGCCCTCCATGTGGCCTCAGACAAGTCACTTTCCCTCATCCTGATAAACAGAGGGAAGCCCCGGCAGGCTGTCCTCGCCTGATAACGAGGGAAGGGGAGAAGGTCAGGGTGGAGACCCCCAGACCAGATGTTTCCGACCCCAGGTAAATGATGTCACTGAGAAATCTGGTGGTAGCTGTTAAGGACTGAAAGGGGGGCCAAAAGTCCCCAAATCTAGTATAAATAATAGAGCTGATGAGCAGGGATTCAGCCAGCCAAAACAAGGATGCACTTGAGCTGGGGGCCTGCTGAGGACCATCACTTGTCATCCTTTCTGATCCTCTGTATGGTCCTCACCACTCTCAAACTCTACTGCCTCGTCTGGACCTTGGTGAGAGCTGCAACTTCTCCCTACGACCCTCTCCTCAACCAGCTGTCCACTCCACGCCAGAAGCCTGCCTTGGTTCCAGACCTGATCACCGCAGTCTGAGTGAGTGTACATCTGCTGGACATAAAGCCTAAGGCTTAAGACTTTTGAACTTAGCACACAGAGGGAATGTCTGTCATTAGCCTGTCGTGATTAAGTGTGTTCACAGTGCTCAGAATTAATCTAGAATTGTATGCTGTGAATTGATTATGTCTACTGCAGTGCCTAGCATTAAAAACTGTCATTTTCTTGATTAAGAATTTATAGAGTGAAATTGTATTGAGTAATTTGAGTGAATACAGCATTGAAAGGGGCAGAAGAGCGTGGACATTCTTTATTTCTCCCCTCAACTGCATACGTCAAATTTTGCCCCCTCGACACACAAGGTCAGGAAGAGAAACTGAGCAAGGAGTGGGGGGGTGGGGACACAGACACCTGCGACTTGCAGGACAGCTGAGGTGCCTCTGCGAGCAGCAAAGTGTCAACCAACAAGCAGCAACAGCACCAAGCCAGGACCTCAGCAAGCAGCCACCCCGCCCCATGGTGCCACCTGAGCCCAGGCAGCCATGGCAGGCTCACCTTTCCCGAGTGGTCAAAGGACCTCACTTTGGCCACCTTGTGCTGCACGGTTGAATAGTAGGCCAGCTTGGTCAAGGATCCACCTGCAAGGGGCAGAGTCACAAACTAAGCAATACTCAGAGCCAGGCGGAGGGAACCTGGGGTCCGACCTCCCATGAGCTCTCCTGGCACTTCGACACTTCAGTGAACAGCCTCCTCCTGGGACTGGGGTCTTGGCAAGGCATTTGGTGCTACAAGAACTTAGAACCTCTATGTATTTACAGAACAGGGGAGGGGAAAGAACTACCAGGATGCTGGGGTCGGTCCCTCCCTGTGGGCTGTCCCCCAGCATCCTGACCCCTTCTGTTCCCTCTTGGATGGGGAGTAGGAAGCCAAGGCCTCACCTTGATGGGCTTCTCAGGACTGGGCATTGGGTGGAGGGGGGACTGTGTTTTGTAGAAACCAGCCTGTCTGCCCTCCCAGTGCCCTACAGTTGATATGAGTTAGAACTAACACCAAACCAGGATCTGCAATCTGGGAGTTTGTACTAACTTTTGATGAGTCTCTTAAAATGTATTTCAACCCCTTTGCATCATCTGTTTCTCTCTTTTTAAATTTGTTTTTAGTTGTTGGTGGACTTTTATTTTATTTATTTATATGTGGTGCTGAGAATTGAACCCAGTGCCTCACACAGGCTAGGCAAGCAATCTACCACTGAGCCACAGCCCAGCCCCATCTGTCTCTTAAAAACAGTGTATTCAGAGGCGAATCAGGCCAGTGTTCTAGTGAGACTCTCTGAGGCCCAGACCAGAACTGGGGGTTGGGGGAGGGGTCAGGAGGCTCAGGACCTTGAGCCAGTGGAGATTAGGCTCATGCACCTGCACTAAAGCAGGCATGGGCTTGTCTGTGGCAAGGCACAGGACGGGGGGCAGGCAACTTGCAGCAGACCGCCTGCGGTGAGCTCAGAGGCCGTGGCTGGGTGTTGTTAAAAGGAGAAATGTGGCTTGCAGAGACTTTGGTGTTTCCAAATCTGTGTGCTGACTTGAGTGTCCTCCTGTGATCCCTTAGTATTTTCTCAAAACAGCCCTTTGTCAGTGACTTTAGTTTTCTTTCTCTCCTGGTGAGGGCTTTTGCCTCATTGCTGTCAAGGTGCCATAAGAAATGCAGTAAAGGTCACTTTGTAGCTGGTCTGGTCTTTTCATTTCTGCTCTGGTTGCTCACGGGCCTTCAGATCTGTGAGTAACCTATAACCTGGAGAGTTCTTCTCTGCCTGTAAGGGCAGCTGAGCTCATCCTTTTTTTTTTTTTTAAATTTATTTTTTAGTTTTTGGTGGACACAACATCTTTATGTTATTTTTATGTGGTGCTGTGGATCGAACCCAGCGCCCTGTGCATGCCAGGCGAGTGCGCTACCCTTGAGCCACATCCCCAGCCTGGGCTCATCCTTAACAGTGCCTTCTCTGGGACCCTTTGTGGCTTCCCCTGAAGTGTGTCTTGGTGGACAGAGGCCTCGTCTGTTTCCCAGTTTCCTGGTGTTGAGCTCAGCGTCTAGTTGCATGTAGCACTTAGGAGAATTTGGAGACTTAGAGAGACTGGCCTGTGGAGTCTGACTTCCTTCAGTGACTTCAGGGGCTTGGGCTGGCTCCACCAGAGCTAGGAGCTGCTTTCTGGCCCTGATCCCTACCTGTTGGTGAATCCTACCTCCTGTCTGCATGCACCTGAGAAAATGTTCCGGTAGTGCCAGGCCTGCTTGTTAGGACGAATGGTCAAGTGTGAGCTTCTTTAAGCAAAAGACTCCTGGATGTGTCAGCCTACATCTTTGGGTCATTATCAAAATCAGAGTTTAAAATTTCCTAAACACCTAGTGATAGCCAAGTGCACCCAGAGGCAGACATTTCCCTTTCTGCTTTAGGGTTTCATGCTGGGAGGAAACTCTTGTACTCAGATTGGCTAAGGACCTGAGAGGAACAGAAGTACTAAAAAAAAAAGATGTTCCAGGGGCTGGGGTTGTGGCTCAGTGGTACAGAGTGGTAGAGTGCTTGCCCGGCATGTGTGGGGCATTCCATCCATTCTCGGGTCCCTTGGAATCAGAACCCAGGTGAGGTTTCCCACACACTGTGAGTACCAGCATGCAGCTGGGCTGGCTGGACACAGAGACGTTTGCTCACTGGGGCTCTCGAGTCCAGCCCCAGGCTGGCAGCAAAGCCTGACAACTGGGAAGGAGCATCCCAAAGGTGCAGTCACCCATGACCTCTTCAGCACCAGAGCCACAGCTTCTGATCCATTCAGGCCCAGGAACTATTCTCCTGCCAGGGCTTTCCACTTTGGGCAGCAAGGAAGGGCAGGAAAGCAAGGTGCACACCACTTCCTCGGGGCCCCTTCCTGCCCAACATGCCCCCTAGGAAAGCCTCCCCACAGCCTTCAGAAACTTAGTGAAGTCAAAACTTCAAGGACATTTTCATAAACAAAGTGTCCCTGTTGCATCCAAAGAGGAGAATCAACCCAGCTGACGTTGGTGTCCCCATCCAAGAAAGGGAAAGGGCTGGCCAAGAACACAGAGCAGCTGAGTTTCCTGGATCCACAGACTTGGGTGAGGGAAGAAGAAATGGGAGAAGCCTGTTGTCACACAACACTGCTGACAAGCACTCTGGCTTCAGGAGTGTCTGGGCAGAGGACCTCCACCATGAGCTGTGACCCCCTCTAGCTGCAGTAACAAGGGTCTGTCCTCACAAACAATAAGCTGTCCTTTTAAGACCAGACTCAGGACCTGTACCCTGGGGGGAGCTCTCAAAGAGCAGAATGAAGCCCAACCCTACAAACATCCCCTAGGAATCCTTCTGCCAAGAAACCCAGGGCCTGGCCTTGGGCAGCAGGACCTTCCACAGGCCTTCCTGAAGTGAGCCCCGTTGTTCCAGCTGTCCCCCAGTGACACCTGCAGTTGATCTCGATAGCTTTTCAGATGCATTTAGTGGACTTGTTCCCACTGACAGCACCCTCACCAGTGTAAGTCCACAGAGCCTTTCAGGGCATATGCCCAAGTGGGGAGAAGCTCTTGGAAGACCCAGCCTCTGGAGGGCTCGTCACTTCCAGGCCCAATCAGGAGTCCCTTCAAATGCTTCTCCCGCACGCACTCTGATGTCTGCCCTGTCAAGCCCTCCGGAATCACCACCCCTCGTGAGCACACCACAAGGTGAGCAGTCAGGACAGGTCATTGCGTTGTACTTCCCTGGGGGACTCCTCCTCCCAGGATAGGGAGAGACTGATGCGCCAAGCCCATGATTCAAAGTGACCAGAGAACAGAAAAGCAATGAATGCTCTCAATGCCCCAGATGCAACAGCTGCGGGGGTGGGAGTCCGTCTCTGACCGCCCAACTTTTGCCAAGAGATGAGAATTCGGCGGCACACGTGTTCTTTCCAGGATTTTCGGAGTGGCCTCCGGGGACGGCCACAGGACGGCACAAACTGTCCTGCGCGGTCCCTGGGGGCATCCACAGGGCAAGAGGCCTGCAGCAAATCTTCCAAGGCCTCAAGAAGCCCCCGACGGCGGCGAGGGTCGTCTGGGCGCCAGTCCTGGCGGCCCCTCGCCCACCGGGTGACTCCGCGCACGGCAGGCCTCGGAGGCCAGGCGGAAGGCGCGAGCCGGGAACGCCAGCCGCCGGCTCCCCCCGCCCCCCTGCCCCCGCCGCCGCAACCCGCCCCCCGCGACCCCCGCGCGGCGCCTGCCGGGAGCGCAGTGCGGCCGGTGAGCAGCGCGCAGGCGCCACGCGACGCGGCCCGAGAGGCAGCGCGGCCCGCGCCCCCGCCCTTCGTCCTTCGCCGCCCCCGCGCCCGCCCGCCCGCCCGCCACGGTGGCCCTCGCCCCGGCGCCGGCCCGCCGCTACCGATATCGATGGCGAAGCGCTTGGCGTTCTCCAGGTTGCGGAAGATCTCGTCGGGGGGCAGCGTAATGCTCTTGTCCAGGCTGTCCCCGCTGCTCCCGCCGCCGCTCGCTCCGCACTCCGCCATTTTGAAAGTGCCCGGCCAGCCTCATCAGCCATGGAGATATATGCGCATATATTTGACTGCTAAACGCCCCCGCGCATAGATTATGCTAATGAGGTCCAGGCCACGCCCCGCCTGCCTGGGCCGGAGGGCCAGCAGGGGCCAGTCCTGCCTGGGCCAGGGTCTGAGAGGCCGGTGAGGTCTGCAGAGGGGTGGGCCATTGTCTTCCAGAGGTGGAGCATCTACAGAACATCTGGAATGTTCTTTTTCTTTCCTCAAGATGGCCAGATGTTAACTCCAGTGTTATAAACCCTCTGAGACCACTTCCAAGAGGCCACCTGGATCTGGTGCTTGCCTGTGTGAGCTTGGCCCTGCAGGTGTTCACGGTGAACGGGTCCACGGGTCTGTGACCGTCTCTTTGCTAGGGTGCCCCACCCCTGCATCCAGTTCCCCAGAATGTGGGATCTTCAGTGCTAAAGTCCCACATGAACTGGGAGAGTTGACCCTGACATCAGGAGCCCCCTGCCAGAGTGGCTCATGCATTCCCACCTGGGGATGGCATACTCTTAAATGGCAATCTTCAGAGAACAGGGAGGCTACCCAGAGGAGGGCACCTTCTGGCAAGGTGGTTTCTGGAAGGAACAAGCTGAGGAAACAGCCCAAATGGAACAGGGGTACCTGTGGAGGCAGGGTTTCAGGGTGAGTCACTGGGGGCACCTCAGAGAAGGGCGTTACTCAGAGGCCCTGGTGTGTTGGGAAAGAACCTAGTGTTTGGAGGCAGACAGAGCAGGCCTAAGGTGGCTTCACTTGCCTCTGGTCACGGTGGGACCCAGGCATGCATTCTGGAGGACTCCACGGGGTGGTGGCCTTTTCTCCTACCTTCATGTACAGCGGCACATTCATTAAACCCGCAGAAGGAATAGGGACCTCCCATCCTCTGCTCACCACAGCCACAGATTGGGCAGGGACCCCGAGAGGCACTGAACTAGCCTGAGAGGTGCCCCATTAGATATTCCCTCCAGAGTGGGTAGGAGTGAAAGGTGGAGAGGGGTAGAAGTGGTCAGTGGGAAGGGCAAGGGCAGGGCCCACATCTGACTTGTCATTCAGAAAATATGTGGAGACGTTGCTCCTTCCTAGACTGGTGGCTTTTGGTTCTAGGGTCTTGCAGACTCACAACAACATGTGGTGGCCTGCCTAAAAATAGGTGCCCTTCTGAGGCAGAGGATTGCCCCTGGTAGGTTCCTGGCTAACACTGCATGGTTCTGCAGTCAGCTGGTTCACAGGGAATCACCTGTGGACTAGCCAAGCCTCTTTTGCTGCAGCAAGAGGTCTACTGTGGTCCTAGTTTTCTGTGGACAGAGCCCTCTTTGCCCCGAAACCCCACCCTGCAGGGAGCCAGCGAGGGCAGAAACATTGAGTCAACAGTTCTGCAGGTCCCAGTCTCTCTGGCCTGCCCCTCCCCTGCCTCTCTACCTCTCCTCCCTTCCCTGCACCCCTCCTCCCTCTCTCCCTCAGGACCCAGCCCTTTTCCCTGTGTTCAGAAGCCCACTGGCAAGTGCTCCTCCCCGCTGTGGTTGCATATGACAGTAGTGCCCACTCCCATTCACCGCTGAAGACCTGCCCCCCCCCCCCCGCCGTGGATGGCAAAGACATGCGAGGCACAGACAGTGAAGAATGACAGATTTTATTAGAAGCTTTCAGAGCAGTCCATGGGCTCTCACATGAGGAAGAGTTTAAATTCTAAGTACAAAATCATCCCGCGGTGCACCCACCCACACAAAGGAATCCTTTAAGGATCACAGTGGAGACCCCTCTCCCCAAACAGCCCACTATGAGCCTCCACCAGACATCCAAGCCATGTGGACTTTAGAACCACCACATCGTGGTCCAGGCACCCACGCAGGCTGAGTACTTCCTATGAGGATACACCTGGAGTTCCGCCTTCACAAAAGGCAAGCGTGCCCACGGCACGGCCTGCCTGCAGGGGCCCTGCCCAGCAGCAACAGGCCCTGAAGAAAGTCCTCTACAGGATGGGGCTTCGGCAGGCCCAGCCCCTGACCCTACAAATATCATAGAACCCCGCAAATGGGGACTTCCCAGAAGTCACTTGCTGAAATGCAAACACAGAACAACCCCTTGGGGTCAGATACTTGGCAGAAAATGGGCCCTGATTGTCCTAAAATGACAAGGACATTGCACACACATTCTCTTGAGAATGACCCTCCTGCTGGCCTGCCAGCCTGGGGAGGGAGCCTTCCGGAGAAGGGTGCGTTCCATCCGGGGGCCGGACTGCGGCTGGGAAGGTCTTCCCTACACTCTAGAGGAACGGCTCGCCCTCTGGTCCTAGACCGGGCGGCCCCTCAGTCGCCCGGTCACCAGGGCCGCCAGAGGCCGCAGGCGGGTTGGCGCGCGGCGGCGGCGGTGGCCGCTGCCTTGACCGAGGAGCGCACGGGCGGGGCGACGGCGCTGGACGCCTGGGGCTCTTTAGCAGGCGCCGTGGACCCGGCCGAGGGCCGCTGGAAGTGGTAGAGCAGTTTCATCTGCGTGTCGCTGGCGGCGTGCAGCGTCAGGAACTGCACGGCCTCCTGCAGGCACCACGAGTAGCCCTCGCTGTAGTCCTGGTGTAGGCTCTTGGGGCCCGCGGCCGCGGCGAAGGCTGCGGGGATTCAATGGGGGGACAAGGCGGCTTGAGCCGGGCACGGGGGCACAGGGGCGCGGCGGGGAGCAGGGCGCGGGCGCGTGGCTCACCTTTGCTGTGCTTCAGGTAGCTGACGGCCATCTCCAGGATGTCTGCCTTCTCCAGCTTGGAGTTGGGCTGGTGCCGCGCGAACTCCTGTTCCAGCAGCAGTTTCAGCTGCTCGATGCTGCTGTTGATGCGGTCGCGGCGCATCTTCTCCACCACCGGCTTCCGCAGCTGCGGAAGGAGGGGGCGTCAGGCGGGCAGGGCTAGCCGGGACCGCGGGGGACAGGACCGCGCGCCGGGCGGGCTGGCACTTACTCGGTTCTTCTCCTTGGGGCTGAGCAGCTCCACGGCCACAGTGCTGGGGGCCATGCCTGGCGCGGAGCAGGCGAGCGGGCGAGCGGGCGAGCGGAGCGGAGCGGGCAGAGCCAGGCGTCCCGGGCTGGCGCGGACACGGACCCGCGCGCCGGCCCTATATAGGCGCGGGCGGCGGCCTGGCGCCTGGGGCCCGGGCGCAGCGGCCGTTCCCACACTCGGCGGCCAATGGCGGCGCGGGCCGCACAAAGGCGCCGGCCCATTAGCGCACGCTAAATTGCCTGTGAATTGGCGCGGGCACAATGGGCGCTCCCCGAGGAGCAGGTGGGCCGCGCGGCACAATGTCCGGGCTGTGGGAACGCGCTCGCCCTCATTAGCATCCCGGGGCCTGATGCTGGGAGCCCCGCGCCTCAATATGCTGCCTTTTCCCAGGCCGCGGGGAGGAGGAGGGGGCAGGAAGGAGCGGCCTCCTCCCTCCCATGTCCTCCCCTTCCCTGGCGACTTTCTACTGCTGGCTGGCAAAGGCCACAGGCGCAGATAGGGGAAAGCTTTAGAATTAACAAGAGCAATGGCTTTCAGGGATGGGCACCCTCCCTGACGGGGACCTGCTGCCTATGCAGAAGGGAGACAGAGGGGACCACACTCTCCTGGACAGGTGCTTCTGTCACCCTGTCCACAGGCCTAGGGTAAGAGCCAGGCCCATGCTCTTAGGCTCAATCCTTCTGGCCTCTGTTGCCAGCCCCCAGTCTGTCACCTGGGGCTTAGAACTTTCCCAGAGCTGGAGTTGGTGGTTACATCTCCCCTGCCGACTTTGGGCAGCTTCAGGTGGGCCAGGGTTTGTGCATACAGCCTGGCACAGGCGGCCCCCAGAAAGTGGTATTTGGGCTGCTGTGGAGCCAGCAGGTGCTCCTCAGGGTCCTCTCCCACCCGGGAGGCGTGGTAGGAGTCCATTGCAGAACCCTGGAGCTCAGGAGGGCGCATGGCCCCCACCATCTCCAGGAGGTCGCCAGCCGTTCTGCATGGTTTGTGGGAAGGCCTGTCTGCATTGGCTCTCTGCACAGCGGGGGCACTAGGATGGGCTTTCCTCAGGCGTTTTGCCAGTGGGCAGGTTGGGGGTGCCAGGTGGCAGACAAGATCAGCCGAGCTCCCTGGATCCCCTTAGGATACGCTGGTAACCCTGGTACCTGGCCAGTTGCAGTGGCAGCTTTGGGACAACTAAGCACAGCCTGGACCCTGCTAGAGGAAGGACACCTGGGAGCACCACCCCTTCCTGCATCAGTTACTGTCCCCTGATTCTCCGTAGCCAGGAGGAGTCCCATTGTCCTGCAGGAACTGAGGGAGGGGTGGGAGCCTGGGCCTTCTCCTAGAGGCAGATTGGGACCCAAAGCAGTCCGAGCAGGAGGCAGAGCCCAGCCCTGGGGGCCAGGGGTCTGTGTCAGGACACTCCGGCAGAGTTTAATCCAGGAGCTGGGTTCCCTGGAAGGATGGCAGCCACATCCGAGTGTGGCTGGGAACTGCAGGCCTTAACGAGGGTCTAGTCACAACCCTCCTCTGCCCTGTCTTGGCAGTGACCTGCACTACATGGCCTGCCCAGTGGGCTCCAGTAGTCCCTCAGCCTGAGGACCATGTGGTTGCTACACATGGTCCAGTCCAGGGTAGCAGAGGAAGGGTTGGCTTCCGGCCAGTGCTGGTGGCCTTCCCACGGGCCAGCTAGTCACCCATCAAGACTCACCTTCCCCCAGACTTCCCATTACACACCCCCCTGAGCAGGTGGGGCCCTCCCATGACACTCTGGCCCTTGTTTGAAGTGAAAAAGCAAAGGGCACCTGGCGAGCCCAGGACGGGGTATCATGGCCACATGACCGTGCTTTGGCTTCTGCAGTCCAAGCCCTGTCAGCGACTGGCATTGCGGGGTGGCCAGGTGGGCCCCACAGGCTTCAAGGGGAACCCAGTGAGGCTCAGTGGGGCCATTTTGGCAACTAAAATGGAGTTCAGGTTAGGTGGCAGCCACATTTGGCATGTCCTGGGTAGGGGCTCCCTAGGGTGGGCTGGGAAGAGGGAGGGCAGGAGGACTTAGTCCCCTGTGCGCCTGTCACCTACGTCCTGCCAGCCCAGGGCCCAGCACCGAGGAGGTGCTCAAACAAGGGCCGAGGGCTTCAGAAACAGTGGAGCAGGGTGAGCCTGGAGCCCAGCCTGCCCTGGCCTGAGCATCCACCCGCTGGAAGTGGGGTGGACCCACCGCCTGGCTGCTGCCTGCAGGGACCCGGGCTGTGGCCGGGATGGGGGAGCGGGGGCATGCAGGCTTGCTCCCCAGGCTGGAGGGGCTGTTGGCCCGGGCTCTGGTTCCCTCCTTGAGCTTGCTCCTGTGCCCAAATGAGACGCGTGCCAGGAGATGTGGTCCAGCCCCCACCCCACCCCAACTGCCCGCCCACCCGCTGTGGGCCAGGACAGCGGCCTGCCGGAGGTGAGGGTGGTGGGTGGGCCCGGGTGGGGGCTGCCTCTTCTCCCCTCCTCCTCCCTCCGCTGGACTGGAGCGGCTTTGATCCTATTTTCAGCTGTGGGAAATATGAAATGAATGGTGTCAAGTCCCAGCCGGATGAAAGGCGGGTTCCCTCCCCGAGTGCGGGCCAGATGGCAGCTCGGGCGGCCTCCGAGGCACACGCCTGGCCTTTGTGGGCCGTTTAACACTGTGAATGGGGCCAAAGTGTGGGAAACTGGCTGGGCTCCTGGCTCACACCATCCATGTGAGTAGCTGGGGAGGGGGAGGGCCAGGGCTGCTCCAGGCTGGCGGGCTTTGCCCCGCAGAGCACTGGGCGGGGTGGAGGGCGTTGGGTCCTCTGCTTCATCTGCTCCCAGCAGCTCTGGATGGGAGGTACTTTGAGGAGGGAGGGAGGGAGGGAGTTTGTCCTGCCTGCAACTCCCAGAACCCCCACCCTGGAAAACTCAATAAATTTGAGGGCTTCGGTAGCTGGGGTGGGTCAGGCTGTCTGGAGTTGATGCCCCTCTCACTTAGGGGTGCACTTCACTGTGGACATACATGGGACCTCCTGGCAAGACCTACTAGTCCAGCACAGGCATGCTTGCATCCAGCATTGAGGACCCAAGCCACCTTGCACAACCCACAAGACAACACCACCCTTTTCCCAGGCTGACTGGGGAGGTCGGGGGAGAGACCCTAGAAAGGCACCCAGAGGCTCTGGAGACCAGGGGAGGACTTCTTGTTGGTGGGAATGTGAAATCATGTAATGCTGTGATAGACAGTTTGGAGTCTCCTCAAAAAATTACTCATAGAATTACCAAATAAAGGATGGGGATATGGCTTAGTTGGTAGAGTGCTTGCCTTGCATGCACAAGGCCCTAGGTTCAATCCCAGCACCACATTACCATGTAATCCAGAACTTGTATTTCTGGTTCTGTACCCCAAAGAATTGAAAGCAGGAGCTCAAAAAGATATCTTTACACCCATGTTCATAGCAGCATTATTTGCCAAAGCCAGGAGATAAAACAATACAAGTTTCACTGGTGAGTGAACAGATAAAGAAAATGTATTATAGCCATACAGTGGAACATTACACAACCATTAAAAAGAAGGAAACTCTGACACCTGCTGCAACATGGTTGGACCTTGAGGACCTTCTCCTCAGTGTCCTGTATGATTCCATTTGTGGGAAAGACCTAGAGTCACCAAATTGACAGAAAGTAGAATGGTGGCTGGAGGACTAGAGGGAGATGGGGAGCCAGTGTTTAATAGGGACAGTTTCCACTTGGAAAGATGAAAATGGACATCGGTGAGGGTTGCGATACATCGCGAGTGTTTTTACAGTGCAGAGCAGCACTTAAACCAGGCACGGAGGTGCACAACTGTCATCCCAGCAACTGGCGCAGTGCGTGGAGTAGGCGGGGCTACTGGGCCGTGGAAGTGCTGCCCTCCCTGGCCTCTGCCCCTGGACCCCTGCTCCTGGTTCCCAGTGGGGAAGGTGAGGAGCAGGCAGACCTAGGAGGGTCAGAAACCAGGCTCCAGGCTTCTCTCCTCTGACCCAACAAACCCGAGCTTGGGGACAGTAGGTAGAAACTGCCTGAAAGGGGCGGAAAGCCAAGTTCCTCGGGGGGGGGGGGGGGGGGGGAGGGGAGGCAGGCAAATGGCTCTTCTCCAGATTGTGGGGACAGTGTCCCCCATGTACAGGGCCACTCCACGGTAGAGTTGTTCTGTGAGGTGTGCCCTGCCTGGGCTCTTTGTCAGCACCCAGCTGCTTGCAGCAGGACAGGCCGGAGGCGTGGGCCCTTCCCCAGGTGGACTAGTATCACTCACCCATCCCCAGTGACAAAGGACAGAGGAGGCAGGAGGCATGTGGTAGTTGTGTGCTGAGTCTGCCTGGGCCTAGGACGGGCTCCGGGCAGGGGCTGCATTGGGGAGGGTGTAGGAGTCCCGAGTTATTGCACGTGTGCTAGGCCTGCCCGCGGAACACAGACCTATGGCTTCTCGGGCCAGCCTGATGGGGCTGAGGGCTCAGAGGTCAAATGGCTGGCCCAGGCCCTGTGTGCTGCTGGTCAGCCAACCCGACGGCTCCCAGTACAGACTGGCTACCTGCAGGAACGATGCCCCTACACAGGCATGCGGGCCCTGAGAGGTGGCTGACGCCATGCAGGAGGGTGGGCTGAGTTGGAATGCACAGCACTTGCTCTCCGTCCTTCCTGAGCGGCAGGGGGTGGTGGGAGAGGAAGAGGGTGTGGGGCTAACATGAGGGGTGCTGTTGTCCCAGCCCCCACCCCAGGCACACCCTGGAGTGGGACTGAGCGGAGCTGGGAGCCTGCACTCCAGATGGCGGGTGGCCTGACGGAAGGACAAAGGGTAGCCACAGCGCACAAGCGGCCAGTGATGCACGCGCTGCCCTTTGTCACCAGACCAGGCTGCCCGGGGCATGGAGTGTGGGAACTGTTGGTTGTGTGGCCCCATCCCGCTTGGGGTGCTCTGTGGGGTCCTGGAGGAGACACCCAGGCCCTTCTCTTCCCGGCCCCCTGCTGAGTACCTGCACCCTCCCCTCTCGAGAACCAGACTCAGGAGCTGGGTCCAGAAGTGGGGTGGTTCTTGTCTCCCCCAACTCCCATTCCTTTGGATAGCAGAGGCCTGGGCCCACGGGCTGGGCAGAGGACAGGCCTGGCCATGCACTGGTGGACAGGGGAGTGCTGAAGGGGCTGGGGAGACCCTAACAAGTAGGAGGTAACTCAGTGGATGCAGAGTGGGCCCACCACAGAGTCACAGCAGCGACTGGCCACGACGAGAGGACAGCCCTGAATGCCAGCACCATTAGGAGCCTGAATTCGGCACTCTTGCTGGTATTCCCTTAAATGAGCATTTGCCACTTGTACAATGTTTTCAAAGAGCTCCCAACACAAACACACCCCTGTACACACACGCACACAGCACTCAGAGACAAACACACCCCATACTGCAGCTCCCCAGGGAGCACACTGGCATCCGGGGGCCTGGGCTCTCCTGGCCTCAGCTCAGTGGGCCTTGGCAGGTAGGACTCCCTGAGGTGGGAGGGAGAGGGAAGCTGGGGACAACCAAGGGGTGCCCTAGGTGGGGTGGCACCTGAGGGGGTCCTTAAAGGAAGTCAGCGCCTTCCAGGTGGAGTTGCAGGAGCCCCTTCCAAAACAAGAGTGGCAGGTCACAGGTCAGGAGAGCAGGGACCCAAGTCGCCAAGTCTGTCCAGAAAGAGGCTTGAGAGTGTGGCTTTGTGCACATGCGTGTGTGCTCACCTCTGTGTGTCCAAGCACTGGTGCCTGCACATGTGTGCTCATATGTGTGAGTCTACACACACATGCACGTTCAGCTCAAGGCTTGATTTGGCCCCTGTTCCCTGCTCCCACCTCCCGGAATGCCCAGGTCGGCTGGGCACCGTGCTACTTCCACAGTTCCCAGGACCCTGCACGAGAGTGGGGAAGCCCTCCTCCCCCGGCACCACCTCTAGCAACATGTATTTATTTATTTATTTATTTTTATTTTTATTTTTATTTATTTTTTTTTTTTGAGAGAGAGAGAGAGAGAGATAATTTTTTAATATTTATTTTTTAGTTCTCGGCAGACACAACATCTTTGTTGGTATGTGGTGCTGAGGATTGAACCCGGGCTGCACGCATGCCAGGCGAGCGCGCTACCGCTTGAGCTACATCCCCAGCCCCAAGGTATTTATTTTCTGTGGTGCTGGGGTTTGATCCAGGCCCTACACACACTAGGCAAATGCTCTACCACTGAACTACATCTCTCACCCCTTTTTTGTTTTGAGACAAGTTCTCACTGTAAGGCCTTGAATTCCCCCTGCCCCAGCCTCCAGAGCAGCTCTGTTACGGGACGGGGCTATCGTGCTGGCAGCGGAGGCAGGGACTTAGCCTCTGCTGTGTAGGTGGGGAAGCTGAGGCTGTGAGGGAGGAGCAGCTGGCCTGCTGGCTCCCGGCCTTCAGCTTCTCAGCTGGTAGCTTGACTCTGCTTGGGGGGCTGCTGGGGGGCTGTGACTGGAGGTGACCCAGTCAGTCCCTGAGGATGCCCGAGCCCCAGGATAAAATACAGGTCACAGGGGGTCTCTTGGGGAAGGAGCCCTGTCTCTGCACCCTGACATGGAGGGATGTGCTGTCAGAGGGCAGGCTGCAGACACCCCACCCTGGGAGGAAGCTGGGCAGGCCCTTTTCACAGTAAGTCAGATGAAGCCAGCAACTCCTGACCCCCAGCCCATGCAGAGCCCAGGGAAGGCTTCACACCTGCAGGGGTGCTCTTAAGGACGACTTTCATCAGACCCACTGTGCAGAGGAGGAAACCGAGGCTGCCCCGGAGAACTTCACCTCGGTCAGCTGCTCGGCTTTGTTGGGCCGCCACTTCCCAAGCTTCCAGTTTCCAGGCTGGGAGCAGGTACCCGCTGAGACCACATCCCTTGAGCTTCCGCCTCCCCTTCCAGACCTGCCTCCAGCCCCCAGGGCACCCTCAAGAGCCACACAGTGCCCAGGCAACAGCCTCCCTCTAGGAGGCTGGCTGGGGGGATGTGATAGATGTGGGTTGGTTGGGTCCAGCGGCACAGCCTGCTCCCACAGTTCCTCTGGTCGCCCTGACCCTGCCTGGAAAGACACAGACTGCTCTTCCTGCACTGGGGCACGGAGCTGGGGTGCAGAGCCTGAAAGGAGCTTGACTCTGTGCCGTTCCTCCACAGCAGATCTAGTTTTGGAGAGGCCCCAGGATCAGGCCTTGGGTGGGCTTGTGGAGGAGACAGGTCCAGGCAGGGCTGGGCTGTACCTTTGCTCTCTCCTGCAGAGACTGGTGAACACATTCGGGGGCTTCCTGAGCCTCAGTTTACATGCAAGATGGGCTTTTTTTCTGGCCAAGGCTCACCTGGGTCTCAAGGAGCTGGCTCCAGGTAGTGAGGTGCTGGTAGTAAGGTGCCCTCAGGGGTGGCTGAGAAGAGCCCCCTGTCATTTCACCCACTTGACCTCAGCCCAGAAGGATCATGTTCAGCTGAGCTGGGCTGATGGCCCAGGATGCCAGCCATCCTCACCCCAAACAGCTGCTGTGGCCCAAACAGGTTCCCCAGTCCCAGCACTGCACAGAGCACCTAGCCAGAGCCACCAAGTTAAAGGACAGGTCCTCTGCCCACCTCCTGCTCTTACACCACCCTGACCCTTGAGGGTGAGGAGCCAGCTTTGAGGGCTCAGCAGGGAGGGCCTCATTTTCCAAGGTCCACCTGAGCTCCGTCTGGTGTAGTGGCTGCTGCAGGTCGCAGGCCTGCTACTGGTGGGTATGATTCAGGGAGTCCTGAACCCTTCTCCCAGGAGCTGCTCTGAATTCCAGGGTCAGCTCTTGCTCCCGGGGTGCAGAGGGGGACAGTGATTCTGCTCTCAGAGCTGAGGTGAGGGTGATGAGGACAGTCACCTCCTAAAGGCTGCTCCCTCCTCAAGACCCCTTTGCTTGTCTGGCTTCACCTGGGGCCTGGGACTTGGGACCGGGCAGGACACCCACAGCAGCCTCAACCCCAAAGTTAAGCATGTGCGAGAGCCCAGGGATGGCACCCAGGTTGGCGGCCACAGCCCACTGGCCTGGAGTTTGGGCCTGGTGCCTCCAGGTCTCATGGGGCTGGGGTTGGCATCCCCTTGGCTCTGTCCAGGGTGCTCCATCGGCTCCAGGGGCAGCCATGAAGCTGGGACTCGCGTTTCTGAAGCTCAGAGAGTCTCCTTCTGCCTGTGGGGGTGCCCCACGCACTGCAGCCCGAAATCCCAGGCTAGACTTGAAAATTCCCAGCTTCTGCCGCCAAATAGGGTCCCAACTTCCGGAGGGACTGGGCTCCAGACCCCAGGGATGCAGACGCCAGCCTCCATCAGCCTGGCCTCCAGGGCCTCAGCTTTCCCTGCGCACAGCCGGCTGCCCCAGTGGCCGCGGGGACACGCGGGCCCCGTGGGGTGGGCTGGCGGCGCGCGGAGGCGGCGGTGGGAAAGCCGGAGGCGCGGGCTCTCTGGGCGCGCGGATTAGGGCCGCCGGCCCACGTGGCCGCGCCTGGCCGCCCGCCCCCCGCGCGCCGGGGCAGGGCCGGGTCGCCGTCCCAAGCTGGTTAAAAACCCCGCGGTGTCAGAGAGCAGCTCGTTCCCACCCCCTGAAAGGCAGACGAGCCCTTTATTGCTCTATTATAACGCGGAGCCAGATGGTCTTTTGGGAGTTGCCCCCCGCGCCCCCCCGCCGCCGCCCCCACTCATTCAGAGGCAGGCCCCGGCACTAATGCCCGGCGCAGGCACGCTTCCCGCCCGCATGGTGGGAACCGCGGCCGCGGGCGGGGCTCACCGGCCCCTGCCTCAGTGTCCTCACCTGTCCAGTGGGGACAAGGGTCGGCCCCTCGGAGGTCTGGGGAACCAAATGAGTTGGTGCAGGTAGAGCTTCCAGGCAGGCGTGAGCACGGGCCCCTTGGTTGTCCTACCCACCCCCGAGATGGCTGGTACATTTTAAGATAACAAACACCCAAAGCAGAAGAGTGTTTCCTGACTTGTGAAATGAGATGCAACTCAAATGTCAGCATCCACAAATAAGATGGAGTTGGAGCAGAGCCAGGCGGTTCCCCAGGGCCAGTCCACATCCCCTTCTGTGGCCGCTGGGAGCTGGTCCGTGTGGAGTGGCCACCTCTGAAGGCTAAGCATCATCCTGTCCACTGCACCGGCAGGCAAAGAGAGGCCCAGAGAATTCGAGGCGAGGCTGCCAGCTGGGGGCTGGAGTGGACTTTGGGTAGGGGTAGGTGGGCAGCGTCAGCCCTGAGGAAAGGATGGAGGGTGGGCTCACTCCTGTGGGCTGACCACCCCTCACATGGCCTCAAGCACTTCTCACAGGGCCCTGGGAAGGCAGATTCCTAAGGAGAGGCAGCCCAGTGCCCTCCCTGCTGGACGGGCAGGGGTCACCTTCCACCCCAGCACTCCAGCTACCCGTGGGCTGGCCTGGCATTTCCCAGCCTGGGTGGGTCACTGGAAGTATCCATAAACAAATATGCTTTTTTTTGGGGGGGGGCGGTGGCAGAATCCAGGGCGAGGAGCAGCTCAGAGGCAGCAATGAGGGCTTTGGGTAGCAGCAGCCAATGGCACCTGAATGTTGAGCCTCAGAGAACCAAGGACCCTCCTGTGGCCCACCAGTTGCCTGCAGGAGGGCTGAGAGGCCCTGCCCAGCTGTGGGACTCCAGCATTGGAAGTTCCCCTTTTTTTTAATCCCACTGGCCTGCAGAGTGTTGGAGCCCCCAGTGCAACAGGCTTGGCGGACTGCCCCCACCCAGCCAGTCCCCATCTGCCAGAATCCGAGCTCTGCCAGCTGTCCAGCATGGGTGGGAGGACCCTCTTGCCTAGGAGCCTCTGCCATCTAGGTGTTGGGGGGACCCAGGAGATTGCAGATGGGTATAATCTATCATCTGTGTGGAGTGGCCACCTCTGGAAGCCCAGCATCATCTTGTCCACTGCACAGGCAGGCAAAGAGAGGCCCAGAGAACTCGAGCCTGAGAGAACCAAGGCCCTCCTGTGGTCCATCAGTCGCCTGCAGGCCTCATGTCCCCAAGGAGCACTTATCCCTGATCTCCCAGCCCCTCCCCTGATGCCCCCTAGGACCCGGACCCTGCCCAGCTCCAGCATAAGGGGCCACCCCTCATCAACACTCTCTTGGGACATGGCACCCACAGAGGCTCCCACGTCTGGCAACCCCATTGCCACTGTCCAGTCACAGCCAGCTATTGGGGAAGGGGGTTTCCAACCCATGTTGAAGGTCACCTCAGTGAGTCTTGGTGGTGGCCAAAGGGAGGACCCACACTCATGACCCCGCCAGAACTGGTGCTCCCTGCAACCACAGGCAGGGGTCTTCTGGGACCTGAGCTGATGGAAAGAGTGGAGGGAGTTAGAGGCCAGTCAGCTCTGGGACCACAAAGGCCGAGCTTCAGAGGAGGCCGGTCAAGCCGCCCACCCTAGCAGGGCAGTAATCGCTCGTGTTATTAAGTAGCTACTGTGTGCCAAGTACCCTGTGCTCTGGTCTGGGGCTGGCATGGCGTTGTGGAGGGAATGGGTGAGCCACTGGGCAGCGGAGGGGCTCTGAGTCCAGCTCACTCTGGTTACCCCTGAGGTCTGTCAGTGGCCCCACCTTCACCTTATCCCCAGATTGAGGAGGGTCTGGCCTCAAGCAGGGGAAGAGCGCGGCACCCCACAGGTGACACACTCTGGCCCTGAAGGTCCTCCAGTAGATCCAGAAGGTCCTGCTCCCCAGGAACCCGGGGCAGTGTCCAGCACTCCCCACACCCTGGGCAGTCCACCCCACCCAGAGGAGAGTGGCAGCCCTCAGCCGGCCTTGGGTCCTGTTTCTCTGTGTGAGGGAGAGGAGGGGGCCTCCGAGCTGTCCATGGCCATGGAGCCTGGTCAGTCTGAAGCCACACGTAGGGCCCAGAGTGCTGGGCAGAGCTGCAGGCTGCCAGGGCAGCGCGCCCAGTGCTGGCTCCTCAAGCTTTCCAGGCAGCCGCCGCAGGCCCGCCCCCCTTCCAGAGGGGAATTTGGGCGGGAGGCCTGCCCAGGGTGGGTTCCCACACCCCGCCCCCTGCCAAGGACATTCATCTTGCACAAAAGGCGCGTGTGCGGCAACAAACTCCTTTGCCATGGGGCTGCCTGGGCTTTGTGTGCTGAGCTCGGGGCCCCAGAGGCCATCTGGGGAGCAGTCGTCCCAGTGGGCGGGGTGGGGGCTCCCCTAGGCGGCCTTTCAGGCCCCCGGGAAGCAGCTCCCGGGCAACCGCACTGGGGGCTGCACATCTGGCCCTCCCGCGCCTTCCTGTTCCCACAGCCCCGCTGTCCCCTCTCGCGGGCCCTGGCATGGCTAGGTGTGAGAGGAGGGCTAAGGGACACCTGCCTTCCGCCCCATCCCTGCCACAGCAGAGCCTGGTGGGGAGGGCCGCGGGCACAGGGCTGTGGCTCTCTGGGGTCAGAGTCTGCAGCTGTGAAATGGGGCTGTACCAAGGATTCAGGGTAGACTGGGTGCCCAGCGGCCTGGGCTCTGGAGTCCCAGCCAGGCACTGCCAACGCTCTGCCTCTGCCTCCCTCTGCCTTCCGTTTCCTGGCAGGTCCACGTTCGGGACTGCCTGGAGTCTGACCGAGGGGTCAGGGCAAGGCCAGAGTGATTCCAGGCAGTGCAGGGTGGTCCTGCCCCACTCAAGACTCGGAGCTGAGAGATGTACATCCTGTTCAGCTAGTATGCAGTAGGTGCTAAATAAGTTTGCAGTTCCCTGCCAGGCCTCCAGCCCTGAGCACCTCGTGTCTGACCACGGCCCAGGACCTGCCTGGGGTCTTCCTGGCTGTGGACAGATGGCATTGGGGGTGGGTGGAAGAGAGCCCCCGGGAAGCCTTTCTGCTGAATGCCCCCACCCCAGGGCCAGGCCTGGAGGGTCAGGCAGCCCGGGCTTTGGGCAGTCCTGCCTGCCCTGGTGGGCCTTTCTGAGTCTGGGCCAGTGGGGTGGTGGAGCAGGGAGCAGGGTGGCCAAGGGACTTCTGGGGCCAGAGCCTGGCGGACAGGGCCTCTGTGGGGTGCCTCTTCCCCCATCCTGGCTGGGCGGCACGGTCCTTGAGAGGGTGTCCTGCAGGCCCAGAGATAATCCCAGCTTTGAGAGGCTGTGAGAGGCTGGCTCAGGGACTTTCCCACAGCCCCACATAAAGGGCTGGCGCCAGCTGCTCTCCCACAAAAGGCGCCTGGCCATTCAGGGTCTCCAGGTGGGCGGGGCCAGCGGAGCAGCAGCCACAGGCTACCTGGCCACCCCCAAGCCAGACTCAGTGGACAGTGCGGCGCCTCCTGGCCTGCGGGTCTCACTGCTGGCGCACTTCCTCGCTCCCAAGCCTCGCCTGTCACGTCTGCCACTCACTTCCACTCCTACCCACCCAGCCCCCCACCCTGCCCCTCAGTGTGAGGGACAGAGAGGGACATGATGAGGCTGAGACCTGGGGAAGACCTCCTCCCTCATCTCAGCTTCTTCACTGGAGATGTGGGACAGCACTGCCCCTTTTGGGGTCAGTGGAAGAGGCTCTCTGAGGCCAGCTGTTTAAATCACCAGGTCATGGGAGGGGCTGGAGTGGAGGGCTCTGGGGTCCCTGCTCCCAGGAATTTGGAGCATCTACCATGACCACCTTAGAATATGAGGACCAAAGCTGGGTGTGTTGTGCACCTGCAATCCTAGCTACTCTGGAGGCTGAGGCAGGAGGATCACAAATTCTGGTTCATTTTAGCAATTTAGTGAGATTCTGTCTGGAAATATAAAGGGCTGTGGGTGAAGCTCAGTGGTAGGGCACTTTGCATGTGCAAGGTCCTGGGTTCAAACTCCAGCACAAAACCACAACCACCACCACCACCACCACCAGCAGCCTGGAGGAGGAAGGCAGAGGGGGCTCCCTGGAGGAGGTGGCTGCTGGGGCCTGCACTATCAGAGGTGCAGGAGGTGGGTGGGAATCTCTGGGAGCCACAGTTCTAGCCTCTCCTGGTAGGGTCTGGTGTAAACGTCCCATCCCAGACATTTCTGGGACTGTTCTGTCACTCTGTAGCCTGACGGCCTCTGTGGGGCGGCTGGGAAGACCAGTCAGAGGTGAAGATAGGTCAAACGGCCAGATAGCGGGCGGCCGGCGGGACGCCGAGGGCGGGCAAGGAGCTGCTCTGGAAGCAGGCCCAGGGATTACCACTTCCCCTGTTCTGGCGCCTGGCTGGGCCACGGGGACCCCCTGCGGGGTGTTGGCGGGCTGGACTCCTGGCAGGGAGCCTCGCAGACAGTGACCCACGTGTCCCCAGCCGGCTCCCCATTCCCGCACCTGATGGGGGCGGGGCGCACTATGATCCCAGCTCAGCTGGGGAGGGGGCGTTGTCTTTCCCTGGCCACCGATTGGCTGTTGGGCGTGAGAAAGCGTCCAGGCACGCCCCCAGCCTCCTCGCGGCCTCCGGGTCTATAAAGGCGCCTGACCTCGGGCCGCGGCCGCCTAGCACAGCCCTCGGAACCCGACGGCGACCTCCCTGTGGTCTAGTGCCGTGGCAGCTCGGGGTCCGCGGGCACTCCTTGCCGCCTGCTGCCCCTCCGGGCACCATCACAGCTTGATCTGGCCGAGGAGCCGCGTCCCAGGTGACCTTCGCGCCCAGACTGGCCGAGGGTGGTGGTCAGGGCTTTGCCCTGACTGGGCAGGGTGCGCGCCCGCGGGCCTCCTGCTCCTCTAGTCCGCGGCTCGGCCGGCCCCCTTCCCTCTGTAGCTGACCGCCCCAGCGGCGAGGCCTTCTCACCCTCCCTTGCACGGAGTGTGCCCAGGAAACCGAGGAGCGACTTGCCGAGAGACCTGGCACGCCCTGATAGCGCGCGGAGCAGCCTCTGCCGCAGGGAACCCAGCGGCCGGCTGGTGAACACAGCGCCAGGGCCCTGGAACCAGAGGAGAGGGCCTGGGACAGGGCTCCTCTCACAGCAGCGATTTTGCTCCCCACCCGTTCCGTGCCCAGCGTCAGGGCAGGGGCCGAGCCGTGCATCCTGGGTGCAGTGCACAGCAGTTCTCAAAAGGGCCATAGACGTCATACTGAAGGAAGGGGTCGGGGTGCCGGGTTCTGTGTGCTGGGAAGGCTGCAGACTGTCTCTTGTGCCTGCAGGGGGAGCTGGGCCAGGCCCTCCAGGAGGGACAGGTGTGGGGAGGCCCCGGCACAGCCTTCTCAGCCAGGCCAGGGGCTGGTCAAAGGTGCTGTGCTTTATGTTAAAGCGGGGCTGGGTGGGAAATACAACGCCGGGGGCCTGCAGAGGCTGTCTGCTGGGTATTGAGGGCTGTGTGCATGGTGTGTGTCTCAGAGTTGTAGCACCACGGAGTTTGAATAAAGATGCTGATCTGCAGCCTCTGCCTGAATCTCTGGCCCTCACTGAAGCTGCCTGCAACCTCTGAGGTGGGGAACCCTGTCCATACCCTAGTGGCCCTGTGCCAAGGACTTCCTGGGCTGGACCCCTGCCCTGCTGGCCTCTTCCTTGGTCTTGTAGTGAAGGCCCAGCACCATCCCTGGATCCTCATGACCAGGAAGACCCTCAGGGAGGCTCTGAGCTGGGGACCATTCTCTCTCTCCCCAGGTGTGTTGGAGGAGACTTACTTGACCCAACACAAGCCCCACATGTCTCTTCCTTATTCTCTGTGTCAGCTCTGCCTTCTTCAACCTCCTGGCCTTGCCCAGGGTCACTGTTGACTATCAGGACCCAGGGTAGCCCTTGCACTTCCCCCTGGGTGCATTGGGGGGAGTCGGATGTCCTTAAAGGTACCCAGAGAGTGGGGCCCATCCCATCCCCAACACTGGAAGCCCCACCCAAGGAACTCCCAGACTGACAGCTGGGGAGCCAGGGCTGGGTTTTGCTGCCCCCTGGTGGCTCCTGGCCTGGTCCTGCAGCCTCCACAGCAGGTAGGACCTGAGGTCTGGAGTCTCACATAGAAGCTGTAGGTGGACTGTCCTAGGGGTCTGGGTCCAATCCAGCTGCACAGTTCTCAGCAGCCACCAGGGGTCACACTCTGGCACCTGGCTGAGGGTGGCGGAGGGGATAGCAGGAAACCCAGGTCTGGGCGGGTATTTCCGCAGATTCTGGGAAGTTGGTCTGGGAGGCAGAGACCCAGACGGGAAGTCATCTGTCTGGGAAAACCCCAGATCCAATGGAGGTCCCCGGGCAGCTTGTGCCCTGGCTGAGGCTTGAGGCTCGGCAGGGGCAGCAGTGGGTGACCACCCGAGCTCTCTGTGCCTTTGTGCCAGGTGGGCTCCAGCCCGCAGGGTCTGAGCTGTACCTTCTTAGTTATGGGTGCCTCACATTCACCCAGTCTCCTCCGAGGGCAGGGCAGCCTGGCAGGCATCCTGTGCCCCTTATCCAGCACACAGGAGGTGCTCCATAAATGGGGGCTTGATAGAGCATGCTTCCTGGAGCCCCAGGAGCCCTGGACTTAAGGCGAGGCCCAGCTGGTTGGGGGCCTCCCGTTTCCCCTTGAGGTGGGGGTGGGGACAGACATTCCACAGAGCAGCTCCTCCCCGACCCAGCGACACCTGGGGCCTCTGGTCAGGGCCAGGGAGGGATTGCCAGGGTCAGCTGTGGCTTCTTGAGCTCTCTGCTTTCCTGGTCAATAGGTGGTTGGTCATATGGAAGGCCAGTGGCCCCAGGAAGCTCATCTGCCCCGGCAAGCAGTCCTGGGGTTCCTGATGACAGATTTTTTTTTTTTTTTTTACTGGTACTGAGGATTGAACCCAGCCTTGCTTATGCCACCTACAGCCTCAGCCCTTTTAATTTTGAGACAGAGCCTTGCTAAGTTGCTGAGGCTGGCCTCCTGAGTCACTGGGGTCATTGGTGTGGTCACCAGGCCCAGTCTGACAACATATCTTGTTCAGGGACATTCTGAGCACTGGTGCTTGGGGACCTTGCTGGGAGCCCAGGATCCAGGCCTGGGGATGAGCGGAACAGGCTCGCTGCAGGGTGTCCCCAGGGCCCAGGACTCAGGCGGCTCTTCTCAAGTCTCATAGCACCCAGTGTGGGGTCTGGTCCTTGTTCTGGAAGCACTGGACATGCTCATGGGGTAGGCTGGGCAGAGTTGGCAGGCCCAGGTGAGTGGCCAGCAGGTCCACTCACTGGAACAAGAAGGGAAGGGCCAGAGTATCCCCAAGGCACCCCCTGCCAGACTCCGTCCACTCAGCCCACAGAGGAGATGACCAGCTGTCTGGCACCTCCTATCTGGACATTCTGAAGCCCCCTGGAGAGTGTGGCCACCGCACCGTCCAGCTCCAGAACTTTCTCATCAGCCCTGCTACAGCCCCACCAGCCTCCCTGACCTCTGTGTGCCCTGTGTGTCTGTGGGCCTCCTGTCCAGGGCCCCCTGGGAGTGGGGTTGTACAGCATTTGTGCTCCTCACAGTCACATGTGGTGGGTGTCAGTGTGTGACTCCTGTGGGGACGTGCCACGTGTGCCACATGTGGGCAGATACTGCGTTGCTGAATCGGTGGGCACAGGGCTGAACTGAACACCAAGTCTGTGGCTGAGGGGTGCGAATGGGCTGTGCAGCCAACCTGAGCCCCTGACGGGGAAGTTGTGTGTCCCCCGGGGCTGCCTGGTGGCCAGGCCTTCAGGGCCATGCTTGCTTGCCTATTTCTTGAGAAGGCACCATATTCAAAAGATGTGGAATTGAAAGTAGACAGCCGCTGGACTTCCCTCGACCTGCCTGGGCAGCTCAGCCAGCACTCTGAGGACTCAGAGGCACATGTTCACGCACAGGCTGCTTTTCACAGGCATCAAACGGAACCTGCCATCTCCTGCGTGGGTTGCATGTGTGTTTGACGGTGGATGCCCGTGTGCACGAGTGTGCGAGCCCCTTAGCCAACCACCTCGCCAAAGCTGCACACCTGTCAGCAGGAGAGGGAGCGCTTGGGTGTCTGGAGGCACTCTGCTGGAGGGACCCCCGTGTCCAAGCCCTGTCCTCAGGGAACTGACATCTGACAGTATGGACTGAAGTGTCCTCCCCCAGTTTCCACCTTCACCCCAGGTGCCTGGAGGTGGGGCCTGTGAGGAGGGCTGAGGTGGAGAGAGGCTGTTGGGGCTGTGGGCGCCCTTAAATGAAGCGAGGGCACACGGGAGCACCAGGGTTCTGTGAAATGTGTCCTGGGCGGGCAAGGAGGGGCCTCAGGAGAACCGGCCCTGCACACCTGCAGCTGCCAGGGCTGTGGCCATAAGGTCTGGTCCAGCTGTCCCGTCTGTCTGTGCTGTCCGCTCAGCCCTCCCAGCCAGTGCCCAGCCCGGGCATGGACCGTGCTCTGTTGCCTGTGCCCTCTGGCCTCACATAAGCACAGCCCGGCTGCCTGGCGTGGGGTGTCCTCACTGGGTTCCGCACCCAGATTCTTGCGGGGTACTGAGCATGCCCACAGCTCGCTCTTCCCTTACTGCTGAGGGTCAGTGGTTAACCCGTCTCTGGGCTGGCTCTGGGGAGGTTTCCAGTTCCCGGTAGTTAGGAATCACTGCAAACTCCTCCCACAAGTCATTCGCCTGCTTGTTTGCATACAGAGGAGGGGAATTGCTGGCTCAGACAAAGGCGGGTCCGTGAGAATTTGCCAGAACATGGCTAAAAGCCGCTGCACCTCTTGACATTCCACCAGCGGCACCTGAAGGCTCCCCGCGCCACACCCTTGTGACACTCGGATTCTGATGCGTACAGGGGTGTGTCGAGGTGGCTTTGATTTGATCTCCCTCCTTGCCAACGATGTGGGGCCAGTGTCCTGAGCTCTCTCTGTGTCTTCTTCAACCTTTTGCCTATTTAAAAAAATGGTCTGTTTGGATCTGGAAAGGCCCTCAAAGGCCACATGCCCAAGGCTCGGTCCTCAGGGTGGTGCCCAAGGGAGGTGGTGGACCTTTAGGAGCTGGGACCCTCTAGGAGAGGGTTGGGTCGTGGACATGTGCTATAGAAGGGTATGGAGACCCCAGCCTTTCCGCTCTCTCTTGGCTTCCCCTGCCACGTGGTCATCCCATGAGGGACTCTCACCGCAGACCCAGAGCAACGGGGTCAATCGACCATGAACTGAAGCTTCCAGCCAGAAGAGAACTTTCCTCTTTTTAAGATGATTATCTCAGGTATTGTATTAGAGTAATGAAAGTTGACTAACATCTCTTCTCATGGAGCTGTAAGAGTTTGTTAAATATATATGTTTTTGGATACAAGATTTATGGACTGCATTCCCCTGCAGTGTGTGGTCTGCCTTTCATTTCTTTAATATCATACTTTGAAGCCCAGAAGCCCAGCTCAGCAGTGTTTCTGTTGCCACTCACTTGGGTTTGAAGAAAGTCTATTTACTTGCAATGAAAGTCTGCAGGCGACGCGGCAGCTTCTGCTTAAGTCACCTGTCTTCCTCTAGCTCCGTCCTGGACCAGCGGGCGCACCATGTGCAGAATTCCCAGGCCTTGTGTGGCCTCTGGGGAAGTCCCTGCAGCCTAGTCTCCTCTCGGCTCTGGGTGTGCCAGTGGCCTGAGTGCTGTGCTCAGCGCTTGCCTGTCTCCTGCCTGGCTGTGCATTCCTGTATTTGTCCTTGGCTGCTGGTGGTGGGTTTCTTTGGTCTTAGAAAAGTCACTGCTACTGTTGTTTCAGGTGGTCTCCCTCCCTTCCTGGGGGGCGGCAGAGGGCTCCAGGCCCACTGGTGTTCCACGCCCCACCTTGTCCAGGGGCTCCTCCAGGACCTGCTGCTTCTTCTTCCTTCTATTTGAAGTTCATTTTGGACGGTTCTCTTCCTCCACACTGGCCCATGTCCTCCTGGATGTCCACCTGCTGTTGGCAGGTGGAGGCCTGAACAGGGGAGAGGGAGGGCTGTCCTGAGAGGCGGGGGCTGGGGAGAGGTGAGGAAGGTCAAAGGTCACATGCTCCCTGGGGCCAGGAGGACTGGTCCTGGAGAAGAGGAAGGTCAGACAAAGTTGGGGGGCGGGGTGGGGGGGTGCAGACAGCAGGCAGTAACGGCAGGATGCTCAGCCCTGCTTCATGAGCCTCATCCTGGACCTCCTGCCTCCGGAACCACAAGATGATAAACAGCGCTCGCCAAGCCTGGGGGCTTTTGTTATAGCAGCCATCAACAACACGTGTGCACACTCAGACACTAATTTATGCATGTTTACCTGTCTTATTTATTTTTTGTTTGGTTACTGAGAATCGAATCCAGGGTGCTCCACCACGGAGCCACACTCCCAGCCCCTTTCATTCTGCATTCTGAGACAGGGTCTTGCTAAGTTGCCCAGGCTGGCCCGGAACTTGCCATACTCCTGCCTCGGCCTCCCGAGTTACTGGGACGGCAGGTGTGAGCACCCGGCTCAGCGTAACTTTCATTTCAGGTGTTAGGAAGTATCACCGAGTTCTTTTTAATAACTCCCATTTCTCTCATCCTGTTGACCTTTTCCTTCAAAGTCTGTTTTAATTGTTATTTCAGGGTGCTTATCTGACAGTTCCATCATCGCTCTCATTTCAGGCCTATTTCTGCTGACATTCGGTTACATTTCCCTGGGTTTTAGTCTGTGGGTGGCTTCTGTGGTGAACGCTGTTTTCTTGTTCTGTTAACCTGGGCCCAGGGTGGAGCTCCATTTAAAAGATGACATCAGTTAGCGGCTCACCTTGATCTTTTGTGGATTTTTTTTTTTAATAAGTTTGTTAGAGCAGATCTCCAGTGACTTTTGCTCTAGGGACAGTTTGGCTGCCCTCCAAGGACTGGCCACTGTGGGGTCTCTACTGACCACCTGAGTGGTCCCCACGGCGTCCCACAGTGGTTGCTGGGGGCTGGAGCTGCCCTGAGTTCCTGGGGACGGGCAGCTCCGTGGCTCATCCTGCCGAGCTGAGCTGCTTCCTCCACCCGTGGGGCCTACAAACGGGAGGCTCTGGGACTGGAGGGCTCTGGTCTCTGGGGTTCCCCCGTTTCTGGAATGCTGCTTAAGCAGTCCCGAGCACCGGACCCCGCACAACTCCCCCTGGCTGCTCTGGGCCAAGGTGGTGCCGTCCAGAGCTCCCTCGACTCTGGACGCTCCTCCCAAGGCCACGTGCCCACGTTGCTCAATTTCTGAAAACAGTTGATTCACACATTTTCTGTTTCTAGCTTCTGAGGCAGGTGGGTAAACCCAGGCTGTAACCCCAGCACAGCTGGAGCGAAAGGAACCAGTTCCTCTTCTGAGAACAACTTGGGCTGTCTCTGGGATCCTGTGCTGCTCTGGGCAGTAGTGAGCACTCCTGCACACCCCCCTGGGCTCCCATGAATCTTCCTGGGATTTATAAACCTTCCCTACTTACCTCCAAATCACTGCCCAGTGGGCAGTACCCTGACAGCGTGCGGGGAGTCCCAGGCCACAGTCCACCTCAGGGGGGTCCCTGCTGTGCAGCTGGTCGGGGACGCTCCCCTCTGTGCTGTCCTGGCCCTCCTCCTGTGGCTTTCTCTTCCTCTGTCCACAGGGACCCCGTCCCCCTGGGCACAGGGCAGCTGGCTGTGCCCGCCCAACTCGGAGTCCAGGGGCCCCGAAGCCCAGAGAGTCTTCCTTGCTGCAGCGATCTGTGGCTCTCCCCTGTGCCAGGTCCTGTCCACAGCTCAGGAGTCCACACGTCTAGTAAGGAGGCAGGAGGAGCCTGCCCTGGGGCCCCTTCCAGCCCCTCCACCTGCGCCCAGAGCTGCCTCCTTGGGTGAGCCTGGGCTGGTGTGGAGCAGCTGCTTGGCTCTGGAACCTCCTCTCAGGTCCGCCTGGGCCTCCATCTGAGGAGGTGGTGTCTGGCACCTAGGGTCACGGCTGTGTCCTGACCTGGGTTGCGGGAGCATGGGTGTCCACCAAGGGGGAGTGTGCAGGCCCTGCAGCAGGCATGGCAGTGGGGCCTGAGCAGAGGAGAGCCCAGGGGGGCCAGGGACAGGAGCTCCTGAGAGGCCCCTGAGGGTCAGGGAGAGGGCGGCGTGTGGCTGGAGTCACAGCTGACTGCTGGGACTCCAGAGAGGAGAGCAGCAGAGTGGGGACAGGGCTGGTGGAGGGCTGCCCTGGTGCCAGGGGGGTTGGGGAATGTCCTGCAGGTGGGATCCTGGAACCCAGAGGTGGCAGGTGGTCAGGGGGCTGGTCCCTGGCTCCCAGTTCCTGCCAAGGCACAAGCAGGGAGAGGAGGACCAAGGGTCTCCGAAAAGGTGAGCTTGAGACGCAGCTGAGATGTTGGAGATGGCAGACGCCGCGCTGACCTGGAGCTTGGGCTCCCCAGCTGGGAACTGGCTTGCGTCACTGCGTTCCGCTCTGAGGAACAGGCTGGGTTTCCAGCAGTCGCCTGACTGCTGGGAAGTCCCAGGCTGCCCCAGCTCTCAGAGCCTCCTGACCATGTGTCTTGCACCCCCGTCTCTCTGCAGAGTCAGCTTCTCTGTCCGCCTCTACCCTCTGCTGTGGGAGCTGGACAGTCCGCTATGGACATCCTGGAGCTGCCCTCGGCCCGCTGCCTGGTCTCTCAGCAGTTCCCACCTGGGTGGCTGGGCTCCTCCGCCAGGTCCACCCTGGTCCATCCTCCTCTACAGCCTTCAAGCTGGACCAGGTCTCTCCAGCACGGAGGGGGTTGGCGCTCTGGCCCCCAAGGGCACCCAGCACCCCTCTGAGGGTGGAGGACTAGCCGTGCCTCATCAGGGTGGACCCCAGTACCTCTGTCTGCTGAACCCCTGCCCTCCCACCTCGAAGGCACCCAGCTCCCCTCCAGAGCCCCAGGTGGCGTGAGCTGCACCAGAAGTTGACCTTTAGACTGCGCTCCTTCACTGGACGGAGGCCAGGAGGGAGGGGCCAGGCCTGTCTCTCGCCCCGCTGGGCAGGCGTCCTGGGCTGCACAGAGCCAGGGAGGTGGAGGCTGGCCTGGAGGCAGAGGAGGGGAGGGGCCTGGTGCCTGGGGACCCCATCCTCACACCCTCCAGGACCTCGTTCAGCCACGTGGGTTGCAGACACTTCCCGCCCACCCCCATTTCCCCGGATACTCCCTGCAGGAAGAAAGGGGGAGTCACAGGGGACTTCCAGGCAGGCCGCTGGAGACTCTGGTGGGGAAGCTCCATCTGGGGATGACACACCTGAGACAGCAGCACCCTGGAGACTTGGGGTGGGGAGTAGCTCGGCCTGGTCTTGGTGGGAGACCTGTGTCCTGCGTCTGTGACCACCTGCCTCACCCCAGCCCTGAGGGTGGGCTGAGGTGGGTGGCCAGCAGGCTCCTGTAGACACAAGAAGGAGGGGCCCAGGGAGTGGACTCCTGGGCCACCCACCAGGAGCATGAAACCCCAGAAGCCCCCCCGGGAGCCCCAAGCCCCGCCTCTCCCTGCTGATTCCTGTGGCCAGGGTGGAAGGGGGTGGGGAGTCCCCGCAGGTGACGGCCAGGGCTGTGGGCCACCTTGGGTAGGGAAGAGCTGGGTCCAGTCTGTTCCCCAGAGCCCTGAGCACGACGGTGATGCTGAAGGACTGAGCCAGGGACTGAGCTGGGGCGGGGCCTGCACTTCCACTTCTTGCCCTACCGGACTTTGCCCCCAAGTGGGGAGGGGCGGCCAGGCACAGCCTCCCACAGAGGCACAGGGTTCAAACAGCCATCAGAGAAGGCCTTGGGGAGAGGTGGCACGGCAGATGGCAGGGGTGCCGTGGCTCCTCCAGCCTGCCTGCTGGGAGCAGGTCCTGGCCCTCACCGTGCCTCAGTTTCCCCACTTACGGGGGAGATGGCGGATGAGATGGTCTCTGAGGGTGTACTTGCTGGGTGTGGTGGACTGAGGGCCTGGGTGGGGGCCCTGGGGGCTGGACCAGGTCTAGGGCCTTATCTCCCTCAGAGGAATCCTTTGGCCTCACTGAAGAGTGTCCCTGGGGGCCTGGGGATGTCCCTGCAGCCCAGAACCCACTGTGTACTCTCCAGGGCTCACTCGGGTCGGAAGAGCAGGGGGTGCCCCTTCCCCTTCACTGGAAACCCCCCCATGTGCTGTGGCAGAGCCCAGGCCCAGCTGTGAGGTGGGTGTGGGAGCTGGGGTGCCTCACCCTGCTCCTGTCTGCCCCCACTCAGCCTCGAGGCAGTTGGAGAGCTTTGCCCCTCGGTCTGCTCTGCTCCACCCACCCTGCCAGCCTGTCCCTCCCCAGGCCCGGCTTTCCTCACCCGCCATGTGCAGTTAGGTAGTGACCATGGGGACACTGGTGGCTGTGGCCCTGCCAGCCAGTGTGTCCTCTGCTAGGGGAAAGTCCTCCTTGGGACCCCAGTGCCCACAGCCAGTGGTGCTGGGAGCCTCCTAGTGCAGTGTCCCGGTCCCCAGGGCTCTGCTTCAACTCTCTATGCCTAGGCACTTATGGAATGTCCTCCTGCAGACTGGAGGCACAAAGGGGTATGTGGGAGATAGTGCCTCTGGGGACAGAAGGGCCTGGGGCTGGACCCTGGAGAAGGACCTTGGACCACTCAGGACCTGGAAGGGCTCCAGGTCAGCCCAGGGCCGAGGGTCCTGCAGACTGGCTCATTGAGTGGCCTCTGGTCTGGTTAGATGGAGAGCCACCTTTGACTGACCTCATGAGGTCAGCAGAGGGGTGCTAGGGCCCGTCAGGGAGGCATGAATGTGTTGGGGTGAGGGACCTTGAGGGGTTGCTGGGCTGCCTCTCATGAGCCCCTCGCTGGGAGGCTGGCAGTGGGGGAGGCAGCCCAGCGGGAGGAGGTCAGGGTCCGGTGGAGTTTCCACACGGGAGTCCTGAGCAAGGCTCTGTCGTGCTCCACACTGCCCAGTCTGCTTGCCTCCCAGGGGCCCGCTCCAGGATGGCAAGGGGGTCAGGCTGGACCCTGCTCCCAGGTGCTGATGGACAGTCACCCCTTCCAGCCCTGTGCTGGGAAGGAGCAGGCAGGAAGTGTGGGGAGGAGCCTGTGGGGGGAGTGGCCTGTTGGAGGGAGCACACTCACGGCACTAGGCTGGCAGCAGGAAATCCTCAAGCTCCGGTCACTGTCACCGCAAGTCGCTGGGAGCTACGGTGGGCCTGGAAAGGTAGGCGCTCTCTGGGGGGGCGCTTCCGGAGGACACCCGGAGGGGGCTGGGCACGGGGCAGGAGAGGACTTTCTGGGCACCCCTGAGCTGTTTCAGTGGCTCTGAGGCTCCTGTCCCATGGGCTGCCTGCCGGCTCCTTCCTAGCAGTGTCCACGCCCTCTGCTTTGCCTCCTGCAGGCCCACCCTGAGCTTAGTGGGACCTCAGCTTGGTCCTCTCCAGCTACCCTGGCCCCTCCAACCAGTCACTCCTGTGTCAGGGCACAGTGGGCAGAGGGCTCTGGCGGGGACTGGAGCTTGCACTCGACGGCGTCAGTTTCTCTTTCTCTTTCAGATGCTGGGGGTTATGAGGAAGGCCGCGAGTCCTGGCCCTGAGCCTAGTCCTGCGGGTGGGGCTCCGGGGCCTGAGGAGCCCTGACCAGGGACATGCAGCCTCTGCCAGGCTGGCGGCTTCCCTGGTGGAGCCAGGAGCTGACAGCCAATGCCCTGAAACTGGTGAGTCCCCGAGCTCTTCTCTGTCCCCATGCCTTCCAACCCCTTCTGCCCCAGAGTCACCCCCAGCTGTGTCCCCTCCCCTGGCCTCTGCACTTGGCCATGTCTGGGTCCCCAGCTCATATGGGCCTTTGTGTCCCAGATGTTCAGCTTCCTGGAGCTGACCCAGGTCTCTGGGCACTGCCCTTGTCCTGGGGTTGGGGGCAGGGGTGAGCCCCAAGGGGATGGGTACTTCCCGCGGCTCTTGGCAACCGAGTGCGCCGTGTCTTTGTGTGGGCCCTGGAGCAAGTGGAGCCGATCTCCCCCACAGCTCTTCTGCTGATAAGCACCACGTGTGTTCAGGGCAGATAGATAGAGTCCAAGGGCTGGGCGAGGACTGGCTGGGCAGATAGAGTCCAAGGCTGGGCGGGAACTGGCTTCCTGTCAGGGTGGCTTTCCTGCCTGCCCCGATGGGTAAGCCCAAGGTCCTAGCAGGGTCACCCTCTCCCGGGCCCTGACCAGCCTGTCTGCCCACCCCAGGGTGTGACCTCCCCACGGACAGCAGGTCTAGCCCAGCCCAGCAGGGAGGCTGGCAGGGTGTCTGTCCAGTGGGACTGGTGGCTCCTTAGGGAGGTATGGGGCTCTTGGGGTCCCACATTGTCAGGCAGGGGAATGGAGGCTGGAAGAGTGTTTAGTTCCACTCCACTTGAGGCTGTGAGGGTCTCTCAAGGTCATTCCCTGAGCCCTACCAGGACCACCCAGCCCTGGGGTGCTGTTTCCCCACTCCACAGATGCCGCAATCTGGCTGGGCACAAGATCACGAGCCACTCACAGCTTTGTAGATTCAAACAGCAATTCTTTATTCCCGAACTCACACCGGCCCTCTACAAACACGTTCTGGGGAAATCCAAGTTCTGCCGCACAATTCACGTCCCAAATACTTTCTGAATTCCACCAGAACTCAACGGGAACTCAGCAGGATACGCCCTATTCCCAACAGGAATAACCTTAAACCTGGAACTGCCCTAAACCCAGATTGTCTTAAACCGGGAACGCCCTAAACCCAAGGAGCGGGGATACTTCCTAAAACCTGCAGGATACACCCTAAACCTGGATCCACCCTTGTCCTTGAGCAGGGTCACCTTTCTCAAACACACATGCAATGTCACAGCGAATGTCCAAGACAAGTCCATTTCCACGAGTCCTTCCTCTAAGCAACACGGGGTATGCTGGCAAGGAAATTTTGATGCGTCATTCCTACTTGGCAATGGCCTTCAGCATCTCCCCCCTTCTGATTAATTAAACACAAGCAATGTGGCTTAAGGACCGGGCCTGGTAGGTTGTCCAATTCAACATATGGTTCTTACCCGTCATGGGAGAGCTGACCTCTAGGCGTCAGCCTCCTGTCTTAGGTTGATACCACTGCAATTGGATCAAACCCGTCACTGACTACCGGTCCAGCATACAGCCATACTTGTGGATAGGCCTATGCACCAGTGGGAGGGTGAGGTTCTTGCCTCACCTCTGTTGGCCCCCAAATGTAGCCTTGGTGCCAGTGGGGGGGTGAGGTTCTTTGCCTCACCTCTGTTGGCCCCCAAATTTTAGACCATCACTAGTAGAAGGGAGGAGGATACAGAAATGCCACGACACCAAGCCAATTGACGGCTCCTTTGGAAAAATTGCATCACTGGTGACACCATCAGCAAAGATATGCCAGCACTACCACAATTCGCTGCACCAGACAATAGTTCACAATGCATACAACTGATATATAGTCCAGGCAAGTTCTGCAAGCAGTTCAAATCGGAGGAAGCTATCAATATGTCCATTTCCGCCCAAAGTAAATCGAGTCCTTGATTGAGCATTACTTGTTGAGTTATATTCATTGATGCATCAGTTTATACAGTTTACTGTGACAGCTATCATAGAAGCTGTAGTTTGGTTTTATCTTAGTCTTCACCGGCACTGGGATGGAGATGGAAATTCTGGCAATGATGCTAAAGAGACATTATCCTGAACAGAATTATTAAATATAATGAAAAGGAAAGGTGAAAGTAAACAAACAGATCTGTTAACCTCCTTTAAAAACAATCCTTAACAGCTGTTTACCTAATTTAAATTAGTAAAGAAACAGATCTGTTAACCACCTTTAAAAACAATCCTTAACAGCTGTTTACCTAATTTAAATTAAACCATTTAAATCACATGAATAAAAAAATAATAATTCGGATCCATTTTTTCATGAGCACTCCTCATATAAGAAATATGGACATACACACATACAGACATACAACACAAAACAGTGCACACATAAGACAATAAAGGCCTTGTAGCTTTACCTAGGTGAAATCTCCATTGCAATGTTTAAAAACTCCACAGTCAAAAAATAAAACTGATCAGAAAAACATTAACCTAGGTTTGTATGAGCTCAAAAATAAAATAGAACTTTATGATGTGGGAAAAATGCAATAATAAAATAGATGTTGAAAAAAGCACCCTGGTTAATCACTGTTGCAGATGTAAGAATAGCCAAGCTGGAGCTCTGGATATCAGCTGTTATGGATTTCAGTCAAATCATCTTCTTTTTCTGTAGAAATTGCTTTAGTTAATCTCTCTGGAATCCAAATTGGCTGCTGTTCTCCCTGTGGAAAAACACAGACAGAGCCCCGACTCCAGACAATCACTGGGTCAGGACCTTTCCATTGTCCTGTTAGAATATCTTTCCAAAGTACCTTAGGCTTATGTACATTTTTTGGATACATATGTCTTTCTGCAGCACTAAGTCCTGACGAATCCAAATTTAGAAAGTTTAGAGTAAAAAGGGTTATTTTAAGTTTATCTTTGGGGGATATATACCCCTTTCCAATTCCCTCTTTTTGCTTTAATAAGTACGTTTTAATAGTTTGATGAGCTCTTTCAACTATGCCTTGTCCCTGTGGATTGTATGGGATTCCTATTATATGAGTAATGCCAAAAGATGAGCAAAATTGTTTAAAAGAGGTAGAGGTATAACCAGGACCATTATCTGATTTTAACTGTTTTGGAACACCCACAGTGGCAAAATTTTGTAAGCAATGAGCTATAATATCTTTAGTTTTTTCTCTGGCATGAAGGGAGCCCATCAAAAATCCGGAAGAAGTATCAACTGTAACATGTAAATATTTTAATTTTCCAAATTCTGGCAAGTGTGTGATGTCCATCTGCCAAATATGGTTAGGTATCAGTCCTCTAGGATTGACTCCAAGATTAACTTGTGGTAAAAAGTTCACACAATTTTGACATTGTTTTATTATATGTCTGGCTTGTTCCTTAGTTATTTTAAAACGCTTTTGTAAAGTATTAGCATTGACATGGAACCTTTTATGAAAATTTATAGCTTCTTCTATTGTGGAGAAAATATGTATGTCATGTGTAGTTTTATCTGCTAAATCATTGCCCAAACTAAGGGCTCCAGGCAATCCTGTATGTGCCCTAATATGTCCTATAAAGAATGGATCTTTTCTGTCCCAGATTAGACTTTGTATAGTGGAAAATAAAGAGAAAACAGTAGAGGAAGGGGAAATCCTACCAGCATCTTCAAGGGATACTATAGCATTAACTATATACTGACTATCAGAAAATAAATTAAATACAGAATCTTTGAACATCACAAAAGCTTGTAAAACTGCATTAAGCTCTACCTTTTGAGCTGATTGTTTGGGTACTAAAAATGTAAAAGTTTGATCAGAGGTAACTACTGCTGCTGTACCACTATTAGACCCATCAGTGAATACATTTGGAGCATTCATGATAGGGGTTTTTCTTGTCATTTTAGGAAAAACTACAGGATGCTTAGACCAAAAAGACAACAAAGGATTAGATGGTAAATGATTATCAAATGAAACATTAGATTTAAACATGATTATTGCCCAAGTATTTAACTCATTAGCTAACTCATCAATTTGATCCATAGTATATGGAGTAATAATTTTATTGGGAGAAATTCCAAACACTCCCTTTGCTGCTCTTATTCCTTTGAGTATTAATTGTCCTACAGCCTCAGGATACCTAGTAAGAACAGTGTTAGGAGAATAAGATAAATGTATCCACAATAATGGACCTTCCTGCCAAAATACTCCTGCAGCAATATTTTTTGTTGGTAGTACAATAAATAATAAAGGCAAACTTATATCAATTCTATCCAGATGCATATTTTCCATATATGTTTCAATAATTTTTAATGCCTTTCTAGCTTCAGGCGTTAACATGCGGGGTGAATTTGGATCTGATGGACCTTTTAGAATATCAAATAAAGGTCCCAACTCTCCTGTTGGTATGCCTAGATAAGGCCTTATCCAATTTATGTCTCCCAATAACTTTTGAAAGTCGTTAAGTGATTTGAGTTGATCTACTCGTATTTGAATTTTAGGTGGATGGACCATGGTTGAGGATAATAGAACTCCTAAATAATTAATTGGAAAATTTAATTGTACTTTATCTATTCCTATCTCTAGATAATAATTTTTTAATAAGTTTGTAAGTGTGGCATACCATTCCAGCAATATGCTTTTATCTTTATGTGCTAATAATACATCATCCATATAGTGAAATATTTGTAGTTCAGGATTTTGATTTCTAAGTGGCTGGATTGCTTCGTTAACATAGATTTGACACATAGTTGGACTGTTAGCCATCCCTTGAGGGAGTACTTTCCATTCATATCTCTGATCAGGACCTTCATGATTTAGTGCAGGGATAGTAAATGCAAAACGTGGACTATCCTCGAGATGAATTGGAATAAAAAAAAACCAATCTTTAATATATATAGCTAAAACATGCCAAGTTTTTGGTAAAGCAGACAACTGGGGAATCCCTGATTGAGCAGGTCCCATAATAACCATCTCATTATTAATGGCTCTTAAATCTTGCAATAATCTCCATTTACCAGATTTCTTTTTGATGACAAAAATGGGAGTATTATGGGGAGATACGGAAGGTTGTAAATGTCCTTCCACTAATTGTTGTTTGACCAGGTCATGGGCTGCTTGTATCTTTTCTTTAGTCAGGGGCCACTGAGGAACCCACACTGGTCTTTCTGATTTCCAAGTAATTTTGATTGTCTCAGTGGCCCTTTCTGAAAATCCAACCCATGTCTGTCTCTTCCTTGATCTCTTTGAATTGGTGCTGCTATACCTTGTTCTTGTTCTCCTAATCTTTTTTCTTTCCTAAAACCTTGTCTAGCCCTAGTAGTGGGCGCATTAGGATTGATGTTATTTGTTAACGTCAAACCTAGTTGATCTAGGACATCTCGTCCCCATAAATTAATCGGAAGATGATCCAATACATATGGCTGTATAGTTCCTTCACATCCTTCAGGATCCTTCCAATCTAATACCATTGCACTTCTATGGGGATTAGTCGCCACTCCTAGGCCTCGAAGCGTTTGAGTGGCTTGTTGTAATGGCCAATGTTTTGGCCATTCTTGAAGAGATATGATGCTAAGGTCAGCACCTGTGTCCAGTAGCCCATTAAACTCATGTCCTTGAATATTTAGTTTTAGCATTGGGCGAGAATCTAAATTTAAAGACAGCATAGCCCAATCTATACCTGTGGAGCCTAATTCCCTGGAACCTCTTTCTACACTACGACTAGAGAATTTATCATGTAGGCTGGGTATTATTAACAACTGTGCTATTCTCTCTCCTGGTGAAATTACTGATATACCTCCTGGAGAACTAGCTATAATTTTTGTTTCACCTACATAATTGGGATCAATTACCCCAGGACTTATCATAAGTCCTTTTAGTGTAGATGAACTACGTCCTAATAATAAGCCTACTGTTCCCTGGGGAAGAGGTCCTTTTACTCCTGTGGGAATGATTTGAACTCCCATCTCTGGAGTTAGTACTGCTCTGGCAGAGGCGCAGATGTCCAACCCTGCACTCCCTCGGGTTTGTCTGATGAGGGATTTAATGGACAATGTGTCCTGGGCACCACCCTGATGGGGTTCCTGGGTTTCTCCATTGCCCCGTAAATTTGTGGTTGTGGGCCCCGGAGCATTGGGCCCCCCAGTCCTTTTTTTGGCAATGAAGCCTGATGCCTTTCTCCACGATATCGTGGGTAAAAACCTGATCCTTGTCCGTTTTTTGATAAGGGAGTACCCTCTATGGTGGTTTGAGAACGGCATTCATTAGCCCAAAGTCTCCCTCTACGGCATCGTGGGCAAATACCCGGGATTCTATTCCTTTGATTTCTAGTTTTGTTAAACCCTCCTCCTATGGGGCAACTCCTTTTAAAATGTCCTGTTTGTCCACAATTGTAGCATGTTTTTGGCCTGGCATCTAAAGCCTGTTGTACTGCAGCTGCCAAGACTTGCCCTTGTTCATTAATGTCTCTACATAATCAGCGTACCCCATGTTGCTTAGAGGAAATTTCGATGCGTCATTCCTGCTTGGCAATGGCCCTCAGCACACAGAGGGACATCGAGGACATGCACAGCCTGGTGGAGCCCACGGGGCAGCATGGCAGTGGGGCAGCTCCTCTCCAATGCCTGTCCCCTTCCTGCAGGCCCTGTGTCTCCTCCTCCTGGGATCCCCGCCGTGTGCCCTTGCCCAGTTCCTGTGCAGAGAGGAGGAGTACCCTGTGGGCACCGAATGCTGTCCCAAGTGCAGCCCAGGTAGGAGCAGCCCTGAGCCCAGCTCCCTGAGCCTCTGTCCTCTGCCACACTCAGGGTGGCATGAAACCCCTGGCCCAGGGGCAGAGACAGTCGGGGCAGTCCTCTGCAGCCTGGCTCCTCAAACCGTGGGATTCTCGCTGCTCTACTCCCCAAGTGTGGTCCTGGGGGACAGAGCTGGCCTGGATGGCTGCAGGCTGAGGCTTACCGGGGGACAGGACCACAGCCAGGTGAGGTGTCCCAGGAGGCCCCATGTTCTGCCAGAACTTCCAACCTGCTCCAATGCAGGCCCAGCCTTGGAAGAGCTGGGGTCAGCGTGTTCCCCGGGGAGCAACGCAGTGTCCTAGGGTCCTTATGGTTGGTGTCACACCTGCTTGGGGCTCAGATGGGTGTGAGGGGTGGGCTCCCACGTGGGCTCCCACCCGGCCCGCTGTGGCTGAGAAGCTGTGGACACCCTGGGCTGCAGGTTACCATGTGAAGCAAGCCTGCAGTGAGCTGACAGGCACAGTGTGCATACCCTGCCCCCCGGAGACCTACACCGCCCACCCCAACGGCCTGAGCCAGTGTCTGCCTTGCCGAGTCTGTGACCCAGGTAGGAGCTGAGCAGCTGCTGCCCCAGCACACCCACCTCCGTGGGTTCTCCCTGCAGGAGCTGCCTGCAAGTCATGCCACACCTGGGCCTCCCTGAGCTCAGGCTCTGGCCCCCCATGAGGGCACCACCAGCCGGGGGCAAATCCCCACCTAGCCACAGGCCAGCCTGCCTCCATCAGTGAGGAGGGTCACCGGCCCCAACTCCTCATCCCTGGGGTCCCATCTGCATAGCCATGCGCCCTGTGGTCTGTCTTCCTCCTTGGCCCTCTGTGTCCAGCACCTCAGATACTGGCAGCTCTCTGGGCTGAGGCAGAGTTGGGGCCCCGAGTGCTCCCCACCCCCAGCCCTCCCCGGGCCTGGGGCCGAGCCCCTAGCCCGCCGGAGCTGTCCAGTTCCACCCTCCCGTTGGAAGGGACACTCCTTGGCCCTGGCGGCTTCCTCGCTCTCAGAGGCTCTCTTGGGTTCCAGCCTTGGGCTTGGACACCAGGCAGAAGTGCTCCAGCATGCAGGACACGGTGTGCAGCTGTCGCCAGGGCTACTTCTGCGAGGCCGAGGACAGGGACCACTGTATCATGTGCTTGCCCCACACCATCTGCCAACCTGGCCAGAGGGTACAGAGGAGAGGTGAGCCAGCCGGAGGCGTCTACCCCAGACTCACCTTCATTCCCAGCCACCCTGCTGCCTGAGCCCCTGATGCCCTGGACATCATGGCCAGCTTGGAGGTCTTTAAAGGGACAGAAATCTTGGCCAGACCAGGCCCAACCCTCCCAGCCCTGTCCTGGCAGCAGGAAAGGAGGGAGGGGGGAGTGGGCCCTGGTGGCTTCACCTCGTGGTCAGGCCCTGAGTCCTCCCACTTCTCTCACACACCAGGCGGGAGCCCAGGTGGATGGGGTGGCCTATGGTCAGGGCACCATGCTCCCTGAGTGTGAAGTGTGACCCCCCAGCTCCGCCCAGTGTCGTATCACCTATGGAAGGAAGGCCCAGGGGACCCTGGGGTCTGATTCCCTGCCTCTGGATGTCCAGGACAGTTCCAGACACCGTCCCCACCATAACCCAGTCCTTCAGGAAGTGGAAGTCCCAGAAGAGACAGACCCCAGGCCCCGCCCCAGGGAAGCCCAGTTTCCACCTGGCCTGGAGCCCATGGCCCCTCTGCCCGTCCCTCTCCACCCCCAGGTACAGATAGCCAGGACACAGTGTGTGCCAACTGCTCACTGGGGACCTTCTCGCCCAACGGGACCCTGGAACAATGTCTTCCCTGGACCACGTAGGTGATCCCAGGGGTCTCGTCTTTGCCCTAGGGAGAAGGGGCTCCTCCAGCTCCCCACAGGCAGTGCCTCGTGTCCCACACTGGGTGGAACCTCTGTCACCAGCAGAGCAGCTAGGGGCCTGCACCCCACAAACAGGCCACGTGAGCCTGGAACGCGGCCTTGGAATAGCCGCATGGTTGGGTCCTTATCTTGCGGCCATGCTGATCTGGCTCCTGCAGGTGCAGGTGGGTCCTGCCCGGAGCACCCCAGCAGAGCTGCTGCTCACCATCCACCTCTGTGGGCCTGGGTCTCGGGTGTCCAGGTCGGGGGGCTGCCTGCACTTCTGGAAGGAGCAGTTCTCAAAGTGAGGACCCCACTGCTCCTGAGCCAAGTCCCAGGCCCCAGGACTGAACTGGGTCCGCGGGGTCCCTGTGGTGGAGGTCTGATTGCCCCAGGGTTTCCAGCTCAGGCTCCCTCCCTGGTCTCTCTCCCTCTATCTTCCCCAAAGGGCTTGGGAGTGTGGGACAAGCCTGCGGTCACAGAGCTGCACTGAGCCACCCAGAGCAGCACCCTCCTGGGGTCTGAGGGCCTCGGCTCACATACTGCTGTCCCCTAGGTGCAGCGGACCTTTTGCCGTGGAAGCCGAGCGGGGGACCAGCAGCAGGGACGTCTCCTGCTCCCTGTCCCGGTGGTTCTATGTCTTTGTGTCCGTCCTCCCCGCCATCTCCGTGGTGATCGCCATCTCCGTGGTGAGGAGGAAAAGGCTGTCTGGTAAGCAGTGTGGCTCTTTCTGCAGGGTCAGAGCCCCAGCAGGGGCTGCTCAGGGACGCCACAACTGTGTCCCCACAAGCCCTGGGTGGCAGCCACCAGGACATCCCTGGGATTCTTGGCTCTTCTCCGAGGCAGCGTTAGCGGTGGGGGCTGGGTTTCCTGCTTTGCCCAGGGCCCAGGTGTCAGGCGGCTTCCCTGGGGGGACCCGAGGGTCCTACCTGCTGCCCACTGGAGCAGGGGCCCTGGCCCCCATCCGCCTGTGGGGCCTGTGGGGAGGGAGAGCCTGGGGCTGGGGGTCGGTGGTTGGCCACCGAGGACAAGGTTGTGTCCCCACTGGGCAGCCCAGGCGTCATCCACCTACTCACAAGCTCTTGGCCAGCGTTCCGCTCTCCTCCTCGGCTGTGCCAGGCTCAGTGCAGAGTGTGCCGCCCTGGGCACAGTCCAGGGGAGCAGGCACCCCACAGAAAGCCAAGGGGCCAGGTGGGCCACACGCTCGGGCTTCGGGTCAGACATCTGTGTCTCACCCCTGGGTCTCCCAGGTGCAGGGCACTGAGGCAGGCCAGGAGTGGCCGGTCCCCCTTCTCAGCCCAACCCCGGGGCTCTGCTCCTGGGAACGGGGCCTCCTCTGTGAAGTGCCGTCCCTGCTGTCTGGGTGATGGTGGGGCTGCAGCGAGCCTTGGCCTGGGGTGTGCCAGGCACGGTCGGCAAGAGTCTGCTGTGACCCAAAGATCTCACAAGAACTATTTTTGAGGGAGAAGAGCTTATTTGGGGCTCATGGTTTCAGAGGTCTCAGAACACAGGTGGCTGACTCCACAGCTCTGGGCCCAAAGTGAGCCAGAACATGAAGGCAGAAAGTGTGGGGGAGGGAAGCAGCTCTGGACATGGAACCAGGGAGTAGAACCAAGCTCACCAGGAACAGCACCCCTGCCCACCCCTCCTGCGGTGGACTCTTACCCCTGAACCGATGCTCTGATCAGCCTCCATAACCCGTCTCACCTCCGAACACTCCTGAATGGTCTCCCTTATGGGCTTTGGGGGCGACCTCCCGTCTAAGCCGTGGCATCAGGCCAGGGCCTGTTTTTCCTCTGTTGGACCCCGGGAATGAGGCCTGGTAAGGAGCTACGTCCCTGGACCATCTCACCTTGTCTCAGAAAAGGTCATTCTCTGGGGAAAGGCCACAGAGCAAGAGGCCCAAGATCTGGCTGCCACCCCGTTCTGTGGGCCTGTGGGCCCTGGTGGGGGACTCTGGCCCCTCCTGACGGTGTCTTTGTATTACAGGCTCTGAGCCCAGCGAGATGGCTGTGCTGCAGGTATCAAGGCTCGCCCGACCCCTGGGGCTGGCGTTCTAGGCCGGTGGAGGGTGGGAGGGGTCTCCCAGCTGGTCAATGGCCCTGGGTCCTTATCTTGCAGCCATGCTGATCCCTTGAATGGACTTGGGTGCCCCTGGGAACCAGGAGTCTGGGGGTGGGGCCCTGAAGGCAGGTCTTCACCCTGCCTCATTCCTTGCAGCGGCAAGTAGCGGAGGAAGCCGGTGAGTCTGCAGTCACCCAGGCTCCAAAAGTCACCACGGTGGCGGAGGAGGAGACAGCACCGGTGTTGAGGGCAATGGGCCCCCATCGATGAGCCACAGGGCTGGGAACCGGGTGACTCAACCTACCGGAAGCAGACGCCTACCTGGCAGGAGTGCAGCACCTGCCCCAGGCTAGCTCCAGCTGCAGGAGCAGGAAAGACTCAGGGCACTCAGGGATGTCACGGCGGTCCCCATCCGTCAAAGGGGGTCCAGAGCCCCCCCCCCAGCAGCCCTGGCGCAGCTTCCTGCAGAGGCCCAGCACCATGAGGACACAGCGAGGCTGCCTCTGGCTCCAGCCCTCCCAGCCAGCCCTCCCGAACCTCAGGCTGCTCATTTGGAGGGTGTGTGCATCACCCCACCACTGTGTGCATCTCGCTGACCACCGGACTCCCCTGCCGCACGTGGTGGCAGCAGCACCTCGTCATGGCAGCACAGTGCCACTGTCCCAGCCTCCTGCTCTTCCCTCAGAGAGTGGCAGTGTTACCGCTGTTGACCGGTGACGAGTCCTTGCTTCCCTGATGTTGAAGAATCACACCAAAAAAGCACGCTGAGGCCAGGCCAGAGTAGAAATTAGAAGTTTATTAAAGGACAGCAGAAAAGACTTCTCCCGGAGGAAGAAGGGGACCCAAGAGGTGGAATCCAGTTGGGGGGCAAATGTATTTCCCTTTTTATAGGTTTGGTGATGGAATGTAGGTTGGAGGGCCCGAGGGGTGGGACACAGGTGGACCTAATTATCACCTTTTGGGATGGGATTATCACTTCTCTGGGACGGGCTATCTCCAAATCTGTTGGGGGCTATTCATTAATACTTCTTCCAGGTGGACTTTGGCCTAGGGCCTTTCCAGGACTTCATTAACATTCCATGAATTGTGTGTTTTCCCTGAGTCATTCCCAGCATGGCCTCCATTTTAGATTTCACTTGATTTACCTAACTACACGGACTACCTAACTTTAAATCTGGCTTCAGCAGGAGGGATGGCAGGGTGTGTCTTCCCCTCTGCACTGACACTGCTCACCTGCCCCTTGCCTACAGTCTCTAGTTCTGCCCCCAGGGTTCAAGTCCCTGGCTCCATCTGAAGCACTCCTTTGCTGCGTCCCCACCCCTCAGTGAGAAGGTCCCTAAGTTCCGGCCCAGCAGGGTGCTCCGGCTTTTCTTGCTCTTTCCCTGCCTCAGTCCTGGATCGGTCACGCCTCCAAAGAGCCCTGGTTGCTTCCTGAAGAACGGAGTGTCAGACCCACCCCAGGAGCCACAGTGACGGGCCAGCCAGCTTCCAGGTGTCAGGAGGACAGACCTAGGATCACTCCCCTGCACGTGTGCGGCAGATACTGATGTGTGCGTGCAGACCAGGAGCCAGGTGTGCTGGTGTGTGTGTGCGGGTGCACTGAGAGGTGTAAGCCGAGGTCCACGCAGGTCTCTGGCTCTGCTTGCTGTTAGGGTCTGTAAACAAGTCGGGGATGGCACCTGGCATTTTGCAGAGGGAGTGGTTTGTGAAGTCACGCCAGCGAACCATTAAGTGTGGAGATTCCTGATTGGCTGACTGCTGTATCTAGTTTATGTTAATTAAGATAAGCTGTGTGTAATTAGTTATGTATAGAGACCCCTCCTGTCCTACAATAAACGGCTCCCACTCCTGCTGCATCAATGTACGCAAGTTGCTCGTCATCCCCTCGGTTATTTTGCTGCAGCCAGACTGCGGCAGCTTGCGACTTGGCCGGCCCCTCTGCCTGTGCAGCACCTGCTGATGGACAGCTGGCTCCTCCATCCCCAGCCCCTTGCAGGGCGACCCAGGCTCAAGGCCTGCCCGCAGGCTCAGGGAGCTCCGTGGCCTCCTTTCTGTAGCTCCGTGTTCAGCCCAGGTGTGCAGACAGGGATGTGGGCTGCTTTTTATTTCCTCTCCCTTTTATTTATTTATTTTTGGTGTGGTGGTCATTTTTTTCATGTGAAATATAATTTCCTTCGTTATTTGAGTTTCAATTCTGTTTTGCAGAATTTATACCCTATTCTTGTTGATTCTCCCTGTATCTGTCTACCCATTTTTTAAATCTGTGGGACATTAATAAAGAGTTAAATGTTAATGTCAGTGGCCCAGGCAGTGACAGTGGCTCTGTCAGTGACAGAGAGGCAGAGAGTGGCAGATTGTGGAAGAGTATGCCATCGGCGAGAATCCCATTCTAAATATCTGCTGTGGGTAGACTGGGCAGGCATGAGGGAGACCGCATTACCCCAGAGACGCCACCCCCAGGAGTCCACAGGCACAAGGAGGGACTTCACTACCCTGGGGGGCTCAGTCCACCAGAAAGCCACATCCACTGTGGGGACCCCGCCTGACCGCGGGTGCCGCCCTAAGTGTCTTGGCCACTGTGGCCTCTGAGCACCTGGCCTGCGTTCCCCGGATGATTTCCCAGCAAGCTCTAAAGGGCAGGCCATGGGAGTGGGACGTGGGCTGTCCTGCAGCTGTGGTCCAGAGAGGGGCCTGCCGACCTGCACGTGGGCTTGAGATGAGCCATGGACCTTTGGCTGACCCAATCATGGGACAGAACCTTCTTCTGCTGCCAGGCGACTTTGTCCCTAAGTCCCTAGTAAATCTCATTGGGCACAGAGCAGACTGTCTGCCTCTGTTGGGTCCCCCAGCCCTGGGGCACGGGAGGGCCCTTCTGGACTGGCCGTTCTGGATTATCACCCAACGGCAAAGCTCCAGATTAACTGAGCAGCACCACATGATGGAACAGAAGGGCACCCCACCCACGGCTCTCAGGCTGGCAGAAGGAGCAGGCCAAAGACCTCAAGCATAGAGGTGGACTTAGCCCTGACACAGAAGCAGAACGTGCTCTTTCCAGGGCCCACGGAGCTTGATCCAGGAGCGGGAGCTGGGTCTAAGAGCATCGCTGTGAGCTGAGATGTGGCGAGCCGAGGGGGACGATGCTCCCCAGCAGCTGGCCACAGCACCTGAGGCTGCTGGAGGGCTCCGTGGAGGTTCATCCTGGAGCCCCCGGCCTTTCCCAGGGGTGCCCAGAGATGTCTCGTCAAGGGCCACACCCACCTGCTGTGTGAGGTCTGTGGGAACACCACGGTGCAGGACACCTGTCCAAAGAAGGTGGTTTTATTCTGTATTTGGATTTCAGACAGCTTCTTCACCCTGGGCAGACTGCCCTCCCCAGGAGAGCCAGGTCCTGCATTGGGCAACAAGGGACAGTCCCTGCCTCCCAGAGTCCACTGAAATGTCTCACACTGTGGGTCCTCAGCCCACTCACCCTGCCTCGCCTGGCCTTTACCACAGAAACCACAATGGAGGCTCTTGCCCCAGTGGCCCCACGTATCCTCTGCCTCCGACAGACCCCCGGTGCTTCCCCACATGGCCCTTGGTGGCACGGGGCACTCCCTCCTCCAGGGACCTGAAACCAGCCAGCTTCTCGGTGGTGGAGGGAGGGGGGTTTTCAGTCCTCCAGCCTTGCTACAGTCTGCTGGTAAACCGTGCCGTGGAAAAGAGGCCACTAGACAGAAGTGGGGTGTCTAATCAGGGAGGGCCCTTGGAGGGACAGGGCCTGGTGGGACCTCAGTGCCAGGTTCTGGTGTCCTGAAGAGGAGACACTGAGATGGAGACGGGGGTGGGGTGCTGGATGGGGAAGAGGAAGTGCCATCCTGCCACGTGGCCTCCCGAAAGCCTCAGCTGAGTCACCTTGACCCTCCTCCGCCAGTCACTGGACAGCAGCTGCTCCAGGTAGCTAAGGGTCAGCCCTGGGAGGGAACCTGGCTGAACATGGAGTGACCAGGAATCCACTCTTTCAGGTCAGAGGCGCCTGTCCACCTGGACCCCTCTGCAGCAGACCCTTCCACCTGTGCCCCCCGAGCACCATGCCAGTCACTTTACCCTCCATCCACCAGGGCCGTGCCCACAGGACGTGGGGCTAGGGAAGCACGCGGAGAGGACACAGGCGCCAACAGGAACTGGCCAGCCAGGAAAAATGCTGAGAGCCCAGTGTGGAGTCAGAGGAAGAAGCGGGTGGCCCTAGCTCTGCCCTGCTGGGGGCAGCCCTGGGGGCTCAGGGTGGGCTCGTAGGGCCAGGAGTCCACCAGGGAAAGATGGCTGGGGGCATGGCTGGGAGGTGGGACCTCCAGGGTGGGGCTGTGGGTTAGGGCCCCTCCCCTCATTGCCTCCATCCCGCTGTTTCCCTGAAGCATGGCCCTGACCAGTCTCCTCCGCAGCTGTGGGTCAAGAGGTCTCATCTCACCTGCCAACGTACATACAGACCAAGGAGCCCCGTGCCCTCTCGGGGTTCCTGGGCCATGCTGGCACCATGCGGACTGCACACGGCGGGTATCTTTGCCGCTGAGACCCTGAGCTGGGGGAGTCCTCTGTTCCTAGCTCTCTGCTCCCCTTCCTGGAGGGTTCTCAGGGTGAACTTGAGCCAGAAGTAAGTAAAGCTGGGGACTGTCAGGAGCAGAGGATTACCAGACTGCCATACAGCCTTGCCGGGCAGGCCCCTGGTGTGTCCCTCACACAGAAGCCCTCCCCTCCCCTAGGCTCTGCCTGAGGGGCCCACAGAGAGGGCCCGTGGCTCAGAGCCCCCCGCCCCCGCCTTCTGTGGGGCAGTTTTCCCTGGCAACTGCCCATCCAGTCCCTGGTCAGCATCACCCTTGTTACTCATGCTGGTGGCTGAGGATTACTGTGTCAGCGTATCTTACATCACCCTCCACGTTTTGCCTTCAAAAGTGTCCGCTGGCCTCAGCCTTCTGAACAGGCTGGAGCTCGTTGTGACATGCGAGTTCCCCTTGCAACGCTCCACTGATCCCAGATACGTGTCATTTTTCTTTGGAAAATCCTTCCCCGATTGTTATTAGTTTGAGAGAGTTTGGGCAAAAATGGGCAGCGAAGAGATAAAGAGGCGAAGACCGGGTTGAAGGATCCCAGACGCGCAGCTGTGGAGCTGTGCGCTTGGTACCCAGCCGCGGCAGAGCTTGTAAGCTCTCACGGGCGTTGCTGAACTAGTGACCGCTTCCTGGTGGGAAACTGAGCCTCAGCTCAGGGGCCCTGGCCATCACGGCCACTGAGGGGCTTCTTGCCCATGCAGGGAAGCAGCAGGCATGGTCCTTGTCCTGCTGCAGGGGCCACCTGGGCACAACACCTATTCTTTGGCAGAGCCTGGGCTCTGCCCCACTGCTTGAGACAGGCTGACGACAACCCAGATGTATTTGGACTTTATTTTTTTGAGTAGTTTGGTTTACAGTAAAACTGAGCAGAAGGTATGGAGAGTCCCCAGATGCTTGCGGTACATTTGATTTTTAACCTTCTCTTCCCAGAGGTGAAGAGGGCACAGTGCCCTTGGGAGAAATACAGGCAGGACCCTATGGGTCCACCCGCCAGTTGAGGAGCAGGGCCCTCAGGGGGACACTGTGGATCTCCATGCTTGTGTGGGATGCACCATCACAGCGGAGCAGGCACCCTGCAGGTCCACCCCCGAGTGCTATGTCAAAGGGCCGGCTCTGCAGGGGACGGGTGGTGCTGCTGTGAGGTTGAGATGTCTGTGGGTCTGCGTGTGGACAGTGCATTGGATGTGGATTCAGTTTTTGATATTCATTTGGTGCAGTTTGAGTGACCTGCGAGCCCCCGACCCCATTCTGCTTTCAGAGAGTCTGACCCAAGAGGGTCAGTCCTGCAGCAGTGCTGGGGGGCAGCCCCCAGGCAGGGTGAGTGCTGAGCTGCTCTGGAGGGAATGAGGCACACTGGGTCAGGGCTGGCAGTCTGCCCTGAAAGCAATGGGGTCAGCGTGTTAGGGATTAAACCAGGGCTTTGTGCACAGGATGCCAAGCAAGTGTCCTACCCCCGAGCCACCGGTACCCCCAAGCTCACGGGCAGTGTGTGGACTGCAGGACTGGGCAAAGTCAGCTGTCCTTGACCAGGGGCTCTGGAGTCATTGCCTGAGGCTCGCTTCTCCTGGTGCACATCTCAGGCCTTGCTGGAGGGGACAGGCAGGATGGCATGTGCAGGGTCCACTTGGGACGGAGCTGGAGGCCTCAGCATCTTCCAGCCCACAGGTAAACTGGGGTCCCTGATTCCCAGGGTGTGGGGAGCATGCTCCCAGAGGCTGAGGACATACTGTGTGGTCGGCAAAGGTGGACATCAGGGTCTGAGACTCAGACAAGGTACAGGAGGCCCATCCGATGTGACTCAGCAGGACCTGCCTTGGGTCCAGAGATCCCCACCCCATCAATGACCCTTCCTCAGGCACATGCATGCACCGGTGTCCTGGGCAGACCTTTCCCAGTGTTTGCAGAACTCGGGGCAAGAGCAGAGAGGCGACATTTGGGGAGGCAGGAAGCCACGTACAGCAATCAAAGAAAAGGAAGCCAAACCACCGTGTGAGGCAAACGTGGGAAGATAGCTCACCCTGTTCACAGAGAAGCAGATGAGGACTTCCTGTTGCACGGGGACCCAACATATTCATTTGTTTATTTATGGCTTCTCAGAATAAGGAAGAAGAAGAGGAGGAGGTGAGACAGCATTGTTGTGACATAATGGCAACCCAGCTCCCAACGGAGCAAGATGCCCACCATGGCACTGCTGGCCCCCATGCTGTAACTGTACCCAATGACCACGATCTGTCCCCCCTCCCGTGTGAGGGTGTTAGGAGGGGCCTTTGGAAGGACTGGGATCACTGCCTTTACTTCAGAGCCCCTGAGAGACACTTCTCTCTCTGTCCACGCTGTGAGGGGCCGTCTGCGAACCAGACACAGGCCCTCACCAGACACCAAATCTGCTGGCACCTTGACCTGAAATCTTGCAGCCTCCGGAACCGAGGAGAAAAGTGTCTGTTGCTTATAAGGCACCCCAACTATGCTCAGGGTGAGCGGCAGGAACGGGCTCAGGGCCGGCCACCTGAGACCACTCTTGTCAGACATCCGACAGCGGGCAGACTGGGCTGTCATTCCAGTGTGAGCTCATCCTGAAGGGTCACTTGTCTGAGGGCCCTCTTGGGTCCCCACACACTGCTGAGGGTGTCGACAATGGAAAGCCCTCAACACTGTCCACCCAGCAGCTGCCCAGCGTTGAGTTTGTCCTGAAAACCCTTGAGGGGAAGAGCAGCAAGCTCAATGCAGTTCCAGGGACACTGGACTCCCCCAGCTCAGGGCCCCCCAGCAGCAAGGATGCCCACCGTGTGCACAGCCCCACCAGGCCCTGGAACTTGGGGCCACACACAATGGCCCATGTGATCTGCACTGCCGTGAGGAGTCGAGTCCTCTGTCTCTGACCCAGGAGTCGTGGGTCTCCTGCCAGCATCCGGGCCACAGCAGGCCAGCTTATTAGACCTGACAGTGCCCTGACACCCTCCAAGACTCACAATGAGCTCTGGCTAGCAGCCCATGAGCAGAAGTGACCTGCCGCAGATCTGTGTGGCTGTAAGAGCCATGAGGTGACCTCCGTCTCCTGCCCTCACCTGCCTGTCAGGAGATTGGCACGTTCCAGATGCCACTGCTGACTCAGCCTGGGTCCCAGAATGAGGGTGGCGTGAAGAGCACAGCCACACTGTGCCAACAGGACACATAAGCAGGGGTCAGACACAGCTGATCGGCTGGGGCTTGGGGCTCATTTGTACCTGCAGCAAACCCAGCAAAGCTGACCAGCAAGCTGTGGACAGACGGAGTCTATAAACAGACGGTAGGAGCTGTCCTCCGAGGATGTCTGCCCTACTCAGATAAAGGCAAATGCATCTGTATGTTTACCTCCAGTTTTGTGTCACATAAGAATGGAGTTCAGGACCTGGCCCTCCAGCATCCGCAGAAGACTGTTCTGACCCCCTTTCTGTTTCTTAAAAGTAGAAAATGAGACTAGGGCTGTGGCTCAGTGGCAGAGCACTGGCTTTGCATGCACCAGTCCCGAGATCCAAAGCGCCAGGTCCTGGCGCTCACCTAAAAAGGAAAACAAGAAACCAAACAGATGGAGAGTTTACTACGTGAAGTTCCTCCCTCCCCCGCCCACTGGAAGTAAAAGCCACATCCTTATCTTCATTCAATGAGAAGCTGCAGCCATCGCAAGAATTCTGCACTGGCTTTGTTAAAACAACTGCTTTCTGGCCTGTAATCCCAGCTCAGGAGGCTGAGGCCAGAGGATCGCAAGTTCGTGCCAGCCTCATTCAGCAATTTATCGAGGCCCTAAGAAACTTAGCCAGACCCTGTCTCAAAAACAGCAAACCCTCTGACCTTCTCCCTACCCCCAATTTAGTTAACTTCTTCCCAACTTCCTATTCTTTGTCCAGTGAAGTGAAGAAGACCGGCTTCTAACTGCTTCTTTGTGTTCTTTATTTCCTTGGGAGGATTCCTGTGCCCAGGCTCCAAGTCCACTCACCTGCTCCGCTCCCCGTGCTCGGCCCCGCCTCCCCGTGCTCGGCCCCGCCTCCCCGTGCTCGGCCCCGCCTCCCCGTGCTCGGCCCCGCCTCCCCGTGCTCGGCCCCGCCTCCCCGTGCTCGGCCCCGCCTCCCCGTGCTCGGCCCCGCCTCCCCGTGCTCGGCCCCGCCTCCCCGTGCTCGGCCCCGCCTCCCCGCTCCCGGCCCCGCCTCCCCGTGCTCGGCCCCGCCTCCCCGCTCCCGGCCCCGCCTCCCCGCTCCCGGCCCCGCCTCCCCGCTCCCGGCCCCGCCTCCCAGCTCCGCCTCCCCCGCTCCGCCCTCCACCTCCCCCGGTCCGCCCTCCATCTCCGCCTCCCCGCCCTTGGCTCCGCCTCCCCGCCCTTCTCCACGCTGTCCCACCCCATCCCCGCCCCCACAGGGCCGCGCCGCTGCTCTCTGCGCAGGCGCACCGTGTGTGGAAGACTGACAAGCTCCGCCATTGGTCGCCATTGGTCAGCGGGCTTATGCATATGTAAATGAAGTGATCCAGTCCCGACCAGGCTTCGGCTTTGGGCCGGGAACCAGGGGCGGTGCTAGGGGCGGTGCTAGGGGCGGTCCGGGCGGAACCGGGACGCAGGGCGAGGCGGTACCGGGACCGGCGCGCTACCCTAGGCGCAGCCGCAGTGGGAGAGGATCGCGGCGCCAGGACCTGGCGCTTCGGAGCTCGGCCGTGGCCATGAGTCCTGTGGACCTTTCCCGCGTGGGCGCCTGTGTCCTGAAACACGCAGTGACTGGGGAGGTGAGCGCCGGGCAGTGGGCGTCGGATCCTGCAGCGCCCTGGCCGCGCTCGAGGCTGCGGGTGGGGGTCTTTTGGGGGCGTGACTGGGCGTGACTGGGCGTGGCGGGGCGTGGGGGCCGGCGCTTCTTGACCTTACGGCCCCGCAGGCCGTGGAGCTGCGGAGCCTGTGGCAGGAGCAGGCGTGCGTGGTGGCCGGGCTGCGGCGCTTCGGCTGCATGGTGTGCCGCTGGATCGCCCGGGACCTCAGCAACCTCCAGGGTGTCTTGGACCAGCATGGCGTGCGCCTGCTGGGCGTCGGGCCGGAGACCCTGGGCCTACAGGAGTTCCTGGACGGTGGTTACTTTTCCGGAGGTGCGACCCTTCCCCAACTCTGGGCGTTTGCTGTCGCTCTGCCCAGCCCTGGCCTGGAGGTGTCGGAGTCCTCGTACTCCTGCGGCATCCTGGTCCCCCGATTCCACCGGTCACTTTTTTATCTCAGTCCCTCTTCTCAACAATGGGGACACTCACCTTACCTTGGCCCTCCTGACCCAGGATGGGTGAGCTGGGCACGGTAATTGGTCAGGAGACAGGACAGGATGCAGGAGGGTGAACCTGAGGGGGCCAGCATGGGGCCTGGGACACACACACCTGTGCTTTCCTTTCCAGAGCTTTACCTGGATGAGAGCAAGCAGTTTTACAAGGAGCTGGGCTTTAAGCGGTAAGTGTGTTGGGGTCCAGGGGTCCAGGTGTGCATTGCCCCTTTTCCTGCTGCCCTCTACTGGCTCTGCCCTCAGTAGGCTGGCTGTGTTGGCCCTGACAGCTCCAGCCAGCTCCTCCATCAGCCTGTTTCTGGGGTGTTACTTGTTCTGTAACAGGCTTCTCACCTAGGCCTGCCTTTAGCAGGCTGCAGTGTCCAGACTGCCAGAGAGGGTTTTGGAGTCCAGTGCCTCCATCAGGGGCCATCCCAGCCTTCTGGTGCCACAGGCTGCCTGCCTGCCCTGATTGGCAGGGCCAGCTGAGCACATCATTGGGCATGCTCAGCTTGGGGCCTGGTCCCCACACTTCACACCCTTGGTGGGGCTCCAGGCCATCTGTCCCCAGGCTGGGTGTCCTAGGGCTCCAGTAGCTGCTCCTGGCTGGGTGGTTGCTGATCTGATTGCCTTGTGCCATCTCTGAGCCTCTGGTGAGATGAGTGGGCAGGGCAGAGCTTGAGCCATAGCTGGTCTGTGCATCTGCTGGAGGACCGGAGGGTGGGCTCTGGGGCTCGGGCTCCACCAGAGTCTGGGCTAGCAGGCTGTGTGTTTGCAGGTACAATAGCTTGAGCATCCTTCCAGCTGCTCTGGGGAAGCCTGTGCGGGATGTCGCTGCCAAGGTACTGTGATGGCCAAGGTCAGCAGGAGTAGGGGCAGTTCCTCCCTCTAGGACTGACTTCAGCCTGTTCTTTTCCCTCCAGGCCAAGGCTGTTGGCATCCAGGGGAACCTGTCTGGAGACCTGCTGCAGAGTGGAGGGCTGCTGGTAGTCAGCAAAGGTGGGCTCGGGGGGCTCCAGGCCACATTCTCAGTGGGAACGCCTGGGGAACTGGGTGGCTGTTTTTGGCTTTCCCTCTGCCCCAGTTCCTCCCCGTGGTGTGTTCTGGCCCTCAGTGTTGGCTTGGCAGGGTAGGCTGTGGGCAGAACAGCTTTCTTGTCTAACTAGGTGGAGGGTGTGACTGGCCAGGGTTGCCAGGGTCAGCTGGTCCTGTCACATGAGTACAAGGTTCAGGTGGCCTCCCAGTGTGCCCTGACCATCTATCTGCTTTTAAAGGTGGTGACAAAGTTCTGCTGCATTTTGTCCAGAAGTCCCCAGGTGATTATGTCCCCCAGGAGAGCATCCTGCAGGCTCTGGGCATCTCTGCAGAGTCCTTCTCCAGCGAACCCCCTCAGGTGAGCTGAGGCCTGCCTGCTGCACACAGCACGCCCCTCCCCTGGGCCAGCACTGAGCTGCAGCCTCTGGGGATTTATGTTTTTTTCCTGCTCATGGTATCCCAGGATTTATGTCGTTGTGACCCCACTTGCAGAGGGATCAGAGTGTAAGGGACTGAGGGGCAGTATGACCAGGTGGACAGGCATATCTGGACCCACCCCTATGGGTGGTGGCTCTAGGGCAGAAAAAGGGCTCTTTTTTGAGCCTCGGAGGCTGGGGAGGGCTTGGGTTTTTCCAAGGCTCCTCTGTTGGTCACAGTGTGGTCTTGGTGGCCAGCTTCCTGTGCCCCAGGTGGAGGGGAGTGAGTGCTGTTCAGGTGGGTGGCCGCCTGCCTTAAGTAGGCCCCTTTCTGTATGTGGGTGGGTGAGCCCCACTGTTCTTGGCACCTGGGGAATGTGGCTGGCCTGACAGGACCCCTGCTGTCCTTGCAGTGTGACGAGGAGGTGTGTAGGAGGTGATAACCCTGAGCTCCTCTGACCTGGGAGGCGTCTGCTGCCTTGGGTGTGCTGGGAATCAAACCAGAAGAATCGTCACAGAGCTGCTGGGCTAGGGTGCTGGACTGTTCTGCTCCTCGGGCAAAAACAAGCCATTAAAACTGCAGCTCCTAGGTCAGCACGTTCCTCCACTGGCTCTGCACCTGTGTCCTCTGTGGCCCCCACCTCCCTCTGGACTGGAGGGGCAGTCCTCCAGGAGCCACGCAAGTCGTTGCCCTTTGGAGGGGACACGTCCTGCAGTCTGCAGACTTCAGGCCCCTGGCACATGTGGCCCTGAGGACGGCCCTTGCTGTCCTATCATTTCCTCCCCAGGTGGCCTCAAGCTCTAACCCATCTCTGAGGATGGAAGTAGGCCAAGGGTGGGGAGAGGAGGGTTTGGTCAGGCTCTGGCCCCAAGCAGTGCTTATATCTGAGGGTCTCCTGTGGATAGTTGGGTTTTCAGGGTGGAGATGGTAGTCAGGTGTTGTGCAGAGGCTCTCCGACTGGAGTTTCATCATGGCCACCCTGCTAGGGCTGCTGGCCTGGGAGCCGCCCTCCCTCCAGGGTCCACCAGGCCTGCAGCAGAACTCCAACGCCCTTCCCACTTCATTTCTCTCCTCTCAAGGGCTCCCTTATCCACATGGCTTCTGATGACCACATTAGCACCTCCTCTGTCTCCCTAGTTCAAGCTTGGGGACCACAGTGTCCTCCTGCAGGGCCTTGTCCCCCACCCACACACCAGTAGTCATTTTGCAAAAACCGGGCAGGCGATACGGCCCTTTGCAGCCTGATAACTCTTCTGGCTTCAAGTTACACAAAACTAAAATTTCAGTGCCAGGCTGAAGCTCCGCAGACCCCCTGGGCCACCGCCCTCCCGACCCCAGCTCCTTGAGTCAGTGGCCCCTGGAGGTGGCTGTCTGGCACATCCTGGCCACTGCCAGGTCCCCACTAGGATGCTGGACGCTTGTTCAGAGACCATTTCCCTGGCAGCTCACTGGGGTGTTTGCCGCCTGACCTCGTTTGCCCAGGCCACTGCCCCGACCCCCACCAGCCCGTCCTGCACACACGAGGCGGTAGCCTTCTTTCAAGCGTTTACTCGGCTCGTGTCTGAAGCTCATAGACTTCTGGCAGCAGCGAGCTTTCAGAGCAGGTGGAAGATGGTGGATGGTGTCTACAGGGCTGCATGGGGCTCTGACCCCCGAAGGTGGATGCGGAGGTGTCAAGTGACCGGTGTCAGGCGGTGGCTGTGTTCCAGGGTGGCACGGAGGTCGGGCCGGCACCATGGCCACCTGGCGGGGTGCCTACCAGGTCCCTGCTGGCTGCACTGTTGTGCTGCAGGTGCCTCTGGGCAGCGGGTGGGTGTGGACCGCACAGTGTGGTTCAGCCTTGGCTACCAGACGCGGCATCGCTTCTTGGGGTGCATGAGGGACCCCTGGGTGCAGTGGAAGGTGTCAGCGAAGGCAGCCAGGTTCTGCAATGAGCCCAGCACCCTGCAGATGAGCGGGTGGACAGAACAGCCTGAGACAGGAGCCTGGGTGGGTTTGGGGGCACGGGTGTGGGCGGGGGCACTTGCCTGTACTTCAGGGGACTGTGGACGTCAGTCTTGATGGACTGGATGGCAAACTCAGGCCGGTAGGACCCGCACCACACCTGCAGGTGCACCAAGGGCGTGGCTACAAGGCTGTGGGGCTGGAAGGGTGCCCCTGGTTGTGGCAGGGGCCGGCAGCAGTCCCCACGGCCCAGGCTGCCCCTCAGGTGGGAGAGGAAGCCAGCAGGTGCTCTCTTCCCTGCACACTGACTGGCTCTTCCTAGCTCCCTCCCCTGCCAGCCTCTTCCTCCAGAAAGCCCTCCAGGACCACTGGTTCTGGTTCTGAGGTCTGGCCAGCTCACAGTGTCCCTTGAGGCCCTCTAGTGGGCCCTCCAAAGTGCCAGGCTGAGAAGTGGGCCCTCCAAAGGTGTGGTGGGGAGGCTGGGGGCGGGTGGGACAGGAGCTGCACCTGGGCGTAGTTGACGAAGAAGAGCTGATCGCAGGTCAGCTTCAGTCCTGGCAGCTGCTGGTCCTTGCCGCCCTCCTTGGTCCACTTTAAGTAAGCCTGCAGGCCCAAATGGGTGCTGGGCCTGGCCAGTCCTGCCAGGCCTTCTGAGCCCTTTGATCTCCATGCAGAATGGAGGTTGGCTCCAGGACCTGTGGACGGGGCCCTGCTCTGCAGCTTAGGGCCCTCGGGCACACCCCTGATTCCCAAGCTGCCTCTGCATGCTTACTCCAGCAGGGCTCCTTGGGGTCTGGCCAGGTGGCCTGCCAGCTGGTGCCCACCCGAATGGGTACCTGGTACCTAGGGCTCATCCATTCCTGGCTGTAGGTGAGGGATGCTGAGGTGGGTGGACATGCGGTCATTAGTCCACTACCTCACTTGGAGATGGAAAGTGGCCAGCTCAGGCTGGTTGAGGCCCAGGGCCTACCCATGGCCAGGAGGTGCTCTGGGGGCAATGCTGCCTGACCAGTCAGGAAGAGTCCCCAGGAAACAGTCTCAGCCCATGCTGAAGGCCCTCTGTCCCCTGCTCGAGGCTCCTGCTCAGACCCACCTTGTACGCCTGCCGCACTCCTCCGTTGTCCGCGATGTTCTCCCCCAGGGTGCTGTATCCGTTCACCTGTGTACAGAAGACAGGTGGGCGCGGGCCCCGGCCCCCCTTTCCCGCAGCACCAGGGCCGAGTGTGGGTGGGCGCGGTGGCGGGTGCTCACGTTCTGCTTGTCGGCCAGGTCCCAGGTGTAGTTGCTGTACTGGTAGACCATGCACTCCGACTGCTGCCGGAAGTGCCAGGCCGAGAAGTTGCTCCACCAGTCCAGCATGTTGCCGTTCTTGTCGAAGTTCCGGCCTGAGCAGGGCAGTGCGGAGCTGGCTGTCCCCCAGCCCCAGCCTGTACTTGCCCTCCCCCCAGCCAAGGCCTGTCCATGGCCTCCAGCCGACCCCAGGAGCTGGAGCTCACACTCATGGGCAGAGCCCGAGCCCTGCAGAGCCGGACACGCTCAGAGGGGACAGGGTGTGCTGCAGTGCTTCAGCCCCAGAGAGGGAGGGCTTCTGTGGTCCCCCACACCCTGACATTAGGGCCTGCTGTTACTGGGTCCTGGGGTCCTGGGGACACTGGGGTATGGCTCCCTGTGGACATGTGCTAACTTTCTAAACCCCAGGTGAGGGGACAGGGCCCCCAGGAGCACAGGGGTGCCCTTGGGGGATCCCCATGACCATCTTGGGGAAGTGACTTTGGAATCCAGCCCCTGTGCCCTTGTTGTGCCCCTGCTGGTTTCTCTGGATGGGGCCCTGGGCGGCATTCAAGACCTAATCTGCCCCAGCTCCCTCGAGTCCAGCACATGTTCCCCTGCCCTGGCCTGTGTCCCCCCAGACCTCCTTGGAGGCCCCAGGAGCTCCTGGAGACAGGTGTGTGGCTGGCAGGTGCAAATCTGGTCTGGAGACCCCGGCAGCCCCTTTACCGTTGTCATCAAAGCCATGTGTGATCTCGTGACCAATCACCATCCCGATGCCCCCGAAGTTCAAGGCCTGCGGCTGTTCCTTGCTGAAGAAGGGTGGCTGGAGGATCCCAGCAGGGAAAACTGTCCCCAAGGGGGGACAAAGAATAAACTGAGTGGGCACATCTGTGCGCCATGCTCAGGTGTCACCTCCAGGGTCCCACCATCCACTCCCGTGGCTGGGAGATAGACTCCCCCCCAAGGTATGGCTGAGGAAACAGGCTTAGAGGCCGAGAGGGTGGGGCTAGATCGGGGACCCTCTGGCCTCTTGGCCACTGTGTGCCTTCAGGGACTGCCCCCTGCATCTCCCTGACTCCTGCAGCTGCGCAGCCCTGAGGGCGACAGTGAGGTGCACTCCCCTTCTGGCACCCACGGGGGCGGGGCTGCCCAGGACTCTGGGGGCAGGGTGGGCAGCGAGGTGGCGGGCATACCAATCTGGTTTCGGTTTGGAGAGTAGAATGCGTTGACCACGGCAGCCCCGATGATCCAGCTGTGGTGAACACACCGTCACCTGGGCCCACGTCTGCTGGGCCCTTCCCTGGGCGCCTCCCTGCCCTGGCTGGCTACGCCTGTCCTGTCACAGTGGCCGTGCCAGAGCGCGTGCCATGCCTGGTCGTCCCAAGATCCAGGTACTCTCTGCACCTCCCCCAAACGGGGTTGGGGGGAGTCTGAGACAGGCCCAGTGTCCCTCCCCAGCCTCAGCCAAGCACAGGGCCACCCCGACCCAGTAGGTAGCTCCTGAAGGCCACACTGGCCACGCCACTCACAGATTCTGGTCCACCTTTTCCCGAAGCTTCTTGAGGCTCCTGTGGGCATTGGCCTTGAGGTTCTGCAACCCATTCTCAAAGTACAGGTCCTCTGAGAAGTTCAGCTATGAGAGAGGGGCGGCCACGGCGGTGCTCAGGCTGGGTCCTCGGAGGGACGGGCGAGGGGTCAAGGGTGGTCAGGGAAGGGCCTCGAGACTCGCCAGTAGCCAGCAATGGCCCCGGCTCTGGGTGCAGACGTTGGGGTGGGGGGATGAGTGGGGCCCTGGCCCTCAACATCTACCTCTGTGACTCTGAACCACCTGAGGACCTGAGTCCCCCGCCTGTAAGCTGAGATGATGCTAAAGCCACCCCAGGCTGTGGGAGGGTGCCTGGCCCAGAGCCCCGTGTCCCCTGTGGCGGTGTGGAGGCAGGGGCTGGGCGGTGGGCTGGGCGGTGGGCAGGACGGGCAGAGGTCCCGAGGGCACTGGGGGTAGGGGCGCACGCTGGAGTACTCCTCGTCTAAGTGCTTGTTCTCCTCCAGGATGTAGTCTGGGTAGCCGATCTGCTCCCGGATGCCCATGGCCTGAGGGCAAGAGGACTGGTTGTGCCCCGGCCCCCCGTAGGAGGCCACCTGCCAGTTCTGCCCCCTGCCTGGGACTAAGGGCCAAGGCCCCAAGAACTGTGTAGCCAGCCAGGGCCTGGGGAGTCGCCTATTTGTCCCACAGGTGCAGACCCCCTCTCCCTGGCCACAGCCCCTGCCCACAGCCTGTTCCTGGAGTGGCGGGGTTTCCACTCCTGATTCCCGCCCTGGGGCCGCCCCAGTGGGTGGAGGTCCTGACCTCGGGGCTGCTGGGGGCCTCTGAGGGGCTCGCCCACCTTCTCCTGGGCCTTCTTCTTAGACTCCTCGTCCATCCAGTTCAGCTCATCCAGGGTCTCCACAAACACAGCCCGCACCTTGTTGATGAGTTCTTTGACCTGGGGGCACATGGCCGGGCCCTGGACTCACCAGGGGGCTGTGTGGCCCACCTTCAGGGACACCTCTGGAGGTGTCCCCGGGCTGCCCCAGCTGGGGGCCTCCTGGGTGAGGTGTGGTGTGGGTATGGGGGCGACCACCTCCGTCCAGGGGCCCTGCCCTGGGGCTCAAGTCCCTGCAGGTGTGCAGAAGGCCTGCTGGCCCTGGGCTCACTGTGTGTAGATCTTGTGCCTGGCTCAGGTGGTCTGCAGGGCCCAGGGCTGGGGGCAGCAGGGATTTGGGGGTCAGAAGCACTGGGTGGCAAGGTTCCCTGGCCTCCCTCCGGGGCCCCTGGGACAAACACGTGCCCTCTGGATGTCCCTGAGCGAGATGCACAGGGGCCTGGCCTGGGTGTGCCCCGTGTGGAGGGCCCGCCTTCCCGTGGCAGGAGGCAGCACCCACCATGTTCTTGCTGTCCTTGGAGAAGGCCTTCTTGACGTAGAGGGAGCCCACGGCGCTCTCCATGTTGCTGTTCACGTAGCCCACGCACTCCTGCCAGCGCACCTCCTCCACCGTGGTGCCGTACAGCGCCTGGCATCGGGGTCTGCCTCACTGCGCCTGCCCTCATGGTGCACCCTCTCGCTGCACCCACAGCCCAGGTCCCGCGTGGGGCCCTGGGTCTGTGAGGCCAGCAGACCCACCCTGTCCCTGGTCTTGGGGTGCCACCGGCCAAAGTGGGACGTGGGACATGGGATGTCTCAGACTTGCTTCCGAGTGCTGGCTGTGGGTGTGGGAGCTGGACAGCTGTGGGGCTCCCACCCACCCAGGCCAGGTGCTGGGCCACTACTCTGGGAGAGGTGGGGTCATCTGCTGGGCCTGTCCTCCCTCCGCCCTGGTTATCTGCCTCCAAGACACAGGGCTAGTATTGACCCTAGAGCAAGCTCTGGGGACTGTGTCCACCCTGGCCACCAGCCCCAGGCCCCTGGGCCCTGTTTCCCTACCACTGAAGTGGTGATGAGACCGCATGCCCGTGTGTCCCCAGGGGTGGAAGGGGAAGACATGGAAATGTGATCCGGCCAGCGAGTGCCCTGCCCGGTGCCCGGCTGCCCCTCCTGGCTGCGGGATTGCCTGCCTTTGGGAAGCTGGCTTGCCCCTTTGCTGGGTCTGGCCTCCTGGGCTGCCTGCTCCTGCCTCTGGGCCTCTGCCCTGGCTCTCTGCTCCCTGCAACTCTCCCCTGGTCTCTTTACTGCCCTGAAGGTCAAAGTCACCTCCATGTGGCAGCTTGCTCTGTTCCTGTCCCCTCCCTTCAGTCACACTTGCTTTGGACAGGAGATTTCTGCTTTGCTGACTGCTGGTTGTTGACTGCCCCAGGGGCAGGTGCTGGGCCTGCACAGCCCATGCTTTGCCCCATGGCCTCCTGTGGGGCCCCCAGCTTATGCTCAGTCACCTGTGAAGGAGCAGGGCCCGGCCCCGGGCACCCTGGAGCCCCGCAGCAGGGAGCGCTCACCTTGCGATAGTTCCCGCGAGCGTCCTTGAATCGCTGGCTCAGGGTGCTGATGCGATCCAGCACCAGGCGCCAGACCAGGTAGTTCTGCATGGTCCTGGGGCAGGAGGCAGGGCCGAGAGTGGGCTGCAGCTTGGCCTGCTCATCCTGCCCACAGAGCTCCGGGTGCCAGAGCGACCCAGGCGTCAGTCGGCCTGCCCCTCGTTTCTACATCAGGCTCCACAGCTGCTAAGGGTGACCTCCCTTGTCCCCGCACCCGAGGGCACCTACTTGATGCAGCCCTCTCCTGAGAGCGGAGCTGTGTGTGTGGAGGGGGCAGCGACACACAAGCTGCCGCCCTTGGGCCCCTCTCTGGGCCTCACCTGGGAGGGTACATGTGGATGATCTCTTCAAGGTTCTGCAGGTAAGGAATGCCATAGACCACCACCTCCTCATCGGGCAGCAGCGTGATCTTGACCGAGGACAGCACGGATTGTATGAACAGAGTCCAATTGAATCCCTGCAGGAGGAGGGAGCAGGGGGAGATGGACAGCTCCCGGGCACCCAGGAAACCCAGCCCCACCAAGGAGTACCCAGAGGAGGGGAGCAGGGAGCAGTACAGCACTTGGAACCAGGAGAGCAGGGGTGGCCGTCCACAGAGTCCAGGGGCCCGGAGGCAGGTGAGAGTGTGTGAAAAGTTAAGTGTGATTAATGAAATCCCTGTGAGAAATAACAGTAGAAACAACGAGCAGAAAATATAAATGGTCTCACAGGTTAAGTAAACTGACTCTTTCAGTTGAAATAGTCCCACAAATTTCCAGGCCCGTCTGTTTTTTCCAGTGCATTCCATCTGACATTTAGGGGGAACAGACTGTTAATCTTAAGCAGACTCTCCAGGGAGGAGAAAAAGGAGAAAAAACCGTTTCAACTTGATTAATGAGTCCAAGAATAGCCTTAGTATTAAGGACCAGGGTAAGGAGATAATAAGAAAACACTAACCAGTGTTATGATAGTATATGCAAAAATTCTGAGCAAAATATTAGCAGATAGAATGCAGCTGATCCCAGGGGTCAATGGCCTACGTCACAGGCCAGCTATTTGAGGAATACAAGTTTGGTGTCACATTTCAAAATCAAATCAGTAGAATTCACTATGGTAACTGGATAAATGAGGAGAGTGACATGATAATTCTGATAGATACAGAAAGGGCACTTAGTAAAATTCACCATCGCTCACTATAAAGACTCTTGGCAAGCTAAAAATAGTTCTGTGACCTCATGTGGGAAATCTACAAACAGTTCCAGCCACGGCGGGGACCTGTCCGGCAGGCCAGACTGGCGAGGCCCGGCCCCGCTGCCTGACCCAGGGCGACAGGCCGAGTCTCCCACCAGGACGGCAGGCGGCGTCCCACCAGGGTGAAGCGGGACCAACGAGGATTGGCGGGGGACGCTTCCCGCGTGGCGCTTCCCCAGATGGCGTGATTTCTTGTGTATAAAGTCTGAGAATCTGCAGATGAATTATCAGGACTAACCAGGGAGCTGAGGAACACCCCTGTTTCCCAAGGTGGGATCTCTGTGCGGGACTGACCACACAGAGCACTCACCCCGCCACGCACAGAGGCCCTGGGAATAAACCTGGGGCGAGCTGCAAGAGAGCTGGGAATCCAGCTCCACAGAACTCAGAGAAATGGGAAGTCATGAATGAATGGAGGCTTCTATAGGGCTCAGAGGTGGGAAGTGCGGAAGATGTGGTGCAGTCCTCAAAGCACTTCCTAGCAGAATCCCAGCAAGCGCTTTGTGCTGATTGAAGGTTTTATATGAAAATGCAGGGGCTGGAGTGGGGCTCAGTGGCAGAGCGCTTGCCTGGCATGTGTGAAACCCTGGGCTCGATTCTCAGCACCACATATAAATAAATGAATAAAATAAAGGTTCAGCAACAAATAAACTATATTTTAAAAAAATGCAAAAAGTCCAGAACAGTTCAGACAACCTTCTTTTTTGTACTGGGGATTGAACTCAGGATGCTTTACCACTGAGCCACACCCCAGCCCGTCTTTAAAAAAATTTTTTTTATGGACCTTTATTTTATTCATTTATTTATACTCGATGCCGAGAATCACACCCAGGTCCTCACACCTGCTAGACAAGTGCTCTACCACTGAGCCACAGCCCAGCCCCGGCCCCCAGTCCTTTTTATTTTTTATTTTGAGACAGGGTCTTGCTAAGTTGCTGAGACTGGCCTTGATCTTGGATCCTCCTGCCTCAGCCTCCGGAGTTGCTGGGATTACAGGCCTGCGCCACCATTCCTGACCAATACAGATAGTCTTTTGAAGGACCAAGTTGCCAAACTGATTGGATATCAAGCCTCCTCAGAAAGCTGCAGTAGCGAAGGTGACCGTGGCTGGCACATGGACAGAGACCAACGGAACAGAAGAGTGTCCAGAGACACACAGAAACACACTTGGTTTACACCAAAGATGGCACTTGCCAGTGGTCAGGGGGTCATCTTATCAGCAGATGGAGTGGTCATGGGAGATTCCTAAGGAAGAGACCAGACAACCCTCCATCTCACTGTGGCTGCCAACCAGTTCAGGGCAGACTGCAGGCCTGGACGCCCTGGAGGGCAGAGAGTCCAGACAGACGCTGGAACATCAGCATGCAGAGAAGATTGCTACGCCTTTGATAAGTCGATAAACTGGACGAAAAGAAGGGCCTGCTGCGGGAGTGGGGACGCGAGCTGCTCATAGGAGGACACTGGCCATCAAGGGGTGCTTCTGGAGCAGGCAAGAGCTCCGCCAGCAGCAGGGGAAAGGCAGACAGCTGCAAGACCAGGGCAAGGGACTGAGCGACACTCCCAGAAGAGGGAGCCGAGGTCAGTGGACGGAAACGGCACCCAGCCTCATGGGCATCGGACAAGCCCAGCTGGACCCAGATGCAGTGCCACACACGCCCGAGGTGGGTTGGGGAGAAAGGTGGGCGTCACCCAGCCCTGGTGAGGCGTGTGGACCGTGAGCCGCGGGGAAGGCCTGCACGTGCCGCCCACAACTGAATGGCCCCTCCCACCTGGCACTGCCCGCGCACCGCGGACAATGGTGCCGCAGCCCATCATGGAGCTGTTCCGGGGAGCCCAGAGCGGAGCCCCGCCAGCCCAGTTGGGGGCCAGGGTGCAGCTGCCTCGTTCCCAGCTGTCACTCTGCGCTAGATGCAGGCATGTGGGGTCACCTCGAGGTGTGGGACAGGAGCCTGGGGTCAACATCAGGCGCCACATCCCTGCTCCTCATGTGGGGGTGAGGGCGTGGTGCCCAGGGGGGAGATGGCAGCAGGGGCACACGGGGCCTCTGGTGCCTTGGCCGGGTCCTGTCACTGGGCACTTCACAAGCCACCTACCACCACTCCCAGGCCACCCCAGGCGCCTCCAGGCCACCTGAGGACTTCCTCCCGCCTCCTGCATCTGGCCCTGAGGGCTCTTCCTTCAAGATCAGCACAGCCTCCACCATGCCCACTGCCCGGCCTGCCCTGCCCTGCCTGGCCCCAAGCCCTCTCACAGGAGTCCAGGCCTTTATATGGCCCCCAGGCTGATGCAGTCCACTGACTCAGCCCCCAACCCCTCGCAGCCCTGCCTGGGGCCCTTGGTGGCCCCGACAGCCAGGCAGTCTCCCTGGCCCCTCTCCCCATGGCCAGCACTGGCCCTGCGTGGCTTCCTGCTTTCCTGCACATTCCGGGTCACTCGCCTGCCGTCCCTCCCTGGGTGGGCCAGGCTTCTATGCCCCGATGGAGCCCAGTCCTGGCCCTGCAGAGGTCTGCTGGCCAGGGAGCCAGGGGCTGGGTTGGGGGAGGGGTGTTGCCGCTGGGCATCTCTCGGGGCCAGTGTGCAGGACAGGGACCGGGCCTCCCAGGACACCAGGGGTGATGAGCGGGGTCCAGGGCTCTCTCCAGGGCTCCAGTCTTATCCTTGGGAGAGCCGTGAGTGTGGATGCTCATGTGACTGGTCAGGAGGGAGGAGCTCCAGGTCCGTTTTCCTCCCGCTGACTTCCTTTGCCACAGCTGCTGAGGTTGGACCTGCACTGCTTCTGCCCCTCCTGGATGCCCCTGGAGGTTGGACCTGCACTGCTTCTGCCCCTCCTGGATACCCCTGGAGGTTGGACCTGCACTGCTTCTGCCCCTCCTGGATGCCCCTGGAGGTTGGACCTGCACTGCTTCTGCCCCTCCTGGATGCCCCTGGAGGTTGGACCTGCACTGCTTCTGCCCCTCCTGGATGCCCCTGGAGGTTGGACCTGCACTGCTTCTGCCCCTCCTGGATGCCCCTGGAGGTTGGACCTGCACTGCTTCTGCCCCTCCTGGATGCCCCTGGAGGTTGGACCTGCACTGCTTCTGCCCCTCCTGGATATCCCTGGAGCAGGCCAGCCCCTCAGGGCAGGGCTGGGGTGGGCTGAGCCACTGCCGGGCTGGGGGCCAGATCCCTGCCCTTGGCTAGGTTGCTTCTCTGCTGCCCCCCAGCCCAAGGCTCTGATCTCCAGGCAGGGGAGGGCCATGGGAGCCACCACGGTCAGGGTGGGCAGAGCCCCTGGGTCGGGAAGACCTTAGGACAGTCTGCAGCCCCCCCCATCCTGTTTCTTGATAAACTGGGGTCACCCAACCCTCATGGTGAGACATGGTGACTGCCCCGATGACAGGTGGTGACTGCTGTCCCTCTGGGATTGGTCACCATGCTTGGTTGTGCTCAGCATATTACCCTTGGGTGCAGCGAGTTGGGCCCTGCCTGGGGGTCATGGTTGAAGCACATGGGGGTGAGGTCAGGCCCGGGCCGGCGCTGGCGCTGGCCTCCGGTGCACGCCAGCCTCACCTTCAGGGAAAACTTGTGCTGGAGGTCTTTCAGGTTCATCCTGTGGTACAGGGCCGTGACGTCGTGCCTCTCCTCCTGGGGCACTGTGGCCTGCATGTAGGCTGGGGTCACGTGGGGTGGGTGGCCGGAGCCTGGCCGAAGACCCCTGGCCCGGTCCCCGGCCCCGCCTCACGTTGGCCAGGTGCGTCTCCAGTTCCAGCACCTGCGTCATGTCCTTCCGCACTAGCTTGTTGTCCTTGGGGAGCTTCATGTCCTTCCGCAGCATGGTGGCCACCGATATCATGAACTGCAGGTAGGCTTCCCGCACCTGGGCCAAAGGACCGTGGATGGAGTTGGGCCGCCTCGGCCGCCTCGGCCGCCTCGGCCACCATGGAGCGCTCTGTGGGGTGGGGTGGGTGATGACGTGGAGCAGCCCCCCGGGAGCCCGTCTGGCCAACCTCAGCCCCCAGGCTCTGCAGCGCACAGTGCCCTGTCCTGCCCAGCTCAGAGCCCTGTGGCCCCATCACACTCCCAGAACAGCTGTGTGTCCGTGGACCTGCTGTCCACCCAAACTGTGGTGTTGGGCCCACACCAGGGTCACACCAGACGGCTCACACTCGGCCGCTCCTGACCAGCTCCATCCCTGCTGACCAAGTGACCCATGCCCCAGCCTCTGTGGCAGAGGGCTCTGAAGGGCTGGCGCTGCAGGCACCTGTGAGGCTCATGTTGTGCGAGGAAGCCTGGGGTGGGGGCTCCTAGCCAGACTGAGACCCCCTTTCCCCTCCCATCCTGGGAGGGGCTTTCCTCAGGGCAAAGGAGCCGCAGAGGCCACCTCTGTACGGTGCTCTGCACCAGGCGGAGGCCACCCCTGTACGCTGCTCTGCGCCAGGCGGAGGCCACCCCTGTACGCTGCTCTGCGCCAGGCGGAGGCCACCCCTGTACGCTGCTCTGCGCCAGGCGGAGGCCACCCCTGTACGCTGCTCTGCGCCAGGCGGAGGCCACCCCTGTACGCTGCTCTGCGCCAGGCGGAGGCCACCCCTGTACGCTGCTCTGCGCCAGGCGGAGGCCACCCCTGTACGCTGCTCTGCGCCAGGCGGAGGCCACCCCTGTACGCTGCTCTGCGCCAGGCGGAGGCCACCCCTGTACGCTGCTCTGCGCCAGGCGGAGGCCACCCCTGTACGCTGCTCTGTGCCAGGCGGAGGCCACCTCTGTACGCTGCTCTGTGCCAGGCGGAGGCCACCCCTGTACGCTGCTCTGCACCAGGAGGGCCAGTGCCCCCTGCAGGTCTGATTGAGGTGGCCCATGGACAGGACACTCCAGCTCCTGATGTCTGAGGATTCTCCCGACCCCGGGGCTCCATGCTTCGGCGTCAGCCGTCCTTCTTCCTGACCTGACCCATCCTTCAAAGCTCAGCTCACTGCCCCTCTGCCAGGAGGTCCCCAGGGCTCCCAGCTCTTCCATCGGGGCCACCCACACCTCCTGCCTTTCCTGCTCTGCTCCTGGGGTACCCCACCCCCTACCTGCTCTCTGCTCTCTGACTTCCCTGACCCCAGCCCCCTTGCCCTGGCTGGCCTTTCTGGACTCTTGTCTCTCTCTCCTGACTGAGCCCCTTGCTACAGGAGCAGAATGTGGGCTCGGGCCCAGCTGCTCATGCTGGGCATGTCTGTGCAGACCCTGGCAGTGTGGCCTGGCTCTGCATGGCAGGGCTGGTTGGGGCTGGCAGGTGGCCCCCCAGGCTGCCTGCTGGCTGAGCTCTCCTGAGACTGGCAGAGGGTGTTGAAGGTGAGTCCTGGCTCTGCGTCCCTGGCATCCAGTGCCAGGCTGGACCCTGGAACTGGCCACAGAAGCTTGCTGTGGGCTGCAAGGGTCAGTGGACCATGGAGCCCTTGGCCCCAGTAGGCCCTGAGGTGGGAGGGGGCAGGCCCAGCATGGGCGGAAGGGCCCCAGCTCACCTTCTTGCTGTCACCCTCGCTGAAGTAGTACTCTCGGGAGGGCATGCCCAAGGTGGGCTGGTCTACCTGGAAACACAGAGGGTATGACCTTGGGCAAGAGCCCGGGGTCCACAGCCTGCAGCACCCCTCCCAGGACTGTGCCCAGTGGGATACTCGCACCCCTGAGGGTAGATGCTATAGAGTGTCACCCCAGGAGCCTAAACTAGCTCTGAGTGACAGGGAGGCTGGGCAGGGCCTGGAGGGCAGGACTGGGGGAGCCAGAGAAGGGTGGAGGGCCAGGCCCTGCAGGGCCCCTCGGTGCCCCCCCTCCCGGAGTGGCCTCACACGTGTTTCCCTGGGGCCCTGGGAGTAGGCTTCCTGCCCTGGTGCCAAAGGCCCCCTTGTCCCTGAGAACCACAGAAATCCTGCTCCGTGCCTTCCGTCCCCAGAGGCTCAGATGTGGGCCAGGAAAGGGCTCAGGGAGCCCAGGCCCTGAGCACACAGCCCCACTGCCCGGGCCTGTGTCGTCCCCCGCCCCACTCCGTCCCTGCCTGGCCGGCCTGGGGCGCGTACGTAGATGATGTGGCGGCTGGAGTTCTGGTCGTCGTTCCAGATGAAGAGGTCGATGAGCACGCGCCTGTTGAACTGAGCGTTCATCAGGGCCAGCTGCTGCTCCAGCTTCCACTGGGGGCCTGGGGAGTCACGCCCACTCTGGAGACCGTCAGGGCCTGGGGTCTCAGCCCAGCCCTCGCCAGGCAACGCGTCTGCCTCCTAAGCCCAGAGCTCCAGGTGGAGGGGACCCTTGCCCGGGTGGGGGTGACGAGCTGACTGTGGGCCCAGAGGGCTGGAGCGCGAGGGAGGGGTCACACCTCCCCACATGGGCCACAGGGACAACTGGGTCCCCAGTGCAGCACTGCGTGGGGGCCGCTAACTGCTCTGTGGTCACTCCGGACCCCGAGTTGGAGGGGTCCCAGAGCACGCTCGGAACTGGGAGTCTGGGATTCCGGGAGGGGTGCCCTCGGCAGAGCTTCGGGGTCAGCCCTAGGAAGCCCCAGTCACAGATGGCACTTGCTCTCTGGCTAGGACCCTGAGCCTGCTCCCAGGGCCCTGAGGTAGGTGCTGGCAGAGATGGGCCTCTGGGGACTTCCTGAGAGCTGGCAGCCAGACAGGTGGGTGGCCTCCCCTGGAGGGCCTGGGTCCCCAGGTGTCCCAGGGGCTATGTCCACTTGTCTGTTCTCCAGGCTGTCTCCAGGCCTGGCCTCACCTTTGGTCTCATTCCATTTGTCCATGAGCACTGGCCACCCTCCCACGGTCTCTAGGACGTCCAACAGGGGCCGAGAGTCTCGCTTCTCTATCACGCCTAAGAAGGGGAAGAGGGAGGCTCACATGCCTGACCCGGGCCCCAGGGGACATGTCACACCCAGCCCACACCCCCTTCACAGGATCAGCATCTTAGCACAGGCGTGGAGGGGGCTGGGGCTGGCGAGAGCACACGGCCCTAGGACAGGGCAGGGACCTGGGGGCTGGCAGCAGGTGAGTGAGCCTAGGAAAGCAATGGCCAGCCTGACCAGCACTGCCACCGTGGTCCCCAGAATCGGCAGCCCTGGGTGTTCCAGCGGGGGTGGGGCTGTGCTGGGGGCTAGAGATGATGGCTGGAACCCAAGACAGGCACTCCCGGTGCAGAGCGGGTCTGCGGAGGCTCAGGAGAGCAGCCACCCAGAAGTAAGTGCAGGCCGTGCAGAAAAGGCAGAGACGGAGGACGGCCACGGCACCCATGCACACCCACACATGTGCCTGCACAGAGCACACCCACAGAGCACACACGTGCTAGACACGCACACCATGCACATGTGTGTACACACCACAGAAACACGTGTGTATAACACAGAGACACTCGCGATGGTTGTGTACTACGCGCACACATGCAGCACTCACACATGCATGCTTCTCCTGGGCTCCCGGCGGGACCCCTGCTGCCTGGACAGAGAGCCTGGGTGTGAGCGAGATCACAGGGCAGCTGACCACAGGTCTGCTTATGGACCCGCAGGCCAGGTGGAGGGCACAGCGCACAGACCCATGGCCTGAGCCCTGGGCAGTGTCCACTCCCACGCCTGGGCCCTGGCAGGAGCAGCCCGCCTGCAGGTCTCACCAGGGCCCTTCCCTGGGGTTGGTTTCCTGCTGGGGGTGGCTGAGTCCCTGTACTGGGCCCAGGGGATGCTCAGGTTCCCTGCAGAGTGCTCTCAGCTGGACCCTCTTCCTGCAGACACCCGGAGCCCCCCGGGGGGCGGGGACGTGCAGACAGACCACCTGGCGCCCACTCACTCTCGTTCATGCAGGAGCGGTACAGCATCTTGGCCTTCTCCACTGCGGGCCGGTCCTTGTCAGTGGACTTCTCCAGCACACCTGAGGGCAGAGGAGATGTGGACCGAGGCCTGAGGTGACTGCTGGGGGCCAGGGTCAGCAGGCCTGTGCCCTGGGAGCTCCTGATAAAGGGGAGACCCAGGAGGCCCCGGGACTGCACTGAGAGACCCAGCCAGCCCCCCGTCCTGGCTCAGCGCTGTCCCCACGCTGCTCCTGGGTGGTGGCTGCTCCACCTTTGAGGATGACCTCCAGCTCATCACGCAGGATGTCGAAGACACTGTACCGCGAGCTGGTCTCGGGGATCACGTGACGCCGCAGCCAGCCTCCGCAGGCGTACTGGTAGAAGTCGTCACAGGGCTCCTTGGTTGGGTCCATGTTCCGCAGGATCCTAGCAGCTGCTTGTCCCAGGGCGGGGTGTAGATGGCCTGACTTGACTATCTGCTCACGGAGTCTCCCTCCCCAACCAGCTGCAGCCGTGTGCCCCTGGGAGGGTCAGTCACCCTCTCTGAGCCACGTAAGGCTGGAATCAAAGGTGGGTTCAAGTCTGGGGCTGCTGCTCAAGGACCACCTTGAAGCCTCCTGGCTTCCTGAGTCTCACTTCTGGGGACACAGCAGTCTGACCTGAGAGGCCCTGGGTGGAGATGAGCCTGGCTCCAGGCGGCTGGCCCTGCCCTTGAGCTGGCGCCAGCTCCTGGCTCCTGGCAGGACCTGAGCCTCTCAGCCATCAGGTGTGCTTAGCCCCCACCTGGGGTTGGCTTCCTGCTGGGGGTGGCTGAGTCCCTGTGCTGGGCCCAGGGGGTGCTCAGGCTCCCTGCAGAGTGCTCTCAGTTGGACCCCCTTCCTGCAGACACCCGGAGCCCCCCCTTGAATTCTGGTCCCTTGGAGGCTGGGGACGTGCAGACAGACCACCTGGCGCTGCAGGACCGACTCTGGCAGAAGCGCCTGCTGGAGTCTCTCCTATCCCTTCCCCACCCCACCTGTGCAAATGGCAGCCTCTGACCCCAACAGGAGACCACGTGTGCAGAGCAGAGCCCTGGTCCTCAGAGCCACCAGGCTGCAGCTGCAGGGGCAGGAAGGAGGTGCAGGGAGCCCCAGCAAGCCCAGCCCCCCACTCCAGGAGGGCCCTGGGTGGGCTGCGCCTCACCTGCCATCACGCAGCCCGAGGTGGTGCAGACGTCCGCAGGCGAGGACTCTTTGATGGCTGGAGAGGTGTGAGTGCCCGGGAGTACCCGGGAGTACGGTGGTCAGGGCGGGTGGGCCGTCCTCACCACGCCTCCACCCCAGAGCCGTCCAGCCTCAGCCTCAGGGCATTTCTGCAGCACAGCCCAGGGCTTCCCCAAGTGCAGCTCGGATGACCCATGAGTGACCCAGGGCCCCTTTTACATCCCCTGCCCCCACTGGCCCTGCAGTGGCCAGGCCCCTGAGGCTGACGCTGGCCATGCCTTCCTGCCTCCATTGTCGGGGACCTGCTCCTCCAGGTGCACCCTGTGCTGACCCACCCTGCCCTTGTCCCAGCTGGATGCCTCATAGGCAGTGCCCAGTGGCTCCCCAGCACCCAGCTCTGACCCAGCAGGTGCTCACGGTCGGCGTCCCTGCACCGTCCTCTCTCCCCCCCCACCCTTCCTGCACCCATGCGTGGCTCCCGGCCCTCCAGGGAGACCCCGCCCCGCGGCAGGCTTGGTTGCCGAGCCCACCTCCTTGGGGCTGTCTGGCAGGGAAGGCAAAGGCTACCTCGGGGTTTTCGTTTCACGGTGGTCGTCTCTTCCTGGGAGAAGTACAGCCGGCTAGTCAAGGGGGGCAGCTGCTTCCCTGGGGAGAGACACGCTCTCAGCTGGCCTCCAGCCTCGGCCTCCAAAGGACAGCACCAGTGTCCCTGCAGGGCCGGTTCTGCAGCCCCCGCCCACCACAGTGAAGGATGATCACCAGGGAACCGGGTGGCTGGCACAGGACAGAACTGTCTTCCTCTGTCTGCTTCCTGCTGGGCCCTAGCAGGAGGCAGACCCCTGACTTGCTAGGCCCACCCTGGCCTGTTCCACCCAACCAGGCTCCATCGATTGGGCAGCTCCTGGAGTCCCACCAGGGAGGCACCCTAGGCCCTTCCTAGGGAGGTGACCCTACCCTGGAAGCCTCCTCTCTGGCCCCTGCACCCTCTCACACCCCCTCTGCTGAAGGTCAAGGCCACCCTCCCCTCCTCTCCACTACATGCAGGGGTCAGCACGGGGTCTTCTGAGAGGACTGTCAATTGTCTGGAGGGGAGTGTGGGGGACAGAAGGTGGAACCCCAGGTTGGGGTAGAGGGTGAGCCAGGCCTGGCCTCTCAGATCTGGCTTGTGGTTCCATTTCCCCACCGAAGAGGCAGCAGACCTGGGGAGGGGAACAGGGGCTGGTCTGCTCAGCCCTGAGCACACAAGGTGCTGGGGCTGGGAACTCGTCCGGTGCTCCTGGTCCCACCATTCAGGGGCCAGTGATCCGACTCTGAGGCCTGCACTAGGGCGTCCCTCTGGTGGCCACAGGAGCAGGCTCTGCAAGCTCCAGCAGCAGAGGAAGTGACCATTCAAATGCAAACCCGAGCTCGGAGGGAAGAGGCCAGAAAATGAGCTGTGACTGCTTCACAGGTGCTGGCTGATCTCAGGAACCCGAGCCTGGGGGGACTCTGGACCTCAGGAGGCCACAGCCCCTGTGAAGGAGTGGACTGAAGGACCGGTGACCTCCAGGGTTAGGGTGTGGCTCACGGGTGAGACGGTGCCAGAAAGGTCTGGAGGAGAGATGACAGGGCGACACCCTTAACCCAGCCAGCGATCGACTCCCTGGTGGGACTGACTGAGGGCACTGGAGGCCAGAGGGGTGTGGCTGGAGGGGGTGGGATTGGGGCTGGGGCGGTGGGGTCTATATTTGGGTCTGGAGCTGGACCCTCTCTCTGCTTCCTGATCACCTGGTGAGCTGCTTCCCTCCACCACTCTCTCCCACCGTGATGCTCAGCCTCACCCCCAGCCCCAAGGAATGGAGCCAAATAAACCTGTCCCCCTCTATAATCGTCCTGGTCAGATCCCCTAGTCACAGCAGCAACGAGGTGACAAGGAGGAGAAGGGGCTTGGCCGACCGTGACTCCCACCCCACCAAGGTGAACAAGTCTTGCAACCACGCGTGAGTTTTAGCAGTGGGGGCTTAGGGAACCAGATTCTAGAAAGTGCGAGCCCTTCCCAGGCCAGGAGAGACTCTGGCTGCCCTGGCCCGTAGGCTGCTCACAGCCGTGCCCCTGGGTGTGGGGTGGGGGTCCTAGGAGAGCCCGCCCACAGCAGTGCCTTCATATAGGCCGTCACAGGGTTCACGGAGGGGCCTGCAGCTGGCGGAGTGGTCCCCACAGCAAGCCTTTGTCAGGGCGCATCGCCTAAGCCCCTAAGCGACAGGGTCGTGTAGGAAAGGCGGAGCACGGAGGGACATGGGCGGGTGGCAGAAAGAGTGCGTGGAGGTGGGACTCGGCTTCCCTCCCGGAGAGGAGAACTGGTCACAGCTGTGATGGGCCGAGAACCCACAGGAGCAGGTGGAGGTCAGTGTGGGTCGAGCAAACCAAGCACAAAGGGAAAGAGTCACACGGGACTGGTTCAGTACCGAGAGGAAAGCAAACAGGTGGAAGCCAGAAAGCTCCGTTTTCAAATGCCGTGATCCTCTAGGGAGAAAGTCCCAAAGAACTGCCAAGATGCTCCCACAACTAGAAACTAGCCTGCTCAGGGACCCAAGACTGACACCCAGGGCCAATGGCTTGCCTCTGCCCCCGAAGAGCAACTGGCATTCCAAGTTGGGGGTGATGCCATTTATAACAGCACCGAGATGGATAGAGTCAGGTAGGAGTCTAACAAAACAACAAAATGGGAGCTTTATGTGGGCTATCAAGCACGGCTTAAAAAGTCACACATCTGCATGAACAGGAGGGAGCCTGTGTCCATGGGTGGAGGGTTAGTCTCACTAAGAATTCATTCTCCCCAGCTTGGCCTGTGGGTCTCCCACCCAAGGCTCAGCAAGCCATTTGTCACACGTACAGACTCTGCTCAGGCTGGCGTGGAGGGGCAAGGGACTAGCCTGGGGACACAATGGTGAAGAAGAGCCAAGCGGGAAGGAGCATGGCACTTGACCCCAAGACCCACCATGACCTGCGTGTTACCAGCCAGCAGCCCACGGGCCAAAGAAGAGACACGCGGCAAGAAACAGGTCATCGGGGCAGAACGGAGAGCCCACAGATAGACCCACAGGACACGGGAAAGGGACAGAGCCATGTACCCGAGAGAGGGCCCGGGACCAAGGCCACCGGCTGCAGAACTAGCTCAGGAGAGACCACAAGACTAGTTCAACACAGAGCTATCCAATGTCTGGAGAAAACACTGAAGAAGAGGTGTGGGGCTTCAGGCTGGGTGAAGACTTTAAATGTGACATAAACAGCACGATCCAAAAAAGACAAAGTGTAATCTGATGTCATTAAGTTTAAAACCTTCTGTTCTGTAAAAGATCTGTTAAGAGAATAAAAAGGTCAGACGCAGTCAGAAAAAAAACAGGCATCAGACAAGACGCTTTTATCCAAAATGTACAAAGAACGCTTCAAACTTGAGCCTAAGAAAACAACACCGACGGAAAACGGGCGAAAGATCTGACCCTCACCGCAGGAGGTGCCCGGGGGGTGGAAAGGAACACGGCCAGATGCAGCCCCTCAGTTTCCATCAGGGAGCGGCGGACTCCGACCACGAGGAGGTCCCACGACTCCGACCACGAGGAGGTCCCACGCGCCTGTTGGAGGGCTAAAAGCAGGCCTGGCGATGCCGACGCTGGCAGGGCTGCAGAGCCGCGGGGACTGGTGCCGGGGGCGGGTGGGAGCCGGGCCCACTCATCTTGGAAGACAGACAAACTCAGTTCAGTCGGAGAAGATGATCCAGCTACCACACTCTTCGGTGTTTACCCCTCGGATTCGAAAACATGTCGCCACCAAGAATCCTGCACGTGACTCCCCTGAGAAGGTCCAACCACGCTGGTGGCCACGCCGGCCTGGGGAGCCAGCGCCCATGTCCTGGGCCTGGGGAGATGCGGCTGAGACTCAGCGAGCCGCAGTCCCAGGCTGGCAGCGTCCCCAGGTTCCCGTGGAGACCACGTGCCCTCAGAGGGAAACTGCCTCGGTTCCCAGGAGACAGAGTCCCGGAGACAAAGCCAGTTTGGATGTGATTTATGTTTATGGAAAGAAAATCTCCCCAGTGAGAACACAAACAGCAGAACTAGAGCCCGAGTGTTTGCGGTTTGAGCTCTTTGATCCAGAGAAGGGCACCCCCAACCCTCACCTCTGCACCGGTGCCTCGGCCACAGACTGCCATGGCTCCCACTGATGGGCAGGGGACACTGGGCCCCCCGACCGTGGGTGACCCGTGGGGCTCCCTCTAGCCAATGGATCGGGGTGGGATGACAGTGCTCCAGCTCTGGGCCCGCTGGGTCCGGTGTGCTTTCCTGTCCTGGTGAATTTCTGTCACTTCCAGGGGAGGAACCTGCCCAGGTCCTTGGGGTGGATGAAATTCCCAAGGAACAGAGCTACCCCAATTGAACCTGACCGATCGGCTGACCCCCGCCAAAAGGTGGGTGTATCCTGTCACATAATTTCTCTGTGCCAGTGAGTATGGGTGGGTGTTTTTTAAAGCTTCAATAGTCAGTTGATGTGGAAAACAAGTATGTTTGAAACAGAGAAAATAAAATGATCAAGAATAAAGACAAGGCCGGGTGCACTGGCACACGCCTGTCATCCCAGTGGCTCGGGAGGCTGAGGCAGGAGGATTGCAGATTCAAAGCCAGCCTCAGCAACGGTGAGGCACTAAGCAACTCGGTGGGACCCTTTTTCTAAATAAAATACAGAATAGGGCTGGGGATGTGGCTTAGGGATTGAGGGTCCCCAAGTTCAAACCCCAGTACCCTCCTGCTCCCCCCCCAAATAAAGACAAGAAATATTTAAAAAATAAATTTGGAAAATAATCAGTTGAAAATTCTGGACCTAAGACCTTGTAGTTGTTGAGGTTTATAAACAGCCACAAACCCAAACTGGATGAGTTGAGCTGAAGAGAGACTTAGTGGGTTGGCATGAGGTTCTAAAGCGTTTACCTGGAACGTGGGACAAAGTCAAAAAGAGATGGAAAAGATGAGGGGAGTCGAGAGCTGGAGGACAGTGAGCAGAATGAGCACGTGTGGAGCCAGACCCCAGGAGGAGAGGACAGAGGACATGTGAGAGGTGATGTCCAAACAGATGGTGGCTAAAGATCTCCAAAACCGATGAACATATCAAGGCTTCACAACAGGGATCACAACAAATCCAAAGTGGAACCAAGGATTCTGTGGCCGGATCTCTCCCCGTCAGCACGCAGACCAGCAAGGAGCGAGGGAAAGCGGGTCTGCCTACAGGAGGGGCACGGTCGGAGCCACGGTCGGAGCCACGGTCGGAGCCACGGCAGTTTTCTGAAAGCAGTTGTGGCTGGCGGTCAGAAGGCAGCAAACCACCGGAGACCCTGAGAGAGAGGGTTGGGCCCTGGTGTGATAACCAGCTAAACTATCCCGAAAGATGAATGCTAGGCCGATTCCAAGTCACCAGAAGTCTAGACCACTGGCGATTTATGATTTTAGAGCAGGGCTTCCCCTCGTGTCGGGCCACAGAAAGCCCCGAGGTGCTGGAGGTCCTGATTTGGAGGACTCGCTTTAGAAGACTCCTGGGCTCTCCAGGGTGAGGCCTGGGGTGAACGCACGCTTCCTTGTATCTGCCCAGGGACCTGTGCTGAAGCCGTAAGCGCCCGGGACTATATTTGGAGGTTGGGCCTTTGATGGGAGATAAAGGTCAAGGGTGGGGCCCTAACTGGGTTGGAAGGGTCTCCCTACAGAAAAGCAAGGGACACCAGAGCTCGCTGGGCCCCCAGAGGAGAATGCAGTGAGAGGAGGCCATCTGCGAGCCTCAGAGAGAACCCTCACCGAGACCCAGCCGGCTGGCACCTGGTCTTGGACTTCTAGTGTTCAGAACCGTGAGAAGCAGCATTTCTGATCCTGAAGCCACCCAGCCCACGGCACTCCCTGAGGCCCGAGCAGACTGAGATAGGCTCAGACTGACAGGCCACTGCTTCACCGTTTCCCTGGGCATTCCAGTTATCAGGCACGCTCGGTGAACTCTGTCCCAAACCAAGGCTTCCCAAGCTCCAGCGTGCAGATGAGTCACCTGGGCACGGTGTCAACACAGGCACGGGTTCCTGGCTTGTCCCTAACAGCAGCAGCACGGGCACAGGGCGGGGGTGTGCATGAGAAGAGTTAGTCAATGCTCACGTTGTCCGGAAGAAACTATGGAGATATTACTCCAAAGTTTAATATACACCTAAAATTTCAGCCAGAGTAGTTCTACCTTCTTCCTAGGAACGTCAGAAGCCATGACAAAAATATCATTTCCTTCCCAACCATAAGAAAAGCCAGATGGTCCACAAAAACCACCACTTTCCTGGATCCCATTCAGGAAAGACCCACGGTCCCAGGATAACTGGAACACAGGTCCCAGGATACCTGGGACACGGAATCTTGGAGTTTTGGAGGACCTGGAGCCCTTCCAGGAGAAGTTGGGTCGTGGGGTAGCTTCGCGTCTGCAGGGTCTGGAAGTAAGAGATGTTCCACAGAAGGAGTCAGGGCGAAGTCAGCTGCCCTTTATCCAGAAGCATGGCCGAGCCCCTCAGATGTCAGTGGAGACCCCTGACATCTGGGAGCGTCCATGAACCCACAAGTTCCTCCTGCGGCTCTTGCCAGGTGCATGAGAAAGATGGCTCGGGTCTTGGAAGACGGGAGGGAGCCTCCCTGGGGGCCCTGAGACGCAGGGCCCACTCTGGCAGAGATACAGGCACAAAACCACTTCCACTTGCCAGGGCCCTTTCTTTGGGAGCAAGAGATCTAAACCCCTGGGGGCAGGTGACCCCTGCCATCCCCAGAGGCAAAATCCCACAGCTCTCCATGAAGGTGGCGATACACACCTTTAGCCCAGGGAGAAGGACGAGACCCTCTGGGCCCAGGAGCCTAGAATGACCTCCAGCAGAGGTCTGCTGCCACTGGTGGGCAGGGTGCTCAGGCATGGGGCCGAGCCTTGCTGATGTGGGCACGGGGCAGGGCACGCACGCCTGCCTAGGACTGAGACTCAGCCGGCACCAGAATGCCCCTGCCTGCCCCAAGAGCCTACTGCTGGTCAGCACAGCCGTCCACCACGAGTGGAGGGTCAGCCCATTTTTTGTTGCTACCACAAATTACCAGGGGCCGGGTCCTTTGAAATCTGTTTATTTAGCCCACAGTTTAAGAAGGTGAAAGTCCAAAGGCAGCAGCCCATCAGATTGGCCCTGGGAGGCCTCCTGGCAGATGGCCCATGATGCAAGTATTTCTAGAGGGAAAGACAGAGCGGGGAAGGACCTGTCCTGCTCTCTCATGAGAAAGGAAGAGGGGAGGAAAGGAACAGGGAGAGCGAGAAAGGGCAAGAGAAATACCTGAAAAGGTGGCGTGTATTTTCCAAAATGAGTGAAAGACGGAGAACTGTGAGCCACAACACTGAAGGGCACCCCACAGGACAGGGGCCAGAACTTCACACTCAGCCCAGACCCCACAGAGACTCCCCACAGCCTGGCTGCTGGGGACCTGGGAGACGCTCATCCAGGCTCCAGGAGAGGGAGCCGCTTAGAGACCAGGGGGTGAAGGTGGAGCACAGCAGGCTCCCCAGGAGATGGTGCGAGGCGGCGGCGACGGAGTGACCCGCCTGGAAAAGACCCGAGAGCCCCCCCAGAGCGGGGGTCTCTCAGAACAGGTGCGAGTGAAGACTCTCCAGACAACCAAGTGGGGAGGTGACGTGCAGCTCGCCTGCCGTCCAGGAGCCACAGGACGGAGCGTGGGGGATGGCTAGAAAGGAAGAAGGACTGGTGTGTCGCCCGGATGTGGGACTCGTGGGGTTCTGGAAGAGAACTGGCCCCTTGTGTTGTAGACGCAAATGATGCCACCTTGTGCAGTGCCCAGCAGAGACAGCGACGTGGGCAAGACTCACCCTCTGAAGACCTGGAGTCTCACTGTGAGAGTCCAGGGACCCTGGGAGGCAGCCCGAGGCCGCCCATTAAAACTTACCCAGGGTCTCGGGCCACAAAGGAGAAAGTGCTGTTCAGGTCAGAAACTGGCAGAACGCCCCCCCCCCCTTTATTCAAGCTTGTGACCTTTTGCAGGTAAGAGACAGCAAATGATAACTACTTGTGCAAAACTAAAAGCTGCTTGCTGTTTTAAAAAATGTTTTTGGAGCAGAGATTAGAAAGGTTAGGAGAAGAATTTAAAAATTTAGAAATGCCACCTTGAATTGAGTTACATCCCGAGTGACTAGCATGATACTGTCGATTTAGACTCTGGCTGCGTGTGGCAGCGTCCCACAGCTGAAATCTGCTTTAAAAAGCACATGGTTTTGTTATGGGAGATGGGTCAGGACAGGCCTTGAAATAAGAATGATTTGGCAGAAAAAAAGGATAACTCTTCAAACAAGTTGGTAATGATAAGGAAACAAAGTAAGAATGAATACAGGAACTGCAATCCATTATCCTCTACCGTTCAGCTCTGAAAACACACCATAGAAAGTGGTAAGTGAGCTGGGTGCTGTGGTGCATGCCTGTAATCCCAGAGCTTGGGAGGCCAAGACAGGAGGATCACAAGTCCAAAGCCAGTCTCAGCAACTTAGCAAGGTCCTAAGCAACTCAGTGAGACCCTGTCTCTAAATAAAATACAAAATAAGGTTGGGGATGTGGCTCAGTGGTAGGGTGCCCCCGAGTTCTATCCCTGGCACCCCCCACCCCCCAAAAAAGTGGTAAATGCTGAGTGTGGGTTTCATGGGAAGCCATAGTTATGCCTGTGTTGGGAAGTGGAGATCTGGGTGCCTTCCAACCAGATGTCAGGAGCAATACTGATGGGCCAATGGCAGACTCTGACATTTGAGGATTGCACTGACCACCAACAGCACGACGGACAGTTTTCTAATTGTCACTGGTGTATGAAGTCATGAACCCTTCAGTGAGGCTCTCATGCCAGTGCTCCTGATGTGCGTTCACAGCAGGAAACCAAGGCACAGAGGAGTCATGGAAACCACCCGAGCACAGGCATCTGGGTTTGGAGAGTGGGGTGGCCAGCGGGGCTGTCCACTTGAAGTCTGGGTGTTAGCCACAGCCACATGGTGCCCACTCACGGTCTACACCATGTAGCAAAGAGCCGAGGGTGGACAGTGAGCTCCATATGCATGAGGAGGCGCCCTGGTCCAGGGGCTGGTGCTGTTTCTGTACAGGCCAGAGGTTCTGTGGCCATGCATGGTCACCACCTCTCTACTCACATTGCCGGCCAGCAGAGAGCAGCCACAGGCCGTGCTGCGTGAGTGGGTGCTGCTGTGTCCAACAGACCTGTATCTACAGAAGCAGGCGGGGGGCCGTGGCGCCAGGGGAAGAGCAGGACTGCTTCTGTGGCGCAGAATCCAGGATGGGCAGGGTTGGGGCACAGGACTGTCATGTGACTTTGTTATAAAAAGGCTTATTGGTGACCTTCAATAGCCAATAATTAAATGAACAAATCGAAGATAACCATCCAAAGGACAGAAATATAAAAGTTCCAAGCGAGTTGAGGGAACATGGAGTGAATCGTGATAGAGCAATTCAGAAGGCGGGAGAAGAGTAAAGGCAGGCAGGAGAACACCGCGGAGAGGGGGCGCTGTGGTGCTGCCTGGGAACTGCAGAGAGGGGGCGCTGTGGTGCTGCCGGGAACCGCAGACAGGGAGAAGACAAAGACCAAACCCACCACCCACCACTGCCAGGTGCACCTGGGAGGCAAAGCCCATGAAGTTTCAAGGGAAAAGAATGGAAAGGATAGAGCAAGCCATTCCACTGAGCAATTCCACTGAGCACTGCGTGTTCACTCAGGCAGGAGGACGGAGACCAAAGAACTCAGGGCAAAGAGCGGTGCTCAGACCCCCTGGGCGGCTGCATGGCATTCGTGGAAGATAGAGGATTCTCTATGTATATCTAAATGTGAAACCTGCCTCATACTTATAAAGCCAAGCTTTGGTTTTATTTAAGTCTGTGCCCATGTGATAATACAGCCCTAAACATCTAAGGTGGATAAATGGATACAAGAAACTGACACCACTGTTTGCATACACACGTGCGCACGCACACACGCACTGAAGATCAAGAGAATGAAGAAGACAAGGCCTGCAGGAGTTGCTGACCTCGCGGCCACGGAGGAGCACTTCCAGCAGCATCAGGGCTGCGTGTCCCACCAGGGCACCTGCACTGTGGGGACGGAGCCAGAGTCAGCCCTCCGGCCAGCCCCAGCAAGCACCAGAGAACCTCACCAAGAACAGCTCAAACCGGGGCTTCTGGCAACTGCACAAGTAAGCCAGAAACCGGCAAAAATTTAAATCTAGAAATTAAGGAAATAAATCTAAATCACTCACACATCAAGAAAGAACATGGAAATGAGAAAGCACACTTGGAAACGAACAACGAACAGGCTGCATGTAGAAGCTCCTGCCCCCTCATCCAGGACTGAGGCCAAGGTTAGCCTGGGTCATTCCTGGGGGGTCACAGCTGAGGAGCCCAAGGCTGCAGGCCCCGGAGGGCCAGGGAGAGCCCAATTGTCCAAGAGCTCAGTATGCAGGAGGGGAGGGAGAGGTGGGCAAGAAATGGGGGCAGAGGTGTGAAGGCGGGAGGAGGCAGAGAGCTCACCGAGGACCCACACACTGCCAGGGGGAGTGAGGGCCTCTTCTCTTGCAGGGTGGGCTCCTGCAGAGGCAGGAGAGGGGCCCCTTGCACGCTGAAGCTGGGTTCCCTGTTCCCTGTAAGCCTCAAAGCCAGGTGTTTTGAGAGCCCTGAACCAAGGTTCCCTGGGCCCTGGACCCTCCAGGAGAGCTTCCTGCCCCTGGACCTGGCAGTGCCCATCTGACCCTGCAGGAGGCCCTGGGGGGCCAGAGACCACAGTGACTACTGGGCAGCTGCCCCACTCCACAAGGCTCCTGCAGGCAGCCTGGCCTGTGGATGCCCATCCTGTCCTCGGGCAGCACCCACTTCTGTTCTGCAGGAACAGCTGCCAACAATGGATGGGTGGCTCCTGAGGGACATTGAGTGACATGGCCACAACACCCTGTTCCTAGAACCAGGCCAGGCAAGCCCTTCACCTGCATGTCCGTGTCCTGTGCCCCCCACAGCAGGACAGCAGTCAGCGCTGGTGTGTGAGCTCCACCGGCCATGTGCACAGGAACCCGAGGCTCAGGGAGGATGGGGGCTGGCCAGGGGCTGGGTGGCAGCTCACGTTGACCAGGGCTGCCCGGTGCCTGGGCGTTCACCCCACTCCACCTGAAGAGGAGCATTCTGGTTCCTCCACGTGGGTCTTTGTGGGGGAGAGCAAAGGAGAAGGGGCACCAGGGCAGCCCGGGGTTGCTGAGGGCAGTCCTGGCCACACCTCCATCTCCGTGGGTACCCAGAATGGCCCTTCCCACCGTCTTGCAATTAGCAGACTCTGTCTCAGAAGCCACTGGGCCCAGGGACTACAGCTGGGGCCTCTGGCAGGGCAGGGGTGGATGCTGGCACAGAGGAAGGCGGCCAGGTGAGCAGAGCCTGGCAGGGGTGGGACCCAGCTCAGGAGCCCGGGCTCCTCCTGCTGGGCTGGCCAGGAACTGCAGCTGTGCTCTGCGGGCTGCTCCGCCAAGGCCTGGGAGGGGGCCTGCGGGATGGGGCAGGGGCCTGCCTTTGGCATCCAGAAGTCCTGCAGAGGCAGAGGGGGTGGAGGCAGAGCCCGCAGAGCCCGCAGGAGCAGCTGTGACGCAGAGCTTTCTGAAAGGGGCTACTGGTTCCCCACAGGGCAGCGTCCCTCTGGGACCCTCTCTGTTGCCGGTGGTAGGACTCTGAGGGCCTCTGGGACCTGGGCTGCCCCTCAGGCCCCACTGGGGGCAAGCAGGCCTGTGGGGCGGGGTGGGTGGTGGGGGGCAGCGTCCTCACTCACCTCTGCTGTAGAGGATGCCCAGGACCACCAGGGCTGCTGTCACCAGCAGCAGCAGCGCCCACTCTAGGAAGCCTCTGCGCTTCTGCGCGGGTGGGCTGGCTCTCTCCGTCCCCATTGGGCTTTCCGACTTCCCCATTAGCAAAGTTCTGGATGGGAGAGCGCACAGCTGAGCACCCCCGGCCAAGGGCAGGGAGAGGTGGCAAAGGGCAGCTCCAAAGCCCTGTCCTCTGCTGGCTGTGGGATGGTCACTTCTTGTTTTTGGGTCTCTGGGCTCTTGCACTAGCCAAAGACTGCAGCCTCGGAGTGCCCAGGGTAGGGGGCACCTGTGGTAGGGAAGGTCCCACCAGCTGGCCATGGTGGCAGCTTCCTCTCAAGGTCAGCTTCTCTCTGGGCCCCTCTGGCGGGCAGGGGCTGGACCCTTGCTGTTCATAGCTTGGGATCTGCACTCCAGACTGGGGGCTCAGCTCCTGCATTCCTGAGGGTCCTCTGCCACAGAGCCTGCAGGGCTGTTTGTGCCCGGGGCACCCTGGTACTCTGATCCTGGGTGCTGGGTCAGGGAGGTGGCTCTCACCACTGGGCTTTCTGTCCGTGTTTCCTGTTGGAGCCCAGGAGCATGAGAAGAGGGCATAAATGATCAGCACCAGTGGTGACCACACAGGCCAGGGAAGGACCACAGGGCCAGACAGCCTTGAAGCCCAGCCCCAGCAGCCACCTGGCTGGGTGCCACTCTGGTCATGTCCCCCATCTTGTCAGTACAGAGGGCACACCTTCTTGAGCCAGGCAGATAGCGGGCAGCAGTGAGGACAGACAGAACTGGGGACAGGTTGCTGCTGTGGGCAGGACAGAGGGCTGGCAAGCAGGGACAGGGACAGTACTCTGAGGGCTTCCAAGTCTGTCTGTGCTCCTGTGGGCATGTGAGTGTGTGTGTGCAGGTGTGAGTGCACGTGTGTGTTTGCTGGGCTGTGCCTGAGTGTGTGTGGGGAGTGGGGGTGAGCGCATCCCTGGCTGCCCCTGCTGGGATCCCTGGGAGCAGGGGCTGCCTTCCTGTGCTTCAGGCCACAGCCGTCAAGCAGGACCACGCCCCACGTGCGGTGCCCCAGCCTGACCCCACAGGAAGGCGGGAGCCTTCGGGACAGATGAGGAAGAGGTGCCCAGTCGTGGGCGCCAATGAGACTGACCAGTGCTTGGGTTCAGCATTCTCACTCAGGACACTCCTGGGCTGTGCCCGAGTCCCCGTCCTGACTCACTGGGGGGCTCACATGTGTCTCTTATCCTACCTGAGCATCACCTGCTGAATGGCCCAACTTGGGGGGTGGCTTAGAAATGCAGGTCAGTCCCCAGGAGGGCTGCACGGCCAGCTTATCTGGCACCCCTCAGTCTCCTGGCTCTGGGTTCCACCTGAGCCTCCCCCGATCCACAGGGATCCCAAATCCAGTGCTGCCTGGCGCCTCCCCTGGGCTGAGCCAGAACCTTGGTGCCGATGTGCCCCATGCCCTCTGGAGTTCCTCTGAGGTCTCTGCTGCCTCCAAACCAGCCTGTCCCCTGCTGCGGAAGCCACAGGGTGCCCTGCCCAGCCCCATCCTGGCCTCTGTCCTGCAGTCTGACCTGCTCTCACTCCCACCGCACATGGCCTGCTCCAGGCCCTCCGCTGCACATGGGGGGACACGGGGCCTCTGGCAAGGCTGTCTGTCTGTGCCAGAGGGGCCGCTGCCCAGGTGGAGCCCTACAGGAAGTGCCCGCCTGTCCTGCATGAACTGGGCTGGCACAGGGAGGGGCCTTCAAGGTGCGCCCAGGAAGCCAGCCACAGGGCACACACACAGCACCTCACCTTTCTACTCGGAGTGGCACAGGGACACCCAGGGCTGGGGTGAGTCAGGCCAAGCAGGTGGGCTCAGGTGGAGGAAGGCAGGTCAGGTGGGGCCACGCTGGGAGGTCACACTGAGCAACTTCCTGGGGTCCTTTGTGATGCAGGATGGCCCCTGAAGCAGTTCCGAGGTGGGGAGTTCCAGGGGGTCTGGGGTGGGGGAGGGGCCGATGCAGCCCAGGCTGCTGGGTCCCTTGCTGAGGGGCATGGCTGCCCCGGGCCTCTGGCTCCTCTGGCCCTGGCCTCCCAAGTCCCTCTCTTTCCTCGCTCCTATCTCTTGACCCTTCAGTCCACTGAGTTGTTGGGCAAGAAAGCCAGGCCCTCTGCCCTCTCCTCCTGCCTGTGCCAAAGATGCTGGCCAGGGTTTTCTGTCCCCAGCTGCTGGTGAGGGCTTTGCAGCCACCTCCCCGGTGTCCTTTCCCTTCAGTCTCTGATAGGGTGGTGGGTTCCGACTGCGCGCTGGGGACTGTCAGGTTCAGATCCAACCCAGGGTCCAGGAGGCCCTCTTGGGCCAGAGGGCTTCAAAACAGGCCTGTGGCGGTCTTTCATGGCTTCAAAGCATGGACCAGGGACCCAGCTCTGCTTGTTGATGGGGGGTCTCTGAGCACAGAGGCCCAGTGGGGACCCAGGCTTTCCCTTCTCCAGGCCCCACTGGTGACCAGCTTCCATTTCAAAATCCCAGGAGCCCTTGGCCTCTGTGAGGGCCAGGTCACATAGCCAGGGTCCTGAGCAGACAGTCCCTCAAGGCTACCCTTTACCACAATGCCCACGCTGGTGGAGTTGGAGCTTCCGGTACACATTCAGATGGCCCTTGAGGGCCATGCGCTGGGAGGAGGGCCACCTCCAGCTGCAGATTGGGCTGGGTTCAGACCCCATCCCCACCTCCCTGACGCTTGGGAGGGGCCCCAACTCAGCTCCCTGGCTGTCTCTGAAGCCCCCTGCTCCAGGCAGAAGCCAACCCAGAGTCAGGAGCTGCAGTCAGCCTTGTGGCCACCTGGACTGCTGGCCTAAATGGGAACAGGTCCAGGTCAGCCTAGTGGGGAGCTGGGAAGGGCCAGGATCTACCCAGGCTGGCTGGACTCCCCCCCAGAGTGTGACCACCTTGGGGTAGCCAGAGTCCTGTGGAGACTCTTTCCACACCCTGACAACAGCAGACCCTTTTGGAAGGTCATGGAGCCTCTGGTCCCCAAGCTGAAGAACCTCAGAGGATGGGAAAGGCTGCGTCCCCACTCTCAGCAAGGCCTCCTGGGCCCCAGGGCCGGCTCTGCACACTCCCTTCCTGACGCCCAGGCTGGTCACCACAGTCTACTCAGAGCAGCCCTGGCCCCTGGCCCCTTGCCGGAGGCCACCTGGAGACCTGGGGCTCAAAGGCCGGATCACCTCTGGGGGTGCCCTGGTTCCTGGTTTTCCCCAGTCTGGAGGTGCTCAAGAGGCCCCGGTCCTATCTGGGCACCTGGTAGCCAGGAGAAGCTGGCCAAGCCGAGGGGCTGCAGATCAGCCGTAGCGGGGAGCCTCCATTTGAACCCGGATGCCAGGCGGTCCTGCCAGAGCGCCACCCCCAGCCGCACAGCCCTGCAGGATGTGTCCCAACCCTCTCTCTTAGAGGAGGTCAGGGCAAAGCAGGGACCCTCTGCAGAGGTGCCGCCCCTCCCCACTTTAGTCCTGGGACCAGCCCATGTCTAGAGATAGGCCTCTCCACTGCGGTGGGGGCCACCCTGGCCCCGCCCTCCCCGTCTCCGGGTTCTTAGACGGGCAGGTCCTGTACCCTGGCACAGCCCAGCATCCACAGGAGTGTCCTCTGGGTCTGGGCCCTCGGGGTGCTGGGACAGGATCCTTGTGGTCTTGCCCTGCCTGGGGTCCCCCTCATGGAACCATTGGCCCAGCCTCCATAGCCAGGGTCTCCGGCCGCGTCCTGTGAGAAGGGGCTTGTGGGTGTGTCATAGGTGCAGGAGAGAACGTGGTCCAGCCTACCTGAGAGGGGCCCGGCCACCTGAGCTGGAGTGGGGGCCATGGCTGCCATGTTTGAGTGGCAGGCTCCGTCTCTCAATTTGGCCGTCACTCCTCCCTTGATCCCCAGTGTTTATTTCCCCCAGTCACCAGGCCAAGGACCACAGCCACCCAACAGCCCTTCACAGTGAGTCACTGCTACTGGAGCCACCAATGCTTTCCACCTCCCCCGGGGCTCTGCTGGTCCAAACACTGGTGCCAGAGTGGCCCTGAGGCACCTCCAGGAAGGTGACTTTGACCTGCTGACCCGAGGCCCTCCAGGAGGGGTGGCGTTGGCCTGCTGACCCGGGGCCCTCCAGGATGGGGTGACTTTGACCTGCTGACCCGGGGCCCTCCAGAATGGGGTGACTTTGACCTGCTGTCCCAGGGCCCTCCAGGAGGGGTGGTGTCATCCTGCTGACCTGGGACCCTCCAGGATGGGGTGACTTTGGCCTGCTGACCCAGGGCCCTCCAGGAGGGGTGGCACCATCCTGCTGTCCAGGGCCCTCCAGGATGGGGTGACTTTGATCTGTTGTCCCAGGGCCCTCCAGGATGGGGTGGTGGTGTCATCCTGCTGTCCCAGGGCCCTGCGGTCTGGTGGCATTAGCCTACTGCCCCGGGGCCTGACTGCAGGGTGAGCTCCTTGCAGTGGGAATTGGGAGCCAGGAGGGCGGAGCTGGGGCTTCTCACAGCTGGAGCTGTCACCGTGTTGGTCGTGAAGCGCCAGCCGGGTCAGGGCCTGGGAGCCCAGCACTGCTGCACTGGGCTGATGGCAGTGATGGTGACTGCACTGGCTGAGGGGTCCCCTGGGCTCTGCCTAGTCCTTCACCACCACCCGGCAGCTCTGGACCCACACGAGGGTCAGGCCATGGCACCCCCCTGGGTGTGTACAAAGAACAATGGTGGGCCCAGGAGGAAAAGGCTCAGTACCCAGGGACTCGCCAGACTCCAGGACTCACACTGAGACCTGGGGACGAAGGGCAGCGGGCCACCTGACGCACCGGCTTTGCTGAGTGGGTGTCCTCACAGGGATTCCAAGTCGTCTGCATCAGCTGTGGTCACTGGAGGGGGTGAAACCTGGACTCCCTGGGGGTCTAGAGTTAGTGATGTGGCGAGGGCAGAAGTCCCGAGTAAAGGAAGAGCTGAACTGGGCAGCCCTGGGAGGGCACATTCAGGCCTGTCTCAGCCTCCAGCTGAGCAGTGAGGGGCTGGGACCAGGTCAGGGGTCGCCAGGGAGGAGGGTGGACTGAAATGCTGGAGAAGCCCCCAGGCAGCAGGCCCAGACCTGGGGGACACATGCTGGCTTCCCGGTCCTCAGCCCAAGTCTCAGATTGGCTGTGGGCTGCTCAGGCCTGGAGCAGCCCCCTCCCTGCGTAAAGCCTGGGCTGGGGCCCCACAGGAACCAAGACTCGGCCTAGTCCTCAGGGGCCAGCAGCCTGCTCTCAGGGTGGTGTGGGTGGAGGAGCAGGGGTGTCTCAGCATGTTCAGGACAGCATGAGAAACACAGCCTACAGCTGAGCAACTGGTGAAACGTGTTTCTCACAGCTCTGGAGGGTGGGAGTGCAAGGTCAAGGTGCCAGCAATTCAGGGGAGGACCTGGCTCAGAGTTGCCTCCCGCTGTCCTCATGTGGGAAGGGGTGGGGGGCTTCAGGCCGTGTTTCTTTGAATAAGGGCATCGGTCCACTCCCCAGGGCCCACCTCCTGGCGCCATCCCAGGGGGGCTTAGGGCCTCAGCTGATGAACTCTGGGACACTCAGGCCATACCAAGGTGCCAGGCAAGCAAGACGGACTGAGACCCTGTGAGGTGAACCGGGGCATGTAGGGGCTACCCCTGCGGGGCTGGGGGAAAGCAGGAGTGGGCTGCGGGGGTCCCCCTGGATTTAGGTACATGCACACTCCGTGCTTGGTGTCACCAACTCTGAGATGTCCTCAATGAACAGATGGGGCAGGAGGCCCCAGGTTGGGAGGACCGTGGGAGCAGAGGTGCCTGCTGCCACCCCTGGGGCTTCTAGAACTCCTGAGCCTGGTCCACCCCAGCTGGGGTGCAAATATTTGTTGAGCCAGTGAGTGGACAGATGGACAGACCGACCGATGGATGGGATGGCTGGGCAGGGAGCAACATGGCAAGGACACGGTGGGAAACCCTGGAAAATCAGGAAGGAAGTGAAGGTGGAGCAGGGAAACCTGCAGATCCCAAGCCGAGGACCAGACCTGAGGCCGCGTGGAGGCCAGAGCCCCAGCTGTTTGCCAAGGGACCTGAGCTTGGTGGGAGGCTGCCACCTCCGTGAAGGTGGGAGGCCACCTGAGAGCCGGGCAGGTGGCAGGGCACTGGTTCAGGCAGCTGGGGCGCTCCCGGGTGAGAAAGGCAGGTGCCTAGGGAGGGGGCCTGGGAGAGGGCAGTGCTGGTCAGAGCAGCCGGCAGCCGGAGGCTGTTTCCCTCTGGGTTCGAGCCTTCAGCCTCCTCAGGCCGCCGTGGTGGGGGTTCACCAAGAGGCCACTCTGGGCGACTGTCAGGGCCTCCCCGTAGCGCTTCTCCTCCAGGCAGCACTGGCCCAGACGCAGGAACATGCTGGCCGTAGGGGCCTGGCCTGGCTGCGCCCACAGGCGGCTCTGGGCCAGGGCCGGTGACAGCTCGAGGGCCTGGGCGAAGGCCCCTGTGGCGCCCTCCTCGTCGCCCAGGCTCAGCAGCAGGCGGCCCCGGGAGCTGAAGTCCTCGGCTTGCCTGGCCAGGTCCCCGTCCCCTGCTCCCTCCTGGATCACGTGGTCCAGGTCCTGGAGCGCCCGGTCAACTTCCCGCAGCTCAGCCAGGCAGGCAGCCCGTAGACGCAGGTGGCGGGTACTGCCACCACCAGCCAGGACAGCCAACGAGCAGTAGCCCAGCGCCCGCCTGGGGTGCCCTGTGTCCAGGAGGGTGCTGGCTTCCTGGGCTGCTGCCTGCAGAGGACACACAGGGACGTAGGGAGTACAGGGTCAGCCCAGCCGAGGCTGCTGGCCTTGGGTGGGGGCCAGCGCCTGGGTAAAGGGCCCTCCCTGCGACTCCCTATCCTGGAATTGGCACGGCCCAGCTCAGGCTGCCAGTGTCTGCAAGTGTCCTCCTCAGCTGCCACTCTCGCTGGGACACCGGCATCTCCTGTCCTCCCTCGGGAGCCTTATAGCCTCACCTCCTGGCAGGCCTCTGGTGATCTTCAGAACCACCTGTGCGGGCCCTCCAGGGGCTGCTTCTTGGCCCCACCACCTGCTGGGGGCTGCCAGGACCTTAGGACAGGAGCCGAGTGCCCTCTGCCCAGCCCAGGCCCTGGGTGCAGCTCCTCCCAAGGTCAGGAGGGGAGGGCCAGCTGTGCACAAACTGGCTCCCCCTTGCTGCAGTCCCTGCACCAAAGTCAAGGTTGGGGACCAAACATGCTGCACCCCTGTCCTCCCTCGGCTCTCCCTGTGGCTCGCGCTAGCATGGTGCAGGCCCCTGGATGTCCATGCACTGGGTTTTCTGTGTGCTGGACTCATCTCTGGCCCTGGGGGCACCTGGGTGAGCCTTAACCCTCCTTTCTGGACTGCTAGACTGGCGGTCATTGCTGGCTAGGCCTGCCGCCCCCAGGCAGTTTCCTTTCTGAGCTGAGGACCACACTGGAAAGCTGCCTAAAGCCTCTTCCTCTCCACTGACCCTGCTTCTTCAGTCAGCTAGGGACAGAAATCACAGGACACTTCCCAGTGAACCTGCTGGCCCCAGTGGCCTTCCGCGGCTCCCCTGGACCTGGGGAGTAAGGTGCGCTGCAGGCCAGCCTTTCAGGAAGCTCTGGGAAGCACACTCAGGTGCTGGGGTGTGACCTTGGTCTCTGACTCCAAAGCTCAAAGCCTGTGGTCCTGGCCTCCCCACCTGTGGTGCCCTCCTGACCCTGACCTGGCTGGCCTCTGGGGTGGCCTTCTGGCCTGGACGAAGCCCCTTGCTGACTCACCCGACTCTGGGAGGGTCCTCCCCTTTCCCTGTCACCTGTACTTTTGCACCCCAGGCAGAGAAGCCCAGAGGCTACGGCATTGTGTGTGGGCAAGGTGGTGCCAAGGTGGGCAACTGTAGTGCCAAGGTGGGCAGAGGCCCGTTTTCGGGGCAAGACCCGGTACCTCCTACTCACACCTCACCCCATCCAGCTGGAACCAACCCAGCAGTGGGGAGAGGACTGTGCCCTGTGGTGGCCCAGGGTCTCAGCCGTGTGGTGTGGAAGGGCCGGTGTGGCTGTCGGGGCATCTGTGCACACCTGGGCCACGCTGTGCCGCTCCGAGGCCTCCAGGAGCTGCAGCAGGAAACGCAGGTCCTGGGCGTCCGCCTCGGCCAGACACTGCAGGTCCTGGACGGCAGCTGGGACATCTCCCTTCTTGAGCTGGAGCAGGCCCCTCCGGGCCCTGGCCGCCTCCGGTGGGTGCGTGGGACACAGGGCTTCCTGCAGGGGAGCACTGGCCTCCTCATAGCTGCCTGTGGATCCAGGAAGGACAGTTGGGGGCCGTGGCTGGGGACGAGGAGCACATAGGCTGTGAGACATGCCTTCCCTGCTCCGTGCTGGCAGGGGCAACTGAGGGGCAGACTCGGCCCCGGGGACAGGGCTGGGAGCTGCACACTGGGAGCACGTCCAGGCTGCATGGACCCACCTGCAGACCCGCCCTGGCCCCCGCTGCATGACCCCTGGTGGGGCAGCAGGGCTCTGACTGCCCTCCTGGAGGTCACCACAGGGACGGCCTTCTCTCCTGAGGCCCTCGGGCAAGGCTGGGCCAGGGGAGCAGAGCACATAGTGTGAGCAGCAGGAGGTGGGGAGAAGACCCTGAAGCCCTTGGAGGGCCAAGGCGGGCGCCAAGAGCACCCTTCAGGTAGGGGTGAGCATCAGGGTGAGGTGGGGTCGGCCCACATGGGCCAGGGAGGGGCTGGCCTCCCCTGGACCACAGTGGATACCTGCTTCATGCAGCATGAGTGTGTGGGGCAGGAGGGCTCCTTGTGAGAGGCCCACAGACAGGCCCAGAGGTCAGGTGAGAGGGAGCCCTGCCCACAGAGGGGCCCAGAGGTCAGGTGAGAGGGAGCCCCGCCCACAGACTGGGACCAGAGGTCAGATGAGAGGGAGCCCCGCCCACAGAATGGGAACAGAGGTCAGGTGAGAGGGAGCCCCGCCCACAGATGGGCCCAGAGGTCAGGTGAGAGGGAGCCCCGCCCACAGACAGGCCCAGAGGTCAGGTGAGAGGGAGCCACGCCCACAGACAGGCCCAGAGGTCAGGTGAGAGGGAGCCCGGCCCACAGACAGGCCCAGAGGTCAGGTGAGAGGGAGCCCCGCCCACAGATGGGCCCAGAGGTCAGGTGAGAGGGAGCCCCGCCCACAGAAAGGCCCAGAGGTCAGGTGAGAGGGAGCCCCTCCCACTGATGGGCCCAGAGGTCAGGTGAGAGGGAGCCCCTCCCACAGATGGGCCCAGAGGTCAGGAGAGAGGGAGCCCCTCCCACAGACTGGGCCCAGAGGTCAGGTGAGAGGGAGCCCCGCCCACAGACTGGGCCCAGAGGTCAGGTGAGAGGGAGCCCCTCCCACAGATGGGCCCAGAGGTCAGGAGAGAGGGAGCCCCGCCCACAGACAGGCCCAGAGGTCAGGTGAGAGGGAGCCCCACCCACAGATGGGCCCAGAGGTCAGGTGAGAGGGAGCCCCGCCCACAGATGGGCCCAGAGGTCAGGTGAGAGGGAGCCCCGCCCACAGACAGGCCCAGGTGTCAGGTGAGAGGGAGCCCCACCCACAGATGGGCCCAGAGGTCAGGTGAGAGGGAGCCCCACCCACAGATGGGCCCAGAGGTCAGGTGAGAGGGAGCCCCGCCCACAGACTGGGCCCAGAGGTCAGGTGAGAGGGAGCCCCGCCCACAGACAGGGCCCAGAGGTCAGATGAGAGGGAGCCCCGCCCACAGATGGGCCCAGAGGTCAGGTGAGAGGGAGCCCCGCCCACAGATGGGCCCAGAGGTCAGGTGAGAGGGAGCCCCACCCACAGATGGGCCCAGAGGTCAGGTGAGAGGGAGCCCCACCCACAGATGGGCCCAGAGGTCAGGTGAGAGGGAGCCCCACCCACAGATGGGCCCAGAGGTCAGGTGAGAGGGAGCCCCACCCACAGACTGGGCCCAGAGGTCAGGTGAGAGGGAGCCCCGCCCACAGATGGGCCCAGAGGTCAGGTGAGAGGGAGCCCCGCCCACAGATGGGCCCAGAGGTCAGGTGAGAGGGAGCCCCACCCACAGATGGGCCCAGAGGTCAGGTGAGAGGGAGCCCCACCCACAGACTGGGCCCAGAGGTCAGGTGAGAGGGAGCCCCGCCCACAGACTGGGCCCAGAGGTCAGGTGAGAGGGAGCCCCGCCCACAGACAGGGACCAGAGGTCAGGTGAGAGGGAGCCCCGCCCACAGACTGGGACCAGAGGTCAGGTGAGAGGGAGCCCCGCCCACAGACTGGGCCCAGAGGTCAGGTGAGAGGGAGCCCCGCCCACAGACTGGGCCCAGAGGTCAGGTGAGAGGGAGCCCCGCCCACAGACAGGGACCAGAGGTCAGGTGAGAGGGAGCCCCGCCCACAGATGGGCCCAGAGGTCAGGTGAGAGGGAGCCCCTCCCACAGATGGGCCCAGAGGTCAGGTGAGAGGGAGCCCCGCCCACAGATGGGCCCAGAGGTCAGGTGAGAGGGAGCCCCGCCCACAGATGGGCCCAGAGGTCAGGTGAGAGGGAGCCCCACCCACAGATGGGCCCAGAGGTCAGGTGAGAGGGAGCCCCGCCCACAGACTGGGCCCAGAGGTCAGGTGAGAGGGAGCCCCTCCCACAGACTGGGCCCAGAGGTCAGATGAGAGGGAGCCCCGCCCACAGACTGGGCCCAGAGGTCAGGTGAGAGGGAGCCCCGCCCACAGATGGGCCCAGAGGTCAGGTGAGAGGGAGCCCCGCCCACAGATGGGCCCAGAGGTCAGATGAGAGGGAGCCCCACCCACAGATGGGCCCAGAGGTCAGGTGAGAGGGAGCCCCACCCACAGATGGGCCCAGAGGTCAGGTGAGAGGGAGCCCCACCCACAGATGGGCCCAGAGGTCAGGTGAGAGGGAGCCCCACCCACAGATGGGCCCAGAGTCAGGTGAGAGGGAGCCCCGCCCACAGATGGGACAAGAGGTCAGGTAAGAGGGAGCCCCGCCCACAGACTGGGACCAGAGGTCAGGTGAGAGGGAGCCCCGCCCACAGATGGGCCCAGAGGTCAGGTGAGAGGGAGCCCCACCCACAGACTGGGCCCAGAGGTCAGGTGAGAGGGAGCCCCGCCCACAGACTGGGCCCAGAGGTCAGGAGAGAGGGAGCCCCGCCCACAGACTGGGCCCAGAGGTCAGGTGAGAGGGAGCCCCGCCCACAGATGGGCCCAGAGGTCAGGTGAGAGGGAGCCCCGCCCACAGATGGGCCCAGAGGTCAGGTGAGAGGGAGCCCCACCCACAGATGGGCCCAGAGGTCAGGTGAGAGGGAGCCCCACCCACAGACTGGGCCCAGAGGTCAGGTGAGAGGGAGCCCCGCCCACAGACTGGGCCCAGAGGTCAGATGAGAGGGAGCCCCGCCCACAGACTGGGCCCAGAGGTCAGGTGAGAGGGAGCCCCGCCCACAAACTGGGCCCAGAGGTCAGGTGAGAGGGAGCCCCGCCCACAGACTGGGCCCAGAGGTCCGGTGAGAGGGAGCCCCGCCCACAGACTGGGCCCAGAGGTCAGGTGAGAGGGAGCCCCGCCCACAGATGGGCCCAGAGGTCAGGTGAGAGGGAGCCCCGCCCACAGACTGGGACCAGAGGTCAGATGAGAGGGAGCCCCGCCCACAGACTGGGACCAGAGGTCAGGTGAGAGGGAGCCCCGCCCACAGATGGGCCCAGAGATCAGGTCAGAGGGAGCCCCACCCACAGATGGGCCCAGAGGTCAGGTCAGAGGGAGCCCCACCCACAGATGGGCCCAGAGGTCAGGTGAGAGGGAGCCCCGCCCACAGACTGGGACCAGAGGTCAGATGAGAGGGAGCCCCTCCCACAGACTGGGACCAGAGGTCAGGTGAGAGGGAGCCCCGCCCACAGACTGGGCCCAGAGGTCAGGTGAGAGGGAGCCCCGCCCACAGATGGGCCCAGAGGTCAGGTGAGAGGGAGCCCCGCCCACAGACTGGGACCAGAGGTCAGATGAGAGGGAGCCCCGCCCACAGACTGGGACCAGAGGTCAGATGAGAGGGAGCCCCGCCCACAGACTGGGCCCAGAGGTCAGGTGAGAGGGAGCCCCGCCCACAGACTGGGCCCAGAGGTCAGGTGAGAGGGAGCCCCGCCCACAGACTGGGCCCAGAGGTCAGGTGAGAGGGAGCCCCTCCCACAGACTAGGACCAGAGGTCAGGTGAGAGGGAGCCCCTCCCACAGACTGGGCCCAGAGGTCAGGTGAGAGGGAGCCCCGCCCACAGATTGGGCCCAGAGGTCAGGTGAGAGGGAGCCCCGCCCACAGACTGGGCCAGAGGTCAGGTGAGAGGGAGCCCCGCCCACAGATTGGGCCCAGAGGTCAGGTGAGAGGGAGCCCCGCCCACAGATGGGCCCAGAGGTCAGGTGAGAGGGAGCCCCGCCCACAGATAGGCCCAGAGGTCAGGTGAGAGGGAGCCTCACCCACAGATGGGCCCAGAGGTCAGGTGAGAGGGAGCCCCGCCCACAGACTGGGCCCAGAGGTCAGGTGAGAGGGAGCCCCTCCCACAGACTGGGACCAGAGGTCAGGAGAGAGGGAGCCCCGCCCACAGACGGGACCAGAGGTCAGGAGAGAGGGAGCCCCGCCCACAGACTGGGCCCAGAGGTCAGGTGAGAGGGAGCCCCGCCCACAGATGGGCCCAGAGGTCAGGTGAGAGGGAGCCCCGCCCACAGATGGCCCAGAGGTCAGGTGAGAGGGAGCCCCACCCACAGATGGGCCCAGAGGTCAGGTGAGAGGGAGCCCCGCCCACAGACAGGCCCAGAGGTCAGGTGAGAGGGAGCCCCGCCCATAGATGGGACCAGAGGTCAGGTGAGAGGGAGCCCCGCCACAGACAGGGACCAGAGGTCAGGTGAGAGGGAGCCCCGCCCACAGATGGGCCCAGAGGTCAGATGAGAGGGAGCCCCTCCCACAGACTGGGACCAGAGGTCAGGAGAGAGGGAGCCCCGCCCACAGACGGGACCAGAGGTCAGGAGAGAGGGAGCCCCGCCCACAGACTGGGACCAGAGGTCAGGAGAGAGGGAGCCCCGCCCACAGATGGGCCCAGAGGTCAGATGAGAGGGAGCCCCGCCCACAGACTGGGACCAGAGGTCAGGTGAAGGGAGCCCCGCCCACAGATGGGCCCAGAGGTCAGGTAAGAGGGAGCCCCGCCCACAGATGGGCCCAGAAGTCAGGTGAGAGGGAGCCCCGCCCACAGATGTGCCCAGAGGTCAGGTGAGAGGGAGCCCCGCCCACAGACTGGGCCCAGAGGTCAGGTGAGAGGGAGCCCCGCCCACAGACTGGGCCCAGAGGTCAGGTGAGAGGGAGCCCCGCCCACAGACTGGGCCCAGAGGTCAGGTGAGAGGGAGCCCCGCCCACAGACTGGGACCAGAGGTCAGGTGAGAGGGAGCCCCGCCCACAGACTGGGCCCAGAGGTCAGGTGAGAGGGAGCCCCACCCACAGATGGGCCCAGAGGTCAGGTGAGAGGGAGCCCCGCCCACAGACTGGGCCCAGAGGTCAGGTGAGAGGGAGCCCCGCCCACAGACTGGGCCCAGAGGTCAGGTGAGAGGGAGCCCCGCCCACAGACAGCGACCAGAGGTCAGGTGAGAGGGAGCCCCGCCCACAGACTGGGCCCAGAGGTCAGGTGAGAGGGAGCCCCACCCACAGATGGGCCCAGAGGTCAGGAGAGAGGGAGCCCCGCCACAGACAGGGACCAGAGGTCAGGTGAGAGGGAGCCCCGCCCACAGACTGGGACCAGAGGTCAGGTGAGAGGGAGCCCCGCCCACAGACTGGGCCCAGAGGTCAGGTGAGAGGGAGCCCCACCCACAGATGGGCCCAGAGGTCAGGAGAGAGGGAGCCCCGCCCACAGACAGGCCCAGAGTTCAGGTGAGAGGGAGCCCCACCCACAGATGGGCCCAGAGGTCAGGTGAGAGGGAGCCCCGCCCACAGACTGGGACCAGAGGTCAGGAGAGAGGGAGCCCCGCCCATAGATGGGACCAGAGGTCAGGTGAGAGGGAGCCCCACCCACAGACAGGGACCAGAGGTCAGGAGAGAGGGAGCCCCGCCCATAGATGGGACCAGAGGTCAGGTGAGAGGGAGCCCCGCCCACAGACTGGGACCAGAGGTCAGGAGAGAGGGAGCCCCGCCCATAGATGGGACCAGAGGTCAGGAGAGAGGGAGCCCCGCCCACAGACAGGGACCAGAGGTCAGGAGAGAGGGAGCCCCGCCCACAGATGGGACCAGAGGTCAGGTGAGAGGGAGCCCCGCCCACAGACTGGGACCAGAGGTCAGGAGAGAGGGAGCCCCGCCCATAGATGTGCCCAGAGGTCAGGAGAGAGGGAGCCCCGCCCACAGACAGGGACCAGAGGTCAGATGAGAGGGAGCCCCGCCCACATACTGGGCCCAGTGGTCAGGTGAGAGGGAGCCCCGCCCACAGACGGGCGCAGAGGTCAGGTGAGAGGGAGCCCCGCCCACAGATGGGCCCAGAGGTCAGGTGAGAGGGAGCCCCGCCCACAGACAGGGACCAGAGGTCAGGAGAGAGGGAGCCCCGCCCATAGATGGGACCAGAGGTCAGGTGAGAGGGAGCCCCGCCCACAGACTGGGACCAGAGGTCAGGAGAGAGGGAGCCCCGCCCACAGACAGGGACCAGAGGTCAGGAGAGAGGGAGCCTCGCCCATAGATGGGACCAGAGGTCAGGTGAGAGGGAGCCCCGCCCACAGACTGGGACCAGAGGTCAGGAGAGAGGGAGCCCCGCCCATAGATGGGCCCAGAGGTCAGGAGAGAGGGAGCCCCGCCCACAGACAGGGACCAGAGGTCAGATGAGAGGGAGCCCCGCCCACATACTGGGCCCAGTGGTCAGGTGAGAGGGAGCCCCGCCCACAGACGGGCGCAGAGGTCAGGTGAGAGGGAGCCCCGCCCACAGATGGGCCCAGAGGTTAGGTGAGAGGGAGCCCCGCCCACAGATGGGACCAGAGGTCAGGTGAGAGGGAGCCCCGCCCACAGACTAGGACCAGAGGTCAGGTGAGAGGGAGCCCCGCCCACAGACTAGGACCAGAGGTCAGGTGAGAGGGAGCCCCGCCCACAGACTAGGACCAGAGGTCAGGAGCGAGGGAGCCCCGCCCACAGACAGGGACCAGAGGTCAGATGAGAGGGAGCCCCGCCCACATACTGGGCCCAGTGGTCAGGTGAGAGGGAGCCCCGCCCACAGACGGGCGCAGAGGTCAGGTGAGAGGGAGCCCCGCCCACAGATGGGCCCAGAGGTCAGGTGAGAGGGAGCCCCGCCCACAGATGGGACCAGAGGTCAGGTGAGAGGGAGCCCCGCCCACAGACTAGGACCAGAGGTCAGGTGAGAGGGAGCCCCGCCCACAGACTAGGACCAGAGGTCAGGTGAGAGGGAGCCCCGCCCACAGACTAGGACCAGAGGTCAGGAGCGAGGGAGCCCCGCCCACAGACAGGGACCAGAGGTCAGATGAGAGGGAGCCCCGCCCACAGACGGGACCAGAGGTCAGGTGAGAGGGAGCCCCTCCCACAGATAGGCCCAGAGGTCAGGTGAGAGGGAGCCCCTCCCACAGATAGGCCCAGAGGTCAGGTGAGAGGGAGCCCCGCCCACAGACAGGGACCAGAGGTCAGGTGAGAGGGAGCCTGGCCACAGACTGGGCCCAGAGGTCAGGTGAGGGAGCCCCGCCCACAGACTGGGCCCAGAGGTCAGGAGAGAGGGAGCCCCGCCCATAGATGGGACCAGAGGTCAGGTGAGAGGGAGCCCCGCCCACAGACTGGGCCCAGAGGTCAGGTGAGAGGGAGCCTGGCCACAGACTGGGCCCAGAGGTCAGGTGAGGGAGCCCCGCCCACAGACTGGGCCCAGAGGTCAGGAGAGAGGGAGCCCCGCCCATAGATGGGCCCAGAGGTCAGATGAGAGGGAGCCCCGCCCACAGACAGGGACCAGAGGTCAGGTAAGAGGGAGCCCCGCCCACAGACAGGGACCAGAGGTCAGGTGAGAGGGAGCCCCTCCCACAGACAGGGACCAGAGGTCAGGTAAGAGGGAGCCCTGCCCACAGACTGGGCCCAGAGGTCAGGTGAGGGAGCCCCGCCCACAGACTGGGCCTAGAGGTCAGGTGAAGGGAGCCTGGCCACAGACAGGCCCAGAGATCAGGTAAGAGGGAGCCCCGCCCACAGACTAGGACCAGCGGTCAGGTGAGAGGGAGCCCCGCCCACAGACAGGGACCAGAGGTCAGATGAGAGGGAGCCCCGCCCACAGACGGGCCCAGAGGTCAGGTGAGAGGGAGCCCCGCCCACAGACGGGACCAGAGGTCAGGTGAGAGGGAGCCCGCCCACAGACGGGACCAGAGGTCAGGTGAGAGGGAGCCCCGCCCACAGACGGGACCAGAGGTCAGGTGAGAGGGAGCCCCTCCCACAGATAGGCCCAGAGGTCAGGTGAGAGGGAGCCCCGCCCACAGACTGGGCCCAGAGGTCAGGTGAGAGGGAGCCCCGCCCACAGACTGGGCCCAGAGGTCAGGTGAGAGGGAGCCCCGCCCACAGACTGGGCCCAGAGGTCAGGTGAGAGGGAGCCCCGCCCACAGACGGGCCCAGAGGTCAGGTGAGAGGGAGCCCCGCCCACAGATGGGCCCGGAGGGTCAGGTGAGAGGGAGCCCCGCCCACAGATGTGCCCAGAGGTCAGGTGAGAGGGAGCTCCGCCCACAGATGGGCCCAGAGGTCAGATGAGAGGGAGCCCCGCCCACAGATGGGCCCAGAGGTCAGGTGAGAGGGAGCCCCACCCATAGATGGGACCAGAGGTCAGGTAAGAGGGAGCCCCACCCATAGATGGGACCAGAGGTCAGGTAAGAGGGAGCCCTGCCCACAGACTGGGCCCAGAGGTCAGGTGAGGGAGCCCTGCCCACAGACAGGCCCAGAGGTCAGGTGAGGGAGCCCCGCCCACAGACTGGGCCCAGAGGTCAGGTGAAGGGAGCCCCGCCCACAGACAGGCCCAGAGATCAGGTGAGAGGGAGCCCTGTCCAGAGACGGGCCCAGAGGTCAGGTCAGAGGGAGCCCCGTCCATAGATGGGCCCAGAGGTCAGGTGAGAGGGAGCCCCGCCCACAGACTGGGCCCAGAGGTCAGGTGAGAGGGAGCCCCTCCCACAGATGGGCCCAGAGGTCAGGTGAGAGGGAGCCCCGCCCACAGACTGGGCCCAGTGGTCAGGTGAGAGGGAGCCCAGCCACCAGACAGGCTCAGAGGTCAGGTGAGAGGGAGCCCCTCCCACAGACTTGGTCCAGAGGTCCGGTGAGAGGGAGCCCCGCCCACAGACTGGGCCCAGAGGTCAGGTGAGAGGGAGCCCCTCAAACTGATGGGCCCAGAGGTCAGGTGAGAGGGAGCCCCGCCCACAGACTGGGCCCAGAGGTCAGGTGAGAGGGAGCCCCGCCCACAGACAGGCCCAGAGGTCAGGTGAGGGAGCCCCGCCCACAGACTGGGCCCAGAGGTCAGGTGAGAGGGAGCCCCGCCTACAGACGGGCCCAGAGGGCGCTGAGGCCGTGGAGTTGGGGTGAATGGGCCTCAGGAGCCAGTGCAGTCCATGGCTCTTCCGTTTCACAGAGAGGAACAGAGCAGGTCAGGGGTGTGGGACAGATGTCTGTGTCCCCTACTCCTGGCCGACACGTACCCAGCACCAGGAATGTGTCCACGAGGAGGAGGTGCCAGCTGGGCTGAGTGGTATCGATTCTGGTCAGCGCCCATCCCACTGCCAGGAGGCTCTGGGTGTCCTCGTCCCCAAGGGAGACCCCCGTGTCCAGAGTCTGGCTCAGGAGGGCCCGGCAGCGGGAGTGGAGGCCCTGGGTAAGCGGCACCTGAGCTTCTGGCCTCAGAGAGCGGATCTCGGGGACCACGGTCCCTGGGTCGAGTCGCAGGGCAGAGATAACGTCGTTGACGGCGTCCTGCAAGGGGAGAGGGCAGCCTGGCTCAGGAGTCATCCCAGCCGGGAGGGACATCACTGTTCTTGGGCCTCGGGTCCTCTCCTGGGGTCCTACAGGGTCTGCCCGTCCAGCTCACTGCCCTTCCCTGCTGTCCGTGGCTGCAGCCTCATACGCCAGCCCAGTTTTGGTTGGGCATCTGAAGGACCCAGCTCTCTGGCTTTCATCCCCCACTTTTACCAGCCCTGAGACCCCCTTTTGAGGCCAGACCCTGCACCTGCCCATCAGTCCTCCAAGTTCAGCCCCCTGACCTGCCCGAGGTCGGTGGCACCCTCTCTGGGTAGCTCCCTCCCAGCGGGTGATTCCGGAGTTGGCGGGTTTTGGGCATATGCTCCTCGGAGCCTGGGCCGTGGCACCCCAGGGGCGGAAGCCCAGTCTGGCAAGTGCCCCGGGGTTCTGGGAAGGGAGGCTTGGTGTGGGGCACAGGAAGGCTCCCCCCAGGGCCGTGGGACAGAGGTGGGCTTGGCTGGTGCCCGAGGGGCAGCAAGACACAGGTAGGAAAGCGGAGGGTTGGGCTTGCTGTTCAGATGTAGGCCTCCCTGCCCAGGGCTGGAAGGACAGGAGGCCAGGCGGAGGCCAGGCCTTGTGGGAGGGCCTTGATGAGTAGATGGTAAGCCACCTGCTCCTGTCCTGGCCGGCAGTGGGGTGCCGCAGTCTGGCTGGGCACAATTCAGGAGCCACTTGTCAAAAGAAACGAACTTTATTTTTAGAACCACACACGCCAAACAAAACAGCTCCTCAGGAAAAACCCTCAGAGCCCAACTGCCACCACCGGCTTCCACAAGCCTCTAAACCTCCCCCACTCCTCCTGCTCTTGAGGCCGATTGGCTGGGTTGCGTGGGCGGAGCCAAAGAAGTCCCCCAATGAGCAGCTCCGTGGTCTGAAAGGGCGGGGAAACAGCCCAATGAGCATCACCGCAGAGGAGCCAATCAGTTGGCAGCTAGAAGTTTGCTGGGGCCACTGTGAGCCAATCATCAGCTGGCAGCTGGAAGTTTGCTGGGGCCCCTTTGGCTGTGGCTCTCAACATCTCCCCCTCTCTATTTAAACAACAAGCATGTGGCTTAGGGACCGTGCCTGCCTTAGGTTGTCCAATAGTACATATGGTGCTTACCCGTCTTCGGATGAGCTGACCTCAAGGCGTCAGCCTCCTGTCTTAGGTTGGTACCATTGCAATTGGATCTTACCCGTCACTGACTACCGGTCCAGTATATAGCCACACCTGTGGAGAGGTCTTTGTACCAGTGGGGTGGGGTGTGAGGTTCTCTGCCTCACCTCTGTTGGCCCCTAAATTTTAGCTGAACAACCATTACAAGCAGAAGGGAGGAAGATACACCAAGCCAATTGACGGCTCCTTTTGGAAAAACTGTACCACCGATGACACCATCAGCAAAAATACCCCAACACTACCACAAGTCGCTGCACCAACAGATAGTTCACAATGCATACAGGTGAGTTCACAATGCATACAAGTGATACATAGTCCAGGCAGGTTCTGCAAGCAGTTCAGTGATGGCTCCTTTTGGAAAAATTGTACCACCGATGACACCATTAGCATAAATACCCCAACACTACCTTATAAAGTTTTCCATGCCCTAACTGCATCTACAGCAATTTGTATGTGTACGCCAGGATCATATGCAATTTGTTGCTGCTGATCCTCATAAGGTCCCTTTCCTAACAACATATCTAGCTTTCTCTGAGGATAACCAGCTGCTGCATTTTGCCTAGCCGATTCCTTGCAAAATTCCTCATTGGCAACCTTCCATAACAGGTATTGTCCTCCATTTAGCACAGCTTTACACATATTAGCCCAATCTGCTGGCATCATGTTCAAGTTGGTAATGGATTCGACCAAGCTTACAGTGAAGGGTGCTTGAGGACCATAGGTGGTTACAGCCTCTTTTAGCTCCTTCACTTTTTTGAAATTTAAACCCTGGTGAATTCACTGCCCTCCTACCTCAAATACAGGGCATACTTGAGATCCTGTCTCAGGATCCCAACTATCAACTGCGGGGGTTGGGGGCCTCCCAGCATATGGAGGTGGCGCTGTTGGTTGGACACTTACGCCCTCTGGTGATAGAATGCTGTTAGTAGCAGTCTCCTGTTGTAACTTTTCCCCTGATGGCTTTTTCTGCTCTAAACTTCCTTCCTCTGTCTCACTAGCTCGAAGGACCTTCTCTTGTACTTGAATCTTTTCCTCATTCTGACTAACTTGAGAGACCTTCTCTTTTACTTGAATCAATATGTCTTCTCCTTCCTCTACCATTGTCTGAACTGAAGGCTTTGGACTAAGCAAACCAGATACCAACGTCCACGATGGCAATGTGCCAACTGGCAGAGTCCCTGGGCTTTTCTTTTCTATTCTTTTTAAATCTTCACCATGATGGTTCCATTGTGATATATCTAACAACTCCTCCTTAAAAAGCCATGGGCTACATTTTTGTATTGTATCAACATATGCCCTGACTTCTCTTGATTTTACTGGGAAGCCTCCTTGCTCTAACAATTTACTTAACACTTTTCGGTTTGTTTTTTACTAATTGCTGATCCCGTATTTCTACTATAATACAACCCAACAAGATGACGCCAAACAAAACCGAGACAGAATGAAACAAAAATGGAACCACACAAAGTCATTCTATCAGCCTTTCTATCCTCCTGACGTGTGCATCCTTCCTTTCTCCCTATCTGTTCCTCAGATGTGAGCGGTTTTTCTTCCGTCTCGCTCATCTCCAGGGACAGGCAAGTTAAAACAAAAGTGAAGCAAAACAAAAGAGGAAACTTAGAATGGCTACCCATCCTCTCGCCCTGCCCTCAGGGGCGCGCAGTTTACTTACCCTCAGTCGCTCCCCGTGCGGCCACCAAATGCCGCAGTCTGGCTGGGCACAATTCAGGAGCCACTTGTCAAAAGAAACTAACTTTATTTTTAGAACTACAAACGCCAAGCAAAACAGCTCCTCAGGAAAAACCCTCAGAGCCCAACTGCCACCACTGGCTTCCACAAGCCTCTCACCCCCACAGCAGCCTCTCCACCTCCCCCAATCCTCCTGCTCTTGAGGCCGATTGGCTGGGTCGCGTGGGCGGAGCCAAGAAAGTCCCCCAATGAGCAGCTCCGTGGTCTGAAAGGGCGGGGAAACAGCCCAATGAGCATCACTGCAGAGGAGCCAATCAGCTGGCAGCTGGAAGTTTTCTGGGGCTGCTGTGAGCCAATCATCAGCCGGCAGCTGGAAGTCTTCTGGGGCCCCTTCATCTGTGGCTCTCAACAGTGGGGGCCTGGGCCATCTTCCTCCGGTCTTTCCCTAGTTGCCCTGTCTGGGGCCTCTGTGTCCCCTCCTGATCTGTGGGGTTAGCTGAGTATTTTCAGTATTCCATTTTTGTCCCTCTGTTGACCTCGGGGCTGTGTCCTTGTCCTGTTGTGGGCATTCGCTCTGCGGATCCCACGTCCTCAAGGTGCTCCGCAGGCAGCGGGCCACGAAGGCGAGTCCCCTCCCCCGCCACGCTGCTGACCTCCCGCACGGCGCGTCCACGTGTGTAGGAGCTCTTGGTGGCGGCTTCTGGCGCTCCTGGGTCAGGCTTCAGGGATGGGGTCCCCTTCTGCACCCCGAGTGCTGTTTCTTTTTCTTTTCCTTATGATACTCTGGAGAGTTGGTCACAAACGTGTCCCAGGCCACAAGGGAATGGAAGGGCGACGTTCAGCCTTTCAGGAATCAGGCAGGGAGCAGAGGAGGTCACCATGAGTCCACGGCCTTGGTGGGCACGTTCCCGGGAGGGGGTCCCTGTACCTGGGTGGCGTTCCTGGAGGGGGCATGCCCCTCAGGGTCCCTTGTCCAGGGAGACTCCCCACTGGGGGCCCTTGGGAGACCTCATACCAGGAGGTGGGCCCGTCATGCCCCTCGGCCCGTAGGCGGTGGGGTACCCCACGGCCTGGTGGGTACTGGGTTGGAGCCCTGCAATCCTGGCAGTGGCTGCAACAGTGCCTCTTCCCTGCGTGGCTGTCACCCGTCGGGGGGCCCATCCACCCCACGGATGGGTGCGCAAGACCTGCCAGAGCCTGGGCGTGGGGACACGGCGGATTCTCTGCCAGCAGCCCCCCAGCTCCTGGCCCACTCCAGCAGGTGGCACTCAGCAGTGCGGTACCTGGGAGGAGGTCCCCTGCTGTGGTGGAGACCAGGCTCCGCCCCGTGGCAGCGCCAGACCAAGGCCCTTCCCTGCTGGGGCTTGGAGCTCTTTGGCGCATCTTCCTGAGCCACCACAGTCAGAGGATCCCATTCATCTGCTTGTCGAAAGCCTCCAGGGTACCAATGAGGACCAGCCCGCGGGCGCCTCCTCCTGCAGTGGGCGAGCTGCGGGCCTCAGGGGAGGTCCCCAGGGCTCTGGCTCCCGCGGGATTCGCCTCCTCAGAGGCTGGACGCCACCAACTGGGGCTCCTTTCCCCGCGGCCGCTCCTGAGCTGCTGACTCTTCCTTTGCCTTCGGAAAGGACCTCGTGGGCCTCGCAGGCTCTCTGTCTCAGGGTCCCTATCCCTGCTCCTTGGGAGCATGTGTCCGCCCCTCTTTCTCCGCTCCTCTGGGAGTCCAGGGTGGAGCCGGCTTGGTCGTAGCCTCAGGGCCCCTGGAGCACTCCTTCTAGACACGGCCTCCCCGCTGGGCCTCAGGGGCCCTCCCACAGGGCCTTCTTTGGAGGCCTCCCACTGCCCTTAAGCCAGGCTGGGGCCTTGGGCTCCGGCTCACCCCCTTCCCGTGCTCGCGGCCCTGCTCTGGGCGCCTGCCGAGCCTTCCAAGCCCGGAGCCGCCCAGGGCCTGTTTCTGCTGAGCAGCGCTCTCCTGGTCGAGTCACACCTTCCTGGATCTCTGCGGCCCGTGCTCTTGACCTGTGCTCTGGGGCTGGGCGGTGCTGGTTCTGTTCTGGTGGACATTTCCGTCACCCGGAAGGGGCCATTCTGGTCTGGCCAGGTGTGGCTTTGCTCTTGGGTAGAGCAGGCTGACTCCAGCATCCCCAGCCCTGTCTGGCCCTGGCCACGGCTCAGCTGTGGGCCCGGTGCAGGTGACCTCTGCTTCTGCCGTGCTCTGGGCGTGTGCAGTGCAGGCCTCACGCAGCATCCCTGCAGACCAAGGAGGACTCCCGGCCCGGCCCCTGCTCAGTCCTTCCTCTTGCTTCTGTCCCCATGACTATGCCTACTGCAGGGACTCCCAGGAGTGCCTCCCTCAGGGCCTCGTCTCTGGCTGGCTTCCTGCACCGAGTGCCCTGTCCTCAAGCCTCATCTGCTGCAGTGTGTGTCAGAATCCCCTTCCTTTTTGGGGGCTGAATAATATTTCCCCCAAGTGGTGGACTGTTCTGTTCTGCTTTTCTGTTCCTCCATCAGTGGCCACCAGGGCTCTCCGTGAGGCGTGATGCTCCAGCGTCAGGCCCAATGGTCTTCTTTCTGGTGGCCCAGCCATTGAGCACTCCTGCCAACGGTTCCACAAGGCTAGTTTCCCCAACCACACCTGTCACTTCAGAGTCTTGACTGTTACCCTCCTGACGGGTGCATGGTGGCATCCCTTAGCTTAGTGAGCGTTTCCCTGAGGACAGTGACGCTGGACGTCTTTTCCTGGGCTTCTTGGCCCTCTGGGCAGTTCCGTTCAAGCCCTTGGCCCCTGTGAGCTGGGCTGCTTGGTGCGTCGGTGGCAGGCCTGGCCGAGGGTGGCCTGGTGACCTGCTCGTAGGCTCGGTCCCTTGATGCACGACAGGGCTCAGGATTCCTGAAGTCTCAATGGTCTACTTTTTCCTTTGTTGCCTGGTTTGGTGTCAGTCTAAGAAACTGGCCAAATCTAAAGTCGTGAAGCATTTCCCATGTGTCCTTCTAACAGGTCTCAAGTCTGAGGTCTTATGGTTAGTTGTTGTTGTTGTTGTTGTTTTCCATCCTGGGATTGAACCCAGGGGCACTTTATCACTGAGCTGCAGCCCCAGCCCTTTTTATTTACTTAATTTTTTGAGACAGGGTCTTGCTAAATTGCTGCGGCTGGCCTCAAACTTGCCGTCCTCCTGCCTCGGCCTCCTGAATTGCTGGGATGACAGGCATGACTACATCTGGACTTTTTATCCATTTTGAGTTACTTTTTGCGTATGGAGTGAGATGAGGGTCCAGGTGCATTTTATGTGGATGCAGTCCCCCAGCATCGTGTATTGAGAATAGTTTTCTTCCCCGCTGGTCTTGGCTTGCTGAAAGTCGCCTGCCCACACGGGTGGAGGGTTATTTCTGGGCTCTGGTTCCGTCGGGTCCTGCAGACACAGGGGCCTCATGCCAGCAGCACACTGCGATGCTCACCTGAGAGGGGGGTCTAAGGCCCAGCTTTGTTCTTTTTCTAGACTGTTTTGCCTATTTGGAGTCCCTTGAGGCTCCATATGAATGCTGGGGGGAGTTTTTCTATTTCCATAAAAAAACATTTTTTTTAAAATATACATTTTTAGTTGTAGATGGACACGATCTTTTTTTTTTTTTTAGTCCCGGGGATTGAACTCAGGGGCAGTAAACAACTGAGCCACATCCCAGCCCTATTTTGTACTGTATTTATTTAGAGACAGGGTCTTACTGAGTTGCTTAGTGCCTTGCTTTTGCCGAGGCTGGCTTTGGACTCGTGATCCTCCTGACTCAGCCTCCTGAGCTGCTGGGATAATAGGCGTGGTCACCGCACCTGGCAACATAATATCTTTATGTATTTTTTTTTTTTGTGGTGCAGAGAATTGAACCCAGTGCCTCACTGAGCTAGGCAAGCGCTCCACCACGGAGTCCCGCCCAAGTCCCTCATGGGGATTTTGGTAGGGACTGCACCGAGTCTGCATTGAGCGCTCCTGTCTACAGGGTGACACAGACACGGTGACAACGTGAAACACTCTGATCTGTCAGTTTCTTTGGGCCATGTCTCCTAGTCGCCCCCCTATGCATCCTTGACTTCCTGGGGGGTTAGCCTAGATATTTGGTCATCGGACGCTCTTGTCATTGAGACGCTTTCTGAATGTCCCCTCAGGTTGTGGTCGTGCATGTGAATCACTCTGGGCTCCGTGGGTCCCCCTGGTGGCCTGCCGTTTTCCTGGATCTGTGACTGCCGGTAGATTCTGGGGGACCTGAGTGTCAGCGCTGGGCGGGGTGGAGGTGGCCTTGCTGCCGCTCACCCTGAGGAGAGCCTTCCGCCTGACCGTCTGGTGAGACGTCCGCCGTGGGCTCCCACACGGGCTCTCGTCACGCCCAGGTCCTTCCTTCCACCCTGCTCTGCTGGGAGTTCTCAACAAAAGCGGCCGGATCCGTCCTGTGCTGCTCCTGCTCCGTGGTCACCACCTGCTTCCTGTGCTCTGCAATGCGGGGACCCTGGCGGGGGACGGCATGTTGGACCACCTCACGTGCCCAGGACACAGCCCACCTCCTGGCGCACGGCCGACTTTCTGCTGTTCTACCGAGGACGTCGCCACTGGTGTCCGTCAGGGCCCTCGGGTTTTCCCGGACTGTCGGCCTGGGCTTGGGGTCGGGTGTCGCTGGCCTCTGGGTGACTTAGGAACTTCTCCCTCTTCTCTGTTTTTTGGTGTTGAGTCTCTGACTGTTTGGAGACTCCCCGGGGGCCGCGCAGGTCCAGGGCCTTGCACACTCGTCCGGCGACTAGCACAGCCTCGTCAGTGGCCCTGAGTGTCCCCAGGCTTGTCGGTTTCTTCCCGACCCTCTTGCTTCGTCCATCTGCTTGTCAGCTGTCCTGCTGAGCTGCTCCTCCCTGTGTCCCTCTCTCCTGTAGGACTGGTGCTCATGACCCGCCTCAGTGCTGGGCTTAGAGATCCGAGTTCTCTCTCTCTCTCTCTCTCTCTCTCTCTCTCTCTCTCTCATACCAGGGATTGAACCCAAGGGCTCTTAACCACTGAGCCAAATCCCCAGCTCTGTAAATTTCTTTTTTATTATTTTTATTTGAGACAGGGCCTTGCTAAGCTGCTGAGCCTGGCCTGCACTTGCCACCCTCCTGAGTCGCTGGGACTTTTTAAGTCCATCCAGCTAATGGTCTGTCCGATTTGGCTTTTCCGAGGGATCGACTTTGGGTTTCATCAATTTTCTCTACTGTTTTTCTAGTCTTGTCTTTATCTCCAACCTTCCTCCTTTCTTTCTTTCTGCCTGCTTTGGGTTCAGTAGTTCCCTAAATCGTTGGATTGGTGACTTGGGATCTTTGTCTTGTAATGTGCACGGCCTTGGCCGTGAACGTCCCTTGGTCCTGCCTGCGTTGTCCCGTGCGTCTGGTGCGCTGTGATTTCACCTCCATCCATCCCCAGGTGCTTCCTGAGCCCCGGTGATTCCTGAGCACCCCACTTCTACAGAGGGCAAACTGGGCGCGAGAGGCCGAGCGATCGGCCTGAGGCTGCCTATCCGACCCTGGACCCAACAGCCCTGCCCAGGAGCAGACCCCAGAGGGTGCCCTTCCACACACACAGGGAGTGTGCAAACAAGGAGTGTCCACAAAGCAACAAGCACAAACTGTCTTCCGGGACATGGGCTGCTGGTGTGGCCCAGACCTCTCCTCCTGTCCGCCTGCCTCCCAACATTTTACCCTGAATCGGAGCAGTTTCTGCAGAAGGTCTTAAGTATATCATTTCTCTCCTAAAAAGCAGGTAATTTAGGTGAGATCAAAGTTCCAAGGGCTCTGCTGGCCGCACCCACGGCAGACAGGACTTACTCCTTCTGCATCCGTCCTGTGAATCCTTTTTAACACGGGGCTCTGTGCAGCAGACCGTGCAGTGGAGGGGACCCCTCGTGGCCTACGCCCCTGTAGAGGGACACCTGCAGCCGTTAAGGAACTATTTTAAGCTGGGGAGGCTCCATCAACCCTTAGGGCTTGCACACGTGTCCGTGCAGGAGTCGTGGAAGAGTGGGGCTCCCTGGAGGTGGACTTGTGGGGTGCGGCTCCTGCGGCCTGCAGTGCAGGTGAGGAGGAGGGGGTTCTGATGGCACGTCACGACTCGTGACACCTGGCCCTGCTCGCACTCCTTGGGTGCAGGAGGAAGGCACTGCCCTGGCCTCCCTGCCCCACCTGCCCAGCCCCAGAGGGGAGAGTGGCCTGGCACCTGCAGCTGGTCCAGGGCCAGGTACACGAGGGCCCGTCCACACAGAGCCTGCACATTCCCCGGCTTGGCCCGCAGCACAGAGTTGAAGTCAAACACAGCGGTCTTCTTCTGGCCCAGGAGCCCATAGCAGCGGGCTCGGACGAGTAGGGACTCACTGGCCTCCGTCCCTGTAGGAAGTGGGCATGGTTAGGAATGGCTGTGGCTGGCCACTTGTCCAGTGTCCCTCCTGGTGCCCAGACTGGGGGGGTCCACTGTGGGGAGCTCACACCCCACTGGGCAGCAGGGCCAGGCAGGTCACGGGCAGCAGGGGGAGGGAGCCCTCCAGGAGGGCGGCATCCGGGAGGACTGGTGGACACTGGGGGACCTTGAGGAGGCAGGGGCACTGCCCTGCCTCCGAAGTGAGGCCAGGCGAGGGGGACGGGGATTCCCGGGGTGGCTGGGGAGGGTGTAAGGCTCTGCACCCGCCAGGAGGAGGAGGCCCTCCCCAGAGGGCACACCACCACCCACTTCTGGGTGCCTGTCCAGCGCCAGATGCAGGGGAGAGCGACCTGAGGCTGCTCTCAGCCTGTCCCTTCCCCGCCGTCACAGGCGCCTCACGCAGGCTTGCAGGCACCTGCTCGAGGGCAGGCGGAAGCCCCTGCAGTCTGACCCTGGGTCTGACCAGTGCCCTGCACCCAGGAACCTGCCGTGAGCCGGAGAGAGACCCTCCCTCCTCTGAGCCTCGTGCCCCACACAGCACCGAACACCCCACTCTAAGACGCACGGGGCCGGGCCCTTACCTGGGGCCAAAGCAGGGCAGCAGCATCCCTGTGCCCAGCCCCCCGTGGGCAGCTTGGCCTGCCTGGAGACTGTGTGGGCACCTGAAGCCTCAGGCACTATTTCTGGGAGGTCTGAGGGGAGCCAGCATCTCGGGTCCCCTCACTGGAGGGAGAGGAGGAGCTGGGAAAGGGTCTGTTCATCCCGGGGCTGAGACAGCATGGACAGCAGCCCAGGAGCCAGGCAGGGCATAGCTCAGGCCCCAGCTGGCCCAGACCCTTCCTGGGCCGTGGCATGCTCTCCTGGACCTCCAGTGCCTCAGTGAGCGGCCCCACTGTCCATCCCACAGGGGCTCCCAGAGCCCATGGACCTGGGAAGCCAGCTGTCCTCAGCCCCGTGTCTCCCATGTAACTGGCACAGGATTGGACCCTGGGCAGAAGGGGTCCTCCTACCCGCAGCGAAGATGGCCAGAGAGAGGTAGGCGATGGCCTCCCTGGTGTGGGCCTCCCTGTCCACCCCGCTGGGCTTCGCTCGCAGGATGCTCAGGGCCCGTGCGTGGCAGTGGCTTTGCAGCAGCATCCGGTCCTCGTGGCGAAAGACATCCAGGGTGGGCTGCAGGCAGGCTGTGTCCCCAGAGTGGACCACCTTCTTCACCAGCTGCTGGGGCCCGAGAGAGTCGCTGCCACCACCTCCTGCCTCTGGCTCCTGCTCACTGCCCCCTGGCCAGTACGCCCTGCCCACCAGGCCCCGTCTCCTCCAGCCCAGGGGCCTCTCTGCCTGTCCCCCCATCTGGTAGGGGTGGGGCTCCCCGAGGCAGGCTCTGGTCCCCAGCTGGACCACAGGGCCAGGTGGGAGGAACGAGGGGGCTCCAGCTGCACTCGCAGCCCCCTGTCTGCCGTGTGGCCAGGGCAGAGTGGAGCCCTCACGTCCCTGAGCCTGGACCTCCTCTGGCCATGGAGGGGAGACCCACCTCCTCGAGCCTCCTGGAGGGAGGCCTGACCAGGAAGGGGCTTTCGAGCCATAGAGGCTCAGGGAGCCATTCCAAAGGGGTGGAGAAGGATCCCAGGGCGGGCCAGGCAGGGCCAGTCTGTGCTCTGGGCAGTGCAAGACCCCAGGCAGACACAACCTCTCCCTCCGCGGCTCTGCCTGAGGAGACCCAGTACTGCCCCCTTCTGGCCTCTGGTGCACACACTGGCCCCAGGGCGGGGTGGAAGGATAGCAAGTTCCAGGGTGTTCCTCCCTCCTACTCTCTGCCCAGGGCAAAGGGGTCAGGATTCCAACCAGCACAGGACAGAACGCGGCTGGCAGGTGCCGCCTCCTGGACTCCAGGGTTTGAAGCCCTCCTCAACATCACCAGCTGCCTCTGGCCCAAGCAGGAGCCTCCACACAGGGAGGCAGGAGAGGCTCTGTCATCCCAGGAGCTGAGGGGTCTTGGAGGCAGGCAGGCAGGGGCTGAAGGCCTGGGACCCTTCCCTGCCCCCCTCCCCACCTCCACAGGACCATGTCCAAGCTTAGCTTGTGTGGGACCCTCGGGAGAAGCTCAGCTGTGGTAAGTTCTAGGTCCTTCCTTCATAACCACAGCCGAAGCCAGCCTGCCAGGCCTTAGGGCACCTGTTCCAGCTAATTACCAAGACAACCTGCAGGACAGGGCGTAGACGAACAGACTGATGTCAGAGAGGTAAGAGCCTGCTGCAGGAAGCAGAGCTGGGGCTGGACAAGGTTTTCCTGCTCCAAAGTCCAGGCTGTAGGTGCTGAGCGGGGCCCACGGGAGGCCTGCTGCCCTCCGCAGAGCTGTGCCCATTTCCACCTGCCCTGCAGCAGTGCACCTGAGACTTCTCACCTGGTTGGCATCGTAAGAGAAGCCCCTACGCAGCTGTAGCAGGGCCAGCCGTGCCAGCACGGGGGTTGCCTGGGGCCTCCGGGAGAGGGCCACCAGCAGGGATTTGTGGGCATCGTCCAGGCGGCCCAGGCGGTAAAGGGCATCGGCTGCCAGGAGCTGTGAGTTCTCGTCCTCCACGTCCAGCTCCATCAGCATCGTGGCCAGCTGGTACACGCCATGGGCATCCCTGTGGAAAGAGTGGCTCAGGGTGGGCCAGCCCCTTCCCTAGGCCCCGCCCAGCTGCTCAGCAGGTTGGGCCAGCTCACAGCCCACTGTCTGCTGTGTGGCCAGGGCAGGGTGGAGCTGAGGAATGACCCTCACACCACACTGTACCCAAGTCCATGCTGCTGTTTTCAGCATGGCCCCTCAGCCCTCACCCTCCTGCCAGGTCTTCCCATCACCCCACGGGTAGGCACTTTCCAGAAGGAGGAACCGAGTTCACATAGCGGTCAGTAGTAGCACTGACCCTGTGTAGCCCTCAGGATTTCCTTTTCTGCAAAAATGTGGGTTAACAATTAGGCCCTGCTGGGCTCAAGGGTGAGCTCTTGGCAGGCAGGATGCACTTGGGATGCTCCTGGTGTCCACATGGGAACGTCCTGAATTTCCACTCCAGAAGAGGCTGGAGCCTGGGACTTGAGTGGACCCTCGGGAGAAGCTCAGCTGTGGTAAGTTCTAGGTCCCTTCTTCACCGGCACAGCCAAAGTCAACCTGCTGGTAACCCTTCCTCCTCACCAGCAGGTGCAAGCACACGTCAAATGAGGCCTGGAGTAGAGGCCGGCATCGGGTGGCTGCAGTGATGGGCCGAGGCCCCGGTCTGGGGGGTCCTGTCTGAAGGGTCCTGTCTGGAGGCCCCTGTCTGGAGGCTGTTCACTTTGCTGCCTTCCCCCACCTCCCAGCGACCCACCAGAGTGCACACTGGAGCAGCCAGAGGCTGGGTCTGCTCGGTTAGCAAGGATTGTGCAGGAAGCCCCAGGGCAGGGGTGGGGGCTGTGCCCGGTGGGCAGGGCAGGGAGCTCAGAGGTCCAGGACCCTGCCCTGGAGCTGCTCTCCACCAGGAGCTCCACTCTCACTGAAGGAGGAGATGTGGTGGTCACAGGATGTTCCCACCATGCCTTATGACCCGGGGCTGAAGGAAGGAGTATAGGCCAGCAGCCTCAGGACGCACACTGCTGCCTGGAGGCATTTTTACCAACAAAGGACTTTCATCATCTATTGGAGCAAGAAAGTAGACTACAAACTACATACATCGCACAGATGTGTTGTATATGCACAAAAAGAAACCTCTAGACAGAAATGCCGGCAGCGGGCTGACACGTTGAGTTTTACTGTTTCCTTTCCATGTCTGAGTCTCTGATTTCCTAGGGACAGGAAGCCCACAGTGCAGGATGCTCACAGACTGAGACCCTAAGCTCAGATCTGGGGCTGAATCGTCCCGGATGCTCAGGGAAACCACCCAGACAGGCTGCCTGGCTTTACTCACCTGTAAACAGGAACAAACACCTCTACCTCCCAGGAGACCCGAATGGAGTGGCAGCCCCCTCTTGGGCGGGGCCAGTTCTCACCCTTCCTGTGCCCCAGGACCGTCCATCTCAGCAGCTCTGCTCCTGCAGGAGGGCATGTCCGCAGGGCCCGGGCCACACCCGCGCAGCAGCATCCTGCGGCCTTCCTCCCGCAGCACGGTCAGCAGCAGTCCGCGCTGGTTCCAGGGCACGTAGGCCTTGGCGGCCATCAGCGCCTCCTCGGGCTGCAGCCGGCACGCAGTGACATAATCCAGCGCGCCCAGGAAGGCGCTGCCAGCCAGCGCCCGCAGCAGCCCACGGCCGCACAGCGCCCGCACACAGCCGCCAGGATGCGGCGCCCCCTGCTCCACCACCGCCTGGAAGTCCTCCTTGGCGCCGCGCGTGTCGCCCACGTGCAGGGCGCAGAAGCCACGCAGCGCCCTCAGGGGCGCACTGTCCCCAGCAAGCTCTCCGGGGTGCCTGGGCCTCAGGAGGCGCTCGCACAGCGCCCGAGCTCCTGCCACGTCCCCGGCCAGCAGCAGGCACTCCGCCAGGCGGGTGCCCAGCACAGTTCGCTGCCCTGCGGGCTCCAAGCGAAGCAGGAGGCGGAGCGCGTGGGTGACCGGGACCAGCAGCTCACGTCCCGCGTCCTCACGGAGCTGGGGGCGACTCCGGACAGCCTCCTGGAAGTGGGCGAAGCCCACGTCCACGGTCTCCTGAGCCTGGACTCGGATGCGTTCTTGGTCTGTGGCTGAGAGCACCGCCTGGAGTTGCCTCCGCGCGGCGGACGGGCTCTCGCGGAAGGCCTGGTGCAGGTCCTGCAGCACGTCGTGGGTTCGGACACCCAGGAAGAAGGCCGCGGCCGCGCGCGTGACCAGCAGGGCTGCCCGGCGCTCATCTGGAGAGAAACCGAAGCGCCCCTGTTTGGAGGAGCTCCCTCCGCAGCAGCCCCTGACCGCGCAGCGTTGGACCCTGCTTCGGGCGTCTCCCTGCAGGCTCCCAGGAGCCCAGGGCGTGGCACTGCCAGACCAGCCCGGCAGGAGGCGCCCAAGAGCCACAGCACCAGCAGGATGGGAACCCAGCCACAGCCAGGAAGGTCTCACCGAGAACCAGCCCTGGGGGCTTTGCCACAGCTCCATTCCCAGTCCCTTTAGTTTCTGAGACAGAATCTGGCCAAGCTGCTGAGGCCGGCCTGGAACTTAGGATCCTCCTGCCTCAGCCACCCAGTCCCTGGGACTGGACGTGTGGCCACTGTGCCTGGCCTCCCCTGACATCTGAGTGAAGGAGTTAGGACGGAATGTCCTCTTTAGGGACTGGCGACCTCCTCACCTGCCAGGTCAGCACTGGCGTTCAGGCTCTGACCACGGTGGCCACTGTGGCACACACGTCTTGGTGTCCTGCCTTCTCGGGCCCCTTGGGACTGGACACTCCCTGTATGAAGCCCATCTCCCCCAGGTGCAGGAGCGAGGCGATGGCACCCAGGGACCCCGGGCAGGCAGACTGGGGCCACTGACTGACTCTGGCCAGGTCTCAGGTTCCTTCCCTGCACTGTGAGGTGGGCCTCATCTCTGGGTCACTTTCCATCATTGTCACCAAAATACTTGAGAAAAATAACTTCAGGGAGGACAGACTCATTTCAGCTCCAGTTTTGGAGGTTTCAGTCCCATGATCGGTCGACCCCATTGCTGTGGCCTGAGGCAGGGGGGCACATCATGGTGGGGCAGGTAAAGCCCCAGGGCACGCGCCCAGTGACCAGCACCCTCCAGCCACGTGCCTCCTACCTTCCACTGCTACCTCCTCCCAGGAGTCCGTTCAGCTCTCAAGGGGTGACGCACCGTTGAGGTCGGAGCCCACAACCCAACCCCAAAGCCCAGCTCTGGACCTCACTGCACTGGGGACCAAGCCTTTGACACACTGAGCTTTTGGGGACATTCAGATCCAGCCCATAACAGATGATAAGGCCCACACTCCATCCCTGTGTCCGTACTCACAGGGCTGAGGTTTAACTCAGGGTTAGCATGACCAAGAAAAAAGCGTCTTGCATCCCAAGACTGGCTAACCAACAGCAGGGTCACCCTGTCCAGTTCTGGTGCCAAAGCAAAGGAAATGGGGCCTTTCCTGTTGGTCACTGATGCTTGAACTAAAGCAACTCTAGCCCTGATTTCTGCAATAGTTCATGGACCCTAGGACGTTGCGGCTGGAGGGAGCCCTGGGGGCTGAGGAGAGTAGTTGTTTCTTACCCACATGGTAGTGTGCCTCTCCCCTCCAAGGCTCCAGTTATACCCAGCAGCCTTCTGTATACCATCTTGTAGGTCACTGAGGCTCTGCTCATTTTTCTTCTGTTTTGTCAGATAATTTATAGTCTGTCTTGGATTGTGCTGACCCTTCTATTCCATTATGCTATGATTTTTCTTTTCAGTTATTACATTTTTCAATTCTAGAATTTCTATTTCTCTCTTCTCCTCTTTTCTCTTTTCATCTCCTCTCCTCTCCTGTTGTTTGAGCCAGGATCTCATTATGTTGCCCAGGCTGGCCTCAAACTCCCAGACTCAGGCTATCCTCCTACTTCAGCCTCCTTAGTGGCTGGGACTAGACACATACTACCACTGACCTACATCCCCAGCCCCATCTAGCATTTTTAAATTGTACGCTAGTTATCTCATTGACTGTTATAGAGATGCTGGATTTAGTTATGTTCTTCTGAAGGGGTTGGATTATTTTTAGCAACAGGTTGGGTTCAGACTTCAAATTGTACCTCCTCCTCTCTGACCTGACATCTCCGCTTTTTCAGACGACCTCATCTTCCCCATGAATGGTACGTCAATGGTCAGCTGAGGACTTCAGTGGATCGAATGGACACATTTGGGATCTTGCGTGCTTCTGTGGCTCCATCTCTGGAGTTTCCTGCAGTCCCCTTTTCCCAGCTCTGAACTCTGTCCCTGGTCATCTCAGACCAATCAAACTGCAGCCTGCTGTCGTGCCGGGATGCACGGGCCAAGGAGCCCTGAAACAGAAAGCCTCAGCGTGTGCGTCCCCCGGCTCGTCCTCCAGGGTCAGCCGGCTCCCGGCCGCACCTTCCAACGGTTGCCTTGGATGTTCTGTCGTGGTCATCTGTGAGGCACGTGTGCACGGAAGCCACTCCACGTGACTGGAAGCAGATTCTGCTGCAGACGTAACAGTTTTTATGATCTGTCGGTTGTTGTTTTAATTTTCATTTTCCTGATGACTCGTGAGACTCACTGATTAATTCCCCGATCTGGAGGCAGGAGGCTGCTTCTCGCTGTTCCGTCTGCTTTGCTCTCATCACTGTGAGGTGCCTGCTCTGCATGCATTGTCAGCCATCTGTGCTCTCTCCTTGGGGAAGGCCTGTGCAGCTCTTGTTGGGTCTTTCTGGTGGACAGGTAGGCGTCCTCCACATCCTCTGCATGCTGAACCTTTGCCCATCGTCTGCTTGGAAAGCCACAAGCCTCTCTGTGGCTTGTCTTTCCATTTTCAAAACAAAAGTTTCCAGTTTTTAATTTAATCAAATTTAACCGATTTTTCTTTACCATTTCCACTTTTTGTGTCCAAAGAAACCCAGCTGTTCACAGAGCTCTTGTTTATATCCTCTGACATTTTCTTTTAGAAACTGAGATTTAGCGATTGATATGATCCACCTAGAATTCATTTTTTTGCACAGGACAAGGCTAGTCACCCTGATTGGATCGGAACACTTGGGTACTTGTATCAAAACACCCCAAACCTCATAAACTTGGACAATTACGATATCCAAAGGGAAGGCTTCGACTCAGTGAGAAGTTTTATCAGTTTTAAGCACTATTACCTATCGACCCCCCAACTCGGCAGCTGAAAACAATAAGCAGATTTCCCCCCCTGGTTGTACTGGGGATTGAACCTGGAGCATTTTACCACTGAGCTACATCCCCATCCTTTAAATTTTTCTTTTATTTCAAGACAGGGCCTTGCTAGGTTGCCCAGGTTGGCCTTGTGATCCTCCTGCCTCAGGCTCCTGAGTTTCTGGAATCATAGCCTAGCTACTGCACTTGGCTTAAAACAACAGCCGTTTTTATTGGCACATGGTTCTTTTTAAATTTGAGCTGCTGATGTGGGCAGTTCTTCTGTTGGTCTTACCTGGGGTCACTCACATGACTATAGCCGTTTGTTGTCAGGACTGAGTGGGAGGGTCTAAGTGGGCCTTACTCACATGTCTATGGGCTGATCCTCTGTCCCCTCTTAGGCCCAAGTGTCCCCACCCGGTGGCACTCTGGAAGGTGGCAGAACCCTTAAGAAATAGGCCCCATTGGAAGCAGCTGAGAGAGCTCCCTCACTGCCCCTGAGGCGCGTCTGTGTTGGAGAGGCCGACCCCCTTGCCCTGGGTGACTTGGGCCGACTGGCCTGCGGTTCCTGGGAGCCCCCTGGCAGACATGGCCCTGCTCTTGGCAGCCTGCCCTGGGCGGGGCTGGGTGTTGCCTGCACACACACTCCCAGAGGCTGTAGCTACCGCCCTGTGCCTGTTCATGTGCGATGGCCCAGGTGGGAGCCCCCTCCATCCTGGGGTGGCTGGTGCCCCCCATTCACTCATCAGCCATTGCGAGCTCTGCTCTGGGTGCCGAGGGCCCTACTCTCCCAGAGGCCCAGGACTCTTTACTGAGTATTTTCTGATAACTTACAGTGGAGGATTTCAGAAAAGTTATTTCCAGAAATAACTTTTCTTTCACTTTTCTGTTCTTTCCACCTGGTTCTTCCCCACACTCCTTGTGGAGGTCACCAGTAGCCTTGGCACTGTGCACTCTCTGTCTTGGAAATGTCCTTGTTTGCAAGGCCAATCAGTCACAAACAAACCTCAAATGATGAGCCACAATGAACCATTTCTCTTTGTAGGTGCATTATCTCAGCTGTTTGGTGATAGTAACAGAAAGCTGGCTAATAACACTGAGAATGTCTAGAACTTATGACACCTGTTTCCTACCTGCTCCTCCCCTCCTCTCCCTGGTCCACTTTTCTACAAACTCCTAAATGATTCTTGGCTCTCCTGCTCCACTCCTCTCTCTCCACCATTAAATCTGTCCATAGTCTTGTTTCTAAGTCAGTGATTCTCAGACCCACCACTTTGCTGCAACCTTTCTCCCTGACCTGAGATCCATCATCTCTTGCCCGAGAGCCTGGGGATGATTGTCACTGCCTCCCATTCTCCGGCCTCCCAGCCTCCCTGCCTGGACCAGCCTCCCATTCTCCTACCTCCCAGCCTCTCTGCCTGGACCAGCCTCCCAGTCTCCGACCTCCCAGCCTCTCTGCCTGGACTAGCCTCCCAGTCTCTGACCTCTCAGCCTCTCTGCCTGGACCAGCCTCCCAGTCTCTGACCTCTCAGCCTCTCTGCCTGGACCAGCCTCCCAGTCTCTAACCTCCCAGCCTCCCTGCCTGGACCAGCCTCCCAGTCTCTGACCTCCCAGCCTCCCTGCCTGGACCAGCCTCCCAGTCTCTGACCTCCCAGCCTCCCTGCCTGGACCAGCCTCCCAGTCTCTGACCTCTCAGCCTCCCTGCCTGGACCAGCCTCCCAGTCTCCCGGCAGGTTCTTCACTCTCCTTAGCTCCTATGGCACACCCCGCACGACCTCCAAAGAAGCTAAGCGTGCAGCTCCTCTCACCCTGCGTTGGACACCCTTGGGTGGCTCTGAGGGCGAGACCGGTCCTTCAGAGTGCGGCTCGGCCCTGGCTGCCCTCTGCGGGCTCCCGTCCCGACGGCCACGCTGGCCCTTGTGGCGAGGTGAAGCTCTCTCTTCCCAGGGCCTCCTCATGCCCCGCTTCTGCTGCCTGGAGCCCCTCTCAGCCCGAGGCCCCTCCCTGGAAGCCCGCCCTGACCACTGCCTGGAGTGGACCTGCGCGCTCCACTTGGTTCCTTCCTGGGTGCTCTGGAAGGCCAGGTCCTGCCCGTCTTGTCCCTGTGGAGTCCCAGCCCCGGCCCAAGCCCCCCTCCCAGGCAGACTTAACCCAGGGGGCAGCACCCTGCGGGGACCAGGACTTCCTACCTTGGGGTCTGTCCCTCGCGGGGTCCGACTGCAGGGCCCTGCTGCAGGCAGCCAGGCAGTCCTCATTCCTGCCACCGCGGAGCAGCGCTTCTGGTGACGGGACCTCGCTCCAGGTGCCCTCGGGGTCCAGGGCAGCCAGGAGGCCCCAGCCGTCGGCCTCTTGCTGGCCGTTGCTGACGGGGGCCCGCGGCTGTGCTGAGACATGGTCCCGCAGGGTGCTGAGCAGCGTGGGGAGGTAGGGACGCTGGTGGGTGTGGACGAAGGCCACGGTCCGCTCTGCGCTCGAGGCGAAGGCCTGGAGATAGTCGGCCACGCCGGCGCCTGCCTGCTCCCCAGACAGGACCCGGGCCAGGGCGCGGGTCAGCTGCAGCTCCAGGGCTTGCTGGGAGTGAGCGTCCAGCAGGGCAGTGCAGCGCTGGGCCACTTCCCGGTGGCGCCCATGAGCCAGCAGCCCGGCCAGGGAGTGCAGGACAGCCGCCGGGTGGTCGGGGCAGAGGGCACCGAGAAAGGCAGAGGCCAGAGCCCCGGTCAGGGAGACCACTGCCATGCCGTCCCAGAGGATGGTGGGGATTCGGCTGTCCCCACAGCACCAGGCCTCCAGGGTGGCCACCACAGGTGCTCCCCGAGCCTCGGCCAGCGCCCCTCGTAGCCTCTGCACGGCTGAGGGGGCGTGGCAGCTGAAGGCAGCCAGGTAGAAGGCCGTGGCCAGGAGGGCGTCCCCCAGGGCCAGGTGCTGGTCCCCCTTCCGGCAGAGGCCGGCCACGAGCTCCTGGGCTGACATCACACCTGGGCCCCCCTGGCCCACGTCCATCCTCTCGGGTGCCTGTTGGAGGGGGCTGGGGTTAGCGTCCAGGCGGTGGACATCCTCTGGCCCTTTGGCCACCCAAGACCAGCCTCAGGCAGCCTCCCCTGACTGGCCTCACTGAGACCTCAGGGTCAGTGCACTGAAGCGCCCCCTCAGCAGGTGGTTCTCGGGGCTGGGGTCCACCGGGGTCCCTCCTGCACCGGGGGGCCGACCCTGCCTGCTCGGGTCTCTCTGAAAGCACCTGCCCCTGAGGCCCACTGGGGGAGTCGGGTGGTCTGAGGGGACACCCAGCTGTACCCCTGCCCCTCCCAGCAGGGCCTGCGCCTGCTCACACCTGGGTGACCTGTGGGGCACCGTGGGGACCTGCCTGGCTCTGGCCCACGCCATGGGGCTTGCCTCTGAGGGCTCCAGGCCCGGCCAGCCCCTTCCCTCCCCACTGCTGAGCTGAAGGACTCAGGGCCTGGGCCTTCGTAGTTCCCCAGGGGCCACAAACAAGGATCCCACGAGCCCTCCCTGGTACACGGAGACACAGGTGGGCACACTCACAGACTCACTCAGGTCCCTGCGCCCCAGGCGGAGCCGGCCCTGGGCTGGGGGGCCACGGCCCTGGCAACCCCACTCCTCCTGGCTGGGTGGAGGGCTTGGGTGGCTCCACAGCAGCCTGGTTGCTGGGTTCTGCAGAGCCTCCAGTGGACACTGCCCAGAGGCTGGCCCAGGCAGAGCCTCCTGTTGCCCTGGAGAGCGTCAACACCCTCCCTCCGGCCTGGCGGCCCAGCCCCTCCCAGGCCGGGCCCCTCTGTGCCCCGCCTCAAGCCCTTATCCCTGGTCATCTTAGGGCAGGGAAAGGAGTCTTGGGCTCAGAGGGTGGGGGTCTTGGGGTGACAGGAAGTCACCCCCACGAAGGGTGAAAGGCTACCCAGGTGAACCCCACCCAACACTCAGGTCTGTACTTGCACCTCAGGACTCTGCCCTGCCACCAGGGCCTTTGCTACCCACCAGCCCCACTGCCTGCAGGGCTCATGGCCAGGGTGCTGAGGGTCTTCACTCTGGGCCGGTACATAGCCAGCTCCCTGTACCGAGCCTTCCCTGTACACAGCCTTCCTGTACAGCCTTCCTGCACCCAGCCTTCCTGCACACAACCTTCCTGTACACAGCCTTCCTGTACCCAGCCTTCCTGCACACAGCCTTCCTGTACAGCCTTCCTGCACAGCCTTTCTGCGCACAGCCTTCCCGTGCACAGCCGTCCTGCACAGCCTTCCTGCACACAGCCAGCTCCCTGCACCCAGCCTTCCTGTACACAGCCTTCCTGTACAGCCTTCCTGCACAGCCTCCTGCACACAGCCTTCCTGTACAGCCTTCCTGTACAGCCTTCCTGCACACAGCCTTCCTGTACACAGCCTTCCCGCACAGCCTTCCCGCACACAGCCGTCCCGCACACAGCCGTCCCGCACACAGCCGTCCCGCACACAGCTTTCCTGCACAGCCTTCCTGCACAGCCTTCCTGCACAGCCTTCCCGCACAGCCTTCCTGCGCACAGCCTTCCTGCACACAGCCTTCCTGCACAGCCTTCCTGCACACAGCCTTCCTGCACACAGCCTTCCTGCACAGCCTTCCTGCACAGCCTTCCTGCACACAGCCTTCCTGCACAGCCTTCCTGCACACAGCTGTCCTGCACAGCCTTCCTGCACACAGCCTTCCTGCATACAGTCTTCCTGCACCCTTCCTGCACACAGCCGTCCTGCACAGCCTTCCTGCACACAGCCTTCCTGCACCCTTCCTTCCTGCACCCAGCCTTCCTGCACCCAGCCTTCCTGCACAGCCTTCCTGCACCCAGCCTTCCCGCACCCAGCCCTCCTGCGCACAGCCTTCCTGCACAGCCTTCCCGCGCACAGCCTTCCCGCACCCAGCCATCCCGCACACAGCCTTCCCGCACACAGCCGTCCTGCACACAGCTTTCCTGCACAGCCTTCCTGCACAGCCTTCCTGCACCCTTCCTTCCTACACCCAGCCTTCCTGCACACAGCTGTCCTGCACACAGCCTTCCTGCACCCAGCCTTCCTGCACAGCCTTCCTGCACAGCCTTCCTGCACATAGCCTTCCTGCACAGCCTTCCTGCACACAGCTGTCCTGCACACAGCCTTCCTGCACACAGCTGTCCTGCACAGCCTTCCTGCACAGTCTTCCTGCACCCAGCCTTCCTGCACCCAGCCTTCCCGCACACAGCCTTCCCGCACCCAGCCATCCCGCACACAGCCTTCCCGCACACAGCCGTCCTGCACACAGCCTTCCTGCACAGCCTTCCTGCACAGCCTTCCTGCACACAGCCTTCCCGCGCACAGCCATCCCGCACACAGCCTTCCTGCACACAGCCGTCCTGCACACAGCCTTCCTGCACACAGCCTTCCTGCACCCAGCCTTCCCGCACCCAGCCCTCCTGCGCACAGCCTTCCTGCACAGCCTTCCCGCGCACAGCCTTCCCGCACCCAGCCATCCCGCACACAGCCTTCCCGCACACAGCCGTCCTGCACACAGCCTTCCCGCACACAGCCGTCCTGCACACAGCCTTCCTGCACAGCCTTCCTGCACACAGCCATCCCGCACCCAGCCATCCCGCACACAGCCTTCCCGCACCCAGCCATCCCGCACACAGCCTTCCCGCACCCAGCCATCCCGCACACAGCCTTCCCGCACACAGCCGTCCTGCACACAGCCTTCCTGCACAGCCTTCCTGCACAGCCTGTTTCCCTTCCATTTCCCTCCTGGCCCTGGCAGCCCTGCTGAGCTGCCTGACCTTTTTCCTGGTGAGGCCCAGACACTGGGGCTAGAGTTGAGGACGGGTGCAGTGTGGGTGCTATTTCAAGGACCCCCTTCGTGGAGCAGGAAGGGAGACACAGATCTGAGATGCTGAGCCAGGGCAAAGGCAGCTGCTCCCTGAGGGTCATCATCCTGGGATGGACTGGTTTTGTGTCCAGTTCAGGATGCTCAGGTGCCCAGATGCCAGGCCAGTGCACTGGAGGGTTTTCTGGGGGATGGGGGCCCAGCCAAGTGCTAGCCTCTGATGTCCTTCTCAGCAGCCAACCCTCCTGAGATGTGGCCCGCTGGCCCACTGGGCCAGTGCCTCAGTGGCGAGTGGCAAAGGCAGAGGCTGGTGGAGGTCCGAGGGGGCAGGCAGGTGTGGTCGGCACGGAGATCTGCCTGTCTGGCCTGTCCTGTTCTCTGGTTCTTGACATTGATGGAGGCACTCCACAGGGAGGTGACCGTTCATGAAGAGATTTCCCATTACTTTGCTTTTGTTATTTCATTTAATTACCCTAATTAGGCGAGCGCAGTAATAGAGCAGGCTGTCAGAGGGGCTGCAGGAAGGCCTGGGGCGCGGAGGTGGCAGTCTACATGACAACTGCAGGCACGCTAGCCCTGATATGTCCCTGCGTCTCTGCTGGCTGGGCGAGGACTCACAGGCCCTGGCCGGATGGACTGGCCTCCTGGCCGGGTGCCCCCACTCAGAGCCCAAGGTGCCTGCTCTGTGCCGTCTGCCACACTGTGATCTCATCTCTGATTCTGCTGGGGCTGGAGGGGGCAGGGGGCCGTGGCTGTGGCTGGAGTGTCAGGGTCCTGGCTCAGGATGAGGCATGGCCGTGGCAATCCACGTTGAGTTAGTCCCTTTGGACTGAAGCACCCGTCACCAATTCTGCCTTGAGTCCAGCTGCAGGTGACTGAGAATTTGCCCTTGTGTCCTGTGTCTGCCAGAGCTGGGCTGGGACAGCATGGAGCGGTCACAGCTCACCAAAGCCTCAGGGGAAGCAGGAGTTCACTGCTAGGAAACACTCATTAGGCACTGGCTGAATACACTGCTGTTGAACTCCTGCTGTGCTAGAACTGAGTAAGGCCAACTCTGTCCCCAAGGTCCTGTGGGAACAGTGGCTCTGGGGGTGCTTCTGGCCCAGGCCATGCCTCTGCTCTGATGGTCCTTCTGTATAGTCAGGCCTGGCCCAGTGAAGGGAGGGCAAGCACCCTGAGCTCAGTAGAAACTTCCTGTACGCAGACTGGCCCCAAGAAAAGAGCTGCCATGGTCCCTGCGAGACACCTGGGGAGGCCATCCTGGTCAGCAAGACCCCTGGGGAGGGCCCATCCTGGTCAGCAAGACACCTGGGTGGGCCGTCCTGGTCAGCAAGACCCCTGGGGAGGGCCCATCCTGGTCAGCAAGACCCCTGGGGAGGGCCGTCCTGGTCACAAGACACCTGGGTGGGCCGTCCCGGTCCAGTCCCGCCTCTGGGAATCCCAGACCAGGATTCCCTTAGGTGCAAGTGGGAGTCCTGCAGTGAGGGCCGTCCGTGGAGGTAGAGGCTGGCCGTGACCCGGGATGGCCTTTTGACCTCCTTGTTTTTGCTGCTGGTGGGGTACTGGGCAGCTGGGGGCTCAGTGGAGGCCCTCTGTAGCTTCTTGGGGGCTCTTCTGTGATCTCCAGAGAGAGCAAGGGGGACTGCTCCCTAGGGACTCTTTACAGTCCCTTCCCCTGGCCCTTGAGAGCCCTGGAGAGACCCAGTGAACACCATCTTTCAGAAATGGCACAGCTCACTCAACTGGTGGCCAGTGGCTGTCCTTGCCCACACCCTGGCCTCCAGATACCTCGGTGCCCTGAGAGTCAAGCAGTGCCAGCCGCAGATCTGGGAGGTGGTTCTGAGCCTGCAGCCCCAGGGCAGCCCCCTGAGGATCGGCCTCTGGGACTGCTCCTCCTGCCGGGGGGCAGTCTGGGCCCCTCCTGATACCGAGAGCTGCCCTAGAGTGAGCTGGCCCTGTCTACTCTCACTTATGGCACACAGGAGAAGAGAGCAGGCCCACCAAGCCCTGCTCAGGCTCCTGGTGGGCCTGAGAGTCCCTCCATGATGGCTTCTCCAGGCACCAGCCTGTCTACCCAGCCGGGCCCCCCCGCAGGTACTCACCCCAGGGCAGACACACCAAAGTCAGCCTAATCCAAGAGAGGCGTGTCCATGACTGCACCCAAAACCCCAGCCGGCCACCTTGGGCTTTCTCCCTTCCCACCAACCCAGGAGACAGGTGCAGCCCTGGCTCGATGTCATCCAGCCCTTCATAGCCACCTTGTCACACGTGCCGGGTGCACTGTGAGGCTGTGTGAGCCCACCAGGGCCTCCCGGGGCTCAGGACACCCCCTGAAAGGCTCTGAGCACCCTCACCAGGGGAGCTACCCAGACCCCTGGGGGTTTACCTGGGGGAGCGCTCAGGTGCCAGGACACCTTGGGTTCAGGAAGTTTCAGCACCTCCCTCCTGCCACCTCTGAGCCTGCCACCACACAGGGGACTCAGGCTTCCTAGCAGAGCTGCGGGTTGAGCAGTCTCTTGGTGGCCGGCCTCCTCGCTGGCCCGGATCATGGGCTCCGCTTCTTGCAGAGGGCTGGGAGTGGTGCCTGCCAGGGAGCGGTCTCCTCCTGTCCCTGGGGCTCCTGTTCCATGCCTCCATCAATAATGCAGGGAGAGGAGTGTCCCTGCTGCTTCCCTGTCCCCCACCCACCTGCTGCTTCCCGCATTCAGTCTCTATTGGTGGTGTTCCAGAGCCAGGTTGCCCTGGGGTGAGGGAGACCCCGGGAAGGGGAGCAGGCCTGCAGTGCTGTGTCCTGGGCGTGGGTCTGGACAGAGGGGCTTTGGGGCTCCTCTAGGCTCATGTCTCAGCTGTGGGTTCAGCAAAGTTCAGGGGCAGCTCCCGGAGGGGAGGCCGTGGCCTTCCAGGACCAGTCCTCTAGGTGGGGGCGGCTTTTCCGAAGACCCTCAGGGGATATTCGGCCTTGCAGTGTCCTGCCACAGGGGCCGGCCAGAGTGAGGGGCCGCCTCCACGGTGGCTTCTGCACTTCCTGTTGCTCAGTGTCCACCTGCGAAGCTTCCCCCTCTACTGTCCTTGAGGCCCATGTGCGTCCTCTGCTGCAGGGCCCCCGTGCCCCACCCTCCTCCCCCAAACTCTCATCCAGCCACACAGTCCCCTTGCTGTGCCGGACCTTGCCCTGTTCCCCACAACCTGTGCCCCAGGCCTTCGCACGGCTGGTCCTTGTGCCCCACAGCCCCGGCTCCTCCTCACATCCTAGGCCACCGGCTGGGCCACCCAGCACAGGCCCACTTATGGGATCCCCTTGGGATGCTGGCTCAGGGGCAGGGTTGGGCTGCCCCCCAGCCAGAGTCTGGCAGGAAGGGCAGGCAGGAAGGAAGGAGTGGCGGGCAGCCTCTAAGGTCTCTGCTCCACGTGCCCGAGATCCTGGCCCCTCGAGGAGGGCGGCGTGGAGGAGGGCATCGTGCATGAAGGAGGGGCGAGTCGGATGTGGAGGAGGGCGTCGTGCGTAGGGGGGCGTCGTGCGTAGGGGCGCGTCGTGCGTGGAGGAGGGCGTCATGTGTGTAGGAGGGGATCGGACGTGGGGGTGAGTCCTGCGTGGGGGCGCGTCGTGCGTGGAGGAGGTCGTCGTGCATGGGGGGCGTCATGCGTGGAGGAGGTCGTCGTGCATGGGGGGGCGTCGTGCATGGGGGGGCGTCGTGCGTGGAGGAGGGCGTCGTGCATGGGGGGGCGTCGTGCGTGGGGGACGTCATACGTGGAGGAGGTCGTCGTGCATGGGGGGCGTCATGCGTGGAGGAGGTCGTCGTGCATGGGGGGGCGTCGTGCATGGGGGGGCGTCATGCGTGGAGGGGCGTCGTGCGTGGGGGGGCGTCGTGCGTGGAGGGGGGCGACGTGCCTCCCTGCGTTCCCCCAAATCCGCGCCTCCTGTCGTGGCAGGCGCAGACGGAGAAGTTCCCCGAGTTGGCTGTCGCCACGGCTGCCGGACTTTCTTTTCTTCCCTGAAACTTGGTCCACCAGGGGGCAGGGGAGATGGATGGCGCGGGCCCGGTGCGCCCAGCCCGTATGGCTCCGAACTAAGGGCGTTTATCCGGAGGCAGCACGGAATCATCAATCACGCAGAAAAATAACACAGCGAAATGACTTTTCAAAATGCCGTCGGTGTAATTATCATCTTGCCATTACGCTAAATGCCGCCATTTGTATCTGTGATTCTTAAGTATGCAAACAGTAATTAACGTGGTAATGAACCGGGGCCCCAGAGCCTCCCCTCCCCAAGCTAATTTGCATGTTAATTATCATTAGCGACCAGGGAAACAAGTTATAAACAGCCTAATTAGCAGCCAGATCATTTTTACAAGAAATCGCCTGCACTTTGACACTTGAGCAAGCCTGAGATGAATGAAGTCGGGAGGGCCGCCCCTCAAGGGGCGTGGGGTGGGGTGTCCCCCAGGCCGGGCCTCGGTGGTGGGGCACTGCGACCAGGTGCCGTCCAGCCCTGGGGAGGCTGTGTGCAGTCCCCTGCCCAGGCTGGGTCTCGGTGTCAATGGGAAGAGTCCAGGCTGCCTTGGGCTGTCTGGGCCCCAGAAGGCCACGTCCCTGTCCAGGAAACCCATCTGACCCCTGTTGAAAGGTCAGGGAGAGTTTTTCAAGGTGGTGGTGATAGGGGAGAGGGATGGGGCTCTGCTCAGACTGCTGGGGTGATGGGGGTCGCAGCTGAGGAGTGGTGGGGACGTCCAGGGCCATCTACTCTGGCTAAGCGGCTGGCGAGGCAGGCTGGCATTCACACATGAAACGGAGCTGGCAGGACTTACTGCAAGTGGACGAGGCGGGCCTGGGCTCCAGGAGGGCTCAGAGGGGCCTGTCCCAAGTTCATCATCAGGAAGCCTGGGTTCTCTCCTGCACAGGGAGCGCCTGGGCCAAAGGCCGGGTTCTTTGCTCTCAGGAGGTGCTGTTACCAAGCGCCACTGTGTGCGTGCGCGTCCCCCATGCCTCTTGGCAGAACGCCCTGGGAGGGGTGGAGAAAGTGGGTTGCTTCAGGCCTGCAGCACCACTGCTGGTGATCCAGGCCTCTCCTGGTGTGGGCCTCTCTGCTCCTCCGGGATTGCTGGGTAGTTCCCACCTCAGGGCCTTTGCTCCTGCTGTCCCCTTCACAATGCCTCCCCCCCCACCACTGGTGTTACTCTCCTCTTCAGAGACCCCAAACTTGCCATTCTCCCTTCCCATCTTACCCTTGTTGGGCTGCCTGTGGCATCACAGGCTTCAGGCTCCCTGGCTGGAGTCCCGGCTCCGGAGAGCAGGGCAATCTCCACTGCCCTCTGTCTCCCTGCACATCCAGAGCCGGCACAGGAAAGCCCAGCAGGAGTGGTGATGGTTCCTGGGAGGACGGATGTGCAGTGTGCACACTGCAGGACAGATGGGCTCTGCTGAGGACTGCAGCTCTGCCCTGCAGAACACAGGTGGCCCCAGACGGCAGGGGAGCAAATGGTGAGCCCTGCCCCTTGGCACCAGCGCCACCTCCTGAAACCAAGTGGTGGGCACGACCCCTTCCTCTGTTCAGACCCCTCCACACTCCACCCGAGGCCTGGGCCTCTCCTGCTCTTTCCAGGGTCCCTGTGGGTGTGGGGATTTCACGAGGTCCCATCTCCTGCTGGGGCTGTGGGTGCTGCTGCAGGCAGTGACGTCCCCTGGGCGGGAGGAGCTGGGTGAACAAGGCCCGTCCTCCACTGCTATTCCGAAGAAGCTGGGCACTGGGCACTGCTTGGTGTTCTGCAGATCAGGGACACTGGGGGACAACCTGGTGATATCTGGGTCTGATCCGGAGGCTGGGGACTGAGCCGGGAAGTGTTGTGAAGCAAAGCCTCAAGGAAGTGGGCTGTGGGCAGCTCCAGGTGCCTGTCTCTGCAGGCACAATGGGGTGGCCCAGAATGGCACCTTCCAAATCCCTTCTCAGTCCCTGCACCTCCAGGCGCAGATGGAACAGCAGGGTTTTCGGGGGTGTGCAGTGGACAGTCCTCAGTCCTTTCCTGTGCTAGAACCAGCAGAAACCAGCACCCCGCAGCTGGCTCGCAGCGGGGCCAGGTGGCCCTGCCCTTCCCCGCCTGGCCGTGAGGGCCTGAGGTCTGCAGCAGGAACTTCCCTTCCTGGGGCCCCAGGGATGGCAGTGCAGCCCCTCCTGTGTGGGCCGCCCAAGGGGGCAGCAGGACCAGTGGCAGAAAGGCTGGGGGCCACTCCTCTGTGCCTGGCGGGGTGTGGGGAAGGGCCCTTGTCCAGGGCGGGGATCCAGAACAGAAGGGAGGGCAGTCAGGAGCAAAGCCACCTGTCTCCAGGGCCCAGCAGGCTTGTTGGGAAGTAGGACAGGGGCCAAGACCTGCCCAGGACGGTCACCCATCCAAACTCTACCATGTGGCCCTCGCCTCCTGGGCCCCAGGGGAAGAATTGCTGACCTGGGGTGCCCTCCTCTGTGAGCAAGAACACTCAGGGAGCCCAGCTGTGAAGGGCCAGAGTGGACCACAGAGACCACAGGAATCCCGGACGGAACAGGTGGGTCTCAGGCTCAGGGTCCCTGCACGTGGCTCCCCCGCCAGCCTTTCCCAGAACCTCCTTCCCAGCCCACACCTCCTCTAGACCCGGCCAGAACCTCAGCCCTCCTAGCCCCCCCCCCCAGGGGCCCTGCGCCTCATATCCTGGGCCTGGGGAGCTGTAGCACCGTCCCCAGCTCTGTCCCCGCTGTTCCCAGCTCTGGGCAGCTGGTGTCAGCAAACATGCCCGACTCGCCCAGGGCCTGAACGCCAGCAAAGCCTGGGGTGCTGTGGTGGCCATGGGTGTTAGCTCCTGGGTTCAGCGGGTCTCTCCTGCCCCCTCGTGGGGTCTGATGCCTCTTCCCCTCACCCTGGCCGCTCCATGGGTTCAGACCTTGCCTGGCCAGAGAGGCCCCTTCCTGATTGCTCTACCCCTGGCCCCCATCCAGGGGTGCTGGCTTCTGGTTTTGAGGACAGCCACTGGGTCTGCCAGGCCCCCGATGCCCTGCCACAGCCGGGGACGAGCCACATGTGTGATCGGCTGTGGGCAGTGCCTCGATGCTTCAGCCTCCCTGGCACCAGGGCCCTCTGTCTGGGACCCGATTGGGCAGGAGGACTGGGCCCTGGCTCCAGGGTGCTCAGGTCTGCTGGGGCAGGGGCCCTTACAACTCCAGGAGGCCATGGAGGGGCAGCCTGGTCTCTGGGAAGAGCCGATCGCTTTAGGATGTGGCCACCTTTGCTTGGAGTTTGGAACAGGTCACCCTTCTGCAGGGCAGAATGACTGCATCTTCTGAGGCCCACCATGGACCCCAAGGGCCATGGTCTCCTTAGGAACAGGGCCTGGGACAGCTCATCTTCCCTTGGCACCCAATGCAGGGTGCGGGGACTGGCGGGCGGCCTCCACGGCTCCCGCTTCCCTTGCAGATGCCAGGCCCCCGTCTGTCCTGATGGCGAATCACGGTGTGGTGGGCGGGTCTGCGGAGCCTGGGGACACACAGCCCCCAGGACTTGTCTCAGTCATGTGGAGCAGTGTGAGCCCAGGTGGCACGAGATGGAGGCAGGTGGCCAGAGTCAGAGAAGTGGCCACAGCGGTCAGGGAGGGGACGCTGCGGGGGCCGTGAGGATGGAGGAGGGACGCTAGGCCAAGGAACGCTGCAGACATAGGTCTCCCTGGGCCTCCAGGAGGCCGCCCTGCCACACCTTGGCTGGGAGGGGCCACTTTTCCTGACCTCTGGGACGGTAGTGACCTCTGCTGCTTTGTGACAGCACCATGGGGGACTGATGGGGGGGCATCCTGCACATGTGTGGCTCCCTGGCTCCTATGGGCCGCACCCCCCAGGCTTGTTCCACTGGGTGTGTCGAGGCCACGTCCCCATGCTGGGCGGGACACTGGGTAAAGAGGCCCTGGCTCTTCTCCTGGGCACACCCCACGGCCTGTCCATCCTTCTCAGTGTCCTGGCCACGTCTGCAGGACTTGGGGGTCCTGGCCTCGTGGCTGGGGAGCTGTGCGTCTCAGGGCTCACGTGGTCCCATTGTAGCCATGTCAGAGGAGGGCGTGGGGAGTGACCGGCCCCGAGGGCACGTGGTCCCAATGTAGCCATGTTCAGAGGAGGGCGTGGGGAGTGACCGGCCCCGAGGGCACGTGGTCCCAATGTAGCCATGTTCAGAGGGGGGCGTGGGGAGTGACCGGCCCCGAGGGCATGTGGTCCCAATGTAGCCATGTTCAGAGGGGGGCGTGGGGAGTGACCGGCCCCGAGGGCTCTGCTCACCTGTGGGTCGTCCCTGATGGAGTCATAACCTGAGTGGATCATAGGAGGTGGTGGAGACTGCGGGAGGGGCCTGGGGGAGGGAGGGGGGCCTTGGGGGAGAGCCCTTGGGGACGCTATCTTGTCCCCGGCCTCTTCCACTCTTTGCTCCCTGACCTCCTTGAGCTGAGCAGCCTTCCGTCACCGTGCCCTGCCACCATGGCGTTCCCTCCATCACCGTGCCCTGCCACCATGGCATTCCCTCCGTCATCGTGCCCTGCCACCATGGCGTTCCCTCCGTCACCGTGCCCTGCCACCATGGCGTTCCCTCCGTCACCGTGCCCTGCCACCATGGCGTTCTGCCTCAGGCCCAAGCAGTGGGTCCGACTGACCATGAGCTGGGACTTCTGCAACAGGAGCCAAAATAATGTCCCCCCCCCCCCCAAGTCAGTTTTCTCAGGTATTTGCCATGGCTACGGAGGCTGACTGACACAGCAGGGTGCCCAGTGGTCACCATCTCTGTTGATCCCAGCTGTCGCCCAGCACGGAGCTCTGGTCAATACCGCCATCTTTGAATCTTTAAGGATCATCTCTTTGGTTGAGGTCAGCTCCGTGGTCCAGAAGCCACACTCTAGCTTGTGTGCAGACCTGGCTCTCTAGATGCTTTACAGGTGCTTGCCAAGAGCCTGGCCCCACCAGAGGCCTGACCAAGGGCGCGAAGCCCACTCCTGCCTTGGGGGTGGAAACCAACCTACCGGCCACTCGTGGGAATGAGCAGCGTCGTTCAGCCTGTACCCAGGGTTTCTGGGCACCTTCCTTTTCTCCTGGGGTGGGCAGAGTGGCATGCCCGAGCGGTCTCCCTCCTGCAGTGTCTGACGGTGAAGGCAGGGAGTAAAGCTGACCGCTCCCCAGGACTTCTCAGAACCTCCTCCCCCAAGGCCTCCAGCTCTTTGGAAGGTTTGCCCTCTCGGTTCCCCAGGCATCTGCCCATGGGATACTTGGCCTCTCGCGACCTGGCACTCCACGCTCCTGGCTTTCTGTGAGTCTTCCCCCCCAAGCCAGAGTCGCAGCACTCTTGTGCTCTGGCACCACCCCACTTCTGACTGTATCAGTCAGCTCCTGCTGCAGTAACAAACAGGCCCAGTATCTCATTTGCTCACAACAGTTTATTTCTCGGTCTCACCCCTGGAAGGCTGTGGTTGCCCACTGTGGGTGGAGGGTAGAGAAGCGTGGTGCCAGCCCCCCACATAGTATGGCTGACAACATACTGCATCTGAGGCCGTCAGCTGAGGTGAGGGATATGTCCAGGCCCCAAACCAGTCGGGTGGGAAGCCATGGCCACAGGAAGGCGTGGGGAGGGCTGGGAGGAAGCAGATCCTGGAGAAGTCCCCTGAGCTTCCGCGGGGGTTACTTGAAACGGGGGTCACTGCTGTGTAGCAGGCCTGGGAAGGCCCCAGATGTGACTGAGGGCATGTCCTCATCGCAGGCTTCTCAGGGCCTTCCGCAGACTGGTGTGCTGCCTCTGCACATGACCTGGACCAGGGCTCCTCCCGGACACTTCACCCAGGAGGTCTCCTCACTCCAGGAACCTCCCGGCAGCTGCAGGGACTGGGTGGGGGGATGCTCAGCTTTGGGAGGCCACTGCTTAGCGACTCCTGGTCAGTCCCGAGCTTCTGGCAGAGCTGTTTGTATGACATAAAGCCAGGGGGGAGGCGGAGTCAGCTGGGTGTCATGCTGGCCTTTGGGGGACTGTGGAGCCAGAGGACAGCTGCTTCATGTGTCCAGAGAAGCCACAAAGGCTGCATCTGTCACGCTTGCTGCAGTGACGAACAAGACCAGGGCTTCAGGGGCTTGGGCTTGTTTCTGGACCGTGATGACGGCGGTGGAGGCGCCTCTACTGGGCTGGGCTGGCCCTGCCCTGGATCTGTTTGGTTCCAGGGAACAAGGCCATCTTTGTATCAAGGGTGGTGGCTGTCCCTGGGCACTGAGTGACAACAGGACTTGAACCCACCGCGGGGCCTGTGAGACCAGCCCTTGAGTTGGGGAACCCGTTACATAAAAAGCTATAAAAAGCTCAGCCATGCGGGTCGTGAGAAAGGTCACTTGGGCCCAAGTCGTCATTTCCCTGGTGAGCGACCGTCCCTGTCCCCCACCCCGAGAATGGGACTGGAGCCCAGAATCGGCACGGCCCAGCGGAGCTGCACGGCGTGCGTTGGCTGTCCCTTGCAGTCTCTATGTTTGGCATCGAAAGTTCCTCAGGGAAGTGGTGCCGGGCTGTAGGCACATCAGCCTCCATTCTCCTCTGAAGCTGTTCAGCAGTGGCTGTTCCAGGGGAAGCCAAGGGGCGTAGGACAACTTCACCAAGGGTGTGGACGTGTGGCTCCAAAGAGAACATGCAGGTCTCTCTGAATTGGTCACTGTCCTGCATGAGAGCGAGGAGACGTCTTTGACTAGCCATGGGTGGCTTTGTCTCTGGGACAAAGAAAGCACTTAAGGAGGAAATACCGTTTATTTATTTATTTTCACAATTAAACACACATTTAATCGGCGCACAGCGCACAGTAGTGCAGTCGTAGAAAGCGTTTCTTTTTAAAAGTCATTCCCCCGAAGCTCCCGTTCCTCAACTCCCAGATGGTAGGTCTGAGGAGCAGTGACAGAGCCAGAGGGTGCTCTGTGTCCAGGAGCGCAGAGTCTGAGTCAAGGTTGCCTCTGAGCAGCTGAGAACTGGGAGGAGAAGATGCACGCGCAGGCACTCAACAAACATGTGCAGGGGACACAAAGACGGAGGGACCGGGGACCACAGTGGACAGTCACACATGGGCAATCTCCTGCCACAGCATTCCAGTCGGTGGCCGTCTCCTCTAGGGACACAGAGAGCCTGGAAGCAGCGGTTGCCAGTCAGAGGGAGAAAATTGAAATACAGTTTATAAAGACCAAAAATGTGTAAAGGAAAGCCGTTGCCTGCCACGCCCTTAGGAAACAATGGTTGCAATTTTAAAATTTAAAAAAAGGACGGTAAGATTTCTGCATGTTGCTCAGCGGCTAAAGGAAGAACTGGGTCTTTCCCTTATGAGAGCTGAGTCCCCAGGTGGTGGCAGTGGGGACTCTGGGAGTGGGCTGGGCCAAGGATGCGGGGGGCAGGCAGCTGCTGCCCCTGGCTCCCTGGACTGCAGACTGTGCTGGCCTTCCCCTGCCCGTCCTCGACCCACTGGCGGAGGAAGTAGGAAAGGGTCCCCTCTGGTTAGGACTGGGCCTCCATGTGGCTGGGCAGGGGGAGGGCCAGGGCCTGGGACCTGGTGGGTGCTGATGGGACTCCTCTGCAGTTGAATGCCACCAGGCGGTGGCAGTGGTGACCCTGGAGACGCAGCACTGACTTCCATGCCATTTTAAAGATTTAAATTTCAAATGACAAGGAAACTAGGTATTTGCCACAGTTGAGCTGTAAACATGCTTAACTATGCTGCGATATCAAGCAAAAATGTCTTCCTGAAACTGTGAACATCACATGTTTATTCTCAAACAAGGCATCAATAGTCAAATGAGTTAATACCAAGGTAATAAAGATTTAACCTTCGTGACAGAAGAGAAGCTGGGAAAGCCTGTTGGGGCTCTCAGTCCTTTAGGAAATGGGGCCGTTTCTCTTCACTCCCTGTGTTTGGGTCCGATTCTTTAGTTTTGGGGTCCTTTCGGCACAGTCAGCCACAGCTGCATAACAAACCACCCGACCCCTGGCAGCTCAGAGCCACCTACAGCAAATGCCTGCCGCCATGGCCAGCCAGGCCTGCTCCTGCTTGGGACAGGACAGGCTGCGGCTGGGCGCCTGCATGTGGCTCTCTGAGCGCGTCCTCCGGTTTCCAGGGGGAGGGGAGAGACTGATGTGGAACCCTCCCAGGCGGCCTTGAACGCGCCTGGTGTCCAGCACATTTCTGGCTGGCCAGTGTCCCTGGGTTTCGACCTCTGGGGGGCGACTCTGAGGGTTCGAGTGGCCAGCCCTCTACCATCAAGTCCAGCTCCTCCTTGGGAAAGTCTCTGGGCTGTGCAGGACTGAATCTTGCCCAGCGGCTCCGCGACACTCCTGGGTGGCTGCTCTCCAGGTTCACGTGTCGGGAGCCCCCGAGGGCCCCGGGCAGCTCTGCTTGGGTTGCCTTTTTGAATCAATTGAGCAACTGAATCGTCGATCCCCATCTCATGATGTAAAGGACTAGATTCTGATCCCCAGGAATCCTGACCCGAGGGCACCCACTAGTGAATGTCTGCCAGCCTGCGGGGGCCCATCCCTGGGGCTGCTCCCTGGCCAAGCCCCAGCCCCAGTGGCGTCCCTGGGGTCCCAGGCGCTGGGCCAAGCTGTCCATGTGGGTCTCGTGTGCTCGCTGTCTTGCTGTGGTCTCGACTCTACGGGACCAGCGTGGCCAGGGGCACTTTTCTGACCCCTCCCTCTGCAGCGTTGCAGGAGCGGCAGGCTGCAGGACACTGGGCAGTGGAGGCTGAGCCAGGGGTCACAGGGGGCTGGCCAGTGCCACCACAGTTTATCCTGTCTGCTCATGTCCCAAAGGCAGGGGCAAAATGTCAGGCCAGGGAGCTTGGGGGTGGGAGAGTAGTAGACTGGGGACTTCCCGGGGGGCCAGGGGGCTCACAGTCCTTGGAGAACAGAGTCAGGGCTCCAGGACCAGGGGATGAGGGGCTGGGGGCCAGGGGGCCAGGAGGCCAGCATGGTGGACTGAGAGGTGGTCTCCTCACCCTAGGTGGGCACGGGGCCTCCATGCCTCAGGGTCCTTCGTGATAAACTGAGGCATGGGGGATGGGCTAGGCTCCCTCTAGGGTCACTTGGGGCCAGTCCAGTTCACAGTGAGTGTCCTTTAGACCCAGGTAGAGGTCAAGGCCTTCTGGGCCTGGTTGGCCTCACGGGTCCTCCATGTCATGACGCAGATTCACCAGCAGAGGGCGGCCGTGCTCCACGCGCCAACCTGCCCTGAGCTGGCCGCAGCTCCCTCCCCAAGGGTGCGTCAGGGAGGATCTGGGTGGAGGCTGTGGCCACAGGAAGGCCGCCACGCAGGGCCTGGGGTGGGCCTGGACCTGGTCTCCCAGGGTCACATGAACGGGGTGGCAGGAGTGCAGGAGGGACACTAGTCTCTTGGGGCTGGGCTTGCCCTCTGAGAGTCCATGTGCAGCCCTGGAATTCTGGACATCAGAATCCCAGACCCTAGGTGGACAGGACAGACCCTGTGTGGACAGTCCCTTCCCCACTCCGCAGCGTTCTTGCTCACGCCCTCCCCCATCCCCTCCTTCCTCATGCTCCCTCCCTGCACTGGCCTCCCTGCCTCCCTCTCTTGAGGTCTTGTGCTTACTTTGTGCTCACCCAGATAGCCCACAGTGATGTCTGTCTCAAGATCCTTCTGGTAACCCATCTGCACTCTTTTGCTAATGTGAGGGTTGATTTTATATCCACTTGTCTGGACCACAGGGTAGTGGACATTTTTTTTTCAAAGGTTCCTCTGTCAGGCATTCATGGATGAGATGGATGTTGGAATCCATGCACTGAATAGAGCAGTCTCTGTAATATGGGTGGGCCACGTGCAATCAGTTGAAGTCTGACCAGAACAAACAAGGGTGACCCTCCGCCAGATAAGGAGAGTCCACTCTGTTCTCAGAGGAGAACTGACAGTTTGGTTCTTCCTGGGCCTCTGGCCTTCTGGCCTTTTGACTGGAACTTATAGCAGTGGCTGGCCCGGGGCTCCAGCATGCAGAGGGGCACCTCACAGGACTCTCCAGCCTCACAGTCCTGTGAGCCGGCCCCTCATAATGTCCACTCACATGGCCTGCTGTCCTGGTCCCCTGGGGAGTCCTGCCTCACACCCCAGGTAAGTCCCGGGGCTCTGGTTCAGAGCTCAGGTGCAGGACTGGGCATGCGCTCCAGGGCCAATGCCGGCCCCGTGCTGGCAGGGCTGGGTGGCCTCCGTTTTCCTTGACGTTCCTAGGGTTTGTCTCTCTGTGATGGTGGGCAGATTGAATGTAACTGGTGCATCTCAGCCCAGGAGAGCAGACCTGCTGGGCCCAGCTGGTGGCCAGCAGTCTTTTGGGGCCACCCTGGGCACCCACTCTGCATGTGAGTCCAGTGCAGCCTCCCCCAGTGTCTCGTGTCCAGGTCCCTGAAGTCACCATGGTGTGTGCTGCCCCAGGCCCAGCAGAGGTGACACTGGCCTACCCCTCTGGGATTGGCCTTCCTGCCCTCCCAGCTCAGCCTCTGTCTGAACCCCCGGGGCTGGAGTCAGGTGGGGCGTCCTGGAGGGCCCTCCCTGGGGAAGGAGTGTCTCCGTGGAGGCTGTGTGTGGTCACCTGCTCCACTTGGTCCCCCGGGCTGTGTGCTGGAGCTAGGGTCAAAGGTCAGGCTTCTAGACAGGGTCAGGAGCTGGCAGAACCTGGGGCCACCGTCAAGGGCAGGGGTGGAGGGGCTGGGGGAGAAGCCCAGCCCTGGAGGGGGCCCAGCCTGGGCCACTGGCTCAGTGCCCAGGAGGGGCACACCAGAGAGGAAGGCCGAGTCGGGCTCAGGCTTGGGTGCCCACACAGGGCTCTGCCTTCAGGACCACCTCTGCCCTCTGCAGGCTTGGGGTGGCTCTGGTCCCCATGGAACCCTGACCCTTGCTTTGGGAATAGAGTCTACAGAGGTCCCCATTGTCTTCCAGGCTAAGGCAGCAGCAGTGGAGCTGGACAGGCCATCATGGTGGCTGGGATGGAGGCCCCAGAGTGGGTGGCTTGAAGGGCAGACGTGCATGTCCCCTAGTCCTGGAGGCTGGCTCCCCCTGAGGCCTCACCCTGTCCCCTCCCTGGGTTGCCCTCAGCCTCTCCCTCTGGACTCCCGGCACACTGGGTTAGGACACGGTTAGCACAAGCAAAGACCTTGTGTTGGTCAACTCTTTCGCTGCTGTAACCAAAGACTCGATGAGAACAATTAGGAAATGTTTATTTGGGGGCTCACAGTTGCAGAGGTTTCAATTCATAGACGGTTGACTCTGTTCCTTGAGGTGAGTCAGAGCATCATGGTGGAAAGGAGTGGTAGGGAAAGGTGGCTGGGAACACAGCACCAGGAGAGACGGAGAGGGAGGGAGGGAGGGAGGGAAAGGGGAGGGAGGGAGGGAGAGAGAGAGAGAGGGAGGGAGGGAGGGAGGGAGAGGAGAGGGAGGGAGGGAGGGAGAGAGAGAGAGGGAGGGAGGGAGGGAGGGAAAGGGGAGGGAGGGAGGGAGAGAGAGAGGGAGGGAGGGAGGGAGGGAGGGAAAGGGGAGGGAGGAAGAGAGAGAGAGGGAGGGAGGGAGAGAGAGAGGGAGGGAGGGAGGGAGGGAGGGGAGGGAGAGGAGGAGGGAGGGAGGGAGGGAGAGAGAGAGAGGGAGGGAGGGAGGGAAAGGGGAGGGAGGGAGGGAGGGAGAGAGAGGGAGGGAGGGAGGGAGGGAGGGAAAGGGGAGGGAGGGAGAGAGAGAGGGAGGGAAAGGGAAGGGAGGAGGGAGAGAGAGAGGAGGGAGGGAGGGAGGGAGGGAGGGAGAGAGAGAGGGAGGGAGGGAGGGAGGGAGAGAGAGAGGGAGGGAGGGAAAGGGGAGGGAGGGAGGGAGAGAGAGAGAGAGGGAGAGAGAGGGAGGGAGGGAGGGAGGGAAAGGGGAGGGAGGGAGGGAGAGAGAGAGAGGGAGGGAGGGAGGGAGGGAAAGAGGGAGAGAGAGAGGGAGGGAGGGAGGGAAAGGGGAGGGAGGGAAAGGGGGGAGGGAGGGAGAGAGAGAGAGAGGGAGGGAGGGAGGGAGGGAGAGAGAGAGAGGGAGGGAAGGGAGGGAGGGAGAGAGAGACAGAGGGAGGGAGAGAGAGAAGGAGAGCCCTCCACTCAAGAAGGACAAAATATAAAGCCCCAAGGCCCAAACCCCCATATAAACCCCCAGGGACCCACCTCCTCCAGTCACACCCCTCCTGCATACAGTTGGCATCCAGTTAATCCCTATCGGGGGATAACGCACTGATGGGACTGAGCTCTCGTAACCCAGTCATCTTGCCTCTAAACCTTCTTGAATAGTCTACACATGAGCTTTTGGGGACACCCCACATCCAAACCATAATATTCTTCCCCTGGCCCCCAAAGCTCCTGCCCGTCTCATAATGCAGAATATACTGAGTCCATTTCCAAGATTTCCCATGGTCTCAGCAGTTCCAGGATGGCCCCAAAGTCCAAGTCCACAGTCTCCCTGGAGACTCAAGGCAAACCCTCGGCTGAGCCCTTGTAAAAGCCATTTCCATAGGTCCAAAAGACAGGCCGGAGCGAGCATTTCCGTTTGGAAACATAGGGGCAGAGAAAGAACAGGTGGCCCTAAAGTCCCCCTGAAGTCCCCTGGGCAAGCAGGCCCCGCAGCGCCGCCCCAGCACCTGGGCGCACGGCATCACCGTCTGCTGTTCTCTCCAGGGGACTTGTTGGGCTGTGGCCTTTCTGCCTGCTGCCCAGCGCCTCCCTCTGCTTGTCCAGCGCACTCCTCGGCTGCCCTCAGCAGGTCCCACGTCACTGCTCTCTTCATTCAGGGTCTCCCTGCAGTTTTGGCTCCCTGCTCACCTCTCCTTGTCACCCCTCAGGGACTGCCTGCAGGGACTCCAGTCCTGTGCACTTGGCCTGGCCTCCCAGCCTTTGACCTTGATGGGAGCCTCCCTGACCCCTGACTTTAGCACCCTGCAGTCCTGCAGAACCAGCACCATGCCGTTGACACAGGTCTGCTGCATCTCGAGCAGCAGCCAAACCCCCAGGGACCACGGCTGCCGCGGTCTCTTGAGATCCTGGGTGGCTGAGCTTGGGGAAACAACTTCCTAGCCCCCCGCCTCCCCGTGCAAGCAGGGTGCCCACTGGTCTCTTCTCAAAGGAGTTTTTTACTTTTATGCCCTTGAGTCTGAGATGAGTGTGGTCTTGCCAGTTCCTGAGACACCCTCAAGCCATCTTTCCCCTGGTGTCTGGGTCACCCCTCTGACAGCCGCATCTTCCTTAGCCACAGTTTTACTCCCAGTTTTCTGGCCAAACTGCAAGTTCTTCACATCTTTCAGCTCTGTTATCAAAATAAACTTGGCTAAAAGCTGTCAGCAATACCCGTGCCACCCACTGAAAGCTGAGCTGTCATGATATTTCCTCCCCCAAATTAATTAGTCCATCGCCTTTAAATTCAGCCTCTCAGAAAGTCTCAGAACATGGGCAAAATGTACACAGCTTTTTAGCCAGAACATCATATGAGCAGCTTTTAGGTCAATTTCCAGTGGAGCCCCACTTTTCTCTAAAACCTCATGGGGCCTGTCTTTACCGTCCGCAGTCCTAGGGCACTCTGCTCTTTTGAGCTCCCACCAGAATCGCCCATTAAGCTCCACTTACAAGAATCTAAAGCTCTCCCAGTCTGCATTGCTGAACTTTTCCAATTTCCTCCCACAAATTCTAAAAAGCCCAAAGAGCTTCTGAGCCACATGGTCAAGCTGGTCACAGCGACCACCCCACTTCTCTGTGCCGATTTCTGTTTTAGTTAGCTGTTTCACGGCTGTGACCGAAAGTCCTGACATGAAGCATCAGAGGAAGGAGAGTTGATCTGGGGGCTCATGGTTTCAGAGACCTCCGTCCACCGGTGGCTGACTGGGTTGCTCCGGGCCAAAGGCGAGGCAGAGCATCCTGGTGGAAGAGTGTGGGCCGAGGAGAGCAGCTGGGGACATGGCACCAGGAAGCACAGAGAATCCCTGCTCAACAGGGGCAAACTCTATACCCAAAGGCATGTCCAAGAGGCGCCCATCTCCTCTACCCACACCCCACCTGCCTGCGGTCACCACCCATGTCGTTCCTACCAGAGGGCCAATGCACTGGTGAGGTTAAGGCTCTCCTAACATAATCGTTTCACCTCTCAGTTTCCTTGCACTGTGTGACAGCTCTTGGGGGACACCTCAGATGTCATACCAGACCTTGTGTTACCTCAATGAACCCTTGGAGGACACTGTCTCCACTTGGAGTCACATGCCCAGGTGCTGGGGGTCAGGACTTCAGTATAGGAATTTGGGGGACCACACAGTCAGTGCATCGCAGCAGCTCTCATGTGTTAAGTGGGGCTCCCCTCCTGTGGGTGCTGGCAGGAGAGGCCAGGTGGGCGGTGGGGCCATCCGCCTGGGCCATCAAATGAAGGTGTCCCTGCCCAGGATTTCCAGCTCTACGGGGCCAGAGCCTGAGAAGTCCACCCCGGACGCTGCTGCTGGGCTCAGCTCTGACTGTCCAGCTTCAGGCTGGCTCTTCCTTTGTTAGTGCCCTGTGGTTCTCTGAGGCAGTGTCCCCTGGCCAGCAGTGACCAGGGCATCTTGTTTGGGGGAAGCAATCAGACAGTTCACGCCACAGGGCCAGTCCACGGCTGCACCTCGGGGATGTGTGACCAAAAGCTAAAATCCCATGAAGAGGAAGCACAACGGGCCAGAGGCTGCTGCCGAGTTGGGGGCTCTTCAAGGAACCCGCCAGGTGCAGAGTCAAGGACGCACCCAGCACAACCCCGTGGGCCCCAGGGTCTGGCGGGCCCCTGTGGTCTCGCCCCTCCCAGAGCAGGCTGGGCAGGGTCTCACGGACTCTCTTGTGACTCTGCCCTTACCCTGCAGGGCTGCTGCTTGCCCAGAGCCTGGCTACCACCCAGGGCCCTCTGTGTGGCCACCCAAACCCTGTCCTGTTGAATCAGTGACAATTCTGAGGCCAAGTTAGGATCCACTTCTGATAGCCCAGGGCCGTTAGGGCCTGGAGGGCCCAACCTGTCAGTAGCTTTGCCTTGGGAGCTCTAGGGTGACCTAAGGGAAGGGCACTTCTTGGGTCTGTGGGGGAGAGCCCGGGTCCCTTTGCTGGGACTCTTGTCCCAAGGAGCTGTGGGTGGGCCAGGAGACAGTTCCCCTGGGAGACAGTTCCCCTGAGCTGAGACTCAGAGTCCAGCTGCAAGTTCCTGCAGGAACCAGCAGAGACTGAGGGAGAAGGAGGGGTTGGGTGGCCGGAGACCCTGGGCTTAGCCGACCTGTGTCTGGCTGAGGGTAGGACAGCGAGGATGGCACCCTGGCTGGAGGTCCCCTGAGCATGGACCTCCTCTGCAGTAGGCGACCTTCACATGGTGCCTGCAGCAGGGGCCCCAGCTCAGGGCCGTCCCACCCTTCCCCCTGGCATCTGTGAAGGAGCTGGCCACGTGGTCTCCTGCTCCAGTGCCATGGTGTGGTGCCAACCTTGACCTGGGCACAGAATGCCGGCCCCTGTGTCCACATGGCAGGGGACATCAGGGTCCAGACCTGGCCTCCAGATGTGTCAGGGGCCTTTGGACAGCTGACCCCGGGGCTGCCACCTTGCTGAGCAGAGACCCCCAAGAAGAGCCACAGGGACCTCTGAGCTCCCACGCCACGGCTGAGGGGACCGGGGAAGACAATCCTTCCTCCTGCTGTCTGCCGAAGGACAGAGGGACCCGCCACCAGGAGTCTGCTGGCTCTGGAGAGCAGCAGAGGCCTCCTGGGGCCATGCTCTGACCCTTGGTGGCCAGACGCTGAATGCCCAGTGAAGCTAGGCTCTCAGACGGGAGCACGGTCCTCTTAGTGGAAGGAGGTCCCGTGCAGCAGTTGGGACTCACCTGGCCAAATCAGGAGGCACTGCCGCTCTGACAAGTCCAGGTGGACAGCCTGCGTTCCACCTGCAGCTGTGGCCCAGGGACCTGTGTCGGGGACGAACTCACAGATGTCCCTTGCCACAAGATGCTCTGGGAACGCTGTGGCTGTGGAAGGGAACTCCTGGAGACCTGGAACTCTTAGGGACCACGAGTTCCTGCTGGCCTGCTGCGGGTCCCCTGGGGGTCCTGCAGGGCTGGGAGGGAGGCAGGGGCTCTTGGCGCAGATTCCCGCCCACCTCTTCCTGGGTGCTGTTCTGCAGGTGTCGGGTGGGCCCTGCCGGGAGCTCTGCCTGGGTGTTCTCTCCAGACCGACCCAGGCTTCTAGCTTCCCCCAGGCCTCCGTGGGCTCTGTCCTGCTGCCCCTGACCCCCGACGATGACGCCAACCCAGTGACATCACCCCTGTGTGTCTGGGGGCCTCTCGGGCCCTGAGCAGGCTTCCCAGTGTGCGCCACGCACGTCCTGACAGCTGGGAGGGCTGGGGGCCTGGGCTCAAGGCCCTGGAAATGGGCACGGGGTGGGCCAGGGCCCATGGGCTTGCACCTAGGTTTATAGTTCTGAGACCCTGTAGTGGACACAGTCCTGCTGCATGTTCCTGCAGAGCAGAGGGCACACGGAGGCTGCCCGGAGGGGTCACTGAGCTCACACCCAGGGTCATGGGGCTCTGACCCCAGGCCTGGGTTTCCTTCCCACAGCCTGGTGTCCCGGAAGGGTGGGAGAGGGGGTCCCCTCAAAGCCAGCTTCCTGCCACCTCCTGGACCCTGGAGGCTCCGTCCCTGGGGACCAGACGGGGCCTCTGGGCAGGGTCCTGTCCCAGGCTTGGGAGCGGCCGCCGTCACAGGGGTCTGTTTAACCAGCAACAGGTGTGACTGCGGCTCCGGCTCCGGCTCTGGCACGTTTTACAGCCCAGAGGACTGACGTTCTGGGCTTGGCCCCTGTCCATGTGCCTGTGTGGGGGTCCCCGCCCCCGCAGTGAGGGTCTTGGCACCAGAGTTTGCCAAACACAGCCGGGCGACTGGTTGGTGGTGTGTGATCCAAGTGTGGGTCGGAATCCAAGGGCAGGAACGCGAGTGTGGAGTGAGATATGCCTGAGCCTCGAAGCCATTAACTACCAGGTAACAGATTTGATTAATTTTGTGCCTGGAGGTTTTTTTTTTTTTTTCCTCCCAAAGAATCAGAGAAAACAAAATATTTTTCTAATTAAATAAATCTACGGTGCACGCTAATGGAGCCCGTCTGTGGGCTTGTGACAGGGCAGGGGGAGAAGTGGAATAATGATTTTATTTTTTCATTAAATAGAATTATAGGCAGTTACTCAAAGCAACGCTGAGCCTAATTGAAAGAAACCCATTTCTTCTTAATTTACTTTCACGGTTTTGGATGATAAAAGAGTGTGTTCGTTGGAAAATTAAATAAAAAACACGACACAAGGAAAGGACTTTGTTTGGGTGGATTCTTCCTTCCTTCAAGCTTTAAGTGACCGTCACCAGGCGCAGGTGAGAGCAGGGATACCGGCTGTGGATCTGCCCGGGGGTCCCTGGGGACAGGTCATGCAGCAGCAGCAGACCCGAGACCTCCAGGCTCCAGGCTTGTCCTGGCTCCTAGGTCCCCAGGCTCCAGGCCCACAGGCACAGCCTGCCCAGGGTCCAGGGTCCATCCGGGGCCCCTGGCCTGCTCCTTCCTGAGTCGAGTGACCCTCTGGAGGGCTTTCTGCTGATCCGAATCATGGAGGGGTTGGCTGGCCTGAAGGGCAGGGCCGTCCCCTGGGTCTGTGGGTGCCGTCTTGGTCCTCCCTGAGCACTCCTGCGGTCCTGCTGCTGCCCTGGTGCCTCCCACAGTCCTTCTGATCATCCCTTCCAGCTACCCGGCCTCCACCACTTACAGGAAGCGCTCTGCACCCAGCCCCTCTCAGGCTCATCTGCTGGACTCAGCTTGGTGTCTGTGCCTCAGCTGGCCTTGGGTTGCCATGGCCCCCACCATCCTGTCTCTCCTCCCAAGGAGCCGGGCAGAGCATGTGCCCGTGAAGGCTGAGGACTCCCCGTGTCCAGCAGTGGTGAGCTCCTGGGTGCAGGCAGCGTCCTGTCAGGGCGCTACTAATTTACACGCCTCACACCTCTACTAATTTACTTTTGATCTTCACGTCTGGCCAGTGGGTACTGGGCCGCATGGCGCAGGAGATGGCCCAGGAACCTGGCTGCCACTGGATCACAGGGGAGCTCCCAGGCTGCCCAGTGCCCCTGGCTCATTGCTGCAGCAACAGTGTTCCTTGGGTGGCATAGACATGTGGCCAGGTAAGGGTGAGGATATTTAACTGGACTTTTTTTTATTTTTAGAGAATATAATATGGAATTCAGAGTGCACAGCAAGGTTTCCACGAGGACGCGGAGAGGCGTGTGTGCCCCGAGACCAGGTGTCTCCCGAGTCTCCTCGCTGGGCTCCCAATGACAGAGCAACAGCCCAGCCCCAGGGAGTGTCCCTCCTCCAGGTACCCACCTCCCTGCCCCTGGTGCAGTTCTAGGTAAGCGGCTGGCCCTGCCCCACAGGCTGTGTGAAATGGGCTGCCCAGAAGGCCCGGCACGAGGGTGCGCAGCAGGCTCCCAGGGTTCTGCAGACATTTCTGGCTGCGTCTGTTCTGTGAGCTCTGACCAGGACATGAAGCCCTCAGCAGGGCTGACCCAGGCCGAGGCCGCTCTGGCTCGGAGGTTGGTCAGCCCATCACGGGGTCTCTATCTGTCCACAAGGTGGTGGCCAAGGGACCACCTCTGGGTGAGGGCTCGGCCTCCTCCCCTGCAGCCTGTCAGGGCTGGGTGCCGGCGTGCCCCCTCCCTGCTTGCCTTCCCTCTCTAGGCCACACACCTGGGCAGCAGACCCAGCCAGAGCAGAGGGAGCACCCACTCCCTCCCGCAGTGGCAGGCATCGGAGTCTCCGAGTGGGGTTGCTCCTGCCGGCGGGCCTGACCTCAACACCCCGGGGGCACCTGTGGGGTCCTCACCCCTGGACCTGGCACCTCAGGGCCTGGGGGTGCCCTTCACCAGCTGCCTCTGAGCATGGCCTCTGAGGTCTTCCCAGGCCGAGGAGTCTGCCTCGCAGGAAGGATGCTCAGGAGGTCTTACCAGGGCTGGCTCTGGACACCCACAGGCACTTATTAAACACCTGCTGTGTACCCTGAGACCGGGGCATCGGGGGGCATGCACACCGAGATCCGCAGGTGAAATCTGCCTCCTGTTTCCTCTCTGAGGAGAAGCTGAGGAGCTCTGACTGCCTCTTTCTTCCGCACGCCGGCCCCTGCCTGACCAACTGGCAGGCCTGCTGCGGACCGCAGGGCTCCTGCTGGGCCTGGGCTCAGCCGCCATGAGTGCCGCCGTGGATCAGTGATGCCCGGCGGATGTCAGGCTGTGGAGCGCGGGGAGCGGGGGCCTGATGAGGGCGGCAGCTCAGCTCAGGTGGGACCCAGGCCGTCTACCCCGCCGCCCGCCGTCCAGGGTGCCGGGTGGAAGGAGAGTGGTACTGGTCAGCAGTGACCCTGCCCTTTGAGTCCTCTGGTGGCAGCCCATCCCATCCTGCTATGCTGGCCCCAGGCCTCCATGGGGGGCCGTGACCCCCTGTACTTGGCCATCATGCCCACCAAGGGCTCTGGCCTGTGTGACCCTGTGGTTCCCGCCACAGAAAGGGAGAGGCCTTGTCTCAGCCAGGCCCCGTGTGGGTGCCGAGTTGGGAGCCCCCCTTTGGGGGTCTTGGGGCCGAGTCTCACGGGTACCTCCTCCCCCGGCTCCAGAGCCCCTGGGCATTGGGAGGTGCACCCCTGCTGGCGGCCTCTGGGCCTCGCCCGGGGCCTGATGGATGGGCCACCATCCTGCAGGGCTGTGACAGATGTCCCTCTCATCCGCGGCTCTCTTTGGAATCCTCTAATGCTCCTTGAAGGTGAAGTCCCATTTTTCCCCTGTAATCACAGTATTAAACTTTAATATCCAATATTAATAAAACATACTCTCCTTAATAGAGCCGGCTGAGGCTGGAGGAGCGAGGCTGAAGGTGGTCCCCCGGCGACTGCTTTAACCCTTTCCCTGCTGGGCAGGCACTGGGCCGTGGGGCAGCGCCGAGGGTGGGGCAGCACCAACAGGGGCTCCTGGCTCTGCCGTGTGGGCTGTGATGGGGGTGGGGACTGTGGCCTCTGGGGCACTGGGCATGCCCTTTTCCTCTGCAGGGTAATGGGCAGGACCTGTGTTCTGGCCGAAGCACTCCTTCCAAAGGAGAGCCCCGCTGGAGAGAGGGCGACCCTCCGCTGTCCAGCCTTGCTGGGCTCGACGGCTGCCCAGCTGTGGGCTGGCCTGGGTGGCTTGTCCAAACCGGGGCAGCTGAGCCTGGGGCAGCTGCACGACTGGCCGGGACGCTGGGCAAGGATAAGGGCTTCCAGGGACCAGGGTGTCTCTTGGCCCACCTCTCCCCGTCTCCCTCTCCCGCCTGGCTTTAGCTTGGGGGTCTTTACCCTGCCCACCACGCCTTCCTGTCCTCCCATCCCCTGACTGTGCCCTGGTCCAGTGTCAGTGCCATCCGTCCCCTGGAGCTGACCTGGCCCCGGCACTCCCCTGCCTGCTATGGACGGGAGTGTGTCCGTGCAGACACCCCTGCCTTGTGGCCGGGGAGTGGTCTGCTGGAGCAACAGTAGTTCCTGCTGGATGACCCCAGCTGGCCCCCAAGGTCTGGGTGTGTGAGGGCTGGGTGATGGCGGGTCTCTCCCAGGGAGCGATGGGTGCCTTGGCATCACACCTGAGATGTCAATCACCCCTTTTGGTCCAGTCGTGGCCAGCCGCCTCGCTGGGCCTACTTAGTGTCTAGAGTTTCCCAAGGGCCTGGGGTTGAGGCTGGAGCACTGGTCCTCTGGGTGGGGCCTGGTGTGGGCCAAGATGCACACGCAGGCAGAGGAAGCTTGTCGCAGTCCCTGTGTGCCCCGTCCCCGTGGGCTCAGAGCTGCAGAGGCCCAGCCCCAGGCTGTCACCATCCAGAATACCACCCCACCCCGTGGGCCACTTGTCATGCCCTCAAATCCAAAGAGCTTTCAAGGAGGACACTTTTACTCCCTCTAGAAGATCAGGGACAGCATGACGGGTCACGTCACCTCTGGGGGCCAGGAGCACAGCCCTGTCCCTGCCCAGCCCTCCTGGGTGGGCCCTGGTCCATTCGTCCTTGTTTTCTTCCAAATCCTGGCGTGTCCTGGACGTGGTGGGTGCATGTGGGTGCAGAGGGACTTTTGTGGGAACAGAGGGGAGGGAGGAAGAGGACCCTTGGGGTCTGTAGGCCAGCAGATCCCTCTGAAGAATCAGAGCTTGGGCACAGCTACCCACAGCCAGGGTCAGGCTCTGTGAGCCAGCGGGGGTGGGCATTGCAGGAAGCCCTGGACATGAGGCTTTCCTGAGGGGAGCCCAGCAGGCCGGGGCAAACCCTCCCGAAGAGCTGGACAGGGCTCAGCGGCTGCCCGGAGTGGGGGAGAGGGAGAGGAAGATGTGGGCTTTGCACACGCTGCCCCCTCCCTGAACCAGCGCTGTCCTGGCCCTGCTGCCTGGAACCTTCCAGAAGCTGGGCCTGCCCCAACCAGAGCTGGACTGTGTGGTTGGAAACGAGGCCCTGGGATCCCGGCTGAGGAGGCCAGGCCCTGTCACTTGGCTGGTGGGCGGGTGGGTGCAGGAGATGGACTAGGCAGACCCTTGGGGGTCCTTAGGAACCCACGCTGGAGCCCCCAGAACCTGGGGGCCACCTGGAAAGGGTAGGGCAGCCCCCTGAGAGGGTGGCTCCCATCCCTTTGAGTCTCGCCCTGGCCAGGGTTGTTTGCTTGTGTTTGGCCGGGTGTCCCCTTCCCAGTGAGGCCCACACAGCAGCCACCAGGTGCCCACCTGCCCGCCCCGGAGCCGTGCACTCTCAGGGCACCTCCGGGTCCCTCTAGCCCCGCAGTCCTGCAGCCTTGCCCGCTCCCTTGGCCCGGCTGGTCTTCCTGCAGGACGGTCCCAGGCCTCTCCATGGTCTGTGGCACCCGGTGGCTCCTTCGGCCCGGCTGGTCTTCCTGAAGGAAGGTCCCAGGCCTCTCCATGGTCTGTGGCACCGGGTGGCTCCCTCTGCTCGGCTGGACTTCCTGAAGGACAGACCCAGGCCTCTCCATGGTCTGTGGCACCGGGTGGCTCTGGATAAAGAAGTGCTGAGGCCGTTTGGTGGTGGAGCATTCCCCAATGTGAGATTGAAGATTAATTATGATTTCCACAGAAATCCCATTATGCAAATAATGATCATTTTCTTCTGAAGGGCTGCTCGGGGCTGAGAGGCCTGCAGCGCCCAGAGATCCATCTCCCTGGCCCCAGGGCACTATCTGTTATGGAACTTTGTCAAACCCAGGCCCCGTGGCCGCCCCTCCCCCCCCACCCCCAGCTTTTGCATCTTTTTTTAGGAAAAGCGCGAGGCCTCGGGGTAAAACCAATCTCCCCTCCAACTGCTGCAAAACGCCTTTCAGGTTTAAGTGGAAGAATCTCGTTGCTAAGGGTTGGGAAGTGATCAGAACTCCTTTTGCAATTGCTGCGCGTTGCTGGGAAGGCCGCCAGGCGGATGGTAGAACTGTGGTGGAAGGCCGCAGGCTGGCCAGGGGGTGTCCACACTGGGAGGGGCACCGCTGTGTGGCGGGTCCTCCCTGGGCGGACAGGGCCCCAGGAGCACATGCCTGCCCCCCGGTGGCTCAGGAGAGCTCCACACCCTGTATTCCCTGGAAACTCCAGAGAGGAGCAGGGAGAGGTCACCCAGTGACCTGTTTCCAACGGTGGCCATTGTAGGAGCAGCTGGCTGTGTGCACCATGGAGCACTGGCTCCCTGAGGGAGGCGGGGGTAGGCTCAGTGCCCTCTGGTCTTGATGCAGGGCTGGAGGCATGTCTGTAGAGGCTGGACAGGAGCCTTGGGCTGCAGATCCCTTGGGCACACTGTCCACAGCTGTGGGCAGAGCACAGCACGCGCTGGTCCTCCCCATTCAGGCCGCGTCGCGCCATCTGTGTGGGACTTCAGGTTAAAAGGCTCACTTCGTGATGCCCAGTGTCCAGCTTCAGGGCACATAACGTGACTAGCTTGTGACCCCTGATATCGGGGACCAACAGAACCATTTTCTTTTCATCTTTGTTGAACAGTAAACTGCCCAGTGGTAACTGACCACACTCGGAACGCGGCCACCTGGATCAGGGGACGGTGCCCTCCCTGCCAACCTGAAGCCAATGCCACCTGAACTGAGGAGGCCGGGCTGGCTGTGCCGCCTTCTGACTCCCGTGAGTAATCCCAGCTCCTGGCTTCTCCCACACTGCGCAGCCCGCATCTGCGTCCCGCGGACAGACCCCGAACCCCGCGGAGCCCGTGTGTGGCCTGAGCTGCTGTGCAGCAGCTTCTCCACCCGCCTGTCCCCGCGTGTGGCCTGTCCTCCCGGGGAAGCTGCGGACTGCTCTGTGCACTGCTGCTGGGTCTCTGGGTGTGGAATCTCAGGGCTGTAGGTCAGGGCGACTCTGCTTTTCAGATGCTGCTGTCCCCTTTCCAAAGCTGCACCACTCTCCCTTCTCGCGGGCAGGGTACAGCAGCCCCATGTGCGGCGGCTCTTCTCAGCGCTTGCTATGGCCAGGCCCTCCCTCAGCCCCTCTGTGGACGGTGCTCAGGGGCACCTGGTGCTTTAGCTGCATTTCCCTGTGAGGGTCGATGCTGGGCCCCTTCAGGAGCTGAGGGCAGGGTCTTGTTGGGCCTCTGGCTCTTCCTCTCTCTGGTTCCTGGGCTGTGTTGCTCTTACTGGTTCTTCGGGGCTCCATGTGTGCCCTGGACGGGAGGCCCCTGCCACGTGCCTCTGCTGCTCCCCAGGCTGTGGCTCACCTTTCTTCTCTCTCTCTCTCTCTCTCTCTCTCTCTCTCTCCACATATATATACATTTTAGTTGTTGATGGATCTTTTTATTTTTTCATTTATATTCGGTGCCGAGAATCGAACCCACAGCCCAGGCCACCTTTCTTCTCTCTAAGGCATCTTGCGTGGTCAGGTGGGCGCGTCTGCCCGGGGAGTCTTTGCCCACTGGAGCCTATGGCTTCCCCGTTACCAGCAGTTCTATCACGTTGAGGACCCGGGGCATCCCAGGAACCGAGACTCAGGGATGGTGTGAGGGAGGGCTCAGGACTTTCCTCTCGGGGGCGTGTGCACACGTGTGTGCACAGCAGCCTCAGGAGGGACACCTGAGCCAATGTTCAGACCGGGCGATCTTTTTTCTGGGGCTGGGGGTCCACGGCGCCAGAATGCACTGTCTTTGTACATTGACCTTGAGCCCAGTGACCGCGTGGAGTTACTTAACCAAGCAATGGTTCAACCGTGGCTCTCGAGACATTCGCAGGTAAGTCATGCCGTCTGCAAACAGTGAGCTTCAGGTCTTCCCTTCCGACCAGGCGCTCTCTGTCCCCTGGCCGGCTGGCACCTGCGGCTCTGGTTTGAGGGATGGTGACAGGCGTCCGTGTCCCGCCCCTCGTTGGCCCTGGCCACTCGGCCCCAGGTGGGCTGTGCTCTCTGGTTTTTGCAGCTGTACCTTGTCAGGCCGAGGAAGCGCCTTCTGTCATTTTCTGATAACTTGTTCTAATCATGGATTTCCTGTCCTAGTTACCTTTATTCAATTGATCTCTAGCTTAATTCTACGCCGACCCGAGTTGCCCCGTGCTTGTGGGAATCTGGGTGAGCGTCTCCTTGTGTTTGGGCCTCGGGAGCCTCACTTGGCCGTCCAGGTCCATCCGAGCTGGCGGAAGCTTTCTGCCCCAGATCGTGGTCAACAGAGTCACTGTTCCCATGTACTCGGAGAGCAGGCGTTTCCTGCAGGTTTGGGGTACAGGTGGCATGTTTGTGCCGTGAACTCATTTGTGTTCCCTCAAAATCTGCACGTGGACATCCTGCCCCCGTGTGAGGCTGCAGAGGTGGGGCCTTCAGGAGGTGCTGAGGCCAGGGAGTGGAGCCTCCCGCCGGGGTCGCTGGGGTCGGGGCCTTGGAAAGGGACCACAGAGATCCCCTGCTGCTTTCCACCCCTCGGAGGTACACGGTACACGGAGACCTTGGCCTTCAGCCACTGGGAACAGGCCCTTGCCAGAACCCAGCCTGCCGCAGTGTGGTCCAGAAATGCAGGCTCAGAACCCTGGGGAGGCTTCTGAGGGTGTGGCTCTTCGCTACAGCAGCCGTCAGGAGTCTGGCCTCGCTCTAAGTCGGTTTCAGACTGTCCGTGTTCTAGCTGAGCGGTTCCTGCTTGTTGCAGCAGTTAGTAGTGGAGAGTTGCCCAGCACGGTCTAGGTTCACCCACTTCTCCCTTCCTACCTGTGCATGGTCGCCCTTTGTGTTTGGAGGTGGTGTTGTTAGGTGCATATACATTGAACACGTTAGGTTTTCCTGAAGGATTGGCCAGTGACCCTCGGGAGCTGACCCCCTTCATCACCGTCACCTCCTGCTTTGGGGTCTACCTGGTCTGCCCCAAGGGAACCTGCCATTAACACAGTATCAGCTCCCACTGGTCGCCTTCACAGGGCACCGGGTTTTTCATCTTTTTAGTTCACACTTTTCACGTCACCAGCAACACAGAATTGCCTTTATAAACCCGACAATCTTCATCTTTAAATCGAAACGATTTAATAAAATGTTTGATATAGTGACTGGTATTTGGGGATTTAAGTCTACCATCTATTTTCTTTTTGAATCTTTCTCTTTTTAACCCTCTTTCCTCTAGTTTCTCCTTGGTTTAACCCTTTTCTTCTCTATTGACTTGTTAACATCCTATATTTTTTTCCTCCTTTAGTCTTTTCTCTAAAAAATTAAAACGGGGCTGGGGCTGACTACAGGTGAGGCTCTGGGTTCTATCCTTAGCACCACGAGTAAGCAAGTCAATAACAAATGAAGATCAAGTTCTTTAAAAAGAATTTAAACATGATCCTGGGGCATCACCCTCCCCACTACTCCCTCTGCCCCCAGGGAGACAGTGCCAGGGTGTTCCCCCAGAGTCTGCGCAGCCGCTGGGTGAGCGTGCCCACGGCTTCCAGCCCAGAAGGGACACTGTGCTGACGGTGCAGGTCCTGGGTCCTCGCACCCGGCCCTCCTCCCTGCGCAGCGAGGTCACCCTCCTCCCTCCCCCGCCTGGGCTCCTGCTCCTCCTGCCTGCGAGTTCTTAATGGTGCTGTGTGTGGTGTGGTGTGTGTGGGGTGTGTGTGTGGTGTGTGTGGGGTGTGTGTGTGTGTGTGTGTGTGGTGTGTATGGGGTGTGTGTGTGTCTGTGTGGTGTGTATGGGGTGTGTGTGTGTGTGTGTGTGTCTGTGTGGTGTGTGGTGTGTATGGGGTGTGTGTGTGTGTGTGTGTGTGTGTCTGTGTGGTGTGTGTGTGTATGGGGTGTGTGTGGGTGGTGTGTATAGGGTGTGTATGGGATGTGTGTGTGTGTGTATGGGGTGTGTGTGTGTGGTGTGTATAGGGTGTGTATGGGATGTGTGTGTGTGTGTGTGTGTGTCTGTGTGGTGTGTGTGGTGTGTGTGTGTGGTGTGTGTGTGTGGTGTGGTGTGTGTCTGTGTGGAGTGTGGTGTGTATGGGGTGGTGTGTGTGTGTGTGTGTGTATGGGGTGTGTGTGTCTGTGTGTGTGTGTCTGTGTGGTGTGTGTGGTGTGTGTGTGTGGTGTGTGTGTCTGTGTGGAGTGTGGTGTGTATGGGGTGGTGTGTGTGTGGTGTGTGTGTGTGTGGTGTGTGTGTGGGTGGTGTGTATGGGGTGTGAGTGTGGTGTGTGTGGTGGGGTGTGTGGTGTGTGTGGTATGTATGGGGTGTGTGTGTGTGTGTGTGTGTGTGTGTCTGTGTGGAGTGTGGTGTGTATGGGGTGGTGTGTGTGTGGTGTGTGTGGTGTGTATGGGGTGTGTGTGTGTGTGTGTGTGTGTCTGTGTGGTGTGTGTGTGTATAGGGTGTGAGTGTGGTGTGTGTGGTGGGGTGTGTGGTGTGTGTGGTATGTATGGGGTGTGTGTGTGGTGTGTATAGGGTGTGTATGGGATGTGTGTGTGTATGGGGTGTGTGTGTGGTGTGTATAGGGTGTGTATGGGATGTGTGTGTGCATGGGGTGTGTGTGTGTGGTGTGTATAGGGTGTGTATGGGATGTGTGTGTATGGGGTGTGCGTGTGTGGTGTGTATAGGGTGTGTATGGGAAGTGTGTGTGTATGGGGTGTGTGTGTGATGTGTATGGGGTGTGTATGTGTGGTGTGTATAGGGTGTGTGTGGTGTGTGTGGTGTATATGGGGTGTGTGTGTGTGGTGTGTATAGGGTGTGTGTGTGTGGTGTGTGGTGTGTATGGGGTGTGCGTGTGTGGTGTGAATGGGGTGTGTGTATGTGGTGTATGGGGTTTGTGTGGTGTGTGTGTTTGTGTGTGGTGTGTGTGGTATGTATGGGATGTGTGTGTGGTGTGTATAGGGTGTGTATGGGATGTGTGTGTGTATGGGGTATGTGTGTGTGGTGTGTATAGGGTGTGTATGGGATGTGTGTGTGTATGGGGTATGTGTGTGTGGTGTGTATAGGGTGTGTATGGGATGTGTGTGTATGGGGTGTGCGTGTGTGGTGTGTATAGGGTGTGTATGGGATGTGTGTGTGTATGGGGTGTGTGTGTGTGGTGTGTATAGGGTGTGTATGGGATGTGTGTGTGTATGGGGTGTGCGTGTGTGATGTGTATGGGGTGTGTGTGTGTGGTGTGTATAGGGTGTGTGTGTGTGTGTGGTGTGTATGGGGTGTGTGTGTGTATGGGGTGTGCGTGGGTGGTGTGTATGGGGGGTGTGGTGTGTGTGTGGTATTTGTGGTTGGTGTGTGGTGTGTATGGTGTGTGGTGTGGTGTATGTGGTGTATGTGGTGTGTGTGGTGTGTGTGGTGTGTGCTGTGCTCCTGGTCTGTCTGGCCTCCTTCCCTGAGCAGAGCGGACGTGGGGTGGCGGGCGTGGGGTGACGGTGCCGCGTGTGACTGTGGCCTTGGTGGCTGGGCACTGCTCCCCCGTGGGCAGACCTTGGTCTCCTGCTGCTCAGGGGGAAGGGCTGTTTGCTCTGCCTGGTTCTGCCTGCTGGCCCCCGCGAGGGACGAGCCCTGTGGACGACCGGTGCCTGTGGACGACGAGCCCCGCTGCCCTGGGTGCGCCCTGGGGAGGGGGGCGCAGAGCTGCTGGGGCGCGAGCAGGCAGCTGGGCGTTGGCGGAGCGGGGTCTTGAGGTGGCAGTTACTCCCTGCACTGGAGACTAAGTGGCAGGGTTCTCACCCTCCCAGCCTTCGAGGCAACCCACTGTCCTCGTCATTGCTGGGACAGCATCCCACCGTCACGCTCCTGTCCCTCTGAGCGAGCTCTTTGTTCTAGAACCTTCACTCACTGTTGTCCACGGCTCTGATTTCCTGGGCGGTTCCCGGTGCCTTCCCGGGCCTGGTTCTGCTCCTGCGGGTCTGCAGCCCCCGCGGCCGGTCCTAGGGCTGCTGCTCTTCCTGGCTGCAGCGGGGGCTGCTGGGAGGGGTCTCCACAGCACGTGGCTTGGGGCTTACTGCTCACCCTCAGAGGCCGGGAGGCCAGACCCGGGCGGGCGGGGCTGTGCTCCCAGGGCCTGGGGACCCCCGCTGTCCGTCTCCTCGCCTCTGCCTCGTGGTCACTGTGCACACGTCTGTCTGCCCGGGGTCTCTCGGCCTGACCTCCTTCACCTCCCTCTGACCGCTGTTTGCAGTCCACCCAGCCCAGCTCCCCCACTCCCTCCAGGTCTGTGCCTGAGAGCTTCCCCCTAGACCCTGGAGGCTGGACCTGCACTGTCTGGGCCCCTCACCGCCCGGGCCATGGAGAGGGCCTGTCCCAGCTGGGGACGTGGCTTTCATCTGTGCAGGCGCACTTCTTCCTTGCTGTCTCCAGCTGGGCACCCACACCCTCCTCCATGCGATGCTCTCCCTGGAGAAGGCCAGGGCGCGGTGTGCCGAGGCCTCGGGAGCCTGGGGACAGTCCGTGAAGTTTCTTGCACATAAAGTCCAAGCTTGTGTCCATCAGGATGGGCCGACGGCCCGGGGTCCAGGGAATGCAGGAGCCCCGAGACCCCACGCCGCCCCTGCGTCACCCACAAGTGGGATCTGGGAGCTCCCGGGTGTCCCCTGGGGGCTGCAGGGACCACTGTTTCCTTCTGCGGCACACACTGGGGCTGTGGGAGGGCAGCAGATGACCCCTCACGTCAATGTCCCTGTGCCACCTGATTTCCAGGGGGGTGAGGGGGCTCAGGCACATGGCCAGCCAGGACGCCAGGAGACGGCAGGGAGCCGCCCCGGGGCTGGGGTGGTGACAGCAGATCTTGCCTTCAGTGGGTCTGGCTGCCCAGCATGAGGGTGGGGGACAGAGGCCGTTTTCCCAGACAAGGAGAGGGAGCAGCTTGGGTGGGCTGACGGCGTCCCCCAGACTCATACGCTGAAGTCCTGACCCAGGGCCTCAGAGTGCGAGTGCAGACTGCGTCTTTATGAGGTGACGAGATCAAGTGAGGTCGTCAGAGCCCTGGTCCAACGTGACTGAGAGGTCAGGGGCAGACACTCCCAGAGGACAAGCTGCGAGGACACAGGGAGAAGATGGGGACCCAGGGCCACGGAGGCCGAGGGGGAGCCAGCCACACCTCCCCCTGGGACTGCAGCCCGCAGGACTGTGGGGACCTGTGTTTCAGCTGCTGAAGCCACCAGCCCCAGGCACATCACCGCAGCTCCAGGAAGCCAGGCGTGTACCTGAGTCTTGGCACCTGCAAAATGCCTGGTCTCAGCAGCACAGGTTGAGATCTGAGTCCTAGTTCAGTCCACTGCGCCCTCAGAGGAAGGAGACGTCCTTCTTTCAGTAAGTAAGTAAGGAAGTACCTTTGTGAGCACCAGGGATGGAACCCAGGAGCCCTCTACCACTGAGCCACATCCCCGGCCCTGGGTGTTTTTTATTCTGAGACAGGGTCTTGCCAAGTTGCTGAGGCTGGACTGGAACTGGCTCCTCCTGCCCCAGCCCCCGAGGACCGGGGTCACAGGGTGCACCACTGTGCCCAGGCAGACCTTATTCCATTTGCTTAATTTTAAACTCCTTCCTGAAAACAGACAAATAGAAATTCATGGATGGTGAACCACGGGACATTCTGAAGCACACGCAGATGAAGCCACCTAGCTGGCACGTGGCACCTAGATGGATGGCACTTGCCCCTCTTGCCCAGCGGAGATGCCGCGTCCTTGGGCCAGTGTCGGCCCACCCCTGAGCCGGCACCACTCTCCTTCCGGCTTCTGAGTTCAACAGTGGCCGACCCCACCTGTGCCAGGCTGATCGCTGCCGCCTTTCCCTCAGCCTGGCGTCCGCCAGCGCCATCCAGGGTGCGACTGAGATCCCTCTCCAAGGGTGCGAGCCGCTTCCTGCGCCCACTCATCTGCTGTTGGCACATGGCTGGCTCCGGGCTGGGCTGTCACCCACAGTGTTGCGTGGACACACGTGTGGGTGTCTCTGGGACGTTCTGGTTTGGTTCCCCTTGGACACGTACCCAGCCCTGGGACTGCTGGTCTCGGGGGCTCCACTTGGGGAGTGTCGAGGGCCCTGTCTTCTGGGCTCTGCTCCTGCGCCCTCCAGAGGAGCAGGCTCCCCTCCCCACAGCTGCCGGCTCTGCCTTTCTGATAGCAGCTGTTCCCAGGATGTGCCGCGGTGCCTCCCTGTGGCCGAAACCTGCCTCTCCCTGACGGTCAGTGTCGTCCAGTGTCTTTCCATATCCAGCTGGCCACTCATAACTCTCTTTTGGGAAATGCCTATTCTGGTTCATTCTCCATTTTTAAGGGTCATGTGCTGACTTGCTGCTGAGTTGCTGGAGTTCCTTCTCTACCTGGGACGTTTCCTCCGTCAGAGGCTCCTCTCTCACTCTGCCCACGGCCTTCTTCGCTGGGCAGGAGCTTCATCGTTTGATGTGATCCCATCTGCCTCGTTTTGCTTTTTCTGCCTGAGCTTTCTGGACCCCAGAGTCATTCCCCAGACGGTCCTGGTGCGTTCCCTCGTGGTCCCTGCTAGTAGGTTCACGGTGTCAGGTCGTAGGTCCATGTCTTCAGCCCAATTTGAGTTGGTTTTGTGGACGGTGTGGATAAGAGCCTGATTTCCTTCTTTGGCAGGTGGGTCCGGGTTCCCAACACATTTGAGGGAGACATTGTCCTTCCGCGGAGTGTGGTCTGCCACCTTGGCAGCTGGCTCTGCGTGCGTGAGCTCATCTCTGGGGGCTCAGTCTGTGCCTCTGCTCTGCGCCTGTTTCCATGCCCTGCCGTGCTATTCCGCTTTCCCGACTTTGCAGGGTGTCCTGAGGGAGGGTGATGCCTTCAGCTGGTTGAAATGGCTCCGGCTACTTGGGGTCTTTGGTGGTCCCAGGTTTTCCCTTATTTCTGTGGAGAATGCCGTTGGGATTTTGGTGGGGAGTGCATTGAACCTGGAGCACGGGTACTTTCAAAGGATCAGTGGTCCCCATCCATGAACATGGACTATCTTTCCCTTTGCTTATTCTTAGATTTTCTTCTTCAGAGTTTCATAGTTTCAGTGTGGAAATCTTTTGGTTCTTTGGTTAAATTCATTTGTAAGTATTTTTTGGTAGCTATTATGAATAATCTTTTTTTTTTTTTTTTTTTTTTTTTGTACAGGGGATGGAGCTCAGGGGCACTCAGCCACTGAACCACAACCTAGGCCATTTTTACTTTTTATTTTGAGTCAGGGTCTCACTGCGTTGCTCAGGGTCTTGCTAAGTTGCCGAGGCTGGCCTTGGTCCTCCTGCCTCCGCCTCTGTTGCTGGGATCACAGCCACCGTGTCGGCCTGAATGGAGTTTTTATAACAGACAGGTTTTTAATATTTCCTTTTTTTGATATTTTGTTATTAGTGAATAGAAATGGTGTCGGTGGTTGTGTTAACTTTGTGTCTGGCTCTTTGCTGTGCTTGTCTATTAGTAGGTTTCTGGTGGGGTCCTCTGTATGTGTGAGCATGTGGTCAGCAAGCAGGGACAACTTTACGTCTTCTGATTTTGATTCCCGTGGTTGTTCTAGCCTGGTCACTCTGTCACTCTGGTGTGACTTCCAGGAAAGATTCTTTTTTTTTTTTTTTTTTTTTAAGAAGGGCCGTGAGGCCCCGTGTGATGTCGTCCGGAGGGGAGGTTCCCAGCCCTGTGCAGGAACGGACATCCCAGAGCCCGCGGCTCCTCACCACTGTGTGGCTGGTCACAGCCCTACAGGGCAGGGAGCAGACACTCACAGGCATTTTCGTTGGCCTTGGGATGTGGCCCTGGCCCAGCCATCACCTCCAGCTGGGCCGTGTCCCAGGGGTGGCCCCGAGCCAGACCTGACTTTCTCCTCTGTCCATCCTACCAGGGTAGTGGCTGCCACGCAGGGCTCCCAGGACCTTGCGCTGGACCCCGTCCTATGTCAGGTGGCTGGGGTCACATCTCCATGTGTCCCACAGGCCTGGGGACCCTGACAGGGATGGAGGGCACCCTGCCCTGCTCACCCTGTGCAGCCTCTGCCAAGCTCCCGTCAAAGGCTCGTCTGCACTGAGCGAGGGACCCGGAGCAGGGCCTTCCCCTTGCAGGTGCCAGAGGAGGGGCCGGGGAAGCCCGTCTCAGCTTCTTTGAGGAGGAGGAGGTCTTTACCCTCCCTTGTGCCCAGGGGCTTGGGGACCTGTGGTGTGAGCTGCCCATTCAGGGGCCACAGTGCCCAGAGTTAGGGCTGTCCCTGTGGGTAGGGGCGGAGGCCAGGGTCTTATGCTGTTTTGCTTACATGTAAAATTCTTGCCACTTTCAGAAGTGTGATTTATATATGAAGGCGCACCTGGTGCTGGGAACAACACAGCAACCACTGCAGAGACAGCTCGGCAGCTCCCCACAAACGGTAAACCGGGTCGCCACAGCGGGGGGCTTCCACTGCTCGGCAGGTAACTGGAGGGTGGAAAGCAAGGGCTTGAACGGTCCCTGGGCACCTGTGGGTAGCAGCAGGATTCCTAATATGGCAGACACAACCCAGATGGCTGATCCGTACGAGGGCGGGCCATTCAGCCCTACAAAGGAGGGATGTTCTGTCACCTGCTGCAACCTGGGTGAGCCCTGGGGACAGGCCAGGCACAGAAAGACCAGGACCATGTGATTCTCCTGACACGAGGTTCCTAGAGGAGTCGAAGTGTAGAGACAGCAGGACGGGGCTGCCAGGGCACAGGGAGCCAGTGCTCAGTGGGGACAGAGTTTCAGCATGACCAGGTGGAAAAGCCCCAGGGTGGCTGGTGGCGGGCATCGTCTTCACTTGGCATCCGGAGGGGGTCCATGTGACGTTAGGTGCACTGTTTTAGTTTCTGCTTTCTACATTTCATGCTCTTAATCGACAAATAAAACTCTACGTATTCACCATGTGCCACCCGTGTTGGAGATGCACTCACGGTAGAAGGGCTCATTTCAGGATCTCTGTGGCTGCCTGCAGGGCTTCATTTTGACTCCTCTGCTGCCCACTCCCGGCAGACCAGGAAGGGACACTGGGTTGCGTGGGCTCGAGTGCAGGAGCCTGGGTAAAGACATGCAGGGGCTGCTTCTGCACTTGGGGGTTCTCTTGTCAGGAGCTGAGACTCAACTCATGGACAACTCCTGGGACGGTCGACGGGCACCAGCTCTGGCCAGGGCCCTCAGACACTGCCCAGAGGAGGCAGGAGCCTGAGAGCCGGGAAGTCTGACGTGCAGAGGAGCGGAGAGGGCTTCAGAGGGGCAGGGTGCGCTGGGCTGAGCGCCACTGGGTGCCTTCCCTGTCCTGCTTGGCCTGGGGAGGGAGCTGCCGCTCCGTGCAGCAGGTGAGCAAGCCCAGCGCTGGCTCCAGGGTCGGCCCCAGGCTTCCAGGAAGGAGAGGCGGGCTGGGCGGTGGGCGGGGTGGGGAGGGGTGGGAAGGACGCCTGTAGGAGGGGCATCTAGCTCACTGGGCCTGGGGTCCAGGCCCTCAGCGGGTAGTGCTCGTGGGCCTGGGATGAGGAGGGCAGCGTCGTGCTGCGTCTGTCCTGGCCAGGCCCCTGGTCATCAGGCTGCCTTTCTCTTCAGTTTCACAGCTCAGCCTGGGAAGGCAGTGTCCGGGGTCAGCAGCCTGGAACCGGGGTCTCTGTGCTCTGGGTGGATGGAGGTGTAGGGCTTCCAGGGTAGACAGGTTCCCACTCAGCCTTGGCTAGGACATTTCCCACGGGCCCCTCTGCACTCTGTGGCTGTGCGGGGAAAGCTCAGGCCGGTGTCACCAGTGTGGCAGAGTGGGGTCCACACACCTCTAGCCTAAGCCCAAGCACGTCGTCAATCACGGCCAAGGACGCCCGAGAACAGCAGGCACTGCCCAAGCCCCCTCTGGGTGAGGGGCAGAACGTGGAAACTTCTCCTGGACCTTTGGCGTCTGGGGCTTGGAACTGGTTGGGGACGGGTGGGAGGGCGTTGGTTGCCTGCCCCTTCTTCCTGGTCACCCCCGTCCAGGGCTCCATCTTGCTGTCTCCGTCCTGTCGTCCCAGAGTTGGGGTCTTAAAACAAAACCACACCACTGCTTCATTGAATAATGATCATTTCAGTTTCTCTTTAAGAATTAATCAGAGACATCCCCGGCTGCCAATCTGAGGTTTGATCGGCCGCGATAACCGGCGTGCCCACACGGGGGTGGTGGGATTCCAGCCTGGAGCACGGAAACTTGACAGCCTGGAAATGTAGGATTTCCGTTCGGCTTGTTCTAATACTGAGCCCAGCTCCAGGGACCCGTCTCCCGCTCTGCAGCCCCTGCAGGGGGCCAGCAGGGCCATGTGGCTTGGCCGTGGGCGAGGTGCTCTCTGGGGCTGCCCGCCCCCCCCTTCCTCTCTGCCCCTCCAGGAAGCTTCCAGAGACCTCCTGCTCCAGGCCTGCAGGTTCCAAGCAGGGGACGGGGCTGGGCCGGCCTCCTGGCCCCTCGGCCGCGGAGCTAGTGGTCCCGCACTATCGTGCCCTCTATCGCCTTTGTGCGAAACGTAATCCACAGAATGCTTTTGTGGTAACCTTACCCATCGGCAGCCAGCGATAGCATCTCGCGCCCCGTGACGGGCAGGAACTCGCAAGCATGGACTTAATAATGCAGACTTTCAAAAAATGGGGCTGGCAGAGGGGGACGAGGGCGGGAATAAAAGGGGCCGGTGTGGCTGTAATTGGGACCATGTGGATTTCCTCGGAGGAGGATTAGGAGGAGAGACAGGCCTTGCCCGCGAAGATTAGTTTCAATTAGACGGGCTGGAGGCGAAAGGCCGGGCTCGGTGAAAGATTAAAACAAGGAGGAGAAAGTTTCCGTGGCGGAGGCTCCGGGCGGCGGCAGGGGCCGGCGAGATCCGCTAATTGAAGGCAAAGCGCGCGCGGGCTCGGAAGAACGCGCCGTAATTGATTCGACGCTGGCCGCCCCGCCGTCCTGCTCACCCCGCCTCGACCCACTGCCAGTGCCCGTTTGTGCTGGAGGCCAGGAGGGGTGGGGCGCGAGGGCCCCGCGGAGCCCTGCAGGTCGGGGGAACGTGGGCTGTGGTCCTAGGCAGGGGCCGCTGTGTGACCCAGACTCTGGTGTCGAGGTTTGGGTGGCCAAGTGCTGGTCACCCATGGCCATGCCCTTGAGGGACCTCACTGGGATCTTCAGAAAGGCTCTGTGCACTGCCAGGCCCGGGGTCCCTCCTCCCTCCCTCTCTTCCAGTCCTCTCTGTCCGTTCGTCCAGCCATCCTTAACTCTTCCTCTCTCCCCTTCCGTCTTCCCCTCCTTCTTCCTGGCCTCCGGTTGCTGATGCTGTGGGAATAAAGACAAAAACCTTGAACTAGAGTCTCTACAACTTGGATGTTTGCTCCTACCCCGAGTTCCTGGGTCTGGGCGGAGGCTGGTGCCCCTGGGGCTCTGGGAGGAGTGTGGCCGTGCAGGGGCCACGGAGGGGCTCCATCGGAGACCAGGCCCTCTGCAGGGTCTGGTGACCTCCCCGACTTCCCTCCTTTCCTTCTACTGAGACCGGGCTTTGGAGGGAGCCAGTGTCCCTCATGACTTGCCGTACTTTCCATCTCATGGAGCTGTGGGAAGCGTGATCCCCAGAGACTCCAGGAAGAAGGAGGTGGGCGGGCAGCAGAAGGCAGGGGCGTGGGAGCGCCTGGAGTCCAGCACACCCTGTTGGAGTTCCTGCTCAGCCCCCTGCCAGAGGCCGACCCTGGTCCTCAGACCTTGAGAGCCTCATCTGTGAAATGGGTACATCGCAGTGCAGCTGGGAACTGCCCAGTGGTCACTGTTTCTCCCGCTGCTGTCCAGTAGCCTAGAGAGGTGGAGAGGGGCCTGGTCCCTGCCTGTGCTTCACCGTCCCATCCTGTCCCCCAGTCGGGCTTGAGCCCAGGGAGGTCTGAGCTCCTCTGTGGACCTCAGGCATGTGCCCAGGGGCAGCACCGGGCCCGACCCGGGAGGTGCCCAGGTGTGGCCAGTGACTGTGGCTGTGCTTCACGGGCAGGGCCAGCTGTTTCTTGGCCTTCCTCGGCCTGCTCCCCTCCGGGGCCTCTGAGCACGTAGTGTGTGCGTGTGTTTTATAAATCCTGCCCATTGTAATGACAGCTAAATTATGGAAAATGCATTTTCACAGCTGGTGAGAAAAACCATTAGCATTAATCAAGGGCCTGGCCTCGTTGGGGACTCGCAGGCTGAGTTCTGTGGGTGAAGTTATGGACGTGCTCAACAGTCATTAGTGGATCCATTTGAAGTGGGGACAATCATTTATCTTCACACGGTGCTTGGGACGCTTCCTTGCTTGGGGCCGAGGGCTGAGCTCGGCGCAGGGCCGCGGTGGTCACTGCGACCCCCACACTTTACATAGGTGGGCTTGGTTTTCAGGGTCTCACCCAGAACCGAGGACCACCCCTGTCTCAGGGACCTGTCCTGATGATGTCTGTGGGGCCAGCTTGGTCACAGTAAGTCAGGAGGCCCTCACTGTCCTGCACACCCATGGTCTTGTTCATGTCCCCAGGCCTGGTCACCTGAGCCTCGGTGCCCTCTGTGAACCGGCGCCATCTCAGGTCCTGTGGGGCCAGCCTCAGGCGAGGCTCCCGTGGGCTCCCTGGCAGCCGGTGCCTGCACGCAGCAGGAGCTGGACTCGAGGTGGCAGCAGGCTGCCAGCTGATGGCCGGCGTGAGCACTGCTGTGGTGGAGGGTCAGCCCGGGACGGTTTCTAAGATCAACTTTTAACTTTGGAATGATTTCAGAGTGACAGAGGCGGGCAATATGGAGAGGGCGGTCCCCACGACCCACTCTTGGGAGATTCTTCCCCAACCCCATAATCCCAGGCTAATCAGAAATGAGGCCAGATGGGCCGCTTCTCTGGGTGGGCCAGTTCTGCTGAAGGTGGCCCTCACACCCCTTCCCGAGGCCCCTCTGCTAGCACCAAGTGCTACCTGACAGGCCACACGAAGACACAGGGTCATGCCGCTGTGACCTCTGTGCCAGGGTCTAAGCAAATTCCACCCAGCTCTGGTTGATGTGCAGGACCCACTCACAGGACACGGGATGGCTCCTGGCCTGGTGTCAGCCCTTATGACCCTCTCCCCTCTTCTCCTCTCCTGACCAGGGCCACTCACTGACCCTCAGATGGCCTTCCAGCCCTGGCTTGCTTCTCCGCAGGACTCCTGCTGCACTGCCCACTCATCCCAGCCTCCCTGGGGGTCCAGTTCAAGTCCTCGTTAGCAAGTGACATTGGTCCCTGGGCCAAAGAGTCTCCCCTCCCCATTAGCAGCCGAGTCTGTCTGTCCCCAGCTCTCCTGGGTGTGTCCGCATCTGTCCTGCACCTCTTTCTCAAATCTCCCTGGCAGCTGTGGGCGCGAGTGCGTTCACACGCAGGTGTACATGGGCCAGCACGTGTGTGCAGCCTGTGCACACCACGTGCAGGCCAGCCCAGCTGGGCCCGTGGGAGCTGGCATGCGTCCCCATGCACACAGTGGGCCTGGGCCTCATCTTACCTAGTTCCATGCACAGTGGGTGCAGTAGGGCCACCAAGGTCAGCAGGCACCCCGGGGCCCAATGCTGTCTGGTGAGGTGAGGGAGGCTCTGGAGAAGATGACCTGGGGCATCCTGTGGCACCACGAGAAAGGAGGAGCTGGAAAATACAGCAGCACGGCGTGGGGAGGACCAGGGTGCCAGCCAACGCCGCCCGGGCAGGGGACGGGACGAAGGGCAGAGAGCCCCCTGGCCCTGGATGTAACCCGAGGGTGCAGGAAGGGTCAGGAATTCCTGTGGATGTGAGTCGGTGGTTGGAGAGGGAGAGAGGAGGGAGGGATAGGAGGGAGCCAGACGGCGGACAAGGACTGGCCCTTCCTATGCTGTTGCGAGAAGGGCCTCACTAGCCCCAGGACCTCTGCACAGATACCTGCAGGGCTCCTGACCAGGTGCCACCCCCCCTGGACAGCTGCTGCCCTCCCTGACCAGGTTCCCCCTCCCTGACCAGGTGCTCCCTCCCTGACCAGGTGCCCCCTACCTGACCAGGTGTCCCCTCCCTGACCAGGAGCCCCCTCCCTGACCAGGTGCCCCTCCCTGACCAGGTGCCCCCTCCCTGACCAGGTGCCCCCTCCCTGGCCAAGTGCCCCCTCCCTGACCAGGTGCTGCCTTCCCTGACCAGGTGCTCCCTCCCTGACCAGGTGCTACCCCCCGGACAGCTGCTGCCCTCCCTGACCAGGTGCCCCCTCCCTGGACAGGTGCTGCCCTCCCTGGACAGGTGTGACTGCTGGTGCTGCATCACGGTTGGGACAGCCCAGGGTCCCCAAGATGGTGTCACCTGGATAGGCCACATGGCAGGGCTCTGCCGACAGCCCCTGGACAGACTGCAGACTCTGGCCTGGCTGCTGGCGGTCAGTTTTCTCTAACTGCAGCCTGGAGCTGTGTCTGCCCTCTGGGTTTCCGGTGGTGGGCAGCCGCCTCTGGATTTCTGGGTCTGTCTGGGGGCTGGTACCCCTGGGGCTTGGGACTGGCTTGGACTTGGCTGGGGGCCCTGAGTCGGGGCCTAGTGTGGTGTCCTGGGTGACCTTGCCTGAGTGCTGGGCATCTCTGTGCCTCAGTTCCTTTGTCTGTAAATGGGAGGTGGCAGCACTTGCTGGCCACTCTGCAGGGTCACCTGGGGTCTGGAGTCACCAGAGCAGGGTCCATTGTAAAGGGACCCTGGAAAACTGGGACAGCATGGGCTTTGTGTCACTGTCACCAAGTTAGTGTGGTTCTGGGAGTGGAGAGGAGATGCCCTCTGGGGAGGGTCCCTCGGGGCTGGCTCTTGTCCACACTGCCTGACCCCAGGGCCCTGAGGCGTGGTGTCTACTGCCCCGACCTGTGTCCACATGGCTGGGGCGGGGCCTCGGGTCCTCCAACCCTGGCTGGGGGCTGGTGGGGCACCGTACTGCACACAGCGGTGACAGGGAACCACCTGCGGGAGCCACATGCTGGCCGCCTCTCAGGGCCCCTCCAGGCAGGCCCCCAGGGCAGTTGAGAGGTGGCAAAGTGACCGAGGCGGGCTGGGGTCCGAGGCCCCTGCTGACGGGGACTGTCACGGTGGGCAGGCCTCGCCCTCCCTGTGGGTGACAAGTGTCTCCTCAGCCATCTTCTGGAAATCAGACGTTGCCAGCCTCAGGTTCCCGCGTGGGGGCCCACTGCCCACCCCCTGCCCACCCCCTGCCCAGGCTGGCAGAGGTGAGCCCAGGTGCTGGCCCGTGGTTTCCTTCTGGTGCCGCCAGCTTGTGGGGGACAGCGGAGGCCCGGGAGCTGCAGGAGGGTGCTAGCTGGGCGGGCGGAGTGGGAGGACACAGGGAGAGGGCGGGGAGGCTCTTGAGGGTCTCCCCATCAGGTCCTGGACTGAGTCTCCCTGGAGGATGTGTCCAGAGGGGCTGGACTTTTAACTTCTGGACGGCGCCTTCGGCCGTCGACAAAGCCCTTTCCTCAGGACTCAGGGGCAGGCCCGAGGCTTTTCCTGGGTCATGGCTTGGCGCTTGCCCAGGGGCTGTGGTTCCTGGGGGGAGATCTTTGCGTCAAGGATGGCCAGTCCAGCTCCATAGTAAGGTCAGTGTCACAGAGATGCACTGAGCTAGAAACCCTCACCCCCACCCCAGGGGGCCAGGACCCTCCTGGCCTGCTAGCAGGGGCCAGGGGCTGCTCTGGGTCCTTAGCATACCCCTGAGGCCCAGCACCCCTTGCCCATCAGAGGCCAGCATCGCTGCCTGTCCCTCAGCCCCTTCCCTTCCTAAGGCCCCTACTTTTGGAGCTGGGGCCAGCTCCAGAGAGGTGGCCCTGCACACAACGCCTTCAGGCTGAACTACATGTCCCCACCACGCCCGGGAAGATCCAGGAAGGAGAAGGAGCAGTAACCTGGCCCTCCACCTGGCCTCCGTGCCTGTGCACAGGGTCGGCGTGGGAGGGAGGGAGCGGCGTGCAGGACAGATGTGCTCTGGGGCAACAATCACCCAGGTTCGTTCTCTCTCAATAAACCCTGTGTCTGCCCTCGGGAGGCCAGAATTGACCCAACCGTGAACTGGCAGGTATCCCGGGCCGCACGCCGGTTCCTTTATCAGCCAGGAGTGAGGCCCACAAGTGCCCTCATCGGGACAGTGCACCTGGCGGGTGCCGGGATTCACTCTGGAGACGCGAGGGCCAGCACACACCAGCGCCTGGGGGGGGGCTCCTCCAGGAGGGCAGGGACTGGAATTGTCCTCCATTTGTTAAATTTAGTGTAAACTTCCAGGTGAGTTTGATCAGGGTTTTTAAAGGTTCTGTTCATTTGAGACTGAACCAACAGGGAACCAGGCTTCGAGCTGCAGCCTCTTAAAAGTCAACGCGGTAATGATCAATTTGTTAGCGATAGTGGCAATAAATACCTGGTTCCCCATCTGGCCAGACGGCTCTGAGCCTGTTGATCTTAACTAATCGCCCATGGTGGTGATCACCCGGAGGGTGCCCACCCACCTGCAGCACTGCCAGGCCGGCGGGCCGAGGGCCGGTCCACCCACAGCCCAGCAGAATACTTCCCGGGAGACGGGAGATGGGGCTGCAGGAGGGTTCACCTCAGACGGGGGCCAGACCCTTGTGGTCTTGATAGAAGGGGCCCCAACAAGGCGTCTGCTGGGCCCAGCTCCTGAGTAAAGCCATGACTTTGTCAGGGGAGCTGTGAGGTGACCTCCCTGAGGGTGGGAAGCTGCATGAGGGCAGCTCTCCCGCCCGCCCCGGCACCCCCACAGAGGGGCAAGAGGAGCCGGTGGCTGGTCCCCACCGTCTGACTGTCCTGGTGTCCTCATACCTGCTGCGGCCCCGCTTCCGAGCGTCTGCATGGAGGACAGGAAGATGTGGCCAGGGTGGCGAGCAGAGCTCCTGCTGGCCCTGGGCCGTCAGGGCCAGCCCAGACACAGCGGCTCAGCACCAGCAGGTGGCCCGCTCAGGGGCAGCTCTGTGGCTGAGGGGTCAGAAATGAGGCCTGGAAAGCAGAAAAGTGGCCGCCAGCCAACCCAGGTGCTTGCGGCTGCTGCCCGGGAGGCAGCTGCCCGGGAGGCAGCAGCGAGGGCTGACTGAGCTGGGGGCCCAGGGGCCCCCCGCCAGCCCATGGACCCCCAAGTCCGGAATCGTGCACCCCATGTCCTGCATCCCACCAGAGGCCACCTCGCCATGCCCGAGGGAAAATGCCTGAGGACATCGGGGCAGGGACCCCGCTGAGGCCGAGGCACGGGGAGAAAGCAGCGTCCCCTCCTGCTGCAGTTCGGGGACCCTGGTCCTCAGGGGTGTGGAAGGAAAGTGCTGGTTTTCAAGGCCCCACCCACGTGGCTGGGCCCCGGATGTCCTGGGCCCCAGACGTCCTGGGCCCCGGAGCTTAGCTGGGTTCTGCTCTGGTGTGGAAAGCATCCAGGGTCTTGGGCTGCCTTTCTGGATCCCTGGTCTCCAGCGTCTTGGCTTTGAACTCCCTGGGGTGGAGAGCCAGGGGTCAGCTCGGGGAGCCGGGGCTGCCCACTGGGGCCCTGGGCCCTGGATGGAGGGGAACTCACTTTCTCTAGGAGTGGAAAAGGATACCCATGCATCCAGGAGCTGCGACCACTTCCTCCACTGCCCCAAGACCCTCTCCCCTTCCCCACTCCGCCCCTGTCCCTGTCCCTGCTTGCCTGGCTCAGGGGACCTCAGAAGGGGGGTGGTGGGCCGTGGCTACAGGGTGAGCTGGGCCTGCCTGGGGATGCTCGCCACACGGCATTTTCAAGAACTGTGGGTCAGTGGGCCTGTGAGGGAGTCCAGGGCCCCAGGGAGGCTGCCACTGTCCCAGGCCTCCCTGGGCCCTGTGATAAGGCCTTTTCCAACCGGGGCCTCTGGAAATCCTTGCATAGGAAATGCCTGGATCCTGGGGGACTGGACTTCCCAGTTCCTGTCCTCAGACTGGAAGGGCCTCGTTGGGGTTGGCATTAACCCGGGTGACACTGCCTCTGGGCAGGAGGCTCAGAGGAGGGTGCGGATGGTGGGGCTCAGCAGTGGCTTGCTTTCCTCCTGAGGATGTCAGAGTGCCCATCAGGGCCACTGCCTGGAAGATCAGTGGGCGGCCCCAGGCCTCGCCGAGCCAGAGAACCTCCCGAATGCTTTTCTGGAAGCTTGGCCTTTCGAGGGTCCCCCAGGGCAGGTGCTGGGTCCCGAGGACAGGTGCTGGAGAGACAGGGACATCTTGGGTGGGTGCTGGGTGGGAGCTGCCTGCAGCCCTCCACCCCTGGTCCTCCAGGCCTCTTGCTAGGCCACTGGGGAGCAGGAGAGCCCCTCACACAGCCTTCCCAAATGCCTCTCCCGCTCAGAGCCCCGAGAGACTGTGGGGAAAGCCGGGAGGAACCCTGAACCGTGGGCGGGACGCGTTGAGGGTGGGGCCCCTCTGCCTGTGGCGTGGCCACGTCCTCCTGACCAAAGCCTCTGGAGGGAGGGCTGGGCTACGACGTGCAGCTGCCCCAGGTCCCCAGGGGGACCCCTGTTGCCAGCACAGGTGGGGGGCCTGGGGCTCCCACTTAGGAGGGGCTCTGGGTGTCAGAGGGGAGGCAGGGTGAGGTCTTAGTGACCGAGGGCCAGGGAACACGGGGACTATGGGGTCCTCTCTGGCAGGCCCTGGCATGTGTGGGTCTACGGAAGCCTTCACTGGGGCATTTGCCGTGGCTCAGGATAGTGGGTGCCAGGCTGGCTGCCAGGTGCTCCCACCCCAAGTGGCTGTTTCCCCAGCAAGGGCAGTGGAGGCCAGCTGTGACCTGAGGGGGAGTGGGGTGGGACAGGTGGAGAGAGGGAGGGGGACGAAGGGCAGGGCCAGGACTGCCCGTGGGGTTCTGAGACACGGCCCGGGAGCAGAGCCCAGCTGCAGGGCCTGGACAAGGTTTCCCTGAATAGGCAGCGAGCGGATCCCTGGGCACTGGCTGAGCTGGGTGCCCCAGTGTCGGCCGCATGAGGCCTTGGCCAGCCACCCTGTCTGGCTCAGTGTGCGTCTGGTGCCACGTAGGACCCCCTGGCCCGTGTCAGGCCCTGCCCATGAAACCCTGCTCTGAAAGGTGAAGGACCGTCCAGAGACCCCCACCCAGCAGGGCGGCTGAGCAGCAGGAACCCACCACACCACACAGTGACACAGAAGGGCTCCAGCTCAGGCCAGACACATGGGGACCCCTGGGTCTGGCACTCAGTGCTCACTTACAACCCACTGGGGCCCTGGGCCCTGGCACCCCAAGGGTCTGGCCAGGGGTCTGTTGGCCTGGCCTGGCAGAGCGGGGGTCTGAGGCTCTGGGAGCCACTGAGACACTCACAGTCCCACCGAGGGGGTTGGTCTGGCTGCACGGGGGGCCCCTCTGTGGGGGCTCAATGCACACAGGTCCTCTTGCCCAAGGCCACCGGTCTGCGGGTCTACGGATTAGCCCGTGAGCCCGGCCTGCGCGGCGTCCTCGCCCTTCCTATGCCGGGAAGAGACGGCGAGCTCTGTTTATTTAGACTTTTCCTAAAGCTGACAGCTTGAATCAGGCTAATGTACCTGAAGTATACCAACCATCCTGGTATTTATTTTACGGTATTTCACCGGCGTAACCCAATCCCTGCCTGCTCCCTGCCGTGTTTACGGGACCCAGGAGTGTGCATCTGTCTCCAAGCCTCTCCGCCGCGGCCCTGCGTTTCAAGGACAGTAGAGACGTTTCCAAATGGGGATTTGGGGGCTGACTGAGCCTGGGCTGCACCCTGGCCTCACAGCTGGCCGAAGGGGTTGTGTGGGCCTCTGGGTTCAGGAGCCGAGCTGGCACCCCAGGGATGGGCTAGGCCTCGGGGTGAGTGTCCAGGGGGGCGGTTCACCTGCACAGAGGTCCTGGCCTCTCCTGGCTGGGGATGGGGAGCAGGAGGACACAGTGACCCCACATGGTCACACTGTCCCTCACGCCCCTGCCTTCACACACAGCGCTGGCTGATGTGCCACTATGAGCTCACTCTGAAGGAAAGATGTCACCCAGAGCCACCCACCATGCCAGCATCAGCTGATTCCAGCTCAGGCCGCTCTGGAGGCCTGGTGGCCCATGAGGTCATGTGGCCCAGGCGCTGGGCACAGCCTGGTGGCTGGATGAGTCTCCCCTGGGGATGGGCCTGGGGCTGTGGAGGCCAATGACACCAGGGCAGTGGGAACAGCAGAGCTGGGGGTGGCCATGCCCTCTGTCCTGCAGCTTAGGTCCAGGCACAGGCCAGCAGCGGCCGAGGCCCTGCACCAAGGGGTTTCTTTCCACCCGATTTCTGAGAGAGAAGCCACAGGTCCAGCTCAGGGATACTCTTACTGACCTTGGTGTGTCTGCAGATGACCGGCCACCGGCTGTCCCTCTCTGTAGACGCCTGCTGGTGGGCCGAGATTCCAGGCTGAGAGGCAGGGATTCACCCCCTGGTTGTGGGCTGCCACGGCTGGACCACAGACTCACAGTGAATGAACAAACACCTTTTAGGACATCTGAAAGACACTGAGGCTCTGGGGCCCGGGGGAGGGTGAGCCATGGCCGTCAGCCAGGGCTTCCTGAAGGAGGTGGTGTGTGTGATGAGGACCAGCAGGTTCCGGGGAGAAGAGGTAGCTGGTGCACAGGCCCCATGCTGGCCCACCTGCGGCCATAGGGCCACCTCGGGGCCTGCTGGGAATGGAGGCTGGGGTCTCAGCAGGGCTCTGCCTCTCCAGTGAATGTGCTCCTGAGGCAGGGGGCGCTGAGAGTGGGGGAGGGCCAGCAGGCCAGCAGAGCGGACAGGTCTGGGGCTGCAGGAGGGTGTGCTGGCCCTGGTGCAGGCTGGCCAGCCCGTCTGAGGCGCTGGCTCCTCGGCCTGCTCCCCCGGGCAGGGGCCACGGCGCACTGAGCCATACATCTCTGTCAAAACCCCTATGAATAAATTAACCTTTCTAAAGATTAGCACACTCTAATACCTCGGGGTTTTTAAACAGAACAAATGCTAAAAATATTTTGACAGAGCTTGCTGGGTTTGCAGGACAGCTCATCAACACAGGCCTGGCCCGAGTGTCCCTTAAAGGGCCAGCCTGGCCAACACGTGCGGGGCAGTGGTGCTGGGAGTGGATTTGGCCTGGCCAGGCCTGCACACCCAGGAGGAGGCACAGCTCAGTGGGGGAGTGGAGAGTGGGCGGTCACCCCGAGGGTCCGGATGGGGGACACAGCTGTGTCTTTGGTGGACCTTGCATGAGAACTGGCTGTGGCTTCACTGTGTGGACAAGGGGGTGGGGCAGTGCAGGCCCTGCTGACCTCCATGAGGCCACCTGACCCCTGGGGTCAGCAGTGGTGTGGCATGGCAGTCATCTACCCCGGGGTCTCCTCCGGGGGCCAGGACTGGAGGCAGTTTGGAGCAGGGTGAGGTCCTGGGAGCCCGGGGCTGGGGTGAGGGCTTCTCCCCAGGGGCTGGGGAAGAGAAGGTGTCTCAGGCAAGAGCTTGGAGCTGAGGGCCAGTGGGGTTGGGGGCTGCAGGAGAGGTCTCCTACACCTGGGCGGAGGGCGTCTGTCAAGAAGGCCATGGGGTCCCCAGGCAGTGCCAGGGGAGGCTGCAGGGCACCTGGCTGCAGGTGGAGGAGCTTGACTTCAGGGCTGTGGAGGAAGGGGAGACTCGGAGGAGCCTGAAGAAGGTGCTGGAAAGCAGAGGTGGGCTGCTGCCATGAGCCAGGTAGTACCTGGGCTGGAGACTGCAGGGGGGAGGGGAGGAGGACCGCAGACCCCTCCTAGGACAGCCCCCTCCTTGGGCAGCCCCCTCCTTGCTCCACAAGGCTCCACTTGGCTCACCACTGGACTGTGTCCAGGGCCAGGCCTGCACATGGCAGGGGCTTGATCACCAAGACCTGCTGGCTGGAGGCAGGTGGTTGGGCCAGGCTCACCCTGCAAGCCAGGGCCAAGGCCGAGCTCGAACACAGGCACCTGGCCTTGGCCTGGCCTCCTCCTCCATGGTGGGGCTGGGGAGGTGCATACAGGCAGGAAGGGCGGAGTTCAGAATGCGTTCAGCCCCAGGGTGCTGACAGAGCCAGGACCCTGCTCCGCTTCTGCCTCGTGGTGTAGCCTTAGCTGCAGCCCAGCCCCTCGGGTCAGGCTCCTTCCTGCACAGGGCACAACCTGGGCTGGCCTGTGGACAGGAGCTGTGCCCAGTGGCGCTCCTCTACTGTGTCTAGGTGACCTGTGTCTGCTTCCCACCTCATGCAGGCCTCCTGGCACCTTCTGCCCCCCTAAACAGCCTGGGGCCAGAAAGGGCTACTAGAATATTCTTTTGGAAAATGTTTATTTGGGTTTTGGAGATGATGGCAAAGGGTCTTGGGGTGAGCGGATGGAGGAGAGGCCAAATCAGCTCTGACTTTGCTGCTTTGTGGCTCATTAGGAACCAGCTGGGCCACTTGGGTGGTCAGAGCTGTGGTCCCCGAGGTAGCTCTGTGTCATGGTCTGGGTCCTAGGTGTCCCCCAACACGCGAGTGTGGAAGACTTGGTGCCAGCTGATGGCACTATCAGGAGACGGTGGAGCCTTCAGGAGGCAGAGCCCAGAGGGAGGAGTAGGTCGCTGGGTGTGGCCCCTTCCTCCCTCTCTGCTTCCTGGCCACCCTAAGGCAAGCAGCTTTCTCTGACACCCACTCCAGGTCATGGTGTGCTGTGCTGCCCCAGCCCCAAAGTGACGGGGCAAAGCAGCCATGGACAGAAGCCTCTGAAACTGTGAGGCCCTCCCTCCTTTTTAAAGTTGTTATCTCAGGTGTTTTGTCATAGTGACGCACAGCTGGAGGACATACTCCAAGATCCTGCAGGGCCTCCCTTTCTCAGAAGACTCCCCTCTTGACGGTCCTGGGTCTGTTGCTGCCTGGGCTTCTTGGTGCTGGATGGGGAGTGGAACTGTCCAGGCTCTAGGGGAGCCCTCCTTTCCCTCTCCACGTGTCCCAGGAGCCTTCTGAGGATCAGGACAGGGGAGTGATGGGAGATAGCAGACCCTTCTCCCGAGGAGTCCTGGGGAGACCTTGGGCAGACTATGGCCAGGCAGGGAGAGGCAGATTCTTGGACAGGTAAGAGAGGAGTATACAGGCCCCTCTGGAGCTGGCCATCACCTCAGGGTCGGGAACCAGGAGGACCCAGCCTGCCCTGGCACTGCTCAAGCACACCATCCCCCAGAGGCACAGCTTGGCTACCCAGCCTCTTTCTCAGGGGAGGGGCACGGGGCAGCCGGGGTGGGGGCTATCAGCCACTGCTTCCCCGGTTCCCGTTGGAGCTCATCTCCGGGGGCTGGAGGGCCAGTGTGAACCACTGTGCAGCTTCTGCTGGGGTGACTGTGGGGCCAAGGGACGGTGCTCTGCCCCCCAGGCTCTGGGTAGCACCTGGTTGGCAGGGAGGGCGCAGGGCCAAGCCCAGCCCATCCGAGTTTGCTGTGGGAGAACTCCTGTTCCCTCAAGGTACTAGGGCCAACCTGGAGTGCTCTGGGGGCACCTTGGAGCTTGAGAAGGGGCTGCCGCCTCGCCCTCTGCCTCGGGCTCAGACATGCCACTCGGTACCAACTTGACTTGACTGCAAGAGCCCCCTAGACGCTCAGCTGAGGGCTGCTGTTTGTCCTAAACGTGGGACAAAGGTGAAGTGGAGTGCAGGAAGACAGTTTCCAGGCTGTGGCCTGTCCGCCCTGGGCATCAGCTCGAGGGAACCCCTCCCACCGTCTGGGTCTGACTTTTCTCAGCAGAGTGGAGCTGTGCCAGCCCGGGCCCAGGCTGTGCCCCTTGCCTGTCAGTATCTTAGTCCCTCTGTCCTGGGTCAGCCCTGCAGAGGAGCTGTCCTGGGCTGTCTTTCCTGGAGGTGACCCGAGGAATGCCACATTCTCCCTCCTAGGATGACCAGGTTGCCCGGGGGGGCTTTCACTACAGCCCTCCTTCCAGTTCCACCTCCAGGAAGTCCTCCGGGAAGAGCTGAGGCTACTCGAAACCCTTCTCCCCTCTTAGTCCCTGGATGGACCTGGGAATAGCTGCTGAATTCCCTCCTGGTCAGGAGCCACCCCTGCTATTTACCCCTTTGAGGCATGAAGTTAAGGAAAGAAGAGGCCACTCAACATCAGGCATGGCGCGGCCTCTGCTTGGCCAGGAGAGGGAGTGACTGGAGGAGAGAGAGGAGCCTGTAATTGTTCATAGCAGCTATTGGGCAAGGTGACGGTGGGGTGGTGATGACAGTGATGGTGATGATGATTGTGGTGGTGATGGTGATGGTGATAATGGTAATGGTGATAGTGGTGGTGATGATGATGGTGGTGATGATGATGATGATGGTGGTGATGATGATGATGGTGGTGATGGTGATGGTGGTGGTGATGGTGATGGTAGTGGTAATGATGGTAGTAGTGGTGATAATGATGATGGTGGTGGTGATGGTGGTGATGGAGATGGTAATGGTGATGGTGGTGATGATAATGGTGGTAATGGTGATGGTGGTGGTAATGATGGTGGTGGTGATGGTGATGATGGTGGTGGTGGTGGTGGTGATGGTGATGATGATGGTGGTAGTGGTGGTAATGGTGATGATGATGGTGGTGATGGTGATGGTAGTATAATGATGGTGGTGGTGGTGACAATGATGATGGTGGTGGTAATGGTGGTGATGGAGATGGTAATAGTGGTAATGGTACTGGTGGTGGTGGTGGTGGTAATGGTAATGGTGGTGGTGGTGGTGGTGGTGATGGTGATGGTAGTGGTAATGATGGTGGTGGTGGTGACAATGATGATGGTGGTGGTGATGGTGGTGATGGTGATGATGGTGGTGGTGGTGGTGGTAATGGTGATGATGGTGGTGGTGGTAATGGTGATGGTGATAATGGTGGTGGTGATGGTGATGATGGTGGTGGTGGTGGTGGTGGTGATGGTGATGGTGGTGGTGGTGGTGATGGTGGTGATGGTGGTGGTGGTGGTGATGGTGATGATGGTGGTGGTGGTGGTGATGGTGGTGATGGTGGTGGTGGTGGTGGTAATGGTGATGGTGGTGGTGGTGGTGATGGTGATGATGGTGGTGGTGGTAATGGTGATGGTGGTGATGGTGATGATGGTGGTGATGGTGATGATGGTGGTGGTGATGGTGGTGATGGTGATGGTGGTGGTGGTGGTGGTGGTGGTGATGGTGATGGTGGTGGTGGTGGTAATGGTGATGGTGGTGGTGGTGGTGATGGTGATGGTGGTGGTGGTGGTGGTGGTGGTAATGGTGATGGTGGTGGTGGTGGTAATGGTGATGGTGGTGATGGTGGTGGTGGTGGTGATGGTGGTGGTGGTGGTGATGGTGATGATGGTGGTGGTGGTAATGGTGATGGTGGTGATGGTGGTGATGGTGGTGATGGTTGGTGATGGTGGTGGTGGTGGTTATGGTGATGGTGGTGATGGTGATGATGGTGGTGGTGGTGGTGGTGGTGATGGTGATGGTGGTGATGGTGATGATGGTGATGGTGGTGGTGGTGGTGATGGTGATGGTGGTGGTGGTAATGGTAATGGTGATGATGGTGATGGTGATGGTGGTGGTGGTGGTGATGGTGGTGATGGTGGTGGTGGTGGTGGTGGTGATGATGGTGGTGGTGGTGGTGATGGTGGTGATGGTGGTGGTGGTGATGGTGGTGATGGTGATGGTGGTGATGGTGATGGTGGTGGTGGTGGTGATGGTGGTGATGGTGATGATGGTGATGATGGTGATGGTGGTAATGGTGATGATGGTGATGGTGGTGATGGTTGGTGATGGTGGTGGTGGTGGTAATGGTGATGGTGGTGGTGGTGGTGATGGTGATGGTGGTGGTGGTGGTGATGGTGATGATGGTGGTGGTGGTGGTGATGGTGATGATGGTGGTGGTGATGGTGGTGATGGTGATGGTGGTGGTGGTGGTGGTGGTGGTGATGGTGATGGTGGTGGTGGTGGTAATGGTGATGGTGGTGGTGGTGGTGATGGTGATGGTGGTGGTGGTGGTGGTGGTGGTAATGGTGATGGTGGTGGTGGTGGTAATGGTGATGGTGGTGATGGTGGTGGTGGTGGTGATGGTGGTGGTGGTGGTGATGGTGATGATGGTGGTGGTGGTAATGGTGATGGTGGTGATGGTGGTGATGGTGGTGATGGTTGGTGATGGTGGTGGTGGTGGTAATGGTGATGGTGGTGATGGTGATGATGGTGGTGGTGGTGGTGGTGGTGATGGTGATGGTGGTGATGGTGATGATGGTGATGGTGGTGGTGGTGGTGATGGTGATGGTGGTGGTGGTAATGGTAATGGTGATGATGGTGATGGTGATGGTGGTGGTGGTGGTGATGATGGTGGGTGGTGGTGGTGGTGGTGGTGGTGATGATGGTGGTGGTGGTGGTGATGGTGGTGATGGTGGATGGTGGTGAGGGTAGGTGATGGTGGTGATGGTGATGGTGGTGGTGGTGGTGATGGTGGTGATGGTGATGATGGTGATGATGGTGATGGTGGTAATGGTGATGATGGTGATGGTGGTGATGGTTGGTGATGGTGGTGGTGGTGGTAATGGTGATGGTGGTGGTGGTGGTGATGGTGATGGTGGTGGTGGTGGTGATGGTGATGATGGTGGTGGTGGTGGTGATGGTGATGATGGTGGTGGTAATGGTGATGATGGTGGTGGTGGTAATGGTGATGGTGGTGGTGGTGGTAATGGTGATGGTGGTGATGGTGGTGGTGGTGGTGATGGTGATGATGGTGGTGGTGGTGGTGGTGGTGATGGTGGTGGTGGTGATGGTGATGGTGGTGGTGGTGGTGATGGTGGTGATGGTGGTGATGGTGGTGGTGGTGGTGATGGTGATGATGGTGGTGGTGGTGGTGATGATGATGATGGTGGTGGTGATGGTGGTGATGGTGATGGTGGTGGTGGTGGTAATGGTGATGGTGGTGATGGTGATGGTGGTGGTGGTGGTGATGGTGGTGGTGGTGGTGGTGATGGTGATGATGGTAATTGCAGTGCTCATGGTGTGCAGGCTGTTGTGAATCCATTCCTGCCTCTCTCCATTCACCTCCACAATAACGGATCAAGCAGGGCTCTCGTCACCCTCTTGTACCAGATAAGGACCTGATCCTGGAAAGTCATGTTAGAGACAGCTCAAGAAGTTTGGTTGGGGGTAACCAGAGGCAGAGAGAGGCCCTGCAAAAACATGAAAACACTGGGGGTCCAACCCAGTGGGTTTGCTCAGGCCACAAGAAGTGAGGACCCAGAAAGCCAGCCAGGCAGTGGGGTGACCCCAGGATGGCTGCCACGCGTCCTCCTTAGCCATGGACTCTGTGCCCAATAAGAGTTGGGCTGGCACAGCGGAGCTCATTAAATGGAAACCTTTATTCTGGACGGAGGCAAAACCTCCTTTCATCCCAGTTTTATTATTTTAAAAACATGTCAAGGGGCTGGGGTTGGGGCTCAGTGGTAGAGCGCTCGCCCTGCACGTGAGAGACCCTGGGTTCGCTCCTCAGCACCATATAAAAATAAATAAACAAAGATATTGTGTCAATGTACACCATAAAAAGTTTTTTTTTCAAAAAAAGCAAGAAAACAAAAACCATGTCAAATGCTTTCCTATCAAAGAGGAACCCACGCCCTCACCCTGTGCCAGGGACCAGGTGGGTCAAGGGACAGCGGTGAGTTCTGTGGAGGAAAGACAGATAGAAGACACAGACCCCACCCTGGGGGCTGGGAGCAGGAGGAGGGGCTGTTTAAGCCCAGGGTGGGCTGGGTTTAAGTAGGGAGCTTCTTAGAACAGGAGCATCGAGAAGGGGCGGGCACAGTTCAGGGAAGGGAAGGGGTGAGGGTGGACAGCCATGGTCAGTGCACGGCGTTCCCTGTGATGTGTGAGTCATGCTGTGTGGGGAGCCCTGGGCCTTGGCTCCCTGCTCCTGTGACTTGGTGGTTTTGCTCTGCCAGCTGGGGTTGGGGACCAGGAGAGGCCTGGTCAGCCAGCGGGCATCCCGTGCTGCAGACACCACAGGAGCTGGATGGGGAGGGGACCCAGGGCTGGGGGACTACCTGCTTCCAGGAGGACTCCTGTCAGACACACTTGCAGACAGCTGGGAACAGCTGCTCTTGGGAGTTCCGGGGGTGGCCAGTGCAGATACTCTGGCCCATCGTCCCCACTGACCTTACCTGGGGTTGGTCCTGGGACCAATGGGGGTGGTCCTTCTTGAGCCCTGGAGGCAGAACAGCGGGTCCCTGACCAGATGGCTCTCATCTGTCCTTGGTTTCCCCTGCCCCCACCCTCTGCCTGTCGTCACGGTGCGGAAATCGGCGTGGGTGCTGGGCCTCCTTGGGCATCTGTGTGCTCTGGGGTGGGGACCCCCCTCTGGGAGGAATAGCAGGGCAGGGGCTCCAGGGGGCCATGCTGACATCCCACGTCACCCCAGTCACTGTGACTGACACAGGCACATGGCAGTTCCCACAAAAGGTAATTCAACAAGCTTTGGACCAAATCCCGAAATTTGCTCACAAGGACGTCTATTGATAGACCCTTGCTCCTCTCTGGGGTCAGTCAGCCACCCACACCCTTTCAAGAGTTTATAACTCCATTATTAAAGTTAGAGTTGGCTTCAGTTTTAATTCAGAGTGAAGACTGCATACCGTGGGGGAATCCAGGGAATGTGCGCGAGGGCCTCCGCCAGCCAGCGTCCCAGGCTCCCTGCCCTGGAGAGGCGGTGGTCCGAGGTCCCCGAGGGGGGGCCCTCGGGTGTGCGGTGGCTCTCCCCACTCTCACCTGGACAGCTGGGCCAGGGTTGGGCTGGATTCTGGTGGCTGGGGTGTCCACTGGCCCCTCACTATCGGCCTCCTCTTTCCGTCTGAGCAGAGCCACCCATGGCTTCCCCAGTAGTCTTGGGGACTGGGGATGGTCTGTCCTCCAGGCCCAGTGGGGTCAGGGTAGCTTGTGGTCCAGATGGCTCTGCCCATGGTGCCTGCTTCCTGGGTGCAGGGTGGGGGCCCTGGGACTCAGAACAAGGCCCAGAGCTGTGCCGGAGCCGTCACCCCTCCCTCCTGCTGGCTCTCCACAGGGTGCACCCTGCACCAGGCTGGGTTCTGGCCCACACCCCGGTGCCACTGGCCCCTCTCGCTGGAGGCCTGCTTTCCCGGCCCTCTCCAGCTCCCATGGGCATGGTGGCCAGTGGGAGGCACAGCTGGCCAGAGAGGGCTTTGCCAGAATATTTGTGCCCTGCCAGCTCCAGCCAATGCTGATGGGGGGGGTCCCAAAGCCCCCAGAGCTGCAGGAATCTGCTTTGGTGGCAGCGATGGAAGGCAGGGAGCAGAGGGAGCTTGGGCCCAAGGCCTAGATGGTGGGCGCCTCCCGGCCACTGGCCAGTAGGTGGTGTTCCTGGCCTACTTTCCCAAGGCTGCGTGCTCCCTGCCGCGCCTCTGCCAAGCTGGGTCCATCTGGAAATGTTTGATTTGATAGAGTGTCGCTTTACATTGCAGAAATGAGCGTAAGCGGTGTTTTAACCCACCAAGTGAGAAACGTGATCTGGGTTTTACTGCCGACCCTTTAAATAAAAAACAGACCGCTTATTAAACCATTATCTATCATGGACGGGGGAGTCGAGAGTGGCCCCAGACCGGACACAGATGGAAAGGGACTTGGCTCCTTCTCCCAGTGGGGGTCTGGGAGGGGGTCCAGGGCGTCCCTTCCAGGGCACCAGGCAGGGGACCTGGTTCGCCCTTGGCCAGCCACTGTGGCTGTGACTTTGCCAGGTCCTTTTAGCAGGAAGGACGTGGAGAGAGGCTACAGCAACCGGCCAGGTTTGGGTGCTGGTCTCCAGGGGACCCCAAGCCACGGGCAGAGGGACCTGGCTGCCCCTTATCCTCAGCTCTTGAGCACCATGATACCCTGTGGGGTGCTCTGGCTGAGGGGCTGTCCCCAGGGGCCTGGCTGAGGCAGGCCCTTGTCTCTGGAGATGGCGTGTCTCTGGCTTGTGCTGAGGGGCACATGTCGGTCAGAACTCAGTCCAGCGTCTGGGGCCCTTCCTGGGGCTCCAGGCACCTCATGGCAGGGGACTCCTGGGCACTGGCCCTCTCCCTGCTGGCCCGAGTCAGCCGGCTGGTTTTCTCCGTGCTCGGAGGGAGAAGATGGGAGGCCCCCTGGCTGGGCCCCATCTGTGCTGTCCTTAGTAATTGGGTTCCTACCGCGGGCTCTTGGATGCAGGGCTCTGATGTCACAGCCCTATTCCTGCAGCGTTTCTAGGAAAGGATTCCCCATCTCTCGGAAGTGACCTTGCAGGCTGACCAGAGGTCCTCCTCCATGTGGGGGACCTCGATGCACCTAGCTGAGCCAGTGCCTTGCCACTTAGTGGCCCCTCACTCCATCCTTCCAGGAGCCTCTGCTAGTGGCCTGTGCACCCCTGGAGGTGTCCCCAGCTGGAGGGCTCCCTGGGAGGACTGTCCAGGGCTGGGTTCAGGGGAGTGCATGCCTCCAGCTGCACCCATTCCCAGTGGACACTACTGTCACCCTGTCCTTGTGGGGTGCAGAGCCCTGAACCGGGGCCTCAGGGGTGCAGAAGGGTCCAATGGCTGGTCATCTAACATCCCTGCAGAGGGGACAGGGGACAGTTCCTCATGCCCTATCCTGGCTGTCACCCACCTTCTGGGCTGGGCAGGGGCACCCAGGATGCTGGGTTGGAAGGCCCAGAGCAGCCAAAGCAGGCTTTCAGGAGGGGGTGAGGGAGGGGCTGGCTGGGCCGTGGGCGGGGTGGGTCAGGGGTGCGGGGGGCTCTGGTAGCAGGGGTGGGCGTGAGAGTGGGGAGGCCGGGGTGGGGGACATCCGCTGGATCAGTGCCCTGCAGAGGGCTTTATTGCCCTGAGGGTGAGGATGCTCTTAGGATGGCCGTCGCCTGAGAGGCCTGCAGCTCTCTGCAGCTGTGGAAAAAGGAAAAGGTGGCCCAGGTGCCTCCGGGACTGGCCCAGGGCCACAGCCACAGCGTGAGAGCTGAGCGGGAGACCAGGCGTGGGGACAGGGCAGCCCTCGCCACCCCAGGAGCAGCCTGCTGAGCTGGGGGAGGGCAGAGGTTTCTGTGCTAGGACCCTGGGCCCCCAGGGAGCAGGAGCAAGTGGCCTCAGTCCCCTGCCCTGGCAGCCCCGGAGCCTATTCTGGAGGATAATCACAAGGTGACACCCTCCCCACTGCCTCCTGGCCACGAGGGGTTTGGTAGCGTCCACCTTGATTGGCCACTGCCTTCCTCGCTATGCCCTGCTGCCCACAGTGGATTGGTCAAGGCAGATTTATCTCCGCTGTCACAGCCAATAGAAATATGACTCTGCCCCAGTCACCATGTAGTTACAGTGACTGAGCCGGGCCGGGTGCCCGAGGGATTTATGGGCCCTGCTGGGCCTAGCACGTGGGACCTGACACCACGTGGGCGCTGCCTGGCTGTCTCAGGGGCAGGACTTGCAGAGCCGCTCCTGACCTTGAACTGGGGCTGTGGTCTAAGCAGGGACCCTCACAGGTGGGTGGGGGAGTGTCCCCAGGCTGTGGCTGTGCCTCAGTCCTCCTGGGGCCCAGAGTGGCCAATGCCGGGTCTCAGGAGGTCGGTGAGGGAGGGCCTGGCTGGGCCAAGGCGCTCAGGCCTGGGGCAACTGGGGTGCGCCATCTCCCGGTGGCCACCTGGATTGGGATGGGGATGAAGGGGGTGTGGCTCAGGGGACAGCTGGGTCCCTGGGTTCCTGGCGGCTGAGGCCTGAGTGACCCTCCCTCCCTGGGTCCTCTGGTCCTGTTCTTCTTGCCATGGGAATCTTGGTTGCCTGCCTGCTCCGTGGGCTCCCTGGGCATTGGCTCTCTTCCCCTCGGTGCTTCTTTTAGCCTGTCCCTGCTCAGAGGCTCCCAAGCCCCTCCTGGTGTTAGTGGGTGGTGGTCCCCAGCTACAGCTAGGAGCTCCAGGGCCTTCCAGGTCCTTGGTGACCATGAGTACTGGTCCCTGCATGTCCTGTTACTATCACCTTTAACTGAGGAGTGGACCAGCAAGGGTCCCTTGGCCTCAAGCCAGAGCCAGAGCAGGCCAAGGCAGGCAGAGTCCAAGTCCACCCCAGGTCCACCATGGACAGACAGCTGTGCTGTTCCTTTGACTTCGGCCAGGTACGCATGCTCTACTGGCAGTGTCGTGGGACTGCCATCACTGGTCCGTAGCTCACGGCCCTGTCATGGAAGTTTCTGGGCTCTTTGATGCATACAATCCAGAAACACTGAAGTGGGGAGGCTGCACGTTTGCTTCCTTGGAGCGAAACACTGATGGAACTGCCCACTCTGGGGATGAGCCCAGGGTCTTTGGGACCTTGCAGACTCCTGGGTGCTCAAGTCAGGCCTGAGGGTGGTCACCCTGGGACCCCTCTCTGCTCCTCTGCCCCCGCACCCCCTGGTGACTCCGGCTGAGATGACTGAGCTCTCCCCTGGGCACTGGCAGCCCCTGCTTCCTCCCCACGGCCCTCACCCTGTTGTTTCTCTAGGCTCCTTGCGTGGGAAATGTTGGCTCAGAGGGTGATGGAAGGTTGGTGGGTCGCGGCAGGTGCTGGGGTCTCAGGCCCAGACCCAGCTGGAGGGCCTGCTGGGGCTGAAGGTTGGCCAGGTGTGTGCAGGGCTGAGTGACCACAGGGTGGGGCCAGAGGAGGTGGAGCAGCGGGTTGCTCGCAGGCAGCAGGCAAGTGGGACAAGTGGTCAGGGGCCCTACTGGGACCTCAGGGTGGAGGCCCCAGGCAGTCCCTCCCAGAGGCCCTGCTGCGACTCCTGGGGAGAGGAGAGCACTCCCAGGGGCGGCGAGGCAGAGGCACAGGACGATGGCGCCACAGTGCAGCCCCCAGACAGCAGCAATTGTGTGTGGGCATGGCCTGGGGACTTAGGTGCCACAGCACAGCCGTGGCCTCCAGGGCAGGCCTGGGTTGGCTGGTGAGCTCAGCTGGGAGGGTGCCCGGGCAGAGGGCACTGTCTCTACAGAGATATAGGCTGAGTGTGGCCTTGGCCCTGTGGGGGCTCATGGCTGAGGCAGGGACCCATTAGGGGCAGGACACTGGGCCCTGTGGGCTAGACAGTCACATGGGGGTCACCTGCCCTGCTCCCTGCTGATGAGATGCTCAAACGAGAACCCAAGGAGGGTGGGGCCTGGGGCCCGGGGCCCGGGGACGTAGCCTGGGTGGATTAGCACTTGTTGGATGCACAGTGATGTGGGATGTGACCGTTGTGTGGGACCCAGGGGCCTCTCCACCTGCCTGGGCTCCTGTGGCCAGTCCTCCAGGCAGGCACAACGGGCCTGTGAGCACACACTTGTGTAGGCATCACACTTAGGCCCCACAGACGGGTGCACACATGTCCCGGCACACACACGCTGTCACGCTGTGTGTCTGCTGCAAACAGGCGCCCCTCCACAGACGCAGCAGTCGCTGGCTGGCAGGCCAGACGCCTTGCCCACAGGCGTCTGCAGGCCTCCCCACCACCCTCTACCTGCCCTGGCTCCGGCCGACATGCCCAGCCGACGTGCCCAGCTCACAAGCTGGATCCTATTCAGGAAAGATGATTTTAATTAGAAGAAGGAACCTCAGGACGAGGAGGAATGGCATCCAGAGGGCGGCCTGCGGTTAGGGAGGGTTCCGCTCCTGGAGGACGGGAGAGATGGAGAGATTTCAGCTGTGAGAACCCTGGGTGGGGCCACAGGGCCAGGGGGATCACACCCAGGGGACCTCATGGCTGCTTGTCCGGAGTCCCTGTGGGAGGGGGTTAGGCGCAGGGTTGGACCCACTGCCTGCAGGGCTCCCAGGCCGGGCCAGGATCAGGATCTGGGGCCAGGAAGACCCAGGGCGGAGCCTGCATGGCCCCTGCCAGTGGATACTAGATTGACCTTCCTTCCCCATCTAGAAAGTGAGGTGGGCGAACAGATGTAGAGCCACTGAGAGCTCCCGCTGTCCCCATGGACTGGCTACATAGCAGGCCACTCTGAGAAGTCACAGGGAGAGAGGAGGCCAGCAGGGAGCCCCGGAGAGGGAATCCCAGACCGCAACCCGGCAGGGGAAAGGACTCCCTGGCCACCCCTGGCTGGGAAGGCCCCAGGAGGCCTGCACTACTCCAGCAGGGACCTCAGCCAGGCCCAACAAGCAGGAGGCCGGGAGGCCACCCCGGGGGTGCTGGGGATGGAACCCAGGGCCTGTGTGTGCAAGGCCAGCGCTCTACCCACCGAGCTACACCCCCGCCCTACAGCGATTCTTCCTTCCGGGAACCACATGGGTGTGGCGCTGGACACCAGGCCTGGGGACCACACCTCTTCTCTCTGCCAGGGCCACGTAGGCCTGTGGACAGCACCTGCGCCATGGTCCCTGGGCTGGGAATTAGCTGTCCCCTCAGAGTGTGCCTGGCTTCCCTTGTCCCCCCTTAGGGGGCTCAGAACTGTGGTGCAGACGGGGGTCACCCTGTGCCCCTCCAGGAGCACCAGCTACCCAGGAAGCCTGGTGCTGTCGTCCTGGCCTGGCCGGGTCCCACAGCCCCCAACAAGCATTGCTCTAAGAAAGCACAAGAGCGATGTGTCTTCAGTCCTTGCTGCTCAGGACCTTGAGGGCAGAGGGAACCTGAGTGTCTGTGACGGCCAGCTCTTGAGGATGGCTGAGCTGCCCCTTGGAGTGCCCCTGGGGGCTGCCCCCTTACTCCCTTCTCACTGAAGGCCTCCTTGCGGGGCCGCGGGCTCCGCCCCATAGCGCCAGGCCACATGGGGGCTCCCGCTCTTCCTGGCTCAGCTGCTGGGTGGGAGCAGGGCCAGCCAGGAGTCCTGGGTTTCATTACCCCCAACGGGCCCCCAGCCCTGGAAACATTGGCGCTTGCACCTTGGGCTGCCGGGGACCCTCTCGGGCTGCTACAGGCTGGCCTGTGTCTCCTTCATCTGGCTTGCAGACTTCACAGCTGTGTGGCGGGAGGGCATCAGGTGGACGGGGTCTGGGTCGTGACTCCCTCCCGGCGCCGTCCAGCCAAGCCCTCCTCTGGCCAGCTCAGAGGCAGCTGGCAGGGGCAGGGGTCCTGGGCACCCCACTCCCTGTGTCCATACTGAAGCACAGAGCGGAGCTGTGGCTTGTCCTTGGAGGCCACTTGTACCGACAGTGCACCGCCTGCTGGTCTTCAGGGTGGCAGGGCCCTGGATCTCAACGCCTGTCACCACGGAGGAGGGGACACCAGGGGTCAGACATGGGTGGGTGGGTCGCAGCCCGCGGCCGGCCCCGCACTCGCTGTGGGCACCTTGATTTACTCTCCCGGCTTCTTGGACAGCCTCCCCGGTGAGGCTCGGAGCCCCTCCCTGCCCCCACGCTGCCCCGTGCGGCTGAGCTTGGGAAAATCTATTACCGCCGAGTCATTAATCTGGGGCTGCCGCCTCGGGCACTTTCTGGCCCCTCTATTTAATGGGCTCTGCTTCCTGAGCTCCGGAGCCGTGCTGCTCGCCTCTCTTGATCAGCTTTGTTTAATTATCAAAATATTTGATGCAGAAAATTGACATTAGTTCTGAAGGTTCTGCCCTCCTCCCCCTGCCTGGCTCCTGGTGACATTGAGTGGCTCAGCCTGGCGCCCATCGCCTCAAAATAGCAAGTGGCCTGTGCTTGTCCAGGCGGACACGGTGAGGTGTGGGCCGCCTGCCCTGCCCTGGGCGCTTGGGCTGCACCCAGTTGAACCCCAAGCCTGTTCCCCATGTTTCCATGGCCCTGGCCTGGCTGCCCACACCTGGGGGCAGCCTCGGGGAATGACTGAACCTAGTGCCTTTCTGAGCTCTCCAAGTCCTGTGGAGCCTGTGTGCGGTGCACGGGGCTGGGGTCCTGCCAGGGAACAACAAAGGGCCCCTAGGTTGGCACTGGAGTCTGGGTGGGGTACGTGCTTTCTAGTTGTTGCCAGGACCTTGGCCACTTGACCTTCTGCAGAACCCCCGAGAGCCCCTCTTTGTCAGGGTCAGACAGAGCCCTCTGGTCTTCTTAGCCAGAGGTAGATGCAGAGCCTGGGGCAGAGGCAGGGACCAAATTCGGGACTGCTGGGGCTGCTGATGTGGAGCCTCCCTGGAGCTCAGGGTGCACACAAGATCTTCTGCACAGACCTGTACCTTGCTTTTGTGTGACCATAAGGTACAAATGCACACGGGTGAACTTGGGTGTGCCCCCTTGTGTGTGTGCCTGTGTGCTCAATGCCCACGGGTGCCCACGGTGAATCACGGACCCCAGGGAATTCATGTTGACCTCAAGGAAGCCCAGCAGCTTGTTTCCAGGCTGTGCCCAGGCCCTCCAGAGGTCAGCAGTCCCAGATTGGGCTCCCTGGCCTTTGGTGTGAGCAGGGCAGGCGGGGTGGTGGTGATGGTGGCCCAGTAGGAGCGTCAGTCCCATGTTGACGTGTCACCACCAGCTGTGTCAGCACACCAGACCCAGATTCATTTCCTGGCTGGTAGCCCCTGGGTCGTGGGCACGCCGGCCAGCATTCGTCCGGAATCAGCTTATTTTCAGATGTCAGATAATTTTCAAAACAGAAACTAGTTTCAAGGTTGAGAAGGTACCGTTACGGAAAACAAATGGCGGTCAAGCTTAGACTCCTGGCTTTTCACTAGCAATCAATGTCCCTGGAGGAAGGATAGGACACAGGGAAGGCGTTACCTGCTTGGGGGGCAGGGCTGGGCCATGGCTTCAATATCACCTTTGGCAGAAGGGAGAACAGGCGTCTGAGGTCCACTCCCTGGGCAGTGGGGACCTTGGCCGTTGGGCCCCTCTTTCTGCCTCCCTGACCCCTCTGGTCACCCCTGCCTCATCTGTCTGGCCTGCACACTGGGCCAGCTGAACCCACATGGGGCCTGGAAGAGCCGGGGTCAGCTCCACCCTCATTTGCCCCGCCCTGGGGGAGCCAGTGCCATCTGTTCCCTGTTGTCCATTCCTGTGTCTCCTGGGCAGAAGTCAGCGCCCATCACCGTCACCTGACACTATTTGAATGACTGATTGGCGGTCTTCATGCAGGGTCCTCCTGGGGGGTGACGGGGAGCTGTGTCCAGTGGGCAGTTGCACCTGTGTGCTGAGAGCCAGGTCCTGGCCAGGAGCAGGAGGAAGGTGGACCTGGATTGTTTTGTGCTGGCCACTCTTGGACACGGCCAGCGTCCAGGTCTGCTGATTTCTGTGTGGCAGAGGCGTCTGCCGTGTGGCTGGCCGTTGGAGGGCTTCAGGAAGACCCGATGCCAGTGGAGTCCACGGGTGGGACAGGGCCAAATCCCACCACGTGGTCACTCAGAGAGAATGGGGTTCTGGAACCCAGACCTCAAGCCCACTGGGGCGGGAGCCCTCCGGCCTCCTCCAGGCATCCCTTGGCCTGTGGCTGTGTTCCCTGTCACGTGGCCGTCTCACCCGTGCTTGTGTCTTCTCTCCCACCAGGACACCGGCCATTAGATTAGGCCCTCCCAGAACCCAGTCCAATTTCACACCGAGAGCCTTAGCTAAAAGCCGAGTGCTCCTGTGGGTGCCTGCACCCAGCTGTTCTGGAGGCCGGCACCAGGGACTGCTTGAGCCTGGGAGGACACCAGCCTGGGCAACAGCAGGACCCACCCGGTGGGCTGGGGGACAAAGCCAAAGAAATGAGAAGAGGAGGAAGGAGGCCCGTCACTAGTCACACCCACAAGGCCTGCTCCCCAGTCATGCCATGTTCTGAGGTCGGGGGAGGTGTGCATTTGGGGTCTCCATCCAATGCACCACACGGGGGGGGGGGACCCGGGTTTTCAATGGGAACCCTAAAACTAAACTCCATCTCATGACAGGTGAGGAGCGGTCATCCCTTCTCCGTCCTGGCCAAGAAGTACTGGGTGGACTAAGCCCTGCCCAGGAGGACTCCACTAGGGCCTGGGACACACGGGAAGGGCTCCTCCTGGACAGAGCTCCGCGGGGCCCCCCTGAGGGCAGCAGCTTTGTATCTGGCCTGGAAGGAGGCTCAGGGTCAGGGCCATGACCAGGCCGGCCAAGCTCGGCAAATCTATTATTGATCTCATGCGTGTTCGGTGAACCTGCTTTTAAATCTTAGTGGAACAGAGAGGGAGGCAAACGGACAAACTGATAAATAACCATGGTAACGACTCGCCACCCCCACTCCTGTCCTGTGGATTCGGCCCTGGATGATGGGGGCCTGCTCAGCAGGGCAGGTGCGTGAAGTTTGTGAACCTCACAGAGCTCTTTGCATCTTGAAGACAGGCGAATGTGGATGGCGGAGCCGGGGTGTCTTCCAGGGCGTGGGGAGGGGCTGCTTTTCACTGTCCCCTCCGTTCCCTGCTGCCAGAGTCAGCCCACAGCTCCTGCCCTTGCTGGGAGGTGAGGTAGGGCTGGGGGCCTGCTGTGCCCCTGAGCCGGGAGGGCCCTGCTTTAGGGTTAGGGTGGGCTTTCCTGGAAGGGGCAAGGGGTCTTTTGAAAGGCCATGTTTGTCTGTGCCCTGTGAAGGGACCCAGAGCCCCTCTGCCGTCAGGCTGTCCCAGCCTCTGGCTGCTCGGGGGTTAAGCTCCCCTGCACCCAGCCCAGCGTGCCGGGAAGCCCGTTGTTTTCATAAATATACTTGCTGTGGTCAGAAGCCATTGCCGACCAGGGCTTCCTGAGACCTTGACTTTTCCCTGACACGATTATTGCCGCCCCAGGGACTCATTTTCTGTGCAGCCACCCGCTGACCTGGCCTGTCCTCTCTCCATCGTCCTGTCCACAATGAGAACGATTCTTCCTGGAGCCCCAGGACCTGCCACCGCAGCTGAAGGCTCAGTGCCACCCCACCCCAGCAGCATCTTCCCCAAAGACCCATTCCCGTGTGAGACTCGCGGTGCTTGTCAATCAATAACCTCGAAGGCCTGACAGCTCAGGCCAGCCAGAGGCCCCTCCTCTGCAGCCCAGCAGGGACTCTCCTGCTTAGGAATGCAGGGGACTTGTCTCCCTCCATGCTGGACGAGACCCATTCCTGTCCAGAGCCCCAGGCACATAGCTGCCACCCTGTACTCTGCCACCCTCCAGCCCATACTCCATGCAGGCACCAGGCACCTGCTTGGCCACCGGGAGAGTTGGGTGGCCCCCAGCCCCAGGCATGGGGGACAGGTGGAGACATCAGAGACCTACTTTGAGGGGTGGCCGATGGAGAGGGAGCGACTCTCTGGCCCTCTTTGGCCTCGGGGTTCATTTCCATAGATGCTCTGAGAGGTCCTATCTGAGAAGCGCCACTGACCCTTCCAGTGAGGGGCTCAGTGAGAAGCCCCCCAACTGTTCCAGTGGACACAGGGGGGAACCCTCCTCCCCTCCCCCACCCCTACTACTCTCTGGGACCCCGTGGAGAGGGCTCCTGCTGCCCAGGAGTCACAGGAGACCCAGTGTGTGGGACGGTCACAGGAGGGGCACTGAGTGAGGCTCCAGGTGGGGACAGAAAGGGCATGGCCTGGGCTCCAGCTAGCCCACAGATGCAAGTCAGGGGTGAGAACCAACAGAGGGACCAGAAGGGGGCTGTGGGCCTGCAGGGAATTGGGGTGGGGACCTAGCAGCCCCTGCTGTAAGGAACCGTGACCTGTGTCAGCTGTCACCATGGTGTGGCCAAGGAGAGTGCAGAGAAGTGGTTAGCGGTGTGGGCAGCAGAGGCCCTGCTGACCTTCCTGGTAATGAGGTGTCAGGGTCTTGAGGTCTTGGCACTGGGAGACGGAGGGTCTCCTCCAGAACCCCTCCTTGGGCCTCCACACCCTCAGGACATCATGGCTGCTGAGGGCAGCTGCCTGAGAGGGGCCCACAGGAGCTCCCGGGTTATCCTGGAGCCTGTGCCCGCCTGCCTGGCCCTGGCTTCTTCTCACCTGCCCTCCCTCGGTGCCTGTTTTGATTTCTACTTAAAGGTTTATGGAGTGGATCACCCCCTGGGGGCGGCCTGCACTATGCTAATAGAGCTATGCATATTCAATGAACCCTCTGCGCTATGCTAATAGAGCTATGCATGCTCAATGAGCTTGTCAGCGGGAGGCAGTTGTGCCGGCAGCCTCTGGCTGGCGGTAGTGAGCCTGCGGGTCCAGGCTGCCCATCCTGAGCCTGGCTGTCCAGCCCTATGGGCCACACCCCTAGGAGGAGGCTCCTGCTCCTGCCCTGGTGCACATGCTCCGGCAGCCAGAGGACTTGCTCCCTGCCGGGCTGCTGCTGGGTGGGCCTCGGTTCTGGGGAGACCCAGCTCAGCTCCCTTTCACCCCACTTCCTCATGAAGGGCACCTGCTGGAATGAGGGAGCAAAGTGGGGACCACTGGGGTGCAGGCTTGGTGGGGGTGGCCCTGAGGTGGACGGACGCAGGGTCTGACTGGCTTGGAGGGTGGGGTAAGGGGCCTGGTGCTCCAGGCTCTGCTCCGTGTGGTTAGTTGTGAGGCGGGAGGGCCCTTGTCCCACACGGGGCTGGGGGCACCTGGGAGGCCGAGTCCCTCCTCCGTGGTCTCCTCCGGCAGCTGGGGGCTCCCCTGTGTGGTCAGACACCCAGCCACACTTGAATTTCAGAGCAGGAGCGGTGCACTCTTGGCGCAGGGTGCCCAGCTCTGCTGGGGACGGGCTGGATGACCCGCATCTCATGAGCTGCCGGCGTCCGGCCTGCTCAGTCCAGCGCCATGGTCCAGCCTCCCAGCGTCCACTCAGGGCTCAGGAGAGCGGGGCCCAGCATGAGCCTCTCCAGGTGGCAGCTGTTGGGGGCACCTGGAAGCTCTGTCCCAGGAGGCAGGACCTGCATGTCCTCACTGCTCCAGGGCTGGGTGGTGGGGACAACTGCTGGGAGGGAGGATATGGGCTTAGGTCCTCCACAGAGGCTGGTTGGGTGGGGAGCTGCCAACCACACGAGGGTCCAGGACCAGAGTCAGCAGGCCGCTGCTGCTCTGTTCCCAACTGCTGCTGGGGCAAGTGGCTTGGCTCCCACAGGCCTGGGGATTCATCGGGTCCTACCCCATTCCCCTGCTCAGGGCAGGGGGCAGGGAGGCTGGGCAGGGAGGCTGGGCAGGGAGGCTGGGCAGGGCTGTGCCGATGGTCCCAGGGGCTGCCAACCCATGGAGAGGGGAGGAGAAAGTGTCACCTGTCTGGTGGACTTGTATGCTGGCCTGGTCCTCCCTCCCTGGGCCACCAGCCGCCCCTGCTGAGAGGCCAGGCGTGGGCAGGGCGAGGGCAGGCCACCCACCAGCAGCCTAACAGGGCCTCAGTGCAGGCGCCATGAAATCGCCTCGGCCACGGACAAGAGCTGGGTCCCTGAAGCCATTGCATTTGATCCGTGGAGCCCGGGACGTCTCCGGGAGAGAAATATGGAAGCAATTACTCCAAGAGCCGCCGTTTGAGTAACTCCCAAAGAGACACCAGGGCCGGTGCTCGTGAAGCCTGGTGCACGGCGCCCTAATGAAGCAATTAAGGCAAGGATCCTCCGACTTTGATCTCGATGGGGTAATTTTTACAAAAACATCACGGAGTGATAGATACCCATAACTCAGAGTCCTTAATTGTACTTAATTTGTTTGGAATACGAATGTGCATTTAATTAAACCCCAGCTCGGCCCGCATGCTTCAAGCGGGCTGTCAAGGAAAATTAAGACCCAGTTTGCTTTCAAAGTTACTGGTTTTTATCAGGCAAGGACAGCAGGCCTCGAACAGAAGGTTAGAGATAATTAGGCCGAGAGCTACAGACCAAGAAAGTGGGGAGAGGCACTGCTGGGGGAGGGGACGGGGAAGGGACATGGCCGGGGCGCAGGGGAGCACAGAACCCTGGGAATGGGGGCTTGTGAGGTGGCACTGAGTCTGCAGCTGGGTCTGCCACGAGAGGCCTGCAAAGGCCCCTCCTTCAGAGCGTCCATCTCTGGGGACCTACTTCTCGGCTGTCTTGACTTCTGGCCCTTATCCAAGGGCACGAGGCCACACTTGGGACATGGGCCTTTGTTCCGGAAGGGCTGGGATGGTCCTGACCACTCTTCAGAGTGGAGTAGGGAAACTGAGGCAGCGAGGGAGGGCCGAGCCTTGACCATGGCCTCCCAGGAAGTCGTGGCCCAGCACAGCGGCACAGCTCCCCTCACCCCGCCCCCCTGCCCAGCGTCCCTGCCTGGGGCTCACCCCGCACAGCCTGGATGCGCAGGCTCTGGTGGTCAGTGGGCCTCTGGGGGAGGTGGTGGGCTGAGCCAGCCCCAGGCCTGATGCCTCCCCTCCCCTGGTGGGAGGGGCTGAGCCTGGGTGTGGACCTCCCCACACAGGGCTCCCTGGACACTGGCCGAATGGCTGAGTTGTGGACCACAGTGTTGGCCTGACCTCCAACAGAACCTCCATCCCTCACTCACCTGGACCCTCACTGTGGCAAGTGGGGATGGGCAGAGGCACCTGCCTTCCATGTCCTCAGGGGGCTGTCCCCCCCCCCGCCATCTTGCCAGGGCACCGGCCCCCCAGGCATGATGCTGGACGCAGCAGAGGCTGTGGGACACTCTTGGTGGGTGAGCCTGCCACACAGCTGGCCTGAGCTGCTCGTCAGGGCCAGCTGGGGGCACAAGGCACACCAGGGACCTCAGGAGCTGTGCTTCAGTGCAGGCGCTGGCCTTGGGAGTGTTGGCACTCAGGGGACCTGGAGAGCCCGGGGTGGAGAGTTCAGGGACAGCACCCCTCAGACAGCAGCTGCTGGTGACTCTGAGAAGGCCCAGGGGCTGGGCCTGCCACAGTGCCGGCAGCTCTCGGGCCAGAGCAGACCCTGCTGGGCAATGGTGGTTTGTTAGGTGGCCAGGAAGGTGCACTTGGAACTGACTGCAGAGTGGAGACCTAGGGTGGGTGCAGAGCCACCTCCCAGGGACCCTCACTCCTTGAGAAACAAGTCTAGACCCAGCGCCTGACCCAGGAAGGGGGTCGCTCTTCATCCCTAGGTGCTCTCAGGAAGCCACGAGGATGGCCGTGGTGGCAGGGGTCCACTGTCACAAGGGACAGCAAGTCAGAGCTCATGGAAGCACAGCAAGTTGTGTGGACAGTAGAGGGGACGGAGACTTGGGGACTGAGACCCAGGGACCAACAAGGATGTCCCCCTGATCCCCGCTGTGTCTGTCCAGGCAGGCTTGCCAGGACTGGACGCGATACTCAGCCCACGTGGCCCCTGGCATGGACTCTGCCAGTGCGTCTCCTGACTCCACCTGCCTTCCCCCTCCTGGTGGGCTGCAGCCGGCGACTCTGGTCTCCTGGTCCTCAGGCAAGACCCGCTCAAGGCCTGGTGGGTGCACAGGAGGCCCCGAGTGCTGGAGCCTGGTCCCCACCCCCAGCCCGCTGTGAGGCTCTGAGCTGAGTGGCTTCAGGGGAAGCTGGGGCAAAGCTTCTGGCACCAGCCGGGGCAGCGTCCTGCTCTGCTGGTCCGCCCAGGTTCACCTGGGGTCCACTATGTTCCAGGACTGAGGTCACTACAGCTCAGGCTTCTGATTAGAACTCTGTCCCATGGCCCAGGGTCCCTGTTCTCACAGGTCATTTGCAGGGAAGCCCTGCCTGGCTGCTGCTACTTCAGAATCTTGTTCCCACTGGAGTTAGGGACCTGCACGGGGGACAGTGGTGACAGCAGATACCTGCCCTCACCTTCCTGCCTGTCCTCTGAGACAGCTGGGTCCCAACCCCAGAAGTCAGAAGTGTCACCTCATGTGGCAAATCGTTGTGGGCAAGCGGATGCCACCTGGAGTATTCAGCTGGACCTACCAGAGGAGACAGCCCTGTGGAGATGGGGCTGGGATCTGAAGGCGATGGCCTTGAAGCCAAGACAGGCAGCCCTCAGAACTGGATGAATCCAGGGGTGGATTCTGCCCTGGGCCCCCAGAGGGAGCACAGCCTTCCAGCACCCAGTTGTAGGCCCAGGGACACTGTCTTCAGACTGCTGTCCCAGAACCGTGTGCAGGCCTGGGGCTCTAGGCCACTCTGCTCCTGGTGGTTTGTTAGAGCAGCTGTAAATGGCTGCTGACGCGGTCTGTGGCCAGGAATGTGCACTAGCCAAGAGCCTCCCCAGGGCTCTGCTCAGTGCCTCCCCATGGATCAGGGAAGTTCTGGGGTCCAGAGTGTTGGCTGCCAGCCACCCAAGTCCAGGCCTGTTGACCAACCCACCAAACTGGCCACGCTCCTTCTGGCTGCATGAGCCCCAGCAGGGACTCCTCCCAGACTTCCCCAGGGTCTTTGTAGCAGAGTTCTGGCTGGTGCCGGTGCTTGAGCCAGCTGCTGGTCAGACTCCTGTCCCCGAGCACGCTGACCGCTTGTGGGTCCAGAGGCAAGAGGAGAGGCAGTGGGACTGAGAGGAGGAGGACAGGAACTGGGACAGCGGCCGCCCAGAGGAGGCAGGTTCCTCCCAGGGCTGGAGCCTCCCTCTGCAGGGCAGCCTCAGAGGGACGCGTGTGGTCAGCACTTCCACTGGCCCCCGAGGCCCTTCACGCGTCCAGCTTCGCGGTCCAGGGCCCTGCTCCTCCTGGTGGTGCCTGGACGCTCACAGACAAACCCAGAAGTTCAATTTCCTGTGTTTCCACAGTCCACACAATCAAATTCAGGTTTTGTTTTCAGCGTTTCTATCCCTGGGGCTAAAAGAAATGAGATTATTTCAGGGCCACCACCGCAGGTCTCGGGTTCTCTGACTGTGACTGGAGCTTGTCACGCCTCCCTGTAAGTTCTCGGGGCAACACAAGTCAGCCCACCCCACTCCGCAGCCTCCACCGCAAATACAGCCAAGTGCGGCCACCACTAGGTCCCCAAGGCGCTTATTTCAAAAGGAACTTAATCACAACCCAGCTCAAGTGACAATTCTGTTAACTGCGATGTCACCGAGCGGCAAAGCCTTCTGGGGGTCTGCTCTTTTTTTTTGGCAAGGAGCACAGTTCCCTGAGCCTCCCCAGAACACCGGCTTTGAAGGTCGCTCCTGGATCCCTCCTGGGACTAGCAGGAGCCCATGTCCCCTTGGGGAAGCGAGAGCCATGCTGCATTTCAGGAGGGAGTGGGAAGACCATGCAGGTGGGGGACGCAGGGGGCAGGGGGCAGGGGGCAGGGTTCCTGCAGAGTGGGGCCTCAGCCTGGAGGGGTGGGGGCAGCCCAGGGACAATGTGGCAGCCTGGGACTCACAGGCCACACTGGCTGACTGGTGCTGAGCCCTCTGAGAGGGCACCATGGGCTGCTCCCTGGAGGGCTGGACAGAGCTGGATGCCAGAAGCCAGGGCTGCTGATGGTCCAGGCCCTGTTCCTGGAGCCGAGGGAGCACAGGTAAACTGGAGGCGGGAGTCCCCAGCCCCACGGCATCAGAGCTGCCAACCGTCTGGACCTGGCAGGAGCAGCTGGCAGGGCAGGCCCCTGGTCTCTGCCCAAGGCTGGGGCTGAGGTGCAGGCTGAGTGGGCTGGTGCACGGGGTCCCACAGGGCCAGCTCTTCTCCTTCCGGAAGCCCCTTCCACCTGAATTTGCCTTCCATCTGGACCCTGACTCCCGCCAACCCCGAGGGCACAGGGCATGGCTGAGTCTGCTGGGCTCCGGAGGTCTCTGCAGACCAGCTCCTCGCTGCGGTGGCTACTCTGCTCTGAGACGGCGTGGCTGGGTCCTTCTTTCTGCTCGGGTTCCTCTAGGCCCCTCTGTGCTGGGTCCAGTGCAGGTTGGGCTGTCCCAGCTCACCACCTCCTGTTCCTTTTAAATCTCCTAACTCAGGATCTCTACCCAGAAAGAGACAGCTCTGCACGGTGAGGGCTGGTGCCCTGCAGGTGCCTGGGAAGTTCATCCGTGGAGGAAGGAGCGTGTGCGGGGGTGCATGCCTGTGGGGGGCTGCCGGGGGGTACCAAGTGCTCCGCCGGCAGGGAGATCGCCTCTTCTGCCCCACACCCAGGGGGCTGGCCCAGGGGCTCACAACGCCCATCAGCTCCTGGTTAGGAGCAGAAGGGACACAGGCAGGATAGTGGGCTCTCCTGTGGAGCAACTACCCCTGCATCTGAGCTCCAGAGTGGGTGGTGCGCTCGGGGGTCCTGGCGTGGTGAGGAGTCTGGACGAGCTTTCAAGCGGAGGCCCCAGTGCAAAGCCGTGGGACCCCTGTGTAATCCTGGCTGGTGGTGCCCTGATCCAGGAGGGCAGCTCCGCCATCCGGCAGGAGACCCTGAGCGTCCACTGGCTTCCTGGCAGTGAGCTGTGCTTCTCGGCCTAACAGGACACTGCACTCCTAGCTGCTGGCTGAGGGCACAGAGGGCAGCTGCTTCTCCCTGCTGGGCCAGCTTGCTTCCAAGCCTTCGACCCTGACAGAACCTTGGAGACCAAAGAGGAGGGTCCTGAGCAGGCTTCGTGTGAGCACCACAGCAGGCAGGGCCAGGGGAGTTCTCCAGGACGAGTCTTAGCCAAAGCCAGCCTCTGCCCTGTGGGGACTCAGTGTGCGTGAGAGCTGCAATGGCTGGTTCCATGGCAGCCCTGCTCCCTGTCAAGAGTGCCCACCTGAAGCTCAGAGCGAGCCAGGGCTGCAGCCTCCGCAGCTGGCCACCACCACTGCTACCCACAACATGGCGGGCAGGTGCAGGGCCATGGAGAGATGGTGGCAGGACACTGACCTTCATTCCCCTCTCCACCCAGCCGCTGTCCCCAGGAGGCTGACCCCCAGGGCCTCCATGCTGCAGAGCTCTCTGTCCTCCCGTTGGGAGGCCCCGCTCCCCAGGTGTCCCTCCCCTGCAGCGTCTGGGGGCTCTCATCTGCTAATCAGCCCTCCTCCAGCCCACAGGCCCACGAGGCACAGCCCTGCCCACACCTCTGTTCAGCCTCCCTCCACACCTTCCTGCCACCTCCCGACGGGCTTCCACTTGGACTTGTCAGGACCTGTGTGCAGACCGCCCTGGGCCGCTGACCCTCACAGACCCTCAAGGAGGTCACCTGGATGGGCCTGGGCTGGGCAGTGCCACCTGCCTGGGGCTGGGTGCCTTCCCAGAGGACCTCCGCCTGCTCTAGCATGAGGACATTTCTGCCTCCACAAACGTGGCCCCCGAATCTCGGCGGGGACGTGAGCTCCCTGGGAGGTGCTCTGTCTGCAAACTCTCCTCTGCCGCTCTCACCTGGCTGCTGGGAGGGGCAGCCCAGGCACAAGGGTGTTTATCTCTGCAGAGCAGAGGAGCGCTCCTGGGGACAGCCTTACACATAATCCTGGGGATTTTCCTAGCGTGTCATTTAGTGGATGTGATTACACTTCGGAGCCTGATATTCTGGTAATTATCTTCCCGGGCTTAATCCCGTGCCCTAGTAATGCCATTAGAGACTCAACATGCGTGTCTTAAAATAGTGATTATTTATAGCGGGCCCCGTTCCCTGTCGAGCAGTCCCGACTGCGTTTCGCTGGTTCAGGGCCCGCCTGGGGCCTGGGGAATCTTGGCCAGCTCCTCTGCAGCGGATCTGTGATTGCCACACGGGCTTTAGTGTGTGGCCTAGATTATCAGGGGTCAGACCTCATCTCAGAGCTGCATCCCTGTGTCCGAGGCCCAGGAAAGAGCCACGTCCAGCCAATCCTAATCCCTGGGCCCTGGGGCCTGTTGATGTGCTGGTCCAGCCAGAAGTCCTCCAAGGCCATTGGACAGCAGAGTGGTCAGGAGTGGACGTTCATCCCATTTCCACGGGGCCCCAGGGGAGGAAAGCTGAACTACTTTTCCCAAGCAAGTCCATAAAATGGGCACAATAAAAATACCTTCCTGGAAAAAAGGCCGGATCCAGGCCTAGGCCACGCTGGAGAGGCAAGTCCAAGTGGTCGCCAGGACCGGGGTGGGGAGGAGCAGGTGGAGCACGGAGGATTTTAGGTCTGGGACACTTCCTGCAGTTCCATCCTGGTGGACACAGGTCATCATGAATTTGTTCAAACACACCGAACGCCCCACACCAGCTGAGTCCTGTGGACTCAGAGATGTGTCAGTGCAAGTCCAGCAGCTGTGACAATGCTACAATGTAGCTAGCTCACAGAACTCGCTGCAACAGTGTGACCACAGCTATCAGAATGCCACACTGTAACTGTAGCAATGTCCCAGGGCTCTACTCTGGTGGAGATACCACAGTGCGGTAGGCTGAGCATCTCCCTCAGGAGAGATATGAGAACTCTTTGGACTCCTGCTAAGTTTTGCTGTGAACCCCCAAAATTGCTCTAACTAATAAATTTTTTTTTCTTTAAAACCTGCTTGCTCAGGGGCAGGTGAGCCCTGAATGGGAGATGGGCGCACCTGTGGGCCTGGCCTGTGGTGAAGCCGGCATTCAAGAGCATCAGCTGCTTTGGCCAGAGTGGCCCAGACCTCAGCCCCTCACCTGCCCGAGCTGTAGGAAAGCCACAGAGATATCCTCAGGGCCAGTGGGAGCCAGGGGGGCAGGCGGATGGGGCGCAGCACCCATGGGGCAGGACTAGCAGCTCTGGCCAGTCCTGCAGGTAGCATTGGTGGCATGTGGCTGGCCAGGGCAAGGGTGGGCAGGAGGGGCAGGTGTGCCATGCCCCTGTCCCCCCAAGGGCCTCCCTACGCTGTAGCCAGGAAGGCTGCAGAAAGAAGTCCCCTGGGGCTGTGAGAGTCAGTTTGGAATCTTTGTTAACAGCTGGGCATGCATCTTTTAAATTATAAATCAATAAATAGTTAATTCAATAATAGAATGCTCTTGAATATTTCATGCTGCCCGCAAGCCGTGGTGCTCTGTCTGGATGTTGATGGCCAGGTGACCAAGGACTTAGACTCAAACTATCCCCAACTCCTGTCAGCGGGTCTGGAGGCAGCTGGCAGGGGCCTGGTGGCAGACAGGCCTTCCCACCCCTGGGGAGGGGGCTCCAGGTGGGGGTGGGGGAGAGGTTGCTCGGGCACACTCCCACTCGGCCATGGCCTCCTCCCTGGAGGGCGGGGTTTGAGGAAGAGGAGGGGATGGGGCTGAGCTGGGCATTTGTTGCGTCCCCTCCTAGGACTCTGCTCAGAATGCGAGTGTATTTGCAGTCAGGAACTTTAAAGAGGTAGTAAGTTAAACGAGGTCACTGGGCCCCCGTCCAGTCTGATGGTGTTCTTATCAGGAGATGGACACAGATCACAGAGGACCCACTGTGGGGGGCACAGTGGGAAGAGGAGGGCGGCTTCAGGAAGACCCGGCTCTGTCTGCATCTTGGCCTCAGGCTTCCGGCCTCCAGGAGTCTGGGGGTGCACAGTGGTGGGAGGGGAGCCCCCTTGTATGGCAGACAGCTCCAGGATGTGGAGGGAGGCAGCTGTGGCCTCTCTACTCTGCCCTGTCCTCAGGCTGTACCCACCCCAGAGTCAGCAGGTGGCCTATGTCCTTGTCCCCAGATGGCAGAGGTGGCAGAGTGGCCACATAGAGGTGGCAGAGTGGCCCTCCCCACTGACTTTCCTCCGAGAGGTGCCAGGTGGCTGCTGTTGGTCCAGGTGGCCATGATCTTGGTGGCTTCAGCTGCAGTCATGGACCTGAGATGTGGGGAATGTGTAGTGGGCTGCTGGAGCCTCGTCACCATGGGTGGCCTGCTCATGACTGTGGGGCCAGTGGAGCTGGGAAATGACCTGATGGAGACCCCAGGCCCATTCTGGAAGAGGGCCCCCTGGATCCTGTGGATCCTGAAGCCGGTTGTATCTGGGGCATCCCATTGTTCAACCAGGGAATTCTGTGTGAGTTGCGATGGCCACCAAAGAGCCCCATGCTGACCACTCAGGGGCAGGGTTGAGGAAACTGTTCACCCCTGGGGACATATGGGCTGGCTCTGGGTCCTGTGACCCCCAGGGACTCGCTCAGGCCTGGAGAAGGACCAGGAATGCTGTGGCTTAGTGACATCTGACACATAGTATTGTATGGGGACCTGAGCTGGTGGCCCAAGATGGCAGCCACGATGTCCATAATGCCTCTGGGCTCCAGGGGCTGATCGTGCAGGGAAAGCTTTCACCCTGAGCCCTGCTGTCCTGCGTGTTTCAGAAGCTGCCCCACCACTGGGGCTGGACACCAGGCCCCCTGAGTGGTCTCCACTGCCTGACCTGAGCTGGGCTCTGGCTGCTTGGAGGCAGGAGGGAGGCTCGAGTGTTCTAGGAAAACAGAGTGGACCTGGCCCTGTGTGGCTTTCTGGGAGCAGAGGAGGGAGCCCGGTAGGGCCTTGTGGGCCACAGCTCTCAGGCCATTGCTGCGGGTGTCTGGCCTCCACACCTATGAAGGGCCCGGTCCTTCGTAGCCCTGGCAGAACCCTCAGAAGATGACTTGATAGCAGTGACCTTCCTGGGCCCTGGGAGACCCTGGCCTGAGAGGACCAGGCCAGTTGGATTGGTAAAGTATTGAATAGGTGCCATATTGCCATGTCCTTCAGAGCATTCTAGACCTGGGGACTCCAGTGCCCACCTGGTGACCAGGGCTCTAGGCAGCAGCAGCATTTCCTGGGCACCCAGGCCTATACCTATGTGGGGCCAGTGACTTGGGTCCAGAGGCCTGACGGTGGCGATGCTGTGGGCCAGGGTCCTCACACAGATCTGAGCCCCGGGATTGCCTGGTCTTACTCCCTATGGTCAGTGTAGACCTGAGCCTGGAGCAGGCTCAGAGTCCCTGAGCCTCTCGCTGTGCAGGTGGGAGCAGGTGCTGGGCGGACGCCCCCCATGGGGGTGGAGCGGCACCGCCCCTCAGATGCACAGAGGAATCGGGATGCCAGAGCTCAGCATCCACAAAATGTATTCCATGTCCTTAAGGCCAGGGAAGGTGAGCCAGCACTGCCCGAGCGGGACCCGGCAAGGCCAGAGTGGACACAGCCCATTATAGGTGTGTTGGTGGCCTCAGCGCAGATCTGCTGAGTCCCTGTGCCACGCAGCCACCCCTGCGCCACCGTCCCTAGGCAGCAGCCTGGGCCTGCCGCCTGTTAGCCCTGCTGACAGAGCTGTACCAGTGACAGTAGATTAATATCTCCTTAATCAGCCAAAATGAACAAGGCACGCTGGTGACAGTCCAATTTTCTGCTAACAGATTGTGGCCTATCTAAACCTGGCGCTCAGCTGATTTTTTATTTCTGCCAGAGATAATTCAGCGCGGGAGGACCAGCACCGTCATCCCATCCGCCAGCGCACTGTTCAATAAATCTCACCCCAGAGGCGATTCTCACCACTGTCAGGCGTGGCTGCCGGGGACCACGCAGGCCTGGTCAGGCTGCCGGCATTTACAGGCATCCTTGCGATCGATGCTGGGCCGGTGGTGCCCGTTCTGAGCGTGGGGGCTGCCGAGGGTCTCAGAGCCCCGGGGTGGTGGGGCGGGAACCAGGAATGTGGGAGCTCGTGTGAGAACATGTAGCTGAGCACGCAAGATATGTTTCAGGGCACAAGGGTGTACGTGGGGTGCGTGTGGACACGTGTAAGTGTGTAAGCCTGTGGGTGTGTGCGTAGGCGTGTGGAGTTCGGGTGTGTGCACCGGGGGGAGCAGGTCTCCAGCCATGGAGGCAGCACCTGGGCTGCTCTTCCCAGTGGGGGCTGACACCAGGTGTCGGGAGCTCTTCTTTGATGTCCTGGTGTGGCCACCGTCCCCACCTGCACTGGCTTCAGGATGGGGGTGGGGCGGCAACCTGCTTTGGGTGTTTCCTCCAGTCCCACTCAGAGGCTGGGAGGCCTCAGGGCCGGGCCCTGGCACTGCAGCTGTGGCCCGCCAGCTCTGGGGTCTTGCCCTTCACTCTTCTCCAGTGTTTGAGTCTTGATCAGGTCCCCCTTCCTGAGCTCCTCAGCAGGAGGGCGGGCCCTTGGGGCTGGTTAAGGCCTGTGTCACCGACAGGCTTGTGAAGGGCCTGACGCCTCCGAGTCTCCCCTCCTGGACCCTTGTCAGCATCTAAGACTCTCTTTTAAAAGATCATTCTAGAGAAACGGGTTTGAGGTCATGCTTCTAGAAACTTCAGCTTCCCAGGGAGCTGAATCAGGTGCCGGGGTGACCATCTGGCTGCAGGGGATGGGGAGACAGTGCCCGCACAACAGTATCCTGGGACCCCGACCTCGCATCTGGACCTGCTCTGCTGAGGCTCAGCCTCCCGCATGGGGAGGGGTCTGCAGGGCTGCGGCTGCCTGCGCAGCCTCGTCCTGTCCCCTCAGGCAGACCTGGGGTGTCACGGCCCTCGCTCCCTGCCACACTCTACTTCTCCTGTTGGATCTGCTTGGCTGAGCCCAGCTGGGAGGGAGGGTACCACTGACTTGCCCCTGGCCCATTTCCTGAGCGGTCCCAGGCACTGTCCCCCTGGGTCGGCACCCGAGTGTGCCCACAACCTGGGGACACAACAGAGCAAAGTGGCTTCCCCCATAGTTTTGTCCTTCCCAGGGCTGTGTAACAAGGTCACAGAGCAGGAAAGACAGTGTGTGGGGGTCTCATGCCAGCACCCCTGCCTCCCCTGTCCCAGGCAGACATTACTAGTCAAACAAAGCCCAAATGCATCCTTGGTCACTGCACCTGGCTGAGGTGCAGCTTCCTGCTCATGGACATAGAGTCACAGGTCGGCAGCTCTTAGCCTTCTTTTCAGCCTGGTCTGCCCTGCCCTTGTCCACTAATGTGAGTAGCCAGCTCTGCCCTTGAGCCAGTCTGTGGATGCCCGGGGAGGGAAGGTGGCCAGGGCTCCTTAGGAGATGGAACCAAGGACAGGAGGAACTTGGCACCAGGCATCTCCGCAGCTCCTGTGAGGTGTCCTGTGCCCCGCCTCAAGTTTGAGGACAGTGGGGGGTCTTAGTCTCAGCCACGCTCTGCCAGGTGCCCAGTGGACAGTCTGACAGAAAGACAGGGCTAGCTCCAAGGAGTGTCATCCTGATTTCCTGGGATGAGGGCACAGAGAGGCTGGGATTTGCCTAAGGCTGTGTGACTGGACAACAGTTGGGCTGGCGCTGACCCCTGGGCCCTGGTGTTAGCCCCTGGCTCCAGAATCAGCTCTCAGGAAACAGCTTTGCAGACTCCTGGGCCCCATCTCACTCAGAAAACCCCAAGTCAGACTTCACCCTCAGGGCACTTAGAGTCCCAGGTGGACAGTGGAGGCCCAGGGGTGATTTAATGCAGGACTATTGCAAAGGGGCCAGCAAAGGAGCCTGTGTTCCTGAGTCTCAGTCACCTGGCCTGGAGGGTGAGCATGGGGGCCGGAGGGCCGGGTGTCAAGAAGCGGCCAGCAGCTGGGTGGAACACTCCAGAGGGGCAGTGGGAGAGCATGCTGCCCACCTGCCGGCCACCTGGTGGGATTCCTGCTGGATGGAGCATCCTGGAGACCAGAGGGCACAGGTGCCACTTGCTGCTGCTCATACCAGGCCGGGGGCAGAAGAAGATGGCCATGGTGGGCTGGGCCCAGCTGGCTCTGGTGGTCCCCTGAGGCCTCAACCCACTTCTGCCACAGCCCTCTCCACGGGCCGAGCAGGGTCTCCCCGCCAAACCCACCAGGAGGAGGCACAGGGTTTCAGGGATCCCCACCATGGGGTCCCATCACTCATGGTCCGCTCTGCAGGCATCTGGGCCAGCTGAGCCTCCTGTCCTGGTGCTCCTGTGAGACCTGACAGCGTCCCCCAGGTATTTCCCTGAGGCCTCTTGGTGGCTGTGCAGCGGGGACTCTGCTCATTCACATGCAGACGTCCTCTCTGGAGGAGGAGGATGCAGCTAGCAGGGGTGGTGAGGGTCGGCAGGCTTGGCTCCAAGGGGCATAGACTGGCCGCTGGTTCTCAGCATCACCTGGAGAGGCGCCAGCCGGCCCCGCACCTGCCCACAGCAGCCTGGCTTGCAGGAGCCTCCCGAGAGCTCTAGAGGGAGGCAGAAAGCTGTTCTCCAGAAAGGCCTCCCGAGAAGGACGGAGACGCAGGCCCAGGCCCTGGTCCTGGCCTCATCCAGCCCCTGGTCCTGGCCTCGTCCAGCCCCAGGAGGGAACGGCCACCCCCAAGCCCTGCTGGGTGGGCACAGGGAGCCTGTCTGTGCCAGATCCCAAAGTGCAGGCCGTAAACTCACCCCTGCTTCTGACTGAGCTGAGCTCCTGCACCAACCTCCCTTCCCTGTGCACGTGTTCCTCCTGGGTCTGCCTGGGATCTTCAAATCAGATAGGGACTAAGGGGGGTTCAGGGGAGGGGCCTTCCTGGATGCCCAGTGCACGAACTTGTGGTCCTGCTGGGAGGTGGTCACCTCCTCACCTCCATGCACACACCAAAGGGCCCCAACTGCGTCCTGAGCGGGAACCCAGGGGCCAGCCTGGGTTGGGCTGAAGCTGTAGGAACCTCTCTGCAGCTCAGAGAACTTTCTGTCCACGCTGCCAACCTGGGACCAGTCGGTACCTGTGTCCACATGAACACACATACACCCTCACGCGTGCACACACATGCACACACCTATGCCTGTGCAGCACACCAGTGCACACAGAATCACATGCACACCCCCCACACGTATACACGCACACGTTTGCATGCACTGCTGCACACAGATGCACACGCACACCCCATGCATTCCACGCTACGCAGTGCACATACGCCCATGCAGACACCATGAGCGAGGCACACATGTGCACACACACACTCCAGGACCAGGGTCCCAGGCTCTCCAGCCTTGAGAGGTGCCTGCCTGGGCAGCTTCGGGGTCCGGCCCAGCTGTGCCAGCCTCCATGTGTGTGTGGGCGTGAGGACTCAGCTCTGCACACACGTGTGGTGCCCTGAAGGACGGTCACCCGAGTGCCCCTGGGCCCGCTGTCATCTGCATGTCCCGGGCTCTATGCGTGTGCTCGTCTGTCTGTACTTGTGCTCGGGCGTCTGGCCTTGGGTTGCTATGGGGCTGCTCAGGCCTGCGGGCAGTGGGCAGGGCTGGCTGCCCTGACCGCTCCCCTACTGCTCTCAAAACCCGGGGCTCTGCTCCAGCTGCCCCGGATGCCAGGCTCTGAGGCCCCAGCCCCAGGCGGAGCCACCCTGGACGGGGTCCCCACTGGCTGCCCTCAGCCTGGCGGCCGTCACAGCAACTGACAGGCTGCCATTTCCCTTCCTGTTTGGTCTTTTCCTTCGTCATGTCGACAAGCACCATCGTGTTCCCTGACAGACGGAAATATCAATCCTCAAGTGCAGGGACAAAGCAGGTTTTAAACTTTAACGAGAGGCTTTAATGGAAATAAAATGTAAAGTTCCCCTTCAGATGGGGGTTCTGTTTTACCAGGGAAAAAGTGGCCTAAATAATAAATCAAGGTTGCGTGTTTCAGTTCTTTTACATGCGTGAATATTTAAAACATGCAAAAATGTGGGAGATGCATTTGTTGGGAACAAAAGGAAACACTTATTTACACCCAAATAAATAAATAAATGACGGTGTGTGGCTGGGGCGGGGGAGCGGGCGAAGGCTGTTTAACATGGGCTCCGAGGGGCCAGCGGGGCACCCGAGCGGATCTGTGGCGGGCGAGAGGGATGGGGCGCGGGGCTGGCCATGGCAGGGGCAGTCTCTGGCTCTGGCTTGTGCTTACTTATTGATTGTGTGTTCTTTCTCTTTCATCTCTCCCCATCTTTAGGAACACTGGGTGAAGCCCATGGTTTATCCTCAGCCCCAATTGGAAGAATTGATTGATTGATGGGTCTTGTTCTGGGAATGAACTCAGAGATGCCCTCCCACTGACCTACGCCTCCAGCCCTTTCCCATCTTTAGTTTTTGTTTTTTTGGTGGTGGTGGGGGACCAGGGACTGAACTCAGGGGGCACTTGGCCACCGAGCCACATCCCCAGCCCCATTTTGTACTTTATTTAGAGACAGGGCCTTACTGAGTTGCTTAGCGCCTCTTCATTGCTGAGGCTGGCTTTGAACTCGCCATCCTCTTGTCTCAGCCTCCCAAGCCCCTGGGATTACAGGCGTGTGCCCAGAGCCAGGCTTCTGTTTGCAGATTTTTAAAAGCCTGAACTTCCATCATGCCTCTTCCTGTTCTACGGTCCCTCATTTCATGAATACCTGGACACTCCCCATTTATTTAGTACCTACTGGTTACTGGGGTGTGTGCCTGCCGGTGCTGCCGGAACCAGATGTCACACACTGGGTGGCTCACAATGGGGTACTGGAAGTCCGAAGTCAAGGTGTTATAAGGGCACAGTCCCCATGAAGCCTTCCCGGGGAGGGTCCTGCCTCTCCCGGCGTGGCCTCCTTGTGTGTCCATCTCTGCTTTTATAAGGATGCCAGTCATGGGATCAAGGCCATGTTAATTTGGTCACATCTGCAAAGACCCCATTTCCAGATGAGGTTCCCTTTGCTGGTACTGGGACTGAGGACATCAGCACATGTTTTGGGGTACAGGTCAGCAGGATACCACGAATGCTCCGGAGCCCTCTTTAAGGGCAGGGAGGCGGGGGTGGGGGTGAGCAGGGACTGTGCTCCTGTCCCTGAGCCCTGACTGGGTGCTGACGGGAGCTGCCCCAGGCACTGACCCGTTGGGTGGGAGAGCACCTGCTGCTTGGGCCCCAGACTCCTAGATTAACTCGCAGTTCTACCACTTTTAATGGCTGGGATCTTGGACCTCCGAATCCAGGAGGGAAAATTGTGAAGTTTTATGAGATTTAGGGAGACAATTTTCAAAACGTGGTCATGCATTTCAGCAAGTTTTGTCATTTTTTGAAGTGCTGTGTCCCTTATTGGGTGCCCCTGTTCCCAGCATTCTGTGATCTCATTTGATGCAAACTAAGTAAGTGTGCTTGTCTTTCAAGACCTTGTTTGTGAGACCCCAGGGCAGGAAGGTAGGAAGAGGGGAGGGAGAGCGGCTGGAGGTGAGCACCGAGGGCCTGGCTGGAGGGCCTGGCTGGCTTCGGGTCCCCGTGGGGTCTCGGAGTCCCAGGCCCCCCTTCCGCTCTGCTCATCTGGGAACCGCACCCGAGGGTACAGCCCTTGCCGGCTCCGTGGGTGGTGGAAACGAGCGGCACACCAGCCAGAGGCCATTTCAGGAACTGACGTAGGTTTAGTCAGACCCTCTGCAGGGAACTTTCTAGAAAGGTGGGAGAAGGCAGTGGTATCTCTGGGGCGCTGGCTGGCCCTTCATGCTGTGAGGATAACGAGGTCCCTCGAGCAGCGTGTGGCCCTGTGCGATTCAGTCCTCCGTGTCCAGCCTACAGAGGGGTGGCCAGGGCCTCCCAGGAGGGCAGAGCTGGGAGGGGTGTCCCCTGAGGCTGGTCAGGCCCTGGCTGCAGGACGATCTCGACGGTCCCCAGTGTCCCCCGGGGCCATTCACCTGTGCCATCGCCTCTGCTTCGTGATCCTGCCGTTTTGCAGACCCATTGTGGCTTTTAGTGACAAGCCTCTGTGCTCACCCACCTCGGCCGAGTCACGGAGTGGCCGCTCAATTATTTATGGCCCTGCCCGCCCGGGAGGAGACGCAGCAGGAGGGCGCTGGCCAGAGGGGGGCTTTCCAGTGTCGCTGTATGAATTTTTAAACTTGGCCACTTTGGTGACCGGCCCGAGCTCTGCCCCTTTTAAGCCATCTGACACGTGAGGCCGAAGTGATTGTTCTGAGTCTTTGTTTGTGACTGAGGACGGCTCAGGAGCATCCACGCGGAGCAGGATGTGGGCTCCTGGGCGCAGGGCCCTTCCAGACTTGTGAGCAGAGGGATTAGCCCTGGGCCCTCACATTCTCTGGTTCCCCGGAGGCCAGGCCGGGGAGAATAGCCTCGGAGTAAGGAGCAGCCAGCACACAGGTGGGCAAACGGGCCCACGCTGTCTCCCTGGGGATTTCTGGGGCAGTCTCTGGGAGGCCCAGGAGAGGCCACCCTTCCCCGAGGCCCATCCTGTGGCTCCCTGGCCGTGGACAGGCCCCTCCTGCAGGCGGGGAGGCCAGGGTGGGAGCCTTTTGGCGGGGCTGTGAGGGCCCCGCAGACAGACGCAAGAGCTCCCAGCGCACAGCGGCCCAGGCCGTTCTCATTACGGCGGGATAGGACCTATGAAATCATAAACTAACAACATCATTTATTTCAGCAGCATCGGGGCAAAACGGCTTTACAACGGTGTTTTATGTGCTACATGTGCGCCATAAATATTTCCATAAAAACATGCATTAAAATATAAAAGTAGGCCCCAAAATATCAAAAGTTGGGAGGGAGGAAACCCACAGCAAAGCCCGTGTTATGGCTGGCTCAGCAGGAGCAGCTGCGGGGGCTTCCTGTGGGCGGGAGCTGGAGGCCACACTCTTGTGGCCTTGTGCTGCCAAGGGGGCCTGGGGGCTCAGGACCTGCCCCTGGTATTGGCTCTCCCGAGAGGTGATGCCCATGTCCACCCCTCTTGGGGTGCTCCATTGTGTGCAGGGACATAGCCTCTGGCTCTGGGCCCCTGCCCTGGGGACTCTGCCTGGCCTCTGCTCACACCTGTCCCCCTCAGCCCTGGCCACCCGCTACAGCCCAGCTGTGCCCAGCCAAGCCTGCCATCATGGTCGACCTGCCTGGCAGGATGCAGGGGTCTCCAGTCACGCTTCTCACCTGTGGCTGCCCACCTCAGGTAAGAGGAGGTTCCCGGATAAGGACACCTTCAATCCACCTTCCCTGTGGGTCCTGCTACAGTAGCCCCATCCTGAGGTAGGACAGAGTGAACTCACCCAAGGCCACCAGCCTGGGGCGAGCGAGGCTGGACTGCCCGGCTCCAGAGCACCAAGGTCCCACTAGGAGGGCCCTGCCTCTCCACGCTCACTGCCCGATCTCTGCACCAGGCCTGCTGGCCACTCTCCCCCTCGTTGAGCAGCTCTCTGACCACCTCTGAGCAGGGCTCCAGGGTTAGCCCAGGGGACCCTCCTCCTTGGCTACTGCTGCCTCTCAGGCCATCTCCCGAGGTCTTGGGGACTTTGGCTGCTGCTTCTGGCTGTTCCGAAGGCTCCCAGCCACTGAAGCGCACCTGTCCAGAGAGCCCAGCACTGTACCCAAACCTGCTTCCTTCTGTGGCCTTGTTCGGCCTGATGAAGGGGTGGCCATCCCATGGCCACCCAAGGCTGTGTCCCTTACTCATAGCCCTCAGCAGGCCAGTGGCCTCCTGATCCCCTCCTGGGCCCACCCTCTCCCCAGCCCTTGCCGTTCCTGATGGTGAAGCTGCTCCTCTTCCTCCCGGGCCTGGCAGCTGCTGGATGGTCTCAGCACACCGCACTGGCCTGTCCCCTCACCTCCTCCTGCCCTCTCCTCCAGGACCCTTCCCTGCAGGGATTCTGGAGGCCACACTTGGAGAGCAGCACGCCATTGACACCAGAGGGGCCCTGGCCCTCCACCCCACCCCGGGCTGTGCTTGGCCTCGGAGAGCTGAGATGGGCCCTCATGGTGGAGTCCCTGGTGGGAGCAGGTGGAGTCCAGTGTCAGGTGTGACCAGCCCAGCGCTGTGTCTGGAGAAGGACGGGGACCCACGGCGGTAGATGCAGAGCACCGATGCCTGCAGGGTGTGCTGGATGCCACCACAGCTTTCGGGGAATTAAAGAGTATTTTTAAGTACGTCAAAGCTTACTGTGACACTAGAAGAGCAGTGAGCAGGAGTGTCCCAGGGCCCACCAGCTTCTCTGTCCTGCACACTGTCACTGGACCCTCAGCCGAGTGACCAAGACCATCCGGGCTTTCGGGTCCCCCCACCCTGTGCATCTTGGGCTGGTGCTGAGCTCCTGGCTGGGAGCCAGGGCAGGTCAGCAGAGAGAGGCACCCACCATCCTGCCCCTAGTTCCTGGCTGGGGGTGAAGCTGGGTGCCCAGGAAGCCTCAGCGCCTGGAGCCCCCTGGTGGTGAGAGCCTGCCACTGAAGCCACTGGCAGTTCTGGGTGCAGCCCTGCCCTGCAGTCCCCGCCCACCAGGGGACCTGCCTTCCCTGGTGTCAGGCAAGCCCCTGGGGCCTGAGAGTGCCGCTCACAGCAGAGGTCCTGATGGGTGGCCAGGTTTGGCACCAGGATGCCCAGCTCAATTTGAGTTTAGGGCACAGGCAACGAGAGCAATGTTAGTTGTGTGTGCGCGTAATATTCAGAACACGCCTGCACCAACAGCTTAATCACTGTGCAGTGAGATTCAGAGACAGCCCCGCACGGTGCATTTGACCTGGCAGCCCTAGCAGTGAATGTGTGTGGAGAGGAAAGTCCTGGAGCCTGATCAGGGAGCTGGGGCAGTGGAAGGCCTGGGCTGCCTGGGCCCAGCGTGGACCCAAGTGTGTAGCCACTTCCATTTTCCAAAACCAGCTTTCCTGGCTGTGGTCCCATGCCACCCACCCCGCCCCAGGCAGGTGTGCGATGCCACGTATTCCAGAGAGTCACAGGTGTGTGCAGCACACCTCCAGCTCTGTCACGAGGACCTGTGGTGCCAGGCCAGCTCCTCCACTGAGGTCACCCGGCCCCACGTCCCAGGGAATGTGAGGGCCCAGGGCTGATCCCTCTGCTCACAAGTCTGGAAGGGCCCTGCACCCAGGAGCCCTCATTCTGCTCCGCGTGGATGCTCCCGAGCCGACCTCAGTCACAAACGGAGCGTCACCCAGCAGGAGCTCAGGAGGGGCTCTTCAGCCTTACCCCTGACCCCCTACCCTGCCCTTCCTCCTCCCCGGCTCCTGACCACCAATCTCCCCATGATCCACCCGTCCTGGACTCCAGGTGCTGTGGGCCTTCTTGTCGGGCCTCCCTCTGAGTGCGAGGTCTTTGAGGGTGGTCCACTCCGTAGGGGCACCACGTTCACCCCTCATGACAGGCCCTGCACGGCTCCCTGTGTCTCCTCGTCCTCATGGGCACGCGGGTGGCTCCCAGGTGGTCCCTGCGCTCATGCCGCTGTGTGTGCTTGTTCCATGCTGAGTCCTTCCTGCCCTGGAGAGGCGCCTGCCCAGACCCTGCCTCTGACTTGGTTTACCCCACGTCCGAGGAAGCCCCAGCCGCGTGAGCTGTCGCGGGCACGGTGTCCCTGACACCACTTCCTCAGCCCTCCCTGGGAGTGGGAGCAGGGGCCGGCCCTGCCTCCTCCCACCTCCAGAGGTTGGGGTTTCAGAGTGTTTCTTCTGAGGATCTCCGAGGCCGTTTCCCTCCACTCTTGCTGGGGTCAGGGGAGCGAATCTCAGGGTCCCTGGTGAGGAGAGTCAGGTCCTCAGAAAGTGGATGGGGCCTCTGTTTGGGGTGTTTTCTCTTCTGGGGAGTTAGGGGAAGGGGCTGGCTGATCTCCAGCCAGAGGCAGCCTTGGGCAGCCCTCCTTTCCACATCAGTGGGGCATCCGGCTTTGACAGTGCTCGGCGGGATCCCAGGCGCTGGGGCCCGGGGCTGGGGCAGAGGGTGGTGGCCGAGCAGAGGTGGGCGATTGGGCGGGTAGGGGTGGCTTCCCATCCCGCAGCAGCACCCCTTCTCCGCAGCTCTGTGGGTAGGAGACCTGGTCCTGTTTTGGGGATTGGGAGATCACGATGCTGGTCCTCCCAGGAGAAGGCTGTGTTGAGAGCACACCCAGCACGTGAAATCCACCAAATGAAAATCCAAGAGCCCATGGTCCAGGTGAGCGAGCCCGGCTCTGGTGTCCGAGCTCACTCCGCAGGACGGGCACAGCCTGCTCACATTCTGGGTGGGTAAGGGGTAGCCTTCCTTCTAGATGGCAATGAGAGCACAGAGGTTCTAGCTTTATCCTGTTTGTCCAAAGGTGGGATCTCACGGGCACAGGGTGCTGGGCTCAGGGGCCGGACAGGGGTGGCCACAGTGCTTTTGTGTTGAGCCACCCCAGGATGCAGGTGGCCCGTCCTCAGCTGCTGCTGGGTGGTTCACCCCCACGGCCCTGGTCACCTTCCTGGCAAGGGGGCCAGCGTGCCCAGAGCCGGATGGCGCTGAATGACCTCTGCACACCCCGGGGCCGGCCCTGATTCGCCACACTTCGTGAAACTCAGGGCTGTTAGGTTTCCCAGATTGTTTTACAGTGCGGCTCGGTGTCAATGTTATGCTTTGAAACATTTAAGAAACAACAGTTTATAGTCTCAGATCTTTATGGTTTGGAAGACTGAACTCTCTGCTCACATTGCTGGCCAAATTGGTGTTTTAGATTCTAGAAAACCCCATCGTGTTACAGCAGCGGAGAATGTCCTGAGAGGAAGGCGTCCAAATCACTCCAAGATGTTCCGGGCTTCACGTCTCCTGCTCTACGGAAACATGCCCATGTTCTCGGGCGTGGAGTCAAAACACACAGAAAGGGGATATTTTTAGACGCGCGCATGTGGAATGAAACCACCCTCTCTAGTGCTCGCGGAGGGCGCTGGGGACGTGTGAGCCCCCGGGAGACCGTGCGGCTCTGGTCCTCCACCTTCTGGCACCTGGCAGCGTGTGAGGGAGGACATGGCACAGCTGCCTGGTCCTACAGCGGGTCCCCCTCCTCGCTGGCCGGAGAGCGATGTGGCTCTGCAGGGTGTCATCGCCCACCCAGGGCCCCAGGTCTGTGGACGAGGCAGCAAGGTGGTCTGCACGGCAGGAGGGTTGGTAGGACGCGTGCTGGACTCTGGGCTGCCCCTAGTCCTGTGGCACCCAGAGCTTGGCCTCCCTGCTGGCCTGTGCTGCCACCGCCTGCCCTCTGACTCGGCACAGGTGGGCACAGGTATGTGGATTGACAGGACCCCCTGGTGCATGTGGTGGGGCCTCCCCAGGCGGGGTCAGGGCCAGGCCGGGGTGCAGGGCGCCAGCTGGGCATTCCTGCTAACACGCTGGCTGTGCAGGGCTGCCGGGGAAGGCCACGTTCCACTCATACACAGAACCAGCACAGCATGAAAACCATCGTGAGCCTAAATGCAGACCCGAGCCGTCTTCTCGGAACCACTGCCGTTTTAATCACAGTTGTGATTACCTTGAGCCCCGTTGCAGAGATGGGAGGTGGGTGCCAAAGCCCCCTTGCAGGACCCAAGTGAGCACTGCTGTGTCCACTGGGGTCAGGAACTTGATGCTGGGCACCGGGAGCCCCCTCTGTCCCTTCTCTGACACGGTCTGTTCTGTTCCTGGCCCTGTGCAAGGGAGAATTCCTGCCAATGTCGCTGCTGTGGGCTGCACTGTGGCCAGGGCAGGTGTCTGTCCTCCCAGTTAGATATTCAGAACCATGGACACCCGGTCCCTCCTCCCAGCCTCCTGCTCTGGCTCCTGGGTTACTTCCCACTTTGCTGGCCGGCGTGAGTCCTGCCTCAGAAGACGCCCAAAACACCACTGAGGTCCTGAGGCCTGGCAGCTGCAGACCTGGTGGGCCACACTGGATACCCATCATCGTGGCCTGGGCAGCCCCACAGTTGGCCAGAGGAGGGACCACATGAAGGGCCAGGGCAGGGGCCTCTGTGGGCACCGTGCTGTCACTCCCTGGGAGAAGTCGCAGCCTGTAGCCCTGCCCAGAGCCCTCATTCAAACCAAGCGGTTATCAGCTGTGGGAAGGAATGGCCTGTGTCAAGGGCTGTGCTGCCCTTGGGGACATCTGCAATGAGTGCCAAAGGGATGACTGTCCACTTCCTTGAAGGGGGTGTGGCGGTGGCCCAGACCAGGACCGCTGGCCTGATGTGGACTGGACGCAGGACAGTTTGAGGGGCGGTATGTGTACTCCCTTTGTGGGCCGCCATGCTGGAGAGCACTCTCACTGTCCTGGAGGCCGAATCTGAGACCCAGCTGAGGCCAGCCAGTTCCCTGAGGCCTCTCCTTGGCTCGTGGACATCGTCTCTGATCCCATAGGGCACCCTCAATGCCCTTTTCAAGCCACCTGTGTGACCTCATTTCACTTCTCTCTTGGAGAACTTTTCACCCCACACGGCCACCTTCCCAGGTGCTGGGGGCTGGGGACCCGGGTATGTTTTATTGGGGGGACAGTCCGCCCACAACAGTAGGTCCCCTGCAACACCTGGGGCATAATTATTCTGAAACATTAGTTGTGCTTATCTACCCATCGAACCAGCTGGACACTCAGCATTTTTCTTTGCTGAATCGTCCACCCTTGGGGGATGGCCTGTGTCCAGGCAGCCCCGGCCCCTCAGTGGCCTACCCCCAGATGCAGGCTGTGCCCACAGGGAGCGGGGCTTAGACCATGGGAGCCCTGGTGTGGGCCTGGGGCATGGTGCCCACTGGGGAGGGGCACTGCGGTCAGGCTTGGCTGGGCTCTGTGCTGCCCGTGGGTGGAACGTCAGGGCCAGAAAGGCTCCAGCTGAACTGCCCGGCTCACGCACTGCCCTCCAGAAGCCGCGCCTGCTCTTTATGCCACTTGGGTCTGAGGAGCTGTTTGTTTATGTTTTATTGCGTTATAAATCCCTCGTAAGCAGGCGTGATGTTTTTATGACGCCCAGGGAGGATTCTCCGTGCGCGGCGGCCTCCCTGCTGCTGCATGTCTTCCCTGGGCTTCTGCTCGTCATCTGGACACATGCGGCTCACAGATGTGTTTCCACAGAACAGCTGGGGGCTGCACGACCCGGTGCCGCGGCTCCTGCGGGAGCCCCGAGGAAACACCCATACCTAGCTTGGCTGCCGTGCAGCATGGGAGGGACGTTGGTGGCCCGGGGGCTTGGGCTTCTGTGTGGGTCCAAGGCAGGGCCCTTGTGTGGCTCTTGGCCTCCATGTGGACCTTGGGGAGGGACCATCTTTGAATCTATGCCTGTGAGGAGAGGGAGTGCCACAGCCCCATGGCCCCAGGTTCCTGCTCAGGGGGTCCTCCCTGTCCCCAGCAGGCCGAGCAGACCTCAGGTCCCCGTGATGGTAAACACGGCTGCTGACCCCGGACAGGGAGAGAGACCCGGGACACAGGACAGGGACAGGGACACAGGACGCCACACTTAGTGTACCAGCAGTGTCCATGAGCCTGTGGCCGCTTCCCCGCAGGGAACTTGCCATCTTGTCCCCTGGGTGGGGCACGGAGGCCTGCTCTGACTGCTGACTGAGGTCCTCGATCCCCCTGCGTGGCCCCCAACGCTGGGCTGCCCTCCTGGCCACCTGGGCTCAGGATGGTGACCGGGAAGGAAAGCAAGAGTGCAGCCCTGGAGGGCGCTCTGGAGGGACGAGGCCAGGCTGCAGGGGTGGGTGGGGACAGCCGGGAAGCCTGTGGGCGAGCAGGGTCTACGTGGGCGTGCCCTCGCCATGCCGGTGTGCGTGTGGGCAGGAGGGGCACAGCATGTGTGTGGGCGTGCGGGGGGGGGTGTGGGGTGGCGGGCCTGGGGTGGAGGTCAGCAGCCTCTGATGAGTGGAGGAGACAAATTGAGGGAGATAAGAGGGTCAGGAGGTGGGTGCCACGTCCCAGGAGGAGGAGGGGGGTGGAGAATGCGGCAGGTGCCAGCATGGACGCTGGGCAGTCTCACTTAGGAGGTGACCTGTGACCTTGGAGGGAAGCCCCCAGCGGTCGTGCCCCCAGTGCCTGGGGAGAATGCTCCAGGAGGGGGTGGGCACAGCAGGAACACTCGTGCTCTGGGGACAGGGCGGTGGAAGGGTGGCTTTGAGGGTGGTGTGGTGGCCAGGCCAAGGGCAGTGTGTGGGGTCTCCCAAAGGAGCGGGTGGTGCCCCCAGCAAGGGCAGTCTCCAGGGGGTGGTGAGGTGGGCTGTCCCTCCTGCAGGCCGTGCCCCAGGCCGGGCGGACCTCTTCCTCTGGGCCCATCTCTGTCCCCACTTGGCTGCACACTGCAGGTGTGGGCCGTGCTGTGGCCTGGAGACGTCAGCAGACCTGGCCAGCTGCTTTAACTGACGGCAGATGGGTGCCGCGGGCCCTAGGGCTCCACGGCGCTGGCCTGCTGCTCCCGCCAGCACCTGGGCGGTGTGCTCCCTGGACTCCCTTGCCCGTGGCCATGAGCCCACGCTGCCACTCACCCTCGCCGGCCTTCTTCTCCCTACTTTTCTCCCTTAGGGTGCCAACGCCTGGTAGAGCCCAGCTCAGAATCAAAGCTCTGGCCTGGAGGGGAGTGTGGGTCTCCTAGCTGGCCATGTAGCTTGCCCTCTGTGCCAAGCCCCTGGGGGCCCAGCCCGCCCACCTGTGGGTTTCCCCAGCAGCCCTTGTCCTCTGGTGCCTCTGGGGCCCAGGAGGAGCTGGGAGAGGATCTGGGGGTGGCGGACGCCACGGGTCCTTCTGTGCACGCCTCAGCCGGGAGATGGAGGGCCAGTCAGTCTGCTTCCACGAGGCTGGACCCCGCTCCTTCACGGGCAGCTCCCGGGGTTCTGAGGATGGATGGGTGAGAAGCAGACGCTCAGGATGTGTCAGGAGCTCAGCAGCAGCCCCTGTCCCTGCCCAGCCCTCTGGGCGCTCAGCAGGCCTTCAGAGTGTGGGCTAAGGAGGGAGCTGCCTCTCAGAGCTCCGGCCCCTGGTCCCAGAGGAGCCCTGGAGAGGAGGCTGTGGTCCCTGGAGCCAGGCTGGGGGGTCGCAGGTAGAGGCTGCCAGGAGGCTCTTAAAACGCACAGTCCCTGCAGCATGGCGCCTCCCTCCAAGGAGAAGGCAGGTGGAGGCTATTTCGATTCGACCCTCTGGGCGAGGTCACGCCTTGGAGCTTTGTCCAGGTAGAAACAAGGACAAGCCTAACACAGTGGCCGTGAAAGGAAACACGGGGTGACACATGTGTGCCTGTGACCTGGCCTGCGCCGCGCGAGCGCACCCTCTTTCAGCCTGGGCCGGCTGGCTGGGCAGGGGCTTGTCATCCGCTTTCAGGAAACTGGATCCAAAGAGAAGTATCAGATGAGCTGCTAATGTCGGGGAGAGAGCGCGAAGCATGCTCGGGTCTCCGTTTTATGGCTGCTCTTGAAGTCAGAATCCGCGATTGTAACCCAAGCCCGGCTTTCCCGGCGTGTTTCAGTAATGTCGGGATAATTCAAAGTCCAGACGAGTTCGGCTGTTAGGGCTCTGAGCAGCTGCCTCGCTCGCTGGCCCGGGAGGAGCATGCAGAGGCTGAGGCAGGTCCCATGGCCACCACTGTGCTGGGGACAAGGGCCACACTCCATCTGTGACCACCATCAGCCTTGAAAAAGCCCCGGGAACCCTGGGGTGGACTACGGGTCTGGGTTTGTCAATGGGCCTTTTGGGAGGGAACTGGGTTTGCTTCCTTCTTGGAGGTGGACACCACAAGCTGGCCGCCCTGAGTGGTGGACAGGGACTTCTGTGGCCTGGGGGCCTCCCGCGGCTGCCATGAGGGCTGAATGTGTGCCCCCAGGTTTTCAGGTTGGAGCCGTGACCCCACTCTCTGTCCTGGGAAGTGGCCTGCAGATGTCGAGAAGAGGCCTTGAGGGTGGCCGTATCCACGGTGACCGGGGTCCTGGGAACTGGGTGAGGACCAAGGTGGGTGCTGGCCAAGAGACGGCAGCAAGCCAGAGAAGCAGAGACCTGGCAGATGCCCCCTCGAAGTCCTGGGGCCCCGCCCTGCCTCGGTCGGGGGCTTCGGCCTCCAGGTGGGAGCAGGTGAACGTTGGCGGTCGATCCTCCTGGGCTGTGGTGACCCGGGACCTTGCCCTGTCCTCCACGTTGCTGACGGCCCTGTCACTCTTCAGAGACGTTGGGCAACGTCGGAAGAGTGGCTCCGCTCTGGTAGACACTCGAGCTGTGCTTGGGCCCCACCTTAGGGGAAATGCCCCAGCTGGGGGATGGACAGTCTCTGCCCTGGGCATTTGCCAGCTTCATGGTTCACAGCCCTGCCCTTGAGGTTGAGTGGGCGCCAACCGCCAGGGTTTGACTGTAGACTGTCCCCGTGGGTGACAAGGAGATGTCCCCTCTTTCTGGCTGCCAACTCTTGTGGAAAGAGACACACTTTCAAAAAGGTGGACGCATGGACCAGGTGTCTGTGCCCTCCAGACCCACCAGAGCCCTCTGCCACTGGCTCCGGGCTCCAGGGCCCGTGGTGGCCATGAAGGGGCCCCTGAGTGGATGTAGGGATGGCATCTGAGGGACGTCCTGACACTGACGTGGGGGTGGGCCAGTGGGAGGTCAGTGTAGAAGTTCTGGGCAGGGGCCGAGTGGCAGCTTCTCCCTTGGGGCACTACAGGGGTGGAGACAGAGCTGTCCAGGGGTGCCCCGCCCTTCTGAGGGGGAGACCGTGAGGCGGGAGTGAGCGCGGGCAGCCAGCCTCAGCCCTGCTCGGCCGGGGAGCTCTGGAGGAGCTCATCCGTCTCACCCCACACCAGTGCCGAGGGTCTCTGACTGGGGACCCGCCCTGTCCCCACCACCTTGTCCACGACTGTGGTGCCACCAGGATCCCACAGATGTCTCTTTGAGGCACAGGAGAGTCAGGGGCAGTGATGGGCTGCCTCAACCCTGAAATGACCAGCTCTTGACAGGTCTAGACAGCGATGGTGGCTGTAGGAAGACAGACGGCAGACCTGCCCTTCCTGTTTCTTGGAAGTCGATTCTTGTGGCCAGGGACCCTGGACACATTCTCCTGGGTTGCAGGGGGGGGAGGGGGAGGAGCCAGGGTCTCCATATCTGGTGGCGTTCACCTCGGGTGGGAGGTGGAGTGGCAAGGGGCGCGCCAGGGAGGGAGAGGGGCCTTCGCCCCGTTCGGCCCCTGAGCTTTGGGCCGGCATCTCCCTGGTGGTTGAATTTGTTACCAGGAAATACGCCACATAATCCTGGCTCTTACAATCCGCCATTCTTCCTGCACCTGGGCCAAGGCCTTCCAGAGAGGGCCGAGTGGCCAGGAGGGAGGCGGGCTCTTGTGAGTGGCTATGCACGTCCCGCTCAGGTAAGGAAGGGAGGAGGTGCGGGGGAAGACCACCTCGCGTCAACAGACCAAGATGACCTGCAAAGTCCTTGCCGCCCTCCTGGCCCCCGGGGCTCCGTCCTCCATGAGGCAATGCCCGACCACAGCCTGTTGGTGTGAATTGGTCCTTTCTGAGCGAAGCAGGCCCTGCCTGGGGACTCATGGCCAGCACCCCGACCCAGGCAGTGACGGGGCCCTCGGCACGACCATTGCATCCAGTGTGTCATGTTGGCCATCGTTCAGCACCGGGAACAGGCTAGCACGCGGGGACGGGTCTGCCCGGAGGGCGCCCCGAGGAGGGAAGAAGGCCCAGTCCTGCCCCTTGGCCCTGGGAGGCCAGGCCGAGAGCCGTCCCTTCCAGTGAACCCACCGAGGAACAGCGTCGACCTTGGGTGGGCTTAGCCTGGCCTCCAGGCCCAGCGCAGCTTGCCCTGCTTCTCAGGTCTCAGAGCAAAGACCCATAAATGTGCGATTCCAGGTAAGTGACATCACTGTCCTGGTCACACCCACTGTCATCGTGAGAAAGGCCATCTCTGGCTTCCTGCTTGGCCACCAGGTTTGCAGTTCAGCTTTACAGAATTCTCCCATCTCTCACTGCAAGTGGACCAACAGCCCCGATTTGCAACGGGTCAGGGTCTGCCTGGGCAGAGGGCTGCAGGGTTGTGCTCTGTGGAGAGGCTGAGGTTGGTGTGGAGAGCCATGAGGGACATCCTGTGACCCCGGGTGGGCCAGGCTGCCAACCCAGCCCGTGGGACTCCAGTGTGCGGCAGATGGCAGATGGCGCCTGGGGAGGGCGAGGAGAGCCCCATCGACCTCTGTGCTCCGGGTATGTTTCTCCTCTCCTGACACTCAGGGAGCACCTGGGGGTGCACCGTCACACGTGCACAAATGTGACGACACGTTCACACCTAAACTTGTGTACTCATGTATGCACAGACGGGGACCCTGGAGAACGTCACCGCCAGGGAAGGAAGTCAGTGTTAAACACCAGGACACAGCCGGCCGCTATGGTCAGCTCTCCACGGGGCCACCAGGAGGGCCATAGTGTCCGAAGCTCAGCCCAGCTGCAGACCTTGGGCCTCCCCACGAGCTGGCCAGAGTTGGGCAGAGCTGCAGGCTGCACCATGGCCCCCTTGGTGCAGGTCCCTCGTGGTATTGTGCTCGCTAGGCCCTGTGAGCCCATGAATATGACCAGGGCTTCCCAGGGTCTCCTGGTGTCAGGGTGGGGGCCCAGGCTGGACACAGTGGGGACCCATGTCCAAGCTGGGAGGTGGAGGAGCCATCGGCCTGGGTGGGCCTGAGAGGGGTCCCAGGGTTGGGTGGGGAGGGTCCCATGCTGAGCCGAGGGTGAGAAGCACCCCCCCCCATGGCAGCCATTCCCCACAGCGTCCTTTGGCATCCAGTGGGCCCCTGGTCCTTCTTGGCTTCAGTTTTTTCTTATGTGTCCAGCTCTATTACAGGCCTGGCCGTGCCTGCCAGACAGGGAGGGAGGGGCCCTGCACAGGCTGTCCCTGGGCTGAGTGTCCATGGGGTGTCCTGTGCAGGCTGTCCCTGGGCAGAGTGTCCATGGGGCTCTGTGCAGGCTGTCCCTGGGCTGAGTGTCCATGGGATGTCCTGTGCAGGCTGTCCCTGGGCTGAGTGTCCATGGGGCACTGTGCAGGCTGTCCCTGGGTTGAGTGTCCATGGGGCGCTGTGCAGGATGGCTCTGGGCTGAGTGTCCATGGGGTGTCCTGTGCAGGCTGTCCCTGGGCTGAGTGTCCACGGGGTCTGTGCAGGCTGTCCCTGGGCTGAGTGTCCATGGGGTGTCCTGTGCAGGCTGTCCCTGGGCTGAGTGTCCATGGGGCATCCTGTGCAGGCTGTCTCTTGGCAGAGTGTCCACGGCGTCCTGTTCAGGCTGTCCCTGGGCTGAGTGTCCATGTGGTGTTCTGTTTAGGCTGTCCCTGGGCTGAGTGTCCATGGGGAACCCGCAGGCTGTCCCATGCACTGGCCAGCACACTGAGCAGTTTGCAGAGGCACAGTGCCATGGCCCTGGCTGCCCTCACACCTGGGTAAGTGCAGGGGCACATAGGAAAGGCCATTGCCCTGATGCAGCATAAGCCTGTGGCTTCTGGGGAAGGTGTGTGAGGGCCCCACTGCGGTCATTGTGCGGTGCTATGCATTAGATGCTGCCTGCATCTGCCTGCATCTTCCTGCACGCTTCTAACTTGCATGTTTTGGGGCTGGGGTGTCGCTCAGTGGCAGAGCACTTGCCCAGCACCATGCCCTGGGTTCCTCCCAAGCACTGCAAAAAGAGCTGTATCCGCTCCTCTGCGACACGCAGCACATCAGGGCAGGCGTCTCTACTGACCTGCTGGTCCAGGTGCAGCCCTCACAGCGCACGGCCCGTCTGGTTACCTCCCCACGGATTCTGGCACCAGCTCCGGGCTTGTGTCCTTGTGCCGGGACGGTGCTCACAGCCGCGTCCTGGGTGACGGCTGCCTTTCCTTTCTTCTGTCCTCCTTTCCTTTAAGTGCATCAACAAGTGCTTCATGTTTTCATTTGCACAAGTTTCTATCTGGCTGCCCCTGACTGACCCTTCAACTAGCCATCCTACAGTCATGTCCCAGCAACGGGCAACGGCGTCCAGTTTCTGTGAGTTTCATTCCTTTATCATGGGGCCATCCCGCGTCCCTCTGGAGCCCTATCTGGACTCCCCACACTGCTCTGTGGCTCACCAGTTCTACCCTAGGTAGGAAACACTGCGGAGAGAAGGGGTGTTGTGAGGAATTCCTCTGGGAAGCAGGCATGGGTCAGGGCTGTATCCCCCTCTGCAACCCTTTGGTGAGGATTTATCTGGGAACTTGTTTTACCTCCACTCTGGGAATTCCCCTGCCTCTCTGGGGCTTTGAATTCCCTATTTTCTGCCTCCCACCCATCCATTTTGTTTCCTTTGGTTTTCATCCTTGATCTACTAGCGCACATCCTTTAGTAACTTTCCGAGAAAAGGTTCACAGGGGAGATACGTGCTTGGAACACTTTGGCCTTTGAAATTGCCTTAATTAAGTGTGAACACTGGATTCCACACTGGAAATTGTTTCCCTCAGGATTTTGCAGGAGGTGCTCCGTTGTATAGCAGCCCCGAGTTGTGCTGGGTTTGAAGGGCAGGTTGGTTCCTGATCCTCTGTGTGTTGCCTGCTTCCTTCCCTCTCTGGCAGGTCCCCAGATGCCCCTTTCCTTCAGTGTCATGACAGGCCTGCTGCTGGGTCTTGATGCCTCCTCATTCCCGGGGCTGAGGACTCTCGCTCTCTCAGTTTTCTTTCCTCCCCGTTTCTGGTCAGCGGCCGGGCTCCTGGGTGGTTCTGACGTCACCCCGTTCCCCTTCCTTCTGAGAAGGCTGAGGGCCACTTGGGGAGGGCCACCTGGGGAGGGCCACCTGGGGAGGGCCTGGGTCCTGGGTCTGATGGCAGCTCTGCCATTTAGCAGGAGAACCTTCGCCAGGGGGTGGACCTCTCCCAGTCTCCGTTTCCTCGTCTCTGCGTGGGCTTTGTGGATCGGCTTTCCCAGCAGGGTTCTGGGGCCTCGGTGGAGCTGTTCACAATGACGGTGGTGGTGGTGATGAGGACGGTGATGATGGTGATGATGATGGCGGTGATGAGGACAGGGGTGACGACGGTGGTGACGATGCTGACGATGATGATGATGGAGATGATTTTAAGTGAATCTTTAAAACCAGGCTCCTCAGAGGCATTTGGTTCTTAAAAAGAACACATGGGACAGAAGCTCTGGAGGGGACCACCCTTTGTCCTCGCCTATCCCTTCTGGCAGCTGTGCTCCCACAGGGCCCCAGCCCCAGGACACCCCCCATGGCCTCCCGCCCATCCTGCTCTCATGCCGGGGCTCACGGTTGGAGGCTATTTTGGGGGTGCTTCTGCTGGGCTCGCTGGTGCCCACACGTCCTGGGTGGGGGTCAGAGTTGACTGCTAGTCCTAGGGACCTTGGGTGACTTTGGGAACAACAGGAGACGCCTGGCCTGGTTGATGCTGTGCCCTCTCACCTCCGCCCCTCGGGGTAGCTCCTGGCCCTGCTCACAGCCCAGGGCCCTCCAAAGCCAGCACCTTCCTGGTGTCATGTGGACCTTCCTCACTGCTGGGACCGTCCTCCATCCCAGACTCCGCCTGAGCTGACCGCCGCGACTCACTGGAGACAAATCTAAGGACTCTCTCCATCCTGCCACCTCCTGAGCCGCCCTGGTCATGATGCTGCTGCAGAGCCTGCTCTCCTTGACCCCACTCTGCCTCGGCTTGGCACCCGCCTCCAACATCCCAGGTTCATGGTCTTCAAAATGGCCCACGGATGTGGACATGTCCGATGGCCCTGCCAATAGAACAGTGGGAGGCACCAGCTCTCACAGCCGGGGCCCGTCTCCCTCCCGGCCCAGGGTGATCTTTGGCTTGGAGTCAGGGGTGGAATCAGCCACAGGCAGGTTGGTCCTGGGGCAGCTTCAAGGATGCTGTCCCCAGAGCTCCTCAGTGGGCTGGTCACCTCCAGGGGCCATGGCCCAGCCCCTAGAAGGAAGAGCGCTGACCTGAAGCTGGTCACCCACCGTCAAGGAGGTTGGCAGGGCTGGACGTTCACGTCCTTGGTCCCCTAGGCCCCCAGGGGTGGGCATCCCTGAGCATGACCCAGAGAGAAAACACGATCAACATTTGTGTGCCGGGTTGTGAATAAACACGTGTGTATAAGCCCCAGTGTCTCCATGAAGCTGTGGTGACAACGTGAGCCACACAGCAGGGGTATGACAGCACCACTCACCCAGCCCTGCTCCCTATAGGTGGAAAGCCCACAGGGCAGATGCTCCCAGAGCTCCACGAGGGCTGGCGTGCACGCAGCCTTCCTGTGCAAGGTGGAAGTCACCTATTAGACGCACACACAAGTGCTTGTTTTTAAAACCCACGTGTTTTTCATATTAACAAATCACACATCGGACAGCGGTTCCTTGCCGGGCTTGTGTCCCTTGGGTGACATTGCACCAGGTGAGCTGTGCCCTTGGCCCCAGCCTGGCATTACCTGAGATCTACCTCCAGGCACTTCTGAGCCTATCTGCACCTCCTCCTTCAGGAGAGAGGGTCCCCTCCTACTGATGTCGGGATGCCTGTGCAGGGGCTGCGGAGGCCTCAGGGCCTGACTATAGTACTGGCCAGGAGACGGGGATCCTGCTCTGCCTCTTGGGGGCTCCCCCAACGCCCCTGCAGGGGTGAACCCAGCCAGCAGCTGCTCCACATGGCTTCCCTCTGCCCTGCCAGGCTGGACAGGGTCGGGTCAGAGCTCAGGAGAGCTGGGACCACCCCCACAGCAGCCTGGGAAGGCTGAACCTCTGACGGAGGTTCAGACCTGGGCGAGCCTCTGCTTTCGAGAGCAGGTGAGCAGCCTGAGCAGCCCGCTGTCTCCTGAGTCTCCCGTGTGTGTGTGTGTGTATGTGTGTGTGTGTGTGCATGTGCGTGCGCGCTCCAGCTTTCAGTGCTCTGGCTCACAGAGAAGACGCTGTGTCCCCCACTTCTGGAGGCTGGAGGCCGAGCCCGGAGCTGGCCCCTGTCTCTGGTCAGGCCCATCTTCTCTCTGTGTCTTCGGGGGCAGCGGGAGCTCAGTGCCTGTGTTCTGTGTGTGGAGAGGTGTCAGCATACTGTGTGTTGTGCAGACGTTAGCTGTGTGTGCTAGCGTGCGTGTCAGCGTGTGCACGTGTTGATGTGTCAGCACACACATGCCCACCTGCTGGGTCCCTGTTTGTGTGTGTCAGTGTGTGCACATGCCAGTGAGTGTGTGTGTGTGCAAAGGCGCTAGTGTGCATGCGTGTGTCAGTGCCAGGACTCTTCATGTGCTTGGTGTGACGCTTTTCCCACGGGTCCACTCTTTACGGCTGGCTGAGGCTCTGACTACGTTTTGTGGGGACAGAGGAGCTGTGGCCTGTGTCGGGGAAATCTGGGGGGAGAGTCTCGCCAGCAGAAGCCCGAAATCCGATAACCCGGCTGGAGCGAAGCCCTAACAGCCACACGACAGGCATTCGCATTTCCCCCCAGGACTCGGCAGCGCTTGTAGGGAAACGTGGCCACGCTGTCTGCAGGGACATGAAAGGGCTCGGCCTTCAGCTCCTGTGGGCAGTGGCAGTGGTCAGGGACTCGAGTAACTGCAGGCCCAGGCCTCAATTGGGGAGTGACCTGCTCCCACACGCCGGCTGGCTGGCCCTGCCATTTAGGACAGGTGCCCTGGAGTCAGGGTCCCTGAGCAGCATGGGGTGGGGAAGCCTTCCAACACCCTCAGAGACCCTGTCCAACGGGGCCACATGGGGTGAGTCTCCCAGGGGCAGGGGAGGCCCCCAGCCATACCAGGTGTCCAGGCCTCCCCAGAGGAAAGCTGCCAGGGACCATCTCAGGCCTGTCCACACAGCCTGAGTGCCGGGGCTCCTTCAGTGCCCATCAGGAAGAACTCGGGCCCGCCACACCCTGCCCCAACCCCCACACCCCAGCCGTGCAGCACCCTTGGGGTGACAGGCCCACGGGCCCCTCCAGCTGCGGTCCTGGTAGAGCGAACAAGTCCCTCGGCCACCCCCACGTTGTTCTCTGACCACGAGAACCCACCTGGGTGCACTGTTAGAGAAGTGGGAACAGCATCCATTAAACATTTGTATGAATACACAAGCAAAGCGTCCCCAGAACAGCCCAAGTCAAGTCGGGTTACCGAGAGGAGGCGGATCGCGCTCGCCTCCCGCCCGGAGCCGCCCCAAGGCTGGAGCCGGGGTCAGAGGTTTCTGCCGAACTTTCACAGCTGAGCTGCTGGTTCCTGGGTGAGGCCACAACCTCGGCACTTGGTCCCCCCGGGAATTCAGGTATCCAGGGGACACTCTGGGCAGGACCCGGGTGGCCTGGTGCCGCCCACAGCCCCGTCAAGGCCCCACAGCACCCTCAGGCCCTGGTTCCCATGCCTTGGGTCACCGCCCAGCCCTCTGCACAACCCCAGGAGGGGCGGGCGCAGCGGCCACAGCTTCTGTTTCTGATAGAGCCCTGGGCACCGCGGTTTAATGGATTAGTTAAAATGATGTGAAAAAATGGATCTGATTTATGACCTGCACGTTTTTGCTGACTGCTGCGTGTTTTTTCCAGGGCCCGCATTTTAAAACCTCGGGAGCATAAGGGTGAGGCTGTTTCTCTCCTGCCCTCAGGGCTCATCCGTGGACCCTTTGCCCAAGGCCCCTCCAGACCTTTAAACCAGGAAGTTTAATTTTATAGAATTAAAAAAGAGAAAACGGTACTTAATTACCTGGCTGTGAAACAGCCCTGCCCTTTCTTAATTTTAGTAGCTAATAAAATGCGGAGCCTGGAGTTAACTACTTCTGGTCCAAATGCCCTACAACTTGGGCTATTTGGATAGAATATTTTATGAACTGTTATATATTGCACTACGGTTTTTAAGCTCTGCTATGACATATTTCTCTCAAGATTTATTAGGATTTTTTATTTAAAACAATATATTAAATAGGGGAGAAAAAGTAATCTTAGGTAAAATTCAAATATTAGCAAAACCCAGCGCGGGCCGGAGCCTCTCCTTGAAGTTCCGCCCCCGCCCGCCGCTGGTGTCGTAAAAGGCGGTCTGCGGAGCAGCCCAGCTGCATCATTAGTTCAATATGTCTGCCACCGGCTCCAGGCGGGGAGCAATCCCAAGGCCAGTGGCCACCTGAGTGACTTTATGGAGCCAGAACAAGGAGCCATACTCGGGAGCCCTGAGCACTAGGCCCGGGGCCCCGCGTGCCTCCTGGGGTCCAGCCGGCTCCGAGGAAGGCCCCACAGGCCCGTGCCCAGGGCCCCACCCCGGGTCTGACCCGTCAGCTGGCCTCCCGGGAGCGACCACCTGTGTCTGCCCGGCTCCCTCTTCTCCTCCCTGAGACCCTTTCCCCTTCCTGTGGACCCACTGTGCGGGAGCACAGGAGGTGACAGCGGGTGAAACTCATGCCCAGTGGTGCCAGCCCCAGGCTGGAGGGACCAGGGGCCACAGGACGGTGGCCGAGAACCCGAGTACCTGGGAGGGGGAGGGGGGACTGGGGAGCACAGGCTGCTGCCACTCAGGCCGCAGGGGACAGGCAGAGGCTTTTGAGACCTGAGGGCAGAGGGCGTGGAACCCCACACTCAGGGAGGGGAGGAGGGACCTGGGGCAGGGAGGAGCAGAGCTGCCAGCCCCTGTCGGGGGACAAGCTTGTCACCCTCACCCGGGACCTCCCCCCTGTCCCTCTGCCCACCACGGCAGCCAGGTGCAGGCTGAAGATGGCCAGGGAGTGGGACTGGACAGACCTTCCCTCGGGGCTTGGATGGTGGACAATCAAATGGAAGAGCAGCCCGTGCCTGAAGCTGGCAGCTAGGCAGAGTGAAGGAAAGGAGCAGGGTCACCAAGGCGGGTCACCTCGCCATCCCTGCTGAGGCCAGGGTCACCTCTGACCAGAGAGCATCCCTGCGGAGGCCCAAGGCTTGGTTCAGGCCGGGACACCCAGCCGCAGACTGCGACGGCCTGGAGGGGAGGGCCGAGGAGCAGAGCCTCAGTGGGGTGGGAGGCAGGGGTGGTCTTCCAGGGCCTGCAGGCTCAGCCCGCTCCAGGGCCCAGGAAAGGCTCCCGCCAGCCTGCCCCTTGTGAAGAAGCCGTCTGTGTTTGTGGATGGCTATCCTGGAGGGCATCTGCTGTCTCTCTGAGGCCACATCCCTGCTGGGTAGTGCTGGGCCTGCCCACACCTCTGAGCCGAGGGCAGTAGGGGCAGGAAATCCCCGTCACCAGGGGCAGCCACCAGGGCTTCCCAGGAGGCCCTCCCGCTGTGGGCCCACGGAGCCATGTGCAGGCGGCTGATTTGTGGGCATTCAGGGCTTGGAGCAGGTATCAGTGGCTGCAGCTATAAGGGCCCCTCACATCCAGGCACAGGTTTTATTGGGCTCCCCGCCCCTGCCTGCCCAGGTCAGCCCGGTGCTCCGTCTGCACGCTGCAGTTTAATAGGCGGCAACAAGGCCGTCTTTGTGCGGCAGGGCAGGTGACGGCAGCTCTGAACTGGAGCTGGGCTGCAAGGTCAGGCTGCCTCCATCCTGGGGGAGGGCACTGCGTACAGAGTGGGCCACACCTGTGCTGAGGGGCCAGTCCAGAAGCTCCATCGGCCTGAGGACTTCAGGAGCCAAGGTGACCACTCTGCTTGGCCACCCAGGCAGGCTAAGAACCAAGAGGAAGGAGGGTCATTTGGGTGCCCTTCCCTGCCAGCACCCTTGTCCAGTGACCCCAAGGCTGCCAACCCGGCAGCCTCTCTCTTTCCTTCCAACCATCCATTTCCTTCCTGAAGATGGCCCTGTGCTAGCCAAGCCAGAGCATCCCCTCTCTGGTCAAGAGTCAGGGTCATCGAGCGTTGCTCCCAGGGCAGGGGCGGGGCTGGCAGCAGCACCAGGGCCGATGGCTCCTCTGGTGGCTTGAGCAGCATCCCCCAAAGGCTCACCCACCTAGATCCTCAGAATGGGGCCCTATTGAGAAATTGGTTCTTTGCAGGTGGGACCAGTTAAGATGGGTCAGAGCAGATCTGGATGGTTCCTAAATCCAGTGACAAGTGTCCTTCTAGTGAGAGGACGCAGAGCCACACAAGGAGAGAAAGTGCTCCGTGACGCTGGTGGGTGGCAGAGAGGCCTGTGTAGCCACAAGCTGGGACCGTCTGCAGCCACCAGAAGCTACAAGAAGCAGGAAGGGTCCTCCTGAGTCTTGGAGAGCGTGACTCAAATCCAGACCCCTCTGCTGTTCCGTCTTCCCTCGCGGGTTCTTGTGGTTTTTTTCAAATTTTTTCAAACCTGAACATGAACCTGCATTTTACTGCAGAAGAGGAGTGGACCACCTCCCTGGAACTTCGAGTGTGATCAACGTGACATCCCTCGGGGGTTCCCGTGGGCCCTGACCCGCCAGCCCAGTCCCAGGGTTGCCCAGTCTTCCGCCAGCCCAGCAGGGTTCACATCTGAGCTTGTGGCTTTCCAGCGTGAGCAGAGCTGCTGCCCTTCCTGCCTGTGGCTGAGGTTCTCCCCTCTCCCAGGGGGCCAGGAGCCTGAGACCAGCTCCGCAGGAAGGCATCGGCACAGGGCCTGGTGCCCAGACGGGCCGCTGAATGTAAACTGAGGCCACGGGAGCATCAGGCACTGGCCCCAAGCCCACATGGGCAGCCCTGCCCGTCACTTCCCATCCTCCCAAGGGCGAAGGACTCAAGAAGCTGGTGAGGGATTGGGTGGCGTGGAGAGCCCCAAGTTATCATGGTTTCTGTGGTGCCCTGGGTCCTCAGGCCTCCGGGTTTGGGGACAGGAGCTTTACCTGGCTGGCTGGTTGCTGGTGGAGGAACTTGTGAGAACTTGTCCCCTGGAGGAAACGATGTGCAGAGAGGAGGGGAGCAGAGGACCTGGAGGTGCCACCTGCAGGGCTGGGGAGCAGCGGGGATGGGGAGGACCAGCCTGAGCCTTCCCGGGCTCCCACAGCATCCAGGGGACGCCTGGACAGAGGAGCCCCTCAGCCCTGTGAGGCAGCTCCCACACCATCTGGCACTGGGAGGGCTCCCCTCTCCTCCAAAGTGCCCGGCATGTCCCCTGGTCCCCAGGGATTCCCCCCAAATCTCCGTAAATGCTGTGCTTTGTTTGGGCCATGCTTGGGGTGGGTTTGGATCTCTTCTCTGGCAGGTAAATGGAGCCTTCTAAGACCTGTTTCCGGGTGATAAAAGCCCCGTGGTGAGGACTTTGATGCCGTCTTCACAGGCAGAATTGGAATGGAAATGGGACCCAGCACCCTGGACAGGCGGGCGGAGGCTCAGGCCTCGGTGCCGTCGCAGGCCCAGAGCATGAGGTGAGAAAGATAGAGCGAGCAACTGGGGGCTGGAAGGCCAACTGGGGGGGAAGCCGAGGCCCAGGGGTGTCATCTGGGATTGGAAAGTTTCTAGAGAAGTCGAGGCAGCGTGGAAAAGTGAGCCAGGCCGGTCCCCGGTGGCTCCTCAGGCTGCCCGCGCCCCCTCCGTCAGGACCAGCCTGTCGGGTGGGAGGTGTGGGCTGGGCAGGAGCTGGGCCTGCACCAGTGGCCAGTGGGGACCAGAAGGCAGGGAGTGAGGGCCGTGAGCTGCAGACAGGACCAGGAGGAAGAGCTCCCGGGGCCCCACCAAAGCCCCCCCCCAACCCCCTCCCGAGCATCGGAATGTGCTCCGTGGTCAAGAACGTCACAAGGAGCTGAGAAGTGTGTGTGGCGGGGGCAGTGTTAGTGGACATGGCAGCCGTGTCAAACCCATATGGAGGTCACTCCTGGCCCCAGGGAAGCTGGATTGAGGATGGAGAGTTTAGGGTGATACTCCCGAGAGTGTGGGGGTGGCCCTGGGGAGGGTTGAGCAGGAAATGGCTGAGGGTGGTCAGGGGCATCAAGGAAGCCCAGGACCCTGGCCAAGCCTTGGCAGAGACGAGGACTCGAGGTGAGCAGTCCTCCGTCCTGGGTGCCAGATGCAGGGTCTGGTAACAAGGCTAGATACCCTGGGCAGGAGAGGAGCAGAGAGGCCGGATGTGAGGAGTCAGCCTGTCCACACCCGTGGGTCGTATGTGGCCTCTGGTCCCTCTGCCCTCTGTCCCTGGCTTGTTTTCTCCTCCCACACCTCTCCCCTCTGTGTCTCCCCTTGCTCAGCCCCTGACCATCCTATCATTTCCTCAGCGCCCACTGTGCCTCTGACTGCTCCCTCCCTCCTCCTTTCTAATGCCCCCCTCTCTCTCTCCTCCTTTGCCCCAACCCCTCCCTCCCTCCCCACAGCCATGATATTCAAATGGACATCTACTGTTGGCCGAGGGCCTGTGGACAGCAACGCTCCAGCAGTGGCAGCCCAGGGGTGGGCAGCAGAGACACATGAGGCTTTCTTCCACGTACCATTCCTTGCCACAGGAGTCCGTTGCAAGCCCAAACACACCTCTGAATTCCACTCTGCCACAGGGTGGCCTCATCATCCCCTGGCCACCCTGACCCTTCCCAGTGGTGCTCCTGGGGCCTGGATCATCTTCCTCCACCCTCCAGGGGCCCCTCCAGGGACTTCACAGGAAGTGAGAAACAGACAAGAGAATGTGTGCTCATGACGAAGAGGATGATTCAGACCGACTCACCTCCTGAGGACTGCCGGGAAAGACAGAGAAAACCAACTTCAGAAAAACGCAAGAAGGAAGTAAAGATTTAGAGGAGCAGGACCCAGATCAAGGCCAAGAGGAGGGAACTGAGCGTGGCTCTTTGCACAAGGGGCATCCACTGATTCTGAAATAATCACCTGTGTCGTCTCAGCGAAGCATCGTCTCCACACCTTAAATCAGATGTGGTGGTCCTGAATCGCCAGCCTTCCCTTCGGATTACCAGAAGCAAATGTAACGCTTCTCTGGAGAGCATTAGCACGATTCTTAGCTTTAGATTGTTGTTTATATATTTTAAAGGAGAAAGCTGATGTCTGGCTCTCAATTAAAAAAGGAAAAACTAGGTATACAAGGAGATAAGATGATGTAAGTGAAAACCAAGAAAGCAAAGGAAAATATACCCAAATATTGGACTCATCAAACACAAATATTAAAATATCTGTGATTACTGAGTTCAAGGATATAAAACAAATGCATTAGAATTTCAAAAGAAAACTGGAAAATATATGAAAAAATACCTAATGGAAAGTCAAGAACCGAAAAATTTGATAATCAAAATTAAGCATTTAATACATTTAATGTATGCCAAACAACAAAGTAGACATAGGTGGAGAGAAAATTAAGATATTGGAAGATCGATCAGACAAGAATGCAGACTGAAGCATGATGAAGGGAAAACATGGAGGAGAACTCGAGACTTAAAAGGGAAAATAAGGTAAAGTGTCTCCGGACTTCTAACTGAATCCATAATAAAGAAGAGAAAGAGTACATGGAAGAAGAACAGACGCATAGATAATGGCTGAAATTGCTCTAAAATTGATAAAATACATCCCACCTCAGATTCAAGAAATCCCATAAATTCCACAGAGCTCTGTGAAAGTTGGGGTTGCCAACATGAAAGGGGGGGGAGGGGAGAGAGGAGTCCCTGTGCTGAGCACTGTTTCTCAGGCAGGTCCACGGCCAGGGGCCGCCGTTCTCCCACTCGCCACACGACTCTGTCTTCCTATGTCCCCTCTCCTGGGCCATCACAGTAATGACAGCCAAAGAGCCAGAGAACAAGGTTAAGCCACCAGAAAGCAAGGGCACTTACTTTTGAAGCGGCTACGATTAGACTTAAAAGCATGTCCACAGACAGAAGCCAGAAGACAATGAAGTAATTCCTTTAAAGTCTTCAATAAAGTACTAGATAGAATTCTATAGACCACAGAAGTACATTTCAAGAAAGAAGATGGAAAAAGGCGTTTGTAGGCAACAAAGTCTAGAAGTTTCCAGAGACTCACTGAACTTGGAGAGCTTCAGTAGAAAAGTTCATGGAAGGATCATATCAGGGTCTGGATGCGAGTGTCCCACAAAAGCTCACGTGGGCCCTGCAGGTGGGTTGAGAGGGGACGATTGGGTTGTGGGATCCTTAACCCAATCAGCTCTCAGATCCCCTGACAGGGGTTAACGGGGTGGTAGGTGGCTGGAGGAGGGTCCCTGGGGCGTGCCTTTGAGGGATGTATTCTGTCCGTGTTGAGCAGAGCTCTCTCTCTGCTTCCTGATTGACGTCCTGAGCTGATTTCCTTCTCAACTCTCTTCCACCGTGATGTTCCTCGTCCCTGGAGCCTGAGGAATGGAGACAGCTGTCTATGGACTGAGACCTCTGAAACCCTGAGCCCCCAATACACTCTTCCTCCTCTAAAATTGTTCTTGTCAGGTCTTTTAGTCACAGTGGCAAAAAAGCTAAGTAAAACAATGTGGGAGGGAGTAGGGAGCAGCACACATGGTAAACAGGTGGTTCAACTTCTATGAAAACTGCTTAACACAGTTATCAGTGGGTCTGAAATCTATACGCAGTTAAGATATATGATACCAGTGGTGTTGGGGGAGTCAGTGGGATCAAGGAACTCCCTCATATATTGCATTTTCTCAGAAGAGATTGAACGTACCAAATAACATCCCATTTTGTTGATGCGGGAGTGCATGATGTCATCTCCAGCACAGTATCTAAATGAATAGAAATGTATGCGTGCCCGAGTTTATATAGATAATGGGGCGTAGTAATAAAAAATGGGCTCCATCCAAAGGAAACAGGAGAGGGCAGGAAAACACATAGACTGTAAGACCAAACAGAAAATAAATAGATACGTTTAAGCCCAAGTAAGCCACTGATTACAGTGAGTGTAAATAGAGCAAATGGTTTAATTAAAGACGAAGATGGTCAGGCTCAATAACAATGGAATCTGAATGTATCTTGTTTATCAAAGCTGACCAAAAAAACCCAAGTGCCCATTCCTTATGCAACGGGCAATCTGAGCATAAAGGTACAGCAGGTTGCTATAAAAGGGTGGGAAAGGCTGAGGCGGAAAGCTTGGGCAACTACAGAGAGCCGGTCAGGGGACGCCCAGGCAAAGAGCAGGCTGCGGGGGGACATTTCACACTGAGGAATGTCCAGTTCACCATGAAGCACGTGCACTTCTCAAGTCTTGAAGTACTACCATAAAGAAATGACAGAATTCCGAAAATCGACTTATGCAAAGGAGAGTGAAGGATGTTCAGCCCAGTTCCTCAGTAGCTAAGAGGGCAAGTCCGCAGAGCACCGCTAACGATGCAGAAGACTGACGCGGCCCGATGGGCAATGTGACCCAAGGGACATAGATAATGGATTCCAAAATGGCAAAACCACTTTAAGAATAAAGTCACAGGGCTGGGGATGAGGCTCAAGCGGTCACGTGCTCGCCTGGCATGCGCGGAGCGCTGGGTTCCATTCTCAGCACCACATAAAAATAACATAAAGATGTTGTGTCCACCGAAAACTGAAAAATAAATATTAAAAAATTCTCTCTCTTTCTCTCTCTCTCTCTTTAAAAAAAAAGAATAAAGCCACACATGAAACAATCACAAAATTAAGCTTATGCAGGGCCATTAATCAAGTTCCAAACATCTCAAAATATTGAAATCCTAAAGAGTTTGTGGTCTGATCACGGGAAAGTAGGTTAGAAATAAAAACAGATAGCATTCACAATAGAAATCTCACATGTTTGGGAATTAAGAAAGGTATTTTTAAATAATATAAAAGCCAAAGAAAGCAATCACTTTGGAAATAAAAATATTTTTAATTTAGATAATAAAATCATTTCATGTCAAAATATGTGGGAAGAAGCTCAACTGTTGTGAAATAAATTTATACTGTTAAATGCACTAAAAAAGAAAAGGAAAAAGACTAAAGATAAACGACATAGACAGTTGTCTCAAGAAGTCATTTAAAACACCAAAGGAAGTAAAATGGAGAAAATGATAAAGAGAATAAATAGGTTAAAAATAATGATCTTATAAGTACTTAAAGATTCAGTTTGAATGAAAATCTTTCCCAGAAAGAAAACTTTGGGTCCAGATTAACTTTTCTGGTTAAGCCTATTGAGCATTTAAGAAATCACACCAATAGTACACAAATTCTCTACAGAGACTGTAAAGAGGAGGTCACTCTCCTTGATTTGGCTTAGGAACCCAACATAACCTTGATATCAAAATATGATGTAGACATTCACAGAAATTGCATGCACACCAGGCAAGTGCACCACTTCTAAACAGAGATGCAGTCACTCCACATAAAATGTGGACAAATTCAAAATCACCAATTCACAAAAAGAATATCAAAGAAGGTTGATTTATTCCAGGAACGCAAGATTAGGCTAGCATTTTAAAAATTAATCAATGTAGTTAATCACCTACATGGATGGATATAAAATTATGTGATGATATCAACAGGTTCAGCAAGTATGTTTGAAAAGAACATTTAATCATGGTAAAAACATCAAACAAACATTTAGCAAAGTAGGAATACAAGGCAGTCTCCATAATCTGACAAAGTAAATATACAAAAACACACAGCAAGTATCACACATGATAGTGAATTATTATTATTATTATTATTATTATTTGGTACCGGGGATTGAACCCAGGGGCACTTAACTAATGAACCATGTCCACAGCCTTTTTGGAACTTTATTTTGAGACAACTCACTGAGTTGCTTAGGGCCTCACTAAGTTGCTGAGGCTGGCTTTGAACTTGCGATCCTTCTGCCTCAGCCTCCCAAGCCTCTGGGATTACAGATGTGTGCCACTGTGCCTGGCCAATAGTGAATTATTGATAGTTCTCTGAAACTGGGAACAAGACAAGAATGCCTACCTTTGCAAGTTCCATTCATCCTTCTAATAGAGATCCCAGCCAATGCAATGATGTAGGAAAAAGTAACAGAAGTCATAATTACTAAAAAGAATAAATACTACTGTCATTATTTACAGACAATAAGACTATTTAAGTAAAATACTAAAAAGAACCTACAAATCTATTATCTACTATTTAAAGTAATGAGTTTAGCAAATGCTTATGTTTATCAGCAAGAAACAAATAATTAAATCTATCACTTACTGTAGCATCAAAATACCAAATGCTGAATTATGAATCTAGTGAACGGTATACAAACTAATCATAGAGAACTAGAAAACTTCAGAGAAGTTGAAGAAAGCATAAATAAATTAAGAGGTATCCCATATGCATAGATTGGGAGATCCAATTATGCAAAGATACCAATCCTTTAAAGACTGACCTGTAGAGTTCATGCAGTGCTAATTAAAATCCCAGGAAGTTTTCTGGGGAACTGGTTGGCTACTGTTGAAATTCACATGAACAATCAATGGATCTGGAAGAGCCAATTCAGTCTTAAAGAATAAAGAGGGCTCTTATGACACAGATAGATGTCTCACAAGGCTGTAGTAATCAAACCAGTGCAGTGTTGGTGTAAAGACAGACAAAAAGACAAATGTCAGAGTAGAGAAACAGAGTCACGTGAGGAGGACTCTCTGTGGGTGGCATAGTCCTGGGGTCCTGGGACCCAGTGGGCAGGAGGCCCCTGTCTGCCTGCGCTGTGGTAGGGGAAGAGCCTGGTGGTGTGTGGCTGGGTGGAGTCGGGGTGGGACACAGCCCTGAACTTCACATTGATCCTGGGGCAGCCTGTGGCCTTGAACCTGCTGGAGAGAAGCTGTCCTTCCCAGGAGACGCCCACCAACCACATGTCGCCCGCCCTGGGGGAGGGGATCTGCTAGGCCCCTGGCTCTGCCCGGCCATCTTCCAGGGACCGTCTCAGTACAGAGCACCACCCCAGATGGCACCCCTGAAGCTGAGCTCGGCCAGGGGCTAGCCCCCTGGGGGAGGGCTGGACAATCGGGAGGCGTGGCCAGGTGGTCTGTGAGCAGGGCTGAGCTGGCCCGTGGGAAGCACCCTCCGGGCTACCTTCTGCTCTCTCCTGGGTGCAAAGCTCGGGTGGTCACCACGGGCGTGTGACTTGCGGAGGGTGCTGGGTTCTGGGACTGAACCTGGAGAGCGTGAGCAGCAGGGGTTGTCCACGATCCCAGTGGCTGGTGTCCTGGCACTGTGTGTGGGGCTCCTGTGCCCCTGGTGAGAGTGGCCCCAAGGGACAATCAGGAGAGCTGAGGGAAACTCACTTGAACCAGGCAGCCTGCTGCCACCTAACTCTCCTGCTTCAACCCGAGAGAAAATGCTGGTTACCAGGACGTTCGCCATGTCAAACAGAGTGCCAGGAGGGTCCCAGCCAGGAGCACCGGGCACGTTGTGCCACGGTGGGGACAAGCCCTGCAGTTCCCCTTCCCTTCCAGCCCTGGTAGGTGGGGAGGCCAGCCACGGAGGGCCCTGGCTGGAGCAGCCCCAGGGCTGCTGACCACTCGGGCATCTTCGGTCCTGGGGAGCACAGCACAGGGGGACGTCCTATCAGACACCACTGAGCCAGAACGGGCAATTGACCACGCCTTCACTTAAACACACCAAGGATCGTGACTGAATTGTCACAAGTGGCAAGCAGGTGACGGGTTGAGCCTTTGGCCACGCCTCACGGAGACACCTCTCATTCTCCAGGGCTGGCCCTTCTGGGCCACAGCACTGAACTCCAGGCTGGCCTGTGGGCTGACCACACAGGGCCAAGGCTAACTGGACTCGGGGGGTTCTCAGGGCCTCAGTGGTCGCACAGTCCCTGGTCAGCCGTCTCTGAGTGGAGAGGCCTGTGCGTCCAGCACACAGCTGGGGAAGGTGGAGCCCGGCCTTCTTCTGGCCCTGCTGGCGGGGCATGTGGGTGGGCACAGAACAGGTGATGTCACCGGCAGTCACTCCCTGGGGTCTGGCTGTAGGCAGGTCAGGGCCAGAGTGGGAGGGAATAACCCCTGCCTCTGGGAATGGTCGCAACTGGTGAAGCGTGAACCACGCCGGCTCAAAGCTGGGCGCCAAGGAAGGCTGCTTCCCCGCGGCTCCCGCAGGCCACCCCACCCCGAAGTTTCAGGTGCACCGTGTGCCCAGAGGACAGCATGGTCTGCAGGGGGCGCCATGGGAACCTGGCAAGAGCCTGTGTCCAGGGGCATCTCTCGGTTCCTCCTGAGCCCTGCTGTGCGGTGTTGGTGCTGGTCTCTTGTGGCCTCCTGGGGGGTCTCTTGGGTCTACACAGAGGCCAGGAGCCTTGGGTGAGAGTCCACCCCAAACCTGCTCACCCCCCAAACAGAGGGTGGATAGGGGACATGGAGGCCTGGGCAGGAGCCAGAGGCTGGCTCCATCTTTCTCACCTGAGTTCTCAGCCATTTGTGGCTGAATCGGAAGAAAGAAGGGGACTTAGGACGGGTGAGGAAGCCCGGGGGGGGGGGTGCAGCCAGCAGGGTCTCCCCGTCTTCCTCTGGACAGGCCCCGGGGACTGTCTGTCCTGCTGCCTCCCCAGGGAACCTTCCTGGGTCACGTGAGGTTCCTGGAGGCAGCTGACGTCTCCCAACGTGTCCCCAAAGACAAGCCGTGTGCCATTTCAAACACCCGGAGCCAGGCCCTGTCAGGGCACAGGCAGATGGCAGATGCTGGCTCTCCTCCCTGCGCAGAGCGCTGGTGGTCCCGTGTGTTCTGGGAAGTCCCTCTGGTCGGGGAAGGCCAGGCGTGCGTGCACTGGTTGTGTCCATGACTCCCAGTAACTGTCGGCCAAGACACGGAAAAAACTGGTCTGGGGTGGCAGCCAGCCTGCTAGAGAGTCCACACCCTCAGAAGACGCTTGTCCTCCCTCTGCCGGCCCACAGGGTGGCTGAGGGACTCTGGGGACTGCTGGGCTTTCCACTCTTTTCGATGGAAGACCAAGGGCAGCAGGACCTCGGAGACTCCGCCTCCTTCAGGGCCGAGGCCGGGTCTTCGCCCCTGGATCATGGGCGGAGTGGAATCATGGATCATGGAGTGGAAGTCCCAACGGCAACCGCCCAGGACCTCGGGAGGGAGCTGCGTTTGGAGTCAGGCTCTTCTTGGAGTGACCTGAACTAAAGAGATCATTAGGGGAGTCCTTACGAGGAGACCAGGACATGGACACGCAGAGGGACGGCCCTGTGAGGACACGGGGAGAGGACAGAGTCTGCATGGCCGCTGTTTGGGCCCCAGTCCAGGGTACCCAGCTGACGGATGCCGCCAGCCTGGCTGGGCCCGGCAGAGGGTGTCCTGATGTTGGGGCCTCCGGCTCTCTCCTAGCACAGCTGCCGCCAGCACTTGGGGAGGGCAGCAATCATGTTGAGTAAACGGGGTCCCAGACACGGGGTGTCACTCTCTGGTCAAACAAATATTTGCTCAGGACTTTCTAAAGGTGAACAACATAAACACGGCCCCTGGCCTGCAGAGCCAACGGGCTATTAGTGGAATTAATAGTCACTTAGAGAAACCCAGGCGAGCGAGCAGATGCGATTGTTTGGACTGTCGCTCGGCACATGTTCACACCCCGCCTCCAGAGGGCTGGGTGACCTCCCGGCTGCGGACCTAGGGCTGTGGCCCTGGGACTTCTCTGGCCAAGGGGATGTTGGTGACATGACAGGATCAGCGTCCTGCTGCCCACTGGGGACACCACTTAACTGGAGTCCTGCACCCAAGCCCCAGCTGACTCTGGGCAGCCATGGGTACAGTCACAGCCCAGGTAGATCCACCAGGGCCGGCAGCCCTCCACCTGCTGACCGTGGGAGGGCCACAGCCTTCGAGGGGAGGCACACGGGAGCCCTGTGGCCGGTGCAGAGTGAACCACACAGGCAATTTTTATTTCAACCAGGAAAGGGGGAGTGTGGGAGGGGATGTGGGCAGCACGAGACCCTGCAGGTTGCTTGGGGAACAGCACAAACACATCACCATGTGGCAGATCAGGGAAGGGGACGGACCCTTTCTAGGTGGGGCAGCAAGTCACAACCTGCAGACTGGGTCCAGTCACCACCATTCTGAAGGGGCTGTGGGCTAAGCACAGTTTTTAGGGTTTCAAGAAAATCAAAGAATCTTTCATGGCGTGTGAGCTTGATGTGGAAGATGGTCTCTGTCCACACATGCTCTGGGAGTGGAGCCACACCCCTGGCCCTGCAGTCTGTGGCTACCTTCATGTCACGGCAGTGGAGGTGAGCTCAGGCCCAGGGACCTGTACTTTCCACCTCCTGGGACTTTCTGCCACAGTGTCCCTGCTCCTGAAGAAGTCCTGGAGCAAAACACAAAGATGTCCCCTTGCATGGTGCACAGTGGCATCGGACACTGAGGAGGAGCAGATTGGGCTCCAGGGCACCTGTGGCACCTTGTGTCGGGGCCTCCCAGGTGCCAGCTGTGAGCAGGTGCCCTCCATAGCACAAGGAGGAGCAGGCTCTACACCTCTGTCTAGAAGGGGGCAGCCTCTCCCTCAGCCTTTACCCAGGGGCCAGCCCCGGCCAACTTACCCACTGTGCACCCTCCTTCCAGCATGCCCCCCATTCACCATTCCCTCAGCACCTTCCAGGGGAAACATAAAGATATGGAACCGAGTAAGACAGTCGTCTACTGTCTGTCTATCCATCCTTCCATCCATCCATTGCTATCCATCTGTTCATCATTCATCTACTCACCACTCATTCATCATCCTTCATTCATCTGTCCATCCCCCACTCACTCACACAGACACTCATCATTCATCCACAATCTACCCACTATCAATTTACCCACCCATCCACCCACCTGTCCACCTACCCATCCATTAACTCTATCCATCATCCATCCATCCATCCATCCACCCACCCGTCTCCCTGTCCATCCATCCATCCATTCAACCATCCATCCATCCATCCATCCACCCACCCATCTCCCTGTCCATCCATCCATCCATTCAACCATGCATCCATCCATCCATCCATCCATCCATCCATCCATCTTCCTGCCATCCATCCGTCCATCCACCCACCCATCTCCCTGTCCATCCATCCATCCATTCAACCATCCATCCATCCATCCATCCATCCATCTTCCTGCCATCCATCCGTCCATCCACCCACCCATCTCCCTGTCCATCCATCCATCCATTCAACCATCCATCCATCATCCATCCACCCACCCATCTCCCTGTCCATCCATCCATCCATTCAACCATCCATCCATCCATCCATCCATCCATCTTCCTGCCATCCATCCGTCCATCCACCCACCCATCTCCCTGTCCATCCATCCATCCATTCAACCATCCATCCATCCATCCATCCATCCATCCATCCATCCATCTTCCTGCCATCCATCCGTCCATCCACTCATCCATCTCCCTGCCCATCCATCCATTCATCCACCCATCCATCTCCATATCCATCCATCCATCCACCCACCCACCCACCCATCTCCCTGTCCATCCATTCATCCATCTACCCATCCATCCATCCATCTTTCCATTCATCCACCTTTCCATCTCCCTGTCCATCCATCCATCCACCCATCCGCTTATACTTCTACATGTGTATTTGGTGAGTATTTCTGAAGGGTCCACTTGCAGAGCACGATGGTGGCTCAGAGATACGGTGGTGAGTCAACGCCTCGGTCTGCCTCTGTGGAGTGCACAGTCTTGTGAGGAGAGAAACAAGTGGATGTGCTGTGACAACTGGTGAGAAGCGTTGGGAAAACAGGGTCCTTGTGGCTGCAATGGGAGGTGGCCTTCCCGAGGACAGGGCGTTGAGCCAGGACTGGTGGAGGAGAAATCTGAGGGCATGAAGGCAGAGAGAGGGAGGCATGTCCACAGGCCCAGCCGTCCAGAAGCCCATGAAGCTAGGGGAGGGGAAGGGGAAGGGCCTCCATGGCCCGCAGAGCAGGTGCAGCTCTGCCGCCGCCTCGGAGCAGCCCTTCTGGTCTCCAGGACTAAGAGAGGGTGAGTTTTGGGGAACTTGCTAGGGCAGCCCTAGGAATGCCCCAGATAGCCTCCCTGTCCTGAGCTTTGGGTCTCCCTGCCTTGGGCATCTTGGTGCTGGCCAGGACACAGTGGCCCACCAGGCAGGGACATTCTTGTCTCCCGCCCCAGCATCTCACCTGGAGGCTGACAGCAGCCCCTGGGGCCAGCTCCCCCGGCACACTCGGTCAGCCCTTCCTGGTTCACACCGGCCGCCTCACTTCATCGTGAAACAAGGACAGGCTCACGTTTCCGTTTTCCAACCTGCCCCTCAGGGATCTCCTGAGCGCCCTGCTCAGGCCCACCATGCCCACCCTGCAGGCCACGGCCAGGGGCCCCAACCATGGGGCTGGCGAGGACTAGCCCTCACCACGTATGAGAACGATAGGTCCCTGCACGTGGAACCCGCTGCTCCGGGCTGAGACTCGGGCAGAATTCCGCTTCCCACTCCCAGGGAGATGATTTATAAGAGGTTTGGGGGCCAAGGAGGTCGGCCTGGAATGCCGGCTAGACAAAATAATTTATCAGAAAATTCCAAGTGGCCGTCTGTCATGGCTAGAACGCGGCGTGGCGCGGCCTTTCCCAGCCGGGGACAGACGCTGGGGGCTGGCTCTCGGGCTGGGTCTGCATGGCTTCTCCCACTGGTGGTGCCTGGTCCTGGTGAGGGGTGAGGGGACGGCGTGGGTTGTCCTGGAGTGGTCACCTCCTCCGCAGCCTGGGGGCATCTGCACTTCCAGGATGTGCTGGGTGGGTTTGTCCTACCTCTCAGGCCCCGGCACTGTGTCCCACGGCAGGGAGTTGCTGACAGAGACCCTCATCATGGAGTCAGGGGCCTGGGCCAGTGGGCTTGGGCGAGCCAGGCGGGCATCTCCAAGTGGCAGTGGGGCTGACTCCCAGGGTGCCCAGCTTGTGAACACGTGCAAGCACCGTGGACGACCCTCATCAAACTGCCATTGGATGACCATCCAGAGACTGAGGCCTCTGGAGCGGGCAGGGCTCTGTCCAGCCAGTGGCACTGAGTAACCGCCTCTGGGTGGCGAGGCTGCCAGTTTATGGGGAGCTCTGCGAAATGCCCCAGGGCAGGGGCTCAGCTCTGCTCCCTGGTACCAGTCCAGACCTCAGCCACGCAGCAGAGTGGCCTCAAGCCTTGGAGCCTCCCGGTGGTCCAGGCCACTTCTGGACTCAGGACAGGGGCTGGGATGAGTGTGGCCCTGTCTGGGATGAGTGTGGCCTTCTCTGATGAAATGGGACGACAGAGGGTGGCCAGCCCAGGGAGGACATCTCCGTAGCCCTGTGTTTAATGGACGCCGATCACACTCAGAGGCCAGAAGGGCCAAACCAAGCCCAGGATAGCGAGAGGCCTCGTGGGCATCCGAGGGAGGCTGCTGCTGCCCGCTGAGAGCAGGGAGCTGACCTCTGCAGAAATAACTGGGCCGGTTGTCCCTGCCCCACTGGCTACTCTGACATGGACGCTGACTTGGAAGCGTCCCAGCAGGACGGGGGAAAGTTAGGAAAGAGGCTGTTTCTTCTCTGCATGAGCCGCTCTCGCGGAGCGTGGAGAGATGGCCAGGCGGTTCTTATCTTTGAACCCCATGTACTTAACGCTTATTAAAATCAATACCATCCATTAGCCGGCAACGTTTCCATTTTTAATCATCTATTGATATACGGCCTGTGCTTTTATAGGACTAAACAAATTTCCGCTCTCTGCCCCTCTGCAGCCCGGGGGCAGGCGGTGCGCGGCCGCGGGACGTGAATGTTTATTTACGGCCTGCTTCCTGATTGAGAACATACCTGGTCCATGGCTTCAGATGGCTTTTACACGGGGGACTTAGGGCCACTTCCTGCTCTCCAGACACAACGCCGTTTTTTAAGGAGTGTAATGAATGCGAGGTATTGTGGGCGCAATCAGGGCCCAGCCAGCCCGAATGGGAGGCAGCCGGACGGGCAGGGCTCATTATTTGCTTACTCATTCGCTCCTTTCTGGGGGGCAGGGTGAGCTGGCCGTGGCTGCCAACACCTCTCTGTGTTTCTGCGGCTCCCTCCTGGACTCTGCCAGGTTCCTCCTGTCCTGTGCACATTTGCCTGGGAAAGAGGGAAGACTCAGGTGACCCCGAGCAGGGACAGGGGTCCCGCACGGCCCGGGAAGACTGTGCAGGGGACCCGAGGCGCGATGACACTTGTTGCCCCCTGCCCGTCTTCCCCTTGGCACACCAGTCCAGACCCTTGTCCTGTCCATGGCACGAGGCAGAGCTCAGCTATCTGCAGACGCACCTTCAGCACCAGCTGCTCTTGGGACAGGGAATCCCGACGCGATGTAGACAGAGGGACTCCAGGGACAGGGAGGGAGGCTGGTCAGGATGTTCTGGGAAGGTCTGTCATGGTGGGTGCCGAGGGGCGGAGGGACGGAGCTGTCTGGCCATCCTTTCCCGCCCCTCCTCACTGCAGCCCTGTGTCTGAACCCTCCTCGGCAGGCAGCCCTGGGCTGCAGGTGCGCTGTCTCGACCCGCCCTGCAGGACCCTGTGCTCCCCCTCCTGCCGTCTTGTCCACCGTGGCTGGGCACATGCTCAGATGCCGGGGGTAGCTCAGAGGACATGTGGCAGGTGCCTCTCAGAAGCTGGGCTTCCAGTCTCTGGAATGAGTTCCTCCTCCTGTGGGCCCCTCAGCCCGAGCTCTGAGAGCACACCCAGTCCGCCTGGGCCCCCAGGTGCCCGAGGTTGACTCTCAAGACAGGGCTGGAGCACCCTGGTTGTGCATGGGGGTTCCAGTCACAGTGTGAAAGGGACACCCAGGCCTCAGCCATGTTCCAAGACTCCCAGAGACTCCGGGGCTCCTGGGCCTCCCAGAGGTAGGGAGGGGTGCACAGCAGCATGTTTGGCACCTACAGGGTTTGCTTCTGCCTTTTGGGGTTTGTTTTTACAACACTTAGTGGTTTGTGGGATAGCAGAGTTCCTGCTAAAATAACCAGAGGTGCTCGTCTGCTGAGCTGTCCCACCCCGGGGACGGGGCCAGAGGAGGCGGGATGCCCTGGGTACCCGCTTTCCCGCAGGCTGTGCCCAGGTCCCAGGCCTGCCTGCCATAGGGTGTCAGGGACAGGCCTCACCGCAGCCCCTTTGTGCACTGGGGGCACAGCACACCGCTGGCCACCCGCACAGGACACCAGGCCCCGCGGGTGTGGTCGTGGGTTGAACGCGCATCTGTGATGGGAGGCTTCATAAAACGCCTTCTAATGAGAGGAGCCCCGCGGGGGGGAGGGCGGCCCGCGACGAGGGCTGCGTCGGAGAACGTGCTTGTTAAAACGTGTAATGAGAGACAGAGCAAATCCCCAATATCGGGCAAAGCTGTCGTTAAATCCCTTAATGATAGTGGGGCTCTCTCTGGTGCGCCGCGCGGTTGGTTATAAACCCCTCTGTCGTGGCGGGCGGGGGCTGTGGGACGAGAGGACGCAGAGTGAGGGGCTGGAAGGTCCCTCCTGGAGGCTGAGACCTGGGTTCTGCCCTCCCTTACCGTCCCCGGCACTGCCCTGGCAGGTACCCTGAGGTCTCCTGGGCTGGAGTTGGGCCCCAGCCAAGCAGGGTGAGCTGTAGCCCGGGGTCGTCAGAGCCACATTGCTTGGTCCCCCTGGGGCTCGCTGAGCACCTGCTGGGTGCTGGGTGCTGGTCTGGCCCTGGGGCCGCCCTGGATTTTCCCTTGTGGCCACTCAGTGGGTGTCCAAGGGGCTGGCCCAGAGAGGGCCCACACAGGGCTTGAGGGCTGGTTGCAGCTGGTCTCAGCCTGGCTGCCTACCTGACCGGAACACCCCATTTGTCAAAGGCTCTCCTGGAGGGTGAGAATCAGGGCTGGCCTTGGGCTGCAGGGTGGGGGTGATCAAGCGTCCCACCGAGCCCCATGGCCTGTGGCGTGGGCAGGGGTTTGAGGCCTGTGAGTCAGGGTGGTGCTCAGTCTCTGAAGCCCACGTCATCTCCCGTCAAGGCCTGGTCTTCGGGGTGTTCAGGTCTAGGAAGTCTGGAGGGGAGGCAGGCGGGACCACGGCCAGGCTTTGGTTGGGAGGACTGGAAGGCCTGAGGGCTCCAGGGCTGTGACCTTGGGTGGAAGCAGCCCCCACCTGCGGCATGTTCCTGCCCCTGGAGCAGGACCCAGTGGCCCTCGGAGTCACCCCTGCCCATTCCCGGCTCCTGTGCCTCCACCCTCCTCTTGGGGCAGAGGCCGTCCCTGGCCAGCCAGCCAGACCTGCCAGGCCTCTGGCCGTCCCCTGGGGGCCAGAAGTCTGGGCAGATCAAGGGCCAAGGCAGGGTGGGCTGCTGCCCTGGGAGCCCAGGTGGAGTGGGGGCCAAGTGAGCAGTGCCCTGGAGCTCCGTCTGGAGTGGGAGCTGCCCGCTCCTGGTGGCCGAGCACTGGAGCAGGCTGGTTGCGGGTGGCCCTCCCAGGAACCCCGAAGGAGGCTGGTTGTCCTCCTCACCTGTGGGGAAGCTCCTCCGTCACAGCCCCCAGGGACAGGCTTTCCTGGGGGATGCTGGTCTCCCTGAGGACAGGGCTGAGGCCATGTCTCCAGGCCAACAATCCCCCCAGAAGGAGCCCAGATCCCCCAGCCCCGGGACGACCCCAGCTTCTGGTGGATTCAGGCATCGAGCGGCTCTGTTGGGGTCCGACCTGGCCTGGCTGGGCAGCAGCAGAGCCATAGCTCACAGACTGGTCTCTGGCCAAGCTGGACCATGCAGCTGGCCCTCACCCAGAGGCCCCTGTTGGCCGGGAGGATGGTACCCCTTGGCTGTGTGCCTGGGAAGGGGGTCTCCTCCTGGGGGTGCTGGGGGTCCAGGGCCACCAGAAGTCCTGGCTTTGCTTTCTTGGGAGGTGGAACTCCCGGCTCAGGGGTCAGAGCCCTCCACCCTCCTGACCTTCAGGAGCAGAATGTCCCAGCCAGGCCTGGGGGAGGGGGTGCACGGCCCCCACAGGGACTGGTGGGTGGGCCCCGCTCGGCCCGGGCCTCAGGCCTGGAATTGCCCAGGGTGCTGCAGCCCCCCTCCCCGTCCCCCAGACGTTCCCCTCAGCTTCTCATCCCCCTAGAGACTAAAGCCACCCACAGGCCCAGGGCCCAGCCGGCTGGCTCCCCGGAGACTCAGGGCCTGGTGTTGGGGACACACGTTCACAGGTGGCCCCAGAGGGAAAGGGTCTCCACCCCCTGGAGATCTCTCCTGGGGACCAGGAGGCTCGGAGGTACACTGGCTGACTTGTGGGGCCCCCCCTGGCCCGGTGGCCTGGTGTCATTGGACCCGGGGCTACTCCCAAGCAATGGCCCCACAGACGTACCCCCAGGGCTCGGGTCCCTCAGGTTGAGAAGCAGCGAAGTCCTCCTGCTGAGGAACGAGGTCGGGGGGCCCGACTGTCACTGTGAACAGCAGGTCAGGGCCAGCTAGGCCACCCCTCCCCTGAGGGTGGGCGTGTGACCTCCCCTGGCGCCTGGGTGTCCTTCCCTGAAGGAGGTGTGGAGGCCTTGGGCTCCTCGGGCTGCTGAGCGGAGGTGCGGGCGGCAGCTGCGTCGTGTGGAGCTCTTGGTGACCCAGGTCAGCTGCAGTAGGTGGGTCAGCACACAGGGCCCTGGGGAGCCAGGCAGTGGCTAGGGCCTGCCCTCTGTCCAACTGTGGTGGGGTCAGCTCCCTGTTGAGAGTGTCCCCAGGCACGGGGCCTGGCCAGCACAGGCCAGGGCACACCCCAGCCCTCCTGGAGGGGCTCCCCTGCTGTAGTCCCCCTGGCCAGTGAAGCCTGTGCCCACCTAGCTGCCTTGGTGCCCCCGGAGGCCCTGGGGTTGGGCATCCCCCTGCCCCAGCCCCAGCCAAAGGATGAGGCCATGTTGGTGGTGGAGGAAGAGGGCGGTGGGAGGGCCGGGAGGTGTGGGCGGCCACACCCTGCCCTCCTCCAGGCCTGGCAGACACAAGCAGCCCCTGGCTGGACCCCGTGCCCAGGGCAGTGGTTAAAGGGCCGCCAAGGGCCCAGGTGTGGATATTTTTAATAGTCTGTGACCTGCCATCCACTCTTGGCTGGGTGTTAATGGCCAAATGTTTTGCAAGTAAATTACCAGAAAGAATTATTCCTGAGAGGCGGGGATTTGTGAGGAGGTGTTAGAAAACTGGACAGCCGGCTCGCCCGCTGGTCTCCGTCCTCCGCCCTCTCAGGCACGGGGCCTGGCCAGCCACAGGCCAGGGGGGCTGGGAAGACAGCTTCCTCCGAGGGGACCTGGGGTGAGGACTGTCCTTGGGGCTCCCTCGGGGGCCAGGCTTGGAGTAGGGATCTGGACAGTTGTCCTGCTGTCCAGTCCCCTTCCCAGAAGTGTCCTTTGATGGCATCTTAGGGATTGGCTAGGAGACCCTGTCTGGCTGCTGAGGCCCCCAGGACCCCAAGGCAGGGCTGGCAGGCTGAGGGCTGCGCCCTGAACCCGGGACCCCTCTGGGGGACAGTCAAGAGCGAGCAGCATTCCACTCAGCCCAGTGCCCACTTTGCCCAGAGGACCAGGGCAGCAGCCCGGCGGTGGGGGGCTCTGGCTTCTGTGGGACACATGGAGCCCCAAGAGGAGAGGTGAGGTGCTCAGGGGGCTGCTTCACCAAACTTGTCCTGGCCCAAGAAGCTGAGGGACTCACCTGGGAGAGGCGCCCTGAGGGCCAGCAAGCCCCCGTCCTTGAAGGTGGTCAAGGAGGCTTTGGCCTGGCCAGGGATAGCAGCAGGGCTCAGGGCTTTCTGCTGCTGAAGGCAAGGGCACCTGGTGCTCTCCTGGGTGAGGCCTGCGCTCGGAGGCTCCTGGCCAGGCGGGGTGGGCCACCAGTTGGCACGGTGACCATCCAACAAACCACAGAGCTCATGACTCTGCCATGGCTGGCTGGAGGGGCCGTGAGAGCCTCCATCAGACGCCACTGAGAGAGTGGTGACCTGTCCCTGAAGCTGTGGCAGGAGACCCTCCTGGGCGCTGGGTCCCCCACCCCCAGGAGCCCCTGCGCTTTGTGGAGTTGACCCCAGGCAGGGCGGCCCGAGGGGTGAGCAGCGCTGACACCTCCCGCCCTGGCCCCGGCTCTCCCTTCAGCTCGGATCTGTGCCTCCTGCCATGGAAAGCCGGGCGCACTGCCCACCCAAACCCAGGGCCCACGGGAGCCCAGGGTCTGCAGATGGGCTCCGAGCTCCCAGCCGGGGGAGCCTCGGCCAGGCCTCGCATCCGGGGCAGCCCTGCATCGCCAGCTGTGAAGTGGGGTGGCACCCACCCCGGAGTTTACGCCCTCAGGAGGGTGCACAGGGACTGTGATGAGCACAAAGCCCCAGGACCCCCGTGGGACTGCCCCAGGACCCCTCCCTAGTCCCTTTGCTGCCCTGGTGATCTCTGGGGCCGGACTCAACACACATGGGGGGACCTCTTCTGGGAAGATGTGCGCCGGCCTGGGCCTGGGCCTGGGCAGTGGGCATCACGGCCACGTGTGGGGGAAGCACTGGGCCCTGGGTGAGGTGCTTAAAGAATGGCCTGGGCCACGGAGCAGGAGATGGGGTGGGGGGACAGAGCAGCCGCCAGGCGCTTTGAACCGACCCTCTGCCCTCTGGACGTGGCTCTGTGTCTTTAAGACACTAATGGGCCCTCTTAAAAAGTGACAGTCTGCTCGGCACACTCGCAGGTTCCCGTCTGACATCAGCAGGGAATCAAAGATATTTTATTATTTGGAAATTCCATATAGGGAAGGCAGCCTTGAGGGTCTGTCACTGCTCCAAAACCCACACCTCCCCTGGGAGTTAATTATTTTCTTAAAATGCAACTTGCACTGTTAGTCTAAAACATTCCAACTGTGTTCACACTCTTTAAATCTTCAGTAAACCTTAGAGTTTAAATCACTTGCAGATAAGAGTGATTCTGTTGGGGAGAGAGGGGAGCCAGCGCTCGGCAGAGGTGGAATCGGATGAAAAGAAAAGGCCATTGATGGCGGCTCCCCGGGCACCCCCCGCCCCGCCCCTGGGGACGTGGCAGCTGCAGATGGAAACCTGGCAGGGCCGAGACCCTGGTGCCCCGGCCAGGACTGCCCACCACCACCTTGGAAGGCTGGACACAGGTCCTTTGAGTTGGAACAGGGATAGCCGTGAGATGGCCAAGACTGCGCCATCTTTGGGGAGCTGGACACTGGCCTTGGTGAGGAGGAACCTCTGGCCTCCCCGCTGGAAGGTTCCTGGGGTCTCGTGTCCACCTGGGGCCTAGTGCCCTCCTGTGGCTTGATGTCCACCTGGGGCCTGGCTGTCCACCTGAGCTCTGATATCTCCCTGGATCCTGGGTGTCCACTTGGGGCCTGGCTGTCCACCTGAGCTCTGATATCTCCCTGGATCCTGGGTGTCCACCTGGGGCCTGGCTGTCCACCTGAGCTCTGAAGTAGTCCCACGGAACCTGAGTGTCTACTTGGAGTTTGGGCTTCTACCTGGGACCGTGTTGTCTACTGGGGGTTGAATGTCCACCTGAAGCCTCAGAGTCCACTGGGGGTCTTGGTGTCTCCTGGGATCTGGGTGTCCACCTAAGACCTGGTGTTTTCCTGGAGCCTGGGGGTCTACCAGGGACGCTGGGTCCTGAGCTCTGATGTCCCCTCTATTCTGGTGTCCACTGGGGTGGGGTGCTGCTTGTCGGGGGCCTCAGTTGTGGGGTCAGCACTGGTTCCCTCTTCTCTCCCCAGCACTTGAGTCCAGCGTTTGCCTCTGGGGCCCCTGGCCAGGGTCAAGACCACTGGGTCATGCTTGGGGGCTGCCTTTCCTCAAGGTTCCCTCAGGCCAAAGAAAGCGGGACGTTGGTCAGCCCAGGGACCTGTGGGACCAGGGCAGCTGGGGCAGCTGGGCCGGCCTGCGTGGTTCTCTGGGAGCCTCTGGGCGTCTGAGGGCCCCGGCTCTCACTGCCTACCCTCACAGTCAGACCCTGGCTCGGGGGTCCTCTGCACTCAGGGTGACCTGTGGGGTTGGCTGCCACCCCAGCCCCAAATCCTTCCCTCGCCACTGAGTCCTGCCCAGGAGGATGTGGGGTGGGGTTGTCTCTCTCCCAGGTCACCCCACCTCTACGCAGGACCAAGCAGAGTTTCCCCTGGACCCCCAGGCCCTGCACAAGCCAGGCCCAAGTGGAGGTCAGGGGTCAGTGTATGCTCATCAAAGGAGACCGCACAGGTGGGGGGGCAGTGAGTGGCCGGGAGCCCCCTGCTTAACGAGGCCCCTTGAGGTGGGCGGGAAGGCCTGAGCACACCTGGGGCCACACAGCACCCAGGCAGACCCCGCCTGGCCTGGGTGGGACTCAGGTGCCACCTGCCACCCCAAGGGCATCCCTAACCCACCCCGTCAGGGGAAGGCACTGGGCAGCAGGGGTAAAGGGCAGGGCCACCAAGTTGAGCTGGGAAGGAGGGAGCCATAGGGTGTTCAGCCTGTCACGCGGACTGGCTGGGTCCTCTGGGCCCCTCAGGGCCTGGCCTGAAGCCCTGGGCTGACCGTCCTACTTGGAGCCAGGGCTGCATGGGCAGCAGACCCTTTGGGCCTGCACTGCCCGTGTCCTCCCAGGTTTCCCTAACCCCTCTTGGCTCCATTGTGGAAGAGGATGACAGGGAGGAAGGACAGCTGGGAAGGACTGGTGGCCACCAAGGTCCCCACGCAGGCCTGTCTGGGCACGGAGGGCTGCTGGTGGGGTGGGCCCCATGGGGTGTGCGAGCACCTGTGGCCTAGAGCCCAGCGGCACCCACACCTGCCTGTGCCCGCACGGGGCCAGGAGTCCAGGCTGGCAAGGGGAAACCATGTCCAGGAGCCGGGGGCTGTCCGTGCCTCTCCTGGCCCCACCCCGCGGGTCTGGCTGCCTGACCCCCGGCTCCAGCGCCCACACACAGGGCTCTCGGGAGCCCCTCGGCCCCGCTCCGCCTGTGCTTGCAAATGCTTCGCGCCCCATTTCCAGAGGCTTTGCAGCTACTTTGGGGCTGGGATGTGCTGGTGCTCTGCTGCGGGCCCGTGTCCCTCTCTTGGCCACTGCCCTCTGGACCTCTCCTGCTGGTCCCTCCCCATATGGGGGCCACAGCTGGACCTCTCCTGGCAGAAAGACGGTCAGTCTAGGCAGCATCTCACACACTGCAGGAGCGTGCTCCCTGGCGGACACTGTTCTGCCCACTCAGCTGGGAAACCAGGCTGCGTTGGGAGCAGCGGCCCTCACTGGACACCAGGGAAGTTCACCAGCTGGCTCTGTCTGCCGGCGCTCAGGCTGGGCTCCACGTTGGACGCGCCTGCCTCCTTTCTGAGAATGCCCTCTCTCAGGGAGGCTGTCTTGGGGGCCATCAGGAGGGCTCTTCGGTCCCCCCTGGCTTCTCAGGCCACCTCCCCCCCAGGGCTGGGGGCTGGGCTGGACTCGGGCTGTATCTGAGGAGGCAGGTCCAAGTTCCAGGATCTCTGAAATTCTTTTTGGGAAGAGGGACTCCATTGACCCCCAGTAGGAGCACACCCCAGTCCCAGCAGAGCTCCTGGAGGTGGGGTAGCTCTACAGACTGTACACCCCTCTGTGTCCCTTTGAGGGAGCACCTGGCCGGTGGTCGGCCCAGCTCACCCTTCTGCACGCCGACTCAGGAGGTGCCCTGGTCTGGTCCGCTCTCACAGAATAGCATCCTGATGAGTTAAGTGTGAGAGAATTAAAAACAACCCGATTGAATTTCCTTTATAAGTGCACATGGGTTTGGGAATCAGGGGGAAAGCGGCTTTGGGCTAATAAACGCTGTGTGCACTTTCCCCTCAAGTGCAAGGGAGGGTGGGGGCGCGTCCTCCGAGCTGGACACCCCTGGCTCGGCCCGGCCAAGCTGACGTGGGGCTGTGAGTCTGAGGACAGCCCCAGCCCCACTCCCTGCGGACCTTGCCTCTCCCCCACACCCCAGCCTCAGCTCTGCCCACGACGGCAGCCACAGCCCCACCCTCATGACCAAGGACAAGGCGCAGAGAGGGTGGGGAAACCGAGGCAGGGGGTGGCCAGCCAGCTGAGCGGCCAGCAGCAGCACTGCCGTGGCCTGTGCCCAGCGCCCTCCGTCACCCCTGTGATCATCCCATGGCTCAGACACGAGGAGCCCTTGGGGTGCAGAGGGGCCCTGGGCCTCACGCCTGCCTGCCTCCGGGTCTGAGCTCGGGCAAGGAAAGCGGGTGGCTGGGCACCCGTGGCAGGGGGAGGGGTCCGGGCAGTGGAACTCTTGAGGTCATTGGAAAGGCAAACAGAATCATTAACAGCTTCCAAAAATAACCCGCAGGAGAGTGGTTCCCAGAGGCTCTTCCAGGCAGCCGCGCTCGGCCGGGGGCACCTCCGAGGGAGCTTTTGGCGGGCAGGTCCGGGGCAGGCGGGGGGCAGGCCAGGCTCCCCCCCAGGCTGCCTGAGCTTCACCGCAGGATCTGCAGAGGACGAAGCACCCCGACACCACGTCCACTCCTCTCCTCTCTCTTGGTGTTTGTCGGCTGTGTCCTGCAGTAGATCAGGCACTGACTTATGACCCTTTCCAACAACTCAGTGGGGTGTAGGTGGCACTATTTAAAGTGTGCCCTTTGGAGGGTGGGGGTGGCTCAGCGCTGAAGCATGTGCTCGGCATGGCAGGGCCCTGGGCTCAATCCCCAGCCCCTCTCCAGAGTGGGCGCCAGTCAGGTTTACCTGTGGTGACCTGTGCACCTGAGAAGATCAACCTAGAGAGACAGATTCATTTCCCACTCAGTTTCAGAGGTTCCTTCCTGGGTGGGCCGGCTCCGTTGCTCTGGGTGAGCAGAACATCATGGTGGGAGGACCTGGTGGAGGAGAGCTGCAGGACACAGAGAGAGAGAGAGAGAGAGAGAGAGAGAGAGAGAGAGCGAGCGCCAGGGACAGAGTCCCCAGGACCACTCCCCAGAGACCCATTTCCTCTCGCTGTACCCCACCTGCCCACAGTTTCCATCTCCGCCCAGTAGCCCATTCCAATTATTTACCCACCAAATGGATTAATCCACTGATGAGATTAGAATACTCATGATCCAATTTTTTTTTTTTGCTTTTCTTTTCTTTTTGGTGGTCCTGGGGTTGAACCCAGGGCTCTCACATCTAGGCTTTATCACTGAGCCACAGCCTCAGCCCAAGATCCGGTCATTTCTTAACCCCCTGAATCCTCCACATTGGGGACCATGCTTCTGCTGGTGGTGGTGGTGGGGGGGCATTCCATATCCAAACCACAGCAGTCTGCCATCTGATAACTTCTGGAAAAAGCCTCTGCCCACGAGGCCTTCACTATAATCGAGCTGATGAGCACGTCCTTTGTCCCCCAGTCTCCTAGTGCCCCCTGCCACCCCTTCCTCTCACTGCCCCCAACCCAAACCAACCATGAATCCATCTTCTATGGCGACAGATTAGTTCCCATTTCCCGGACTTTATAGAAATGGAGTCACACGGTGTGCTCAGCTATCCTTCCCTGTTCACGGGGGACACGTTCCAAGACCCCCAGTGCATGCCTGAAGCCACAGATAGTATCACGCCATGTACATACGCATGTTCTTACATATACACACCTGTGATACACTTTAATTTATAAATTAGGCTGTAAGAGGTTAATAACTAATAAAAAAAAACATGACAAATATACCAGTATACTGCAATAAAAATCAGGTAAATGTGGTCTCTCTCTCCGAGTATTTTATTAGACTTTCACCTTCTCACATAGAGAAAGCACTTCATGGCATGTCTTGTCATAACCAAATTGCAGCAGCACTATTCTTGTTCTTCAGGGCTATTATTAAGTAAAATACTTGAACTCAGGCACTGTGATGCAGCAGCAGTTGGTCTGGTAACTGAGACAACTTCTACTTGATTAACGGGTGGGTAGCATATATGACATGGACACGTAGGACAAAAAGATGATTAACTCCTCAGAAGGACAGAGTGGGATGGCAAGTGGTTTCATCATGCTGCTCAGAATGCCCTGCAATTTAAAACTTGAGAACTGTCAGAGAATCGATATGGTGGAGCTGAGGTAGGCTGCAGACCTCAGCTCCTCTGGTTTGGAGTCAAAGCAGCCAAAGAACAGCTAATCATGGAGGAGGCGATAGAGGGAATACAGTAAGGTGGAATACTAGGCTGTCAGAGACTGGGAGGGCCTCGGAAATCCTGGTTACTGGAACAGAAGGCAGAGAAGAGCTCACCACCCTGAACCCATACCCGCAGCCTGAGGAAAAGTCGGGAGGGAGGATTAACCAAAGGAGAAAGAAAGAAGCAAAGCTGATGATGAGCTTGCTTCAGAAACAGGTAGAAAGAAAGCCAGACCAAATCAACATGGGCAGGCTCTGGGGAGCCAGCTGGGGTGAGTGGCTCCCTCTTTCCCCATTCCTCGGTGGAGAACGGTGGTGGGGAGCCATTTGCTGAAGCCCATGCCCCAGCCTGCTGCTCTGGGAAGGGTTAAATCCCTCCTGCTTCCCCTCCCTGGAGATGCCAGCGAGGATCACCACAGGGGATCCCGGCCCCACCCACTGCTGGCCACCGAGGAGCAGGGCAGAGCACACGCACAGTGGTGCCCAGGGGTGCGTTTCCACCGTGGCCGGCTGTCTGCCATGGGCCATGCACCAAACCCCCGGCAAGAGTACAGAGTGCCACAGCTCAGCATGGTGAATCTGCCCTGCAGGGGCGTGTCCAGCACGTGTCCATCGTGGGACGTTCCCATGGAAGGAGGGGTGGGCCTGTTTTGGTAGCCCCGGAGCTTGGTGTCCTACAGGTGGGCACACAAGGCTGCAGTCCCTGTCAGGGAGAGATCCGGCTGATGGTCGCAGATCATCCAGGGCCATCCCCTCCGACCATTCGGAGGGCTCTGAGGCACCAGGCACACCCAGGAACTGCAGGGGCCCTAGGTCCATGCCAGAGGAGGGCAGGATGGGGTCTGTGGAGAGGCACCAGGGCCTCAGGTCTGCACAGGGTTTGGAGAAGAAAGGTGAGCCAGACGGGGGAGACTCAGTGTGCAGAGAGTGGGCGCAGTGCAGACAGTGGGCACAGTGCAGACAGTGGGCGCAGTGCAGACAGTGGGCACAGTGCAGACAGTGGGCGCAGTGCAGACAGTGGGTGCAGTGCAGACAGTGGGCACAGTGCAGACAGTGGGCGCAGTGCAGACAGTGAGCGCAGTGCAGACAGTGAGCACAGTGCAGACAGTGGGCACAGTGCAGACAGTGGGCGCAGTGCAGACAGTGGGCGCAGTGCAGACAGTGGGCGCAGTGCAGACAGTGGGCGCAGTGCAGACAGTGAGCGCAGTGCAGACAGTGGGCACAGTGCAGACAGTGGGCGCAGTGCAGACAGTGAGCACAGTGCAGACAGTGGGCACAGTGCAGACAGTGGGCGCAGTGCAGACAGTGGGCGCAGTGCAGACAGTGGGCGCAGTGCAGACAGTGAGCGCAGTGCAGACAGTGAGCGCAGTGCAGACAGTGGGCGCAGTGCAGACAGTGAGCGCAGTGCAGACAGTGGGCACAGTGCAGACAGTGGGCGCAGTGCAGACAGTGGGTGCAGTGCAGACAGTGGGCACAGTGCAGACAGTGGGCGCAGTGCAGACAGTGAGCGCAGTGCAGACAGTGAGCACAGTGCAGACAGTGGGCACAGTGCAGACAGTGGGCGCAGTGCAGACAGTGGGCGCAGTGCAGACAGTGGGCGCAGTGCAGACAGTGGGCGCAGTGCAGACAGTGGGCGCAGTGCAGACAGTGGGCGCAGTGCAGACAGTGGGCGCAGTGCAGACAGTGGGTGCAGTGCAGACAGTGGGCACAGTGCAGACAGTGGGCGCAGTGCAGACAGTGAGCGCAGTGCAGACAGTGAGCGCAGTGCAGACAGTGGGCGCAGTGCAGACAGTGGGCGCAGTGCAGACAGTGGGCGCAGTGCAGACAGTGGGTGCAGTGCAGACAGTGGGCACAGTTGATAACAGCTAGAGAAACCAGGAGGATACGCCCAGGAGGTGTGGGCCTCCAGTTTGTCTCCAACACCCGGCGGAGCCCCATCCCGGCAGGCTCAGTGAGGAATCTCTCCATCAAACACCCCAGCAAAGAGTGATTTCAGACTCCGCACTGTTGGCTTTTTATTTCACTGGTATGGTCTTCTGTGTGCATTTGATAGGTCACCCCATTATTTGATATCACAAACTCTAATCAAATTCTGCATATTTTTTAAAGGTTCTGATGTGTCAATCTGATTTATTCTTCCTTTTGTGTTCTTGGCACCAGGCATTGAACTCAGGGGCCCTTGACCACTGAGCCACATCCCGGGCCTCGTCATTTTTTGAGACAGGTTCTCACTAAGTGGCGTAGGACCTCGCTAAGTTGCTGAGGCTGGCCTTGAACTGGATCCTCCTGCCTCTGCCTCCCGATTGCAGGGATCACAGTGTGCTCCACCGCGAGAGCCTCCTGGATTCCTGCTTTTCCCTTTTGCTCATGTTTAACCCTTTCTCCTCCTTTTTCTCTCGTGCTCTTCTTACATTTCTCTTCTTCCCTCCTTTCTGCTGCTGCTTCTTTGCTTTTTATCTTATGCCCCTTGGAGCTTAGTAGAAATCTTACTTTATTTAGTAGCTGATTTTCAGCCTAGAGTAGTACTCCCATTTTCCACTTTTGGACTAAAGGAGTTGTGGGGGACTTTTCCGGTGATTTTTTATAGTTTTTATGAGTACATAGTTGTCTCTCAAGTGGCCACAGGTACTTGTGATTAATTATCCCTTCTCAGAGTGGAGTTAGGGATTGATCATGGTGGGTGCTCTGACCTGAGATATACGCCCTGCCCAAGGGCACACAGTAAACAGAAAGCAACTCACTGCAAACACCACCACGTAACCGTGGAGGGATAGCCCTCCCAGCCCAGGTGCAAATCTCAATGGGGAAACAGAGAAAATAGGGCTGGGGTGGTGGCTCAGTGGTAGAGTGCTCGCCTAGCACAGGCAAGGCCCTGGGTTCAATCCTCAGCACCACATAAAATAAATAAATAAAATAAAGGTATTGTGTCCAACTACAACTAAAAAATAAATATTAAAAAAAAGAAATAGAGAAAACATGATCTAAAAAGGTAATAAGATGCCTGTTAAAAGATGCCAGTCATGAAGTTAAAAAAGGAGCCGTAAACAGAAGGCACAGTGCTTGGGGACCTTAAAAGGCCACACTTGGGACACACAGGTCTTGCGGGAGGGGGGCGGATGCAGACTAGTGATGCCAAAAACTTGGTGAGTGAATGGACATGCAGGTCCTGCAGGCATTCAGAACTCCAGAGAGAACCCAGAGCGAGCTGTCCAGGACTCATGATAGTTAAAACGTTAAAAATTCAGAACAAGGAGAGACTTTTAAAAGCTGTAATCGAGGAGCCAAGTCCCTCGTAAAGGCAGACCCAGCAGAACAGCAGCAGGATTCTCAGCTGAAACTCTAAAGGGCGAGGAAATCACGGAATGATGTGCTTTAAACCCCGAAAGAAAACAACTGTCCATCTGGAATACTCTAACCCGCAAGGTTATCCTTCAGAATCAAGATGGGAATAAAACCTTCCAAGATGAGCGTGAACTACAGGAATTCATGAAGGGGAAAGTAAACACAAATGGAAAAGAATGAATCTCATTAGAAGAACAGATAAACAAATGAGAATTAAGAATGAATCAAACTTGACAAAATTAACAAAGTGACAGGAATTAGGAAATACCTTTCTAATAATAACCCTGAATATAAATAGTCTTAATTCTCCAACTGAAAGGCACAGACCGGTAGGTTGGATTAATAAACAGGACTCCTGTCTCACAGGCAGACATCCGCAGACTGAGAACAAAGCCCAGGAAGGCAGGTTCCATGCAGAGGGAGCCCATAAGCCAGCAGGAGAAGCCAGCCTCCCCAGACACAGCAGATCCAAGCCAGAGTCAACAAGGGCCAAAGGGGATGCTGTATTGGTAAAGGGAAGAGTCCAGCAAGATACAACAACCGTCAATGTTTATGCCCCAATGTCAATGCACCTAATCTCAGAAAAATAAACATTATTTGGCATAAAAAGCTGACAATCTTTAATACAATAGTAGTGGGCAGACTTCAATCCACCACTCTCACTAATTAAAGTCATCCAGACACAAAATCCACAGACACATTGGATTTAGATCATACAACAGATAAACTGGGCTTAATATCTACAGAATATATCATCCAACAACAGCTGAATACACTTTCTTTTGAGCCAGTCATGGGACTTTTTTCCAAGATTGATCATATATAAGATCATAAAGTAAGTTTCAGCAAATACAGAAAATATTTAAATGTCCTCTTGAATCTTTTCATATCACAATGGAATGAAATTAGAAATCATCATACTGAGTGGGGGAAGAGCCTCAAAGAATTTCCTGTAAAGTTAGGAACAAGACAAGGATGTTCATCCTCACTATTCCTATTTAGTATGGTATTGGGAATTTCAGCCAGAGCAAGAGAAAATACAATAACTATATAAACACATAGAGATCAAACAGTGCATTTTAAAATAATTTTTTGTTGTTGATGGACCTTTATTTAATTATTAATTATAAATATATAAATGAATTTAGGTATATGTGGTGTGAGAATCAAACCCAGTGCCTCACACGTGCTGGGTGAGGGCTCTATCCCTGAGCCACAGCTCCAGCCCCTGAACAACACATTTTTGAATGATGAGTGGGTCATTGAAGAAATCGGAGGAAATTTTAAAAATTGTATATTCAAAGCAAAAATGTAAACACAATCTGTGGGATACAGTGAAGGCTGTTCTAACAGAGAGGTTTAGAGTAACGAGGCCCATGTTAAAACCAACCAACCAAAAGATCTCACTTAAATTAATGAGAAATCTTAAAGTCTCAGAGAAACAAGGAAAAACCAATAACAAAACTAGTAGAAAAAGAAGTAATCAAGATCCGAGCTGAAACTTATCCAGTAGAAACTAAAAGAATAATACAAAGGACTGATAAAATGCAGAGTTGGAGGGACACTCTTCCTAGGAAGCCAGAGTCACCCTGAAACCAAATCAGAAAGGACCCCTGAAGAGCGGAAAACTACGACCACACACACCTGATGGCCACAGATAAAAAGTCCTTGATAAAACCTTCACAAGTTAAATCCAACAGCACTTTACAAAAAACATACACTCCAGGGACACAGGATGGTCCAACCTAAGAGAATCAATAAAAGCAATGCCCCTCATAAATAGGACCAGGGGCAAAAACCATGGGATCATCTCCATAGATGCAGAAAAGGCCTTTGACAAAATTCAGCACCTTCTTTGGGATAAAAATCCCAGAGAAATTAGGAACAGAAGGAACATGACTCCACATCGTAACCCATCCTACTGAGTGGGGGAAAAAACCTCAAAGAATTTCCTGTCAGGTTAGGAACAAGACAAGGATGTTCATTCTCACTCTTCCTGATTCATATGGTATTGGGCATTTTAGCCAGAGCAATTAGACAGGAGAAAAAATAAAAATAAAAGGGATACAAATAGAAAAGGAAGAAGTCAAATTCTTCCTGTTTGCAGATGATATGATCCTATCATTAGGAGACCCTACAGGCCCCATCAGAAGACCTTTGGAGCTGATAAACAAATTCAGCATGATCGCAGGATACAAAATCAACATATAAAAATCAATGGCTTCTCTATAAACTAATAGTGGACCCACTGAGAGAGAAAGCAGGAAAACAATTCTATTTATAATAGCTTAAAAACCTTGAACTAAATCTAACCAAGGAGGTGGAAGACCCCTACAAGGAAAATCACAGAATGCTGCACAAAGAAATTGAAGAAGACCCCAGAAGATGTAGGTACCTCCCAGGTTCTTGGACAGGCAGAATTGATATTGCTGAGGTGGTTACATTACTAAAAGTGATCTGCAGATTCAATGCAATTCCTGTCGAAATACTGATGACATTCTTCATAGAACTAGAAAAAAAATCTTAAGATTCATTTGGAAGAACAAAAAACCTAGAATAGCCAAAGCAACCCTGAGCAAAAAGAGGCCTCACAGTCCTTGACTTCAAATCACACTACAGAGCCATAGCCCTGAACACAGCATGGTGCCAGGTGCAGGTACACACCATAATCCCAACCACTCAACAGGCTCGGGCAGGAGGATCGTGAGTTCACAGCCAGCCTCAGCAAAAGCGAGGCACTAAGCAACTCAGTGAGACCCTGTCTCTAAATAAATACAAAATTGGGCTGGGGGTGTGGCTCAGTGGTCGAGTGCCCCCGAGTTCAATCCCCAGCACAGCAGGGTACTGGCACAAACAGGAGATCCATAGAACCAGTGGAACAGAATAGGAGACACAGAGAGAAGCTCACACATCTGCAGTCATGTGGTCATGGACAAAGAGGCCAGAGATATTTCGTGGCGAGAAGACAACCTCTTTCACACTTGCTGCTGGGAAGACTGGGTGTCTGCAGGCAGAAGAGCGAAATCGCCCCCGGCTCTCACTGTGTTCAAAGGTCAACTCAAAGTGAACCACAGATCCAGGTGTAAGAGCAGCAACCTCGCACTGCCAGAAGGAGCCACGGAGGACGCACTGCCACAGGAACAGGCAGTAACTCTCTGCCTAGGCCCGTGTGGCTCAGGAATAAGAGCGAGACCCCAACGGGGGCTTGGATCAAAGAGGAGACAGTTAGCAGGGTGAGGGCAGCTATGGAAGGCAAGTCGTGGCCAGGGGCTCTCCGGACAGAGTAGGAAGAACTTGGCGGGACCCCAGTGATGGGGGGCCCTGAGGCAGGAGGATGGCAGTTTCAGGCTGGCCTCGGCAGCTTTGTGAGACCTTGGGTCAAAATTTCAAAATAAAAAAGGCTGGGGATTCAGCTTAGGGGTGCAGCACCCCGGGTTCAGCTGAAGTACTGCAAGAAAAGGAGGAGCTAAAAAATACTCAACACCCCCCCCCAAAACAAATAAGCCAATCGGTACACGGGAAAATGATCTGAAGAGCCAATGATCTCAAGGGAAAAAAACAGAACCGGTCGACAACGGAATGGAGAATGGAGCCGCCCTGGGATTCCATCTCCCCAGGCAGAATGCCCGTGGTCAGGAGCGCAAACCAGTGAGCGCTGGGGAGGCAGGAAGGAGCCCCTGCGCTTTGTTGGTGTGCGCCCGTGAGGACAGCCACTGGGGAAATCAGCAGGGACGTCCCTCGAGAAACGAAAGCCACAGCCACCCTGTGGCCATATCCCACTCCTTGGTGGTCACCCCAGGGGATTCAAGGCAGGAGAACCCGCTCGCCCACCGTCGCCGCGGCACACTTCACAGCAGCCACGTCAGGAGCCAGCCAGGGGCCACAACCGACGGACGGGTGAAGAAAATAAGGTGTGTGTGCGTGTGTGTGTGTCTAGGCCCTGCAGCCCTGGACGCGGGCGGAGGTGGACAGTCTCCTGTTAATGAGGTGAGCCAGACTCCCAGAGTAGAACAAGATGGGAGGCGGGGGAGAGGGAGAAGGAGAGGTCACAGAAGCAGAATGGACACTGGATCAGGGTGGAAGAAGGGGAGGGCGGGGGAGGGCCTGGGGGTGCGCGTGGCAGGGTCTCACCAGGAGCCCACCGTTCCGTGGACTGAATAGTTCTATATGATTAATAGGCACAAGTTAAAGCTTGGGAATCATCGACTTCTCCTTTCAGTATCTTGGGTGGAGGCTGGCCGTGGGCTGACCCCGAGAGGCTCAGGGAAGGACCATTGCACCGTCTGCTTTCCCCAGGGCCACTGTTCAGAGATGTCCTGCCGCAGCCCTGTGGAGTCCAACCCCCGTGGTGCTGTCTGCACACAAGTCTGCTGGCCAGGCCTTCGGTCCACCTGCAATGTCACTTGAGCAACCTCTTCCCTGGGCCTGGGGTCTGCGTCCACGGGTTTTCCCCGTGCAGGACCTTGAGGCCAGGCCCAGCCGTCTCCCAGAGCCTGCTGCTGCTGTGGTTTCTGCTCCTCTGAAGTCTTCCCGCCGTCCGCCTCCGACTGCTGCTGAGATTTTCTGTCGCGGGTTTTGAGCAATGGGACCATGAGCCCCCTCTCTACCATGTTGTCATGGAACCTACAGGTGAGAGACCTTTCGGATGAAAGTCACATTGGCTGAGCTTGGGAAGGTCCTCGTCGGGGCTCCTCATCCATCATACTCCCTGACCATCAGGCCACCTTCTGACTCTGGACACCGTGCCCTAGCCACTCTGCCCCCTGGAGAGCTGGGCCAGGCCCAGTGGGTGTGCCCAGGTGGAGCACCCAGCCTGCCCCTGAGGAGGAGGCCCGGAGGGCTGGGTGGGAGCTGGTGGGAGCCTCCAGTTCTCAGCAAGGCCATATGCAGACCTGGAGGCCTGTGGGGTCTCGGGCCCTGCCTGTGCCCGTGTGTGCAGAGGTTCTCCCCCACCCCCCCTCTGTGTCTGGTCCTGCTGCTGGCCTGGTTGGTTCCTGGACAGAAGCCCCACAGTACCTGTGTGTAAAGATTCAGAGTAAGGCTGGTGCCCAGTGTGGCCTCCACGGACTGACATCCCCTCCCCTTCCTGGCTCCTGCTAGCCAAGGGGCTGCAGAGGCCAGCCCAGGGCCATCAAGGAGAGCAGGACTCCTAGACTGTGTCCCAGCAAGGGCATCCTGGTGGCCAGGCACAACCAGCCACCCTGCTGCTGGAGCTTGTGGGTTGAGATCTCACCTGTTCCTGCGTCTCTGGGGCCCATGCAGGTCCTGTGTGACCGGGCAGGTGAGTGACCTCCAGCTCCCTTCCTGGCTGCTTCCAGAAGGTCAGCACCACTCTGGACACACAAGGATAGGGTCAAGTCTGCTCTGGGCTCACAGAGTTCCTGGCCCTCAGGGACAGTCCCCGCACACAAAAGGGACATGGAGGCCAAGCTGGTTCTTTGGGCTTAGGGCCCCGCAGACCTGCCTGGCGTGGGTTCGGGTGGGCAGAGGCCTGATGCCCAGTGAGAGGTAGCCGTGGGCCAGGAAGGCCAGGCTCAGCCTGCCGGTCCAGCTCTCAAGCCACGTTTTCTCCACGCCGTGTCCCTCGCCTTTGCTAGCCCCGGGGCCAGAGCCCTTGCCCTCCTGCCGGCCTGAGCGGCCAGGCCGGGTGGTGAGAACCTTCCTCCGGGCTGGGTCCGCTCGCTGCTCCCAGCTGGGCCCGCCCAGGGGCTGCGAGTCAGAGGCCGTAACTGAAGGGGCATCTTTGTCTCCACTTTTGCCTGTTGGAAAACTCCAGTATTAATATTTATGAGAAATGACCTAATATCCACGCGGCCTGCCGTGTGTTTGCTTAACATATTTAATGTGATTTGGGGGCTGCGTTGATTTTAACTGCCTCAGCCAGGGGCGGGGGGGGGGGTGCTGACCTATCTCCTCCCCTCCCCCACATGGGGAAAAGGCCACGTCCTCCCTGCAGCCTCCAAGTTGTTAATGGCTGCCGAAGGGTCCCGGGCCCCCTGCTCCCCCACTCTGGACGGTCAGTCCTGTGCACGGAGGTGCAGCTGGGGGTCGGGGGCTCTGTGGACGGGCCATCGGAGCCCCACCCGGCACCCGTGGGGTGGGGTGAAGGTGGATTTCTGAGGAAAAGGAAGGAAAAAAAAACATTTGAATGGTTTCTGAAAATAGCTCCTTGTGTAGTTATAAGACAGCAATTTAAATAAGTGCTTTCTCCCGTTTCTCTTGAACATAAAGGTAATTGTTTTTGCCCTGAAATAGAAGCCTGGTTCTCCTGCAAATTGATTTTTCTTCGCATCCCTCTGTACCCTGCATTAGCTAATGCAGTGCGGCAGGCGAGCCCCTCGGGGTGGCCGGCCTAGTGCCTGGCCTGGGCCTGCGTCTGCCCCCAGGAGGCCGCCTGCTGGCCAGGAAGGGCCGCCAGGGAAACACCTGCTTGGATCTCAGCACTGCTGCGGGCCGCTCCTTTGCCTCTCTGAGCCCCAGCCGCCCCAGGGGTGACCTGAGATCAGGAACGGCAGCAGCTTCTGGGTCAGGAAATAGAACTGGCCCTGGCTTGACCCTTCTGCAGGGTGGCTGGCCTGGGTCCGGGGGCAGAGGCTCAGCACCCTGCAGCACCGGGGACTTCTCCACCTCCTGACAAAGCAGATGTGGGCTCAGCCACCCAGTCGCCTGGGAGACCTGGAGGCAAACGAAGCCCAGGGCTCTGGGCACGGAGGAGCGTTGCCAGGCCCAGGTGCCACCAAGCACCCCCAAGATTGCCAGCGACAGGTGTGCCATGGCCCGAGCTCTCCCCACACGTGGGGCTTTGCAGTGACAAGATGCCCCAGAGGCGTTCTGGCCAGGAGACTCTGCCCTGAGAACTCAAGAAACATAAAATAAGAGCTGCGGAGAACGGCCGGGTGCCATCACCAGGGGCCGCGCCCCCATGAGACAAGCACCACCTCCCCTCGAGGGGTGGGGAGCCCCGGCACGGCCATCCCAGGGCTCTGGAGGTCTGCCTGCACCTGAAATCCACCAGTCGTGGGGACTGCGCGCCGGTGGCAATCAGAAGCCCTGGCCGGTCCTTTCCTGGGTCCAGGCACCTAGGTGACTCTGTGTTCTCCCACACCCGCCCTCCGGGTGCACATCTTTTCCTCTTGCGGCCGCAGACCTGAGGCCTGGAGGAGGGAGCTGGGGCAGCCCAGAGCCAGCAGGCTGGGCCAGGATCGCCCCTGGGTCTGCGGCCAGCCTGACCTAGCCTCTCCTGCGTCTGCTTGTGATCTAACCTTGTCTGCTGGTGTCCCCCTGTGGTGGTGCCGTTGAGGGTCCTAGGCCTCGTCCACCTCCAGACCCACCAGCCCAGCCACGGCTCCCAGGCTGCCCCACACAGCACCCCGCCCTCTCCACTTTCTGTCTTCTCTGGAGAAGGGGCAACAACTGCAGCCCACCCAGGAAGCCAGGCAGGGCAGGCGCAGGGGTCCTGGAAGACACCTGCACACATGTGTCCCCTCTGGGGCCCGGACATGGACCTGGCAGGCTCACCCGAAATGTGACCCCACCACACTCTTCGCCAGCTCTTCCCTGTGGGGTGAAGATGCAGCTAATCACTGGTGAGAGACACAACCAGCTGCTGCCCCGGCAGACCCCGGCCTCCTGGGGAGGACACCAGCACAGGGATCAATCAGCCCAACCTTCCCCACGCGCTTCTCGAGTTACACGCCACAGGCATGATGTCATGGCAGCCGCTGCCTGAGCTGCCCAAGAAAGAGGCCCCTCTGTTTCAGACCCAGGAGCCAGGACAGGCCGGCTCCTCAGCACCGGATTCCTGTCCCCCTGGCTCCAGGAGGAGAGGGCCAGTGCTGAACCCTTTGTTTCTCCCCAGAGTTTGGAAGCCGTAGGCCCTCACTGGAGAGGATTGAGAAAGCACAGAAAAGCAAGAAGAAATAGAAAATATTCAAAGTCCTTCATCCTGTTCTAGTATTTTCCCTTCACATGGCTCTGGGTGCTCAGCAGCTGGCCCCCCGTGGACCGTCGTCCAGCTCTTTGTCCGTCCTCCACCCGTCGGTGGCTCCTCTCTTCCCTTCCTTCCATCCACCATCCACCCACCCCCATGGCTCTTGAGTCATACCATACGCAAATGCTGATATTAGATCATTTCAAAATGGTATTTTAATATGACTTCAGCTCATGCCAGTCATCTATTCTATTCACTCTTTGTCTTGGAAGAATTTGGACGCCATCCGCATGGGTGCCTCATTGCTGCTTCTACCCATCACGGCGTTTCTGTGACAGCCTGAAGGCCTGTGCTTAGAGAATGTCCCAGAAGGGCCTGATCTCAGCCAGAGGGTGAGGGTTCTGGGGCTCAGCGGTCGGCCCGAAGTCGCTGCCCCGGAGCACGGCCGTGGAGAGGACGGGTGTCCACGCGGGCTGTCACAGGCTCACTGCCAGGAGTGCCCACCCCTTGGCAGTAGGGTGGCTTCAGGAAGCACAAATCCAGGGGTGCACGGTAACAGGAAAGGCAGCTCGTATGAGGGGTGACCTGAGAGCGTGGGCACCTGGGAGTCCAGAGCTGGGACTGATGTGGGTGGAGGTGGACCTTCCCTGGGCACATCCTGCCGTGCAGGCCAGGGTGAATGGCCAGCCTCTCTCGGGCCTCTGTGTGCTCGGCAGTGAGCAGGGGCCGTGGGAGGCAGCCCCCTCCCAGGGGAGGGGGGCCAGCACAGGCTGGGGTTCTCCGTGTGGGCTGGTCAAGGAGAGAGCTGTCCTTCTGGCTTTCCCCATCAGAGGGGCAAAGCCATGGCCAGTCGGCTGGAGGAGGGAAAGAGCCCAGGAGCCCTCCGATTCCCAGGTGACCTGCCAAGCAGCTGCGGGGCAGCGGTGAGTGGAGAAGCCGGTGCTAGGGAAGCGCTCAGCCGGATCTCGCAGGCTTTTCTGCGACTCTGTGAGGGTAGCTGGCGCACGGCGAGGTGCGTGTTCTGCAAGGGGACAGCTCGAGAATGGTGGCCTTGAGCACCTGGCCTGGGCTTTCATCCCCTGCATGGACCCAGGGAAGTCCTGCCGCTGCCTCAGCCCCGTCCTCTGGCAGAGCACCTGGGAGGCGCAGGGAGGGCCCCGCAGACACTGCCTCTACCCCCTGAGTCTGCCACCCCAGGCAGTGGCTTGGCTTCCACAGAGGTCTTTGACCCATGAGCAGGGGCAGCTGCAACCAGGCAGACGGACCAGGCCTTCCTGTCGGCACACATCCCTAGACTGGGCAAGGGAGCAGGCAGGAGGCAGATGTGAGGAAATGAGCTCCTCACGGGGATGTGCACTCGTGTGTGTGTGCCTGAGCGTGTGCATGAGTGTGTGTGTGCACATGAGTGTACCTGTGACTGTGCAAACATGGGTGTGTCTAAGTGTGCATGAATGTGTGGAGCTGTGAGTGTGTGGGTGTGTGCACAAATGTGTGTATGCACATGTGTGTGCCTGTGGCTGTGCAAGTGTGGGTGTGTGTCTGAGTGTGTGCCCCTGTTGGGGGGGCAGGCCTGGTGGGTGCAGCTGGCAGACATGGTGTGAACCCAGCCTCGGCCACTCCTGCTGCACTAGCGCTGGGCCCCACAGGCCACTGCCCCCTTCCCGCTTGGCCACTCTGCTGGGGCAATGGGCGCCTCAAGATGGATGAGCCTCGTCTTTGCTTGTCACGAGCTGGGGACGAGCCTGCTGGAACCGGCTCTCCCCACACATGGACTGAGTTAGCCGCCCTCCCCCAGCTCCGAGTCCACCCAGCACTGTGCCCTGGTGGTCAGCCCCCGCCCCCACTGCCAGCCCACCTCTACTTCTAATTGGGCCGCAAAGCCATTTAATGGTGTCTGCTGTGTCTGCAGGGCTGCTCGGGGCAGAACAATGCCCTATTCATGTCCCAAACAGAACGCTAGTGATCGGGCTAATATCTTTAAGCTAAAAAACAAGACTTAATTGGGACAGATGCTGCGAATTCCAGAGCAGAAGGCCCGCTCCAGCGTGATCTAAACCAGGTATGTGCCAGGGCTTCGATTTTAATAGCAGCTTTTATTTTTTTATTGGCATTTACAAAACTCGCTGATACTCTGCACAATAGGCCAGCGGCAGACTCTGTGGGAACCTCTGTGGGCGCAGGCCTGCCGAGCCTGTGGCCACCCTGTTTGGGTGACAAGGAAAAGATGCCCACAGGTGGCAAGCTGTTTCGCTGTGGACGAAGGCCTCTTCCGCTCATGGGCCTTGGTGGTCTCTCCAGAACCTCGACATTGAGCCTCTCCCTGGAGAATCTACCGACCCTGTTCTGCAGCTCTGGTCCTCAGGGACGTGGCCGTCCTTGTTAGCCACCCAGGTTCTCCAGCTGTGGGTAGGCCCCTGCCCTGACACCCAGCCCTGCCTTGGGCTCTAGGTGATTGGACGGCTCACAGCTGCCTGGCCTTCTGAGGGCTGACCAGGGTCCTCGCCCGATGTCACTATACCCTTGGACACACGGACTCCTTCTCACCTTGCGCATTTTCAGAGCCCAAGGCGCCTGGAAGGAGCCTGCCCCATCCGAAGCCGGTTTCCTTTCAGCCACCGGAAGGCAACGCCTCGGGCCGAGTTCATTGAGTCCTGGGAAGTGCCCAGGTACCTGAGAACATGGCTGCTCTTGCACACGGTCAAAGGAGGTGTCTTTCTGGCCAGCCAGGAAGCTCACTTGCTAGAACTCCTGGTCCCTCGGGAAAGCTGGTGGCGGGATTTATCAGAATAACCAGGACTTTGGGGAGAGCCTCAGATTCAGGTGGAGCCCGTTGTCCACCATCCATCCATCATCCATCCTCCCATCCACCCATCCATCCGTCCACCCTTTTATCCCCTAACGATCCGTCCATCCACTCAGCCTTTGCTAAGTGCCCACGATGCGGGGACACTCTGGCCTCCTGATGTGTGAGCTGTTTTGTGGGCTGTGACAGGGGCCTGGGAGAGGCGGGGGCCTGAGCAGGTGGCAGGGGTCCTGGGGAGGAGGGCAGGGGTCCTGGGGAGCTGAGAGTGACCGCGCGTGGTCGGAGGCCACTCCCAGCCCCTGGAGAGCCCTGCAGGGGAGGCTCTCCCTGCCCAACTCAAATTCTCCAGACGCCCTTCCTGGAGGCCAGGGGTCTTGAGAGCCTCAGATGGTCAATGGGCAGCGGCGGGGAGCCTGGTCCACTAACTGGGGCAGCCTGCCCTGGCAGGGCCTGCTGGGTGACCGGGTGCCTCCCTCCTGCCCTCTGCAGCACCCCAGGCCAGGGGAAGGTGGAGGCCCTCCCATGACCCCTCCCTGTGGTCCTTGCTGCCAGAACCTGGCCTGGCCTCCCACAGGCCTGCCACCAGGCCCTCTCTGAACCAGCAGCGCATGTGTCCAGGGGCACAGGAAGCCATGGCCCGCCGTCCAGCTGCTGTGATCTTAAGACCTCGCCCTTCAGGCCGTCCACCCTGGATGGGGGGCAGCTGATGGCCCATGCTGGTCTCTAGCAGGGGTACACTCTGCTGCTGGGCCACATGGGTTTGTCCAGTGGTGGTCATCAGGAGGGCTTTGGGCGTTTGCTGTCTTGCAGTGATCCACGGGGCTGGATGAGAGCTCAGAGGTGTCCCTCTCCAGCCAAGAAGTTCCCTAAGGAAGACAGACCCACAGTCCATGGCCACACACAGATGGCAGCAGACGTGGCCAGTCACCGTGGCCCTGAGCGAGAGCAGACCCCAGAGGCGGGAGGCTCGGGGCTCCCTGCAGGGCGTGAAGGGCGGACAGGGCCACAGAAGGAGCCCGGCAGGGCTCAGGGGTCACCCAGGCTCCTGTGTCTGTGGCCTTCATTGAGGGACTTTTGTCACATGGAGCCTTTGGAGCCTGGAGTCAAACATGGGGAATGGCCAGAGGGTTGCGCGTGGACCTCTGCCCTCCTGTTGGTCATCATGTGAGGTGGCTGGTCACCCTCCTCTGCTCCCACCGGGCCATCACCCATGGGCTCTATGACGCTCATCCTGGTTCCAGGGCTGTGAAGGCCTCCTCCTGTGGCTTCCTGCATTCTTCCTGCGTCGAGCTGACCTGGAGCCCCTTGGCCCTGCACAGGTGCTACGTCCAGCTGGGGACTGAGCTGGCTTCCTGGGGCGGGACGCCTGGGCCCTGGTGGGTGTCTGCTGCTGCAGTCCTGTCACTCCCACGTGGGCGGGGGCTTGCCGGGGTCAGGCTCCAGCAGGCTGGGCCCCGTGCCTCTCCCCTGACGGAACTCGTCCCAGGACAGGAGGGCCATGCCAGCTGTGTCCGCCGCCCCGGGGCACTGAGGCAGCCCGCGCTCGGTGGGGGCAGCCTGTGTTCTGCCGCTGGAGGCCGGTGAGGCCCAGGCAGCCTCCTTCACAGAGCCTCCCTCCAACAGTGAGCCCTGGGCTGGGGCAGGTGTGGGCACCCGGGTCCCCACCCTGAAGCTCCCTACACTTCCCACTCTCGTTTGTCTTCTGGCTTTTCTTCCCAGGGTTCGTCTGTTTTGGAAACACGTGGCAGTGGCAAGTGGGCAGTGGGTGGACAGTGGGGGCTGGTCAGACCGTGTGTCCAGCAGCGGGGTCAAGGTGCCCCAGGCCCTGCATCTCCTGGCGAGTGTGAGTCACTCTGCTGTTTGTTGCTGTGATCAAAACATCTGACGAGAGCCACTTGGAGGAGGAAGGATTGTCTGGGGTCAGTTTCAGGGCCCTGTCCACTGTCGGCCGGCTCCATGGCCCTGAGTGAGGTGGAGCATCCTGGCGGAGGCAGGTGGGGGGAGCAGCTCAGCTCACGGAGGCCAGGGGGCAGGGCGGGGGTGGGGGGAAGCGCCAGAGACAGCACAGAGGCCCACAGGCTGGCCCCAGGACCCTGCCTCTGCCATGCCGGGCCTGCCTGTGGCTACCACCCGGTCGTCCATCGAGTTATGAGTCCATCGACCGGTCAACCTGCCCCTGGGTACAGCTCCCTCATCAGACCGCCTCACTCTGGGCTTTGACTCAGGAGTGCTCTTGAGGGACACCTGGCATCCGAGCCACAACCCTCGCGCCCCTGAGAAGTGCCGTGGGGAGGGTGGGGCTGCTGCGAGAGAGCTTGGGTGCATCTTGCTCCTCGACGATGCTGCCCATCACAGGCGTGGTCACTCACCGTCCAAAAGTCCAGGGACCTCACCCACTTTTCATCTTCTGAACTCTGATCACACTCTCTGCCGAGTGCCCGCCCAGATGGATTTCCCAGCCGGGGGCACATCTCGGGGCTGCAGGTAGGATTCCCCAGGGTCTCTCCTCCCGCCGTCCGTGGCCTCCCCCGGCTCCACACTCCTGCCTCCGGGGACTGCCAGGCTCTGGGATGCCACACTCCTGCCTCCGGGGACTGCCAGGCTCTGGGAAGCCACACTCCTGCCTCCGGGGACTGCCAGGCTCTGGGATGCCACACTCCTGCCTCCGGGGACTGCCAGGCTCTGGGATGCCACAAGGTTGCGCGTGTGGTGGTGGCTCAGGAGGTCGGCACTGCCTTTCCCGGGGCCTGTGTGCGGGGATCTCTTCCCCGTGTGCCCACATGGCTCTGGGGGAGAGCTGACCTGCTCCCAGGGCCTGAGCTTCCAGACGCCTCCTGCTGCTTGTGGCTGCAGGCCCCGGCCAGGCCTGGGTGTGCCTTCTCTCTCCTCACCAGGGTATCGGGGCTGGAATTCCTTCCCTTCCATGTGGTGTGAGGCATGACCTTTACCCCACTGTGGGTGCTTTAGGGTTCCCCTTAACGCTAAAGGGCTGCCCCAGTCACGTACATCCCAGCTGGGCTGCAGCTGTGCCCTCTCCTCTCACATACGCAGCATGATCCACTGGACTGTCCTTCCTGCCTGCAGGGAGGTCAGGGGGAAGCTCTGCCTCCATCCAGTGGACCTAGTCCCCGGGAGGTCAGGGGGAAGCTCTGCCTCTGTCCAGTGGGCCCAGTTCCACTTATTAAAAACACTGTTCTTTCCCAGGTATTTTGCCCTGCGGGCATCGGGAGAAACCACGTGTGGGTGCATTTGCTTTTAAACATGGTTCTGTTCCGAGTCTGGAAGGACAGGCCCGGCTTGGAGGGGCCCGTGGGCTGCGAGTAGAGAGAAATGAGTTGGATTTCTGTGCTGCCTGATGAACTGCCCAGCACGCCACAGCTTGGCTGCCATCACCTCATCTCACGGTTTCTGTGGGTCAGGAGTCTGGCTGCTTTCTTGGCTCAGCATTTCCAGAGGCTGCGATTAAGGTGTCAGCTGGCTTGTGTCCCTCTCTGAATTTCAGGATCCTCTTTCAAGCTTGTGTGGCTATTGGCAAAAGCCTGTTCCTGGTGGCTGCAGAACCCAGGTCTTCAATTCTTGCTGGCCATTGGCCGGCTCTGTTATTAGCTCCCAGAACTGTTCTCCAGGCCTTGACACAGGGTCTCCCCCATGTTCAAGACCAGCAACAAAGGCTATCCCTCATGTCTCATCTCTTGTACTCCAAAATCTCGTCTGTACCCCCACCTTAAAGGCTCATCTGATTAGGCGAGACCCACCAAGGTCAGTCTCCCTCTCAACTGACTGGGCACCTTGAGGGCATCTGCAAAGCCCTTCTGCTCCCTCTTACTACTGCTGTGTGCTGGATGTGTTGGGGTGGATGACTCTTCTGCTGTTCTGCAGAGAGCCATTTCCAGACCCTGGGGTACCATGGGCTCTGAAATGACTAGATAGAAATTCATTCTACCAGAGCAATAGAGCTCCAGCACATGACCATCCAGAATAAGCCCACAGCCAAGCCCACTGGTGGCTGGTGTGTTCATGCTGCGGAGTCGATAACCCAGTGGACGGGACATGCACCACTCCCTACCTGTGTGCATCTTGCTAGGTGCCAACCGTACTGACACGGGCTGTAGCTGGGGAGCACCTTGGAGTGCACAGCAGGGGGTGACCACGCAGAGGACACGACAGAAGAGGCTGGCTCCTCAGATGACACCAGGCGGGAGGGCTTCTCCAATGTGCTCGGTGAGGGAGAGTGAGACCACACGTGTTTAAACCACAGTGTATTCAACTCCCTCAATGTGTACGGCGGCTGACCTGAACCAGACTTTCCAGGGTCCGACTATCCTTGCATTCCTCTGATGAGCCCATGTTGGTCACACTCTGCGGGGTGCGTTTCCAGGTGTCACATTGCTGGATTTAATCTTTAGCTGTTTTATCTATGGCTTCAAAAACACCTATGGCCAAGAAGGAATCTAACCTGTGATCTCTGATCTAAACATCAAGGTGCTTTTGTCATCGCTGCGTGATTTGGGAACCTTTCCTTCTTTGTGTTCTTTGGAACAGTTGGTTAGAGTCGGGATTTTATCCTGGCTGAATATTTCAGAGACGGTAGTGGTCAGATGTGGGGTGTCCCCCAAGAGCTCCTGTGGGAGACAATGGAGGAAGTGCAGAGGTGGAATGAGGTGATGAGAGTCTGACTTCATGGTGCACTGACCTCCCATAGGGATCAATTGGACGGTACTGTAGGCAGTAGGCTGTGGCTGGAGGAGGCTCCCGGGGGAGTGCCTTGGGGGTTTCTATTCTGTCCTTGCTGAGCAGAGCTCTCTCTCTCTCTGCTTCCTGGTGCCATGTCCTGAGCTGCTTTCCTGGCCCACGTCCTTCTGTCACCATGTTCTGCCTCGTTTCAGGCCCTGACGGGTGGAGATGGCACCTCTGGACTTAGGCCTCTGAAACTGTGAGGCCCCAAATCAACTTTTCTTCCTCTAGAACTTTTCTTGTCGGGCCTTTAGGTCACAGTGGCAGAAAAGCTGGCTACAGCAGGGACCCTCCTGAGAATGCTCTGATTCTGAAGGGGTAGATCTGGAGTTCAATATAAAAGTCAAAAAATTCCCCAGATATTCATATTTCTTTTTCAGACAATTCTTTCGAACAAAGTTATGGACTCTGTAGAAATTTCCTCAGCCTTCCACTGACACCTTCTGTTCCAACTCGGGCTAGGGTGCTGGCTGGATGAGTCGCCCACTCCCTGTCCCTCTGGGTGTCCTTGTGAAGACCTGGGGCAGGTGCACACCCCGGGTCTGTGACGCTTTCTCACAATAAGGTCATGGTTATGGGGTTGGGGAAGTGTGCCCAGTGCTTGGATCAGGGGTCTCAGACGTCACTCCATTGTACTGGGGGGTTGGCACCACCCTAGATGATGGTGGTGTCCCCCAGGACTTTCTGCCATAATGTCACTATTTTTCATTTACAATTGATAAATATTTGAGGGAGATACCTGCACTGGGGTCATGCAGGTATCCAGTTTCTCTCTAAACTTTTACTCACTAACGACAGCACTCACCTGTGGATCTTGCCTGCAGCCCATCACCACGGTGATCTGAAATTGCCCATCAACTGATGCTACATGTACTAGTTGGAACGTTTCTATACAGAGGAATCACACATTATCCCATATTTATTTATTCACAATTTAAATTTGTGGGCTGCTTGCTACCTCTTTCCCTCTGGGTTTTACTCCAATATCCTCGTTATTTATTTTGTGACTCAAATCCGTTCCAGCTTTGGGCAGTGAGAGCCCTTTCTGATTGGTTCCTGGGTCCTCAGCCATTCTCACCCCATTAAGGAGAAAAACTCTTTTTAGCCTCCTCACTTTCTAGCCTCACAAGATGTTCCAGGTCATTTCATATGACCCCTGTTTGGTCCTAAAATAAGCCACTCTTCCAAAAAAATTGTCCTTGACCACGGTTGTGGGGACAGCCGTCACTGTGGCTACGTGCTGGAGTCTGGCCTCAGAGTGAGTGTTGGGAGGTGGTGGGCCTCTAAGAGGTGGTCTGTGGGAGGCCCGGGGCCAGCGGTGCCTGCCCGTGGAAGGGTTGAGGTGCCGCTCACGACCCCTGCTTGGTCCTCGGGACAGGGTTGCTGCCCGGGCTTGAGCCTGGCTTCTGGTTTGAAGATGTGATCCTGCCTCCTGCACACGCCCCACCAGCTCCACAAGGTCCCCCTCTGCACCATCACCTTGTCCTTGGGCCTCCGACGCCGTGAGCTAAGGAACCTCTGTTCCTTGTACAGTCGGCCACCTTGGATGTGTTGTTCATGGTTTTCATGTTGGAGAAGCCTCACGTTTGTGAATGAATTCTGCTTGGTCAAGAGGTGTAAGTTTTTATATGGGTTGAATTTGAATCGTTCGCATTTTCAGGACTTTCGCATCGGTATTGATAAAGGATTCCGACTGGAGTTTCTTCCCCCTGGGAATGACGCTCTCTGGTCAGATGCCAGGATGATATCGCCTTCACAGAACACGTCTCTCTGTTTCCTCTGCCTCGTTGACTGTAAGGCACCTAAGTGTGGACCTCATGGGTTTATCCCATTGGAAGTCCACTGAGCTTCTTGAAAGTGTCGGTTAATGTTTTTCATAAAATCCAGACAGTTTGGGTCTCAGTTTACCCAGCTTCAAGGTCACCTGCTCTGCTGCCGGTTCAGATCGGTTCCTGTGCTCTCTATCTTGCTTTTCACTTCGGTTTTTATATTCTTCAACTCTGGATTTCCTATGTGATGTTTTATGATTTCTGTTGACTTATGGATGTTCTCTCTTTGACAAGATATCATTCTCATACTTCCTTTGTAGTTCTTTGAACATATGGTTAATAGTATAGTAAGTCCAGATATGGACTTCTGCAGGGGCAATTTTCACTGACTTTTTTTTAACCCCATGTATGTTTTACACAACATTTCTTTGCACATTTCGTACTGTAATTGTTATTATTATTATTATTATTATTATTTTGGTGGTACTGGGAATTGGACGCAAGGTTGCTCTGCCATTGAATTATATCTCCAGCTCTTTTTTTTTTTTTTTTTTAAATTTTAAGACAGAGTCTCATTATGTTGCTAGGCTGGCCTCAAACTTGCAATCCTCCTGCCTCAGCCTCCCATCCCTGGGATTTCATGCCTGTATTACCACACCTGGCTCATATATATAATTTTTTAAAGTAGACATTTTAAGTAATATAATGCTGTTAACTTTGGAACTTAGAGTCCCCTGGCCCACTCAGAGTTCTTGTTGTTGTTGTTCTTTGCTGCCCTTTGTTGATTTAGTGGATTTATCAACTCTTTCTATGACGTCTGTATTCCTTATCGAGGGTGGCCACTGAAGTCTCAGTTTTGCCTAGTGGTAGTTGACGTTTAGAAAGAGATTTCTTGACCTGAAGGAGACGTCCATATTCCAGCTGCCAGGTCACGGCTCTGCCTTGGCCTTCTGCTTCTGCCGCCTCAGGTCAGCCAGGGGTGAGAGCTGGGGCCTCGCGGTCTTCCCTGGGTCCGCGCGTGGCCCTGCGATGCCTGTGGCCCTCTGGGTCCCAGGGTATGTGGGGACTTGCCCTCAGTGGTGGTTAGGTCTGATCGTGATGGACGGGCTGTTGGTTTTCAAGGCCACGAGGCGCCTGGGAGGAGGGGGAGGGCAGGTAAAAATGCCGCAAAGCTCTCGGTCACCGACATCCCAACTTTTCCGTTTTTAACGATTTCTCTTCAGATTGTTGGAGCCTCTTGGGAACTACGGGGTTCTAGAAGACTTGATCTTGACGATTCCTTCCCAGTGTCCTTGCTTCTCTAGGAAAGTGAGATTCGGGGACCCTTACATCACTGTTGTGGAAATGCTTCTCGTCAGCATCTAAAAGGAGAGACTGTTTAAAGACTCCCTTCTGCCTAGTCAACTTTGTGTTACTAAAGCAAACTACTCGAGGCAGCAGTGCAATCAAAAGAAGTGCTTTGCTCAGGTCTCAGTTTGGGGGGCTCCAGTGCAAGTTGGGGCCACCCCGCTGGCTTGGGACCTGGTAGAGCCCCAGACGCAATGGCAGGAGCAGGTTAGGGCAAGCGGGCACACGTCAGCTCAGGGGCACGGAGAGACGGAGAGCCCAGTGCCGCAGTCTGGCTGGGCCCAAATCACGAGCCGCTCAAGCAGGAACAAACTTTATTTCCGAACTCCCTCAGCACTCCACGCACACTCCCCGGGACCTCTCCCAGGAACACAGCACACGCCAACCGGAACTCCTCCCCCTGGGCTGCGCGTGTGCGCTCACTCTCCAATCCCGCGAGAACTCAACGGGAACTCCAAAGTAGTGGGCGCTGGAGGCCTCAAGAGCCTAAAGGTCTGATATACAATTGCATCGATCCAGCATCATCTTAATGGCTTGCCTCTTAACCATTACTTCTGGCAAAATGCCAGGGGCCGTTCTGACTCGGCTGTGGCTCTCAACAGCCCAGGTCCCACGGTCCCTTTTGAGGGCAGCCCCCCAGAGGCCTGAGGACCTTCCACTAGGGAGGTGTCCAAAGGTCCACAGCACCCCCCAAGACCACCACCCTGGGAACCGACCCTTTACACATGGCCTTGGGGGACACCAGATCCACCCAGACTGCAGCCCCACCTCCGTGTGGAGCCCAACAGGAAACACCGTGTCCACCGAGCAGGTGGCCGGTCTGCGAATACCTTTCTTCTTGCTGAAGCCGTAGCAGGGACCCTGGTTTATGCAGAAGTCTCAGCTTTGACTCTCACCCTTTGGGGTCACAGGGCCTCAGTCCCTGTCCTGGGAGCCATTCCAGGCCCTGGTGTCAAGGCAGGCATCTGGGGCCAGCCCCCCAGCAGCTTTGCCTCCCCACCATGACTACTCTGGGTTGTGGACCTTTCCGTTCCTCTCCCACAGGCTCCGTCCTCCCTTTAAAGGATTCACCTCCGTTTCACCGGCTTCGGAGCTTGGCTTTTCTGCACAGGAGTGCTCTTAGGCCGCGTAGATCAGAGGGTTCCTGGTTCTCTGTCTGCCCAAAACTGTGGCCACCACAAGATGCACACCGAGGAGCAGGGTCCGTCCAGCGAGGCCAGGTTCCCTGTGGGGGTTTCTGTCTGTGTGCAGTGGGGGAGCCTGACCAGGTCCAGGGGGCTCCAGGCACCCCCCAGCTATTGAACCATGTGGGTGGGGTGTTGGGGCTGCTGCCGACACCCAGAGCCAAGGGAGCGAGGTGTCCCAGAGCCTCGGCCCCCCTGGACAGGGGCCTGCCTCTCCCAGAGCTGCGTCCAGAACCCAAGTTAGCGCTTCAGGCCGTGAGTAGCAGAGGGACCCCCCCCCCCTGCATGCAGAGAGCTAGGTTCATAGACCAGACCCAAGGCCCGATGGGCAGAGTGCTGCCCGGGGCTGCAGGCCAGGAGAATCTTCTAGAAAGAGGGGTACCCTGGGAGAGGACAAGGACGCTGGGGACCCCAGGAGCAGGGCTGGTTCTCTGAGAAACTTCTGAGTTGGGAATAAGGTTGGGTAGAAGGGCAGTGCCCAGGGACTCCGGGTGTGATATGAAAGGAGTGTGTCCATCTCATGGGCTCAGCCTCCAGCGGTGGACCAGGAGCAGAGCTGTGGCAGCGTCCTGCAGAGGAGGGAGTTTCTTAGGGAGTGGGGATGCCCAGCCCTCGGGACCTAAGTGCCACCTGTCCCTCACCCGGCGCTGAGCCCGCTCTCCTCCCTGAGTCACACAATCCCACTTCTCCTTGTGCCTCTGACTGCGCAGCCATTGTCTCAGCTGCAGGCTCAGCAGCGGGGACTGAGAAGAGGCTCCAGGCATCGGGTGACGGTGACCCCGTTGGTACCATGTCTGATTGCTAGGAAGCCTGGTGAGGGCTTCAGCGCTGGGACCACATTCCCTGCCCTCCTCGTCACCGTTGCCGTCAGTGTGTGCGCTGGGCACGGCCCCTGGGCGGGCGCAGCCCTAAGACCTTCATGGCACCCAGCCGTCCACTGCCTTCAGACCGGCCAGTCCCTGGGGTCCCACCATTCCCTCTCCTTTACAAAAAATGGATCTCAGGGAGGTTGGGCAGTGGCTTGCGCAGGGTCCCAGAGCTCCCAAGGTGACCATGTGGGAGTGCACACGGGGCTTTGCTGCCCTCGAGCCCGAGTGGCTCATTTTAATCATTTGTCCCAAAAGACCTTTGTGGGGGGACATTCAGCTCAGGGTGTGGTGTAGGTCAGGTGTCCAGGAGGAGACCAAGAGGCTCCCCGGGGAGGAGGCGAGCAGCGGAGGGAGGGATGCCACAACATCGTGACCCCTGTCGGCCGAGGTGGGCCGTCTCGGTACCTCCCAGGATTCTGGCAGCCGGACAGCACAAGCTATGGGTGACTCTGCACAGTGAGAGGCCCAGCCCTGCCAGGGCAAGGAGAGTGTCAGGGACTGCCTTGGAAAGGTGGCCAGCTGTCCGGTGCAGTCTGTGAAGACACCGCTCTGGAGCCGTGGCCCTCTGTGGGGACATCTTGTCCTCCCATGCATGGTCTGGAGCCGTGGCCCTCTGTGGGGACATCTTGTCCTCCCATGCATGGTCCGCTGGCCGAGGGCCGAGAGGCTGCTTTACCTCCACCCCACCGGCCCGGGAGCTCTTTCTGGCCTTGTGCCCACTCATATTCAGCAGGCGTCCCTGGACCTGATGAGTGGGCCCGGGCTGTGTTGCTGCAGACAGAGGCCCTTCCTGGGCAGCACACAGAGGCTGCCCGGGCCTGCGTTTCCTTCTGAGTGGCAGAGAATCAACACCTAACAACGGGACTGGGTGCCGCCCTGACTCCCTCCTGGCGGCCCACGTGCCCCCGCAGAGCACACACTCACCGTTTCCGACTCACTAGCTTCATCTGCTCGCGGCTTGGACGGACCACACCAGCGGGATGCTCTGCAGAGCGTAAGGCCGGTCAGGGGCCAGCAGAGCGTAAGGCCGGTCAGGGGCCCACGGTCTGATCAAGCCAAAGAGCAGAGAGTTGCGTGTGCCGCCGTCCACCCCTCGTGCTGAGAGCTGCTCTGAGCCTCACCTTCCGATGGACGAGGAGGCAAACTCACTCCTGAGGGCTGACCACAGCGTGCAGCAAGGCTACTGGAAACTGAGGGAGCGGCCGCCCAGGCCGCCCTGCCCACACCTGCCAGTCAGAGGAGAGGACACCCTTCAGGGCGCGGGGGTGGGGGGCCAGGGCCCTGGGGAAGAGTGAAGGGGGCAGGAGGCTGTCTACAGCCCGCGTGAGCTCAGGCCAAGATTCTCCAAGGGAACAGAGAACGTGGGGTACAGCGGAGTCGCCGCGTGAAAGGGGGCTAAGGGAGGGTCTGACCCAGAGAGCCCACCGCGAGACACCGTGCAAGCCGTCTGCACGCAGGGTTGACAAGGAGCTCTGGTCTCCACCGAGGAAGGCTATGTGTCCCAGGAGGTGGAGCTGACCACCCAAATCAGTTCCACCCTCGGAAGACCCTGCGGGGCTGTCACATGACCATGGCTCTCCTGGCCCCTGGGGAGTGGGGTGTCCACCAGGAGATTCCTCATGGGGACGGGCTGCTGCCCCTTCAGCTCAGCCTGACCATGTGGCCACAGTGAGGAGCTGCCAGAAGCTCATAAGCCCTGGTCCTGCCCCAGGCGGGACCCAGGCCAAGGAGTGGTGACCACTTAATGAAGTAGCAGGCCATCTTCCAGCACGGGAGGGGCCCGGGGCCTCTCTGGGGGAGGCTCCTGTCCCCTGCAGGGCCACGTCCACCCCCAGGCTATGCCATCATGCCTGGAATGAGGACCCCACCCCCAGGGCTGCACAAACAGGCAGCAGGAGGAAGGGTCCGAGAACAAGGGGACCTGGGCCCACAGTGGGGGGTGCCTCAGGGCTTGGGCACTGAGCTGGGCTCCTCAACAGGCATATCTCTAATATCCTGGGTCTAGACTGGCCAGGACATACCCAGGTCAGAGAGGTGGAGCTTGGGAAGGGCAGGCCACCAGGGCTGGACATCCTCCCTGCCCCAGGGCCTTGGCTAGGGCGCACTGGACGTGCAGCTCCAGGCCTGCCGTGGCACCCTGTCCTGTCCCTCGGGTCTCCGCTCTGGGGGAACCCGGTGATAAGACATGTCACTCTGACAGGTGGGTGACTTCACCGTCCACTCTCGGGAGGATCAGGGCCACGTGAAGGTTGGCGTTCCGAGCGGCTGGTTTCCAGGGCCCCTCCCCTGGGTCTGGACGCTCAGGGCGGGGGGCACGAGAGAGGGAGGCCTGTTTCCATCTTTGGGATGAATTCCCTTCTGGAAAGTCCAGGCCTATCTTTGGCTCAGACACAGTGAAGGCAGTGGAGCCCCAGCCCCAGCAGGACCATCAGTGACCACATGTCCAGTCGAGTTCCTCTCCCTGGAGTGTATCCTTCAGCCCAGGGTGGAGGGGCGAGAGCCTGACTGTCCAGCGACTCTGTCCTTCAGCACTCGCGTTTGGAAAGCACCAGCTGCGCGGCCCCGTCAGCCGACGTCTCGGGGCCACGGTGTTGCAGTGGGCTGGGGGCCAGGCCCACGAGGGGCCGGTGGGGAGCACGCCCAGGCGCCGAGGCCCAGTGGGACTGATTTTCAGACCTACGAGGACGACTGTGCACTGGTGCGCCGTGTGGTGTCTGGCAAGCCAGGACGGTCCCCTGGTCCTCCTCAGCTGCCCTCCTGGTCCCCACAGAGGTAGGCAGGCCAAGGCGCTCTGACCAATGGAGTGTGAGCAGGAGGGACACTGCTGCCAGGGCCCCGTCCTCCATGTCCCCTCTAGGGTGACCAGACGGGGCCCAAGGGTGTGACGACCGGCTCCCCGGGGCTCTGAGTGACATCTTAACCAGGTGCAGAGGCGGCCTGAGGAGATGGGCCTGGGGCCACCAGTGTCGACACCCGGGGGCCCCAGGAGCCTGGACCAGCTTCTGGACAGCTGTTCCCGGCAGAATCCCCCCAAACTAAAGCCATTAACTGCTCTCACGGGCCCGGGGCCGGGCCGCAGAGGTAAGGAAGGGGAGGTCCACGATGCCCTCCCGGAGCCTTCGCACCAGCTCAGCGAGGCCACAGGGCAGCTGCCGTCGAAGCCGGGCTCCGGGGCCTCCCGGGGCAGCTGGCAAGGAGACCCTCCCCAGCAGCTCGAGCGTCTGCGGACAGCGGGGGCGGGGGGCGGCCCGCAGCTCAGGCAGGCCTGGTGGCGTCCTGGGACCCGACAACACGTGTGTCCGCTGCCGAGGTTTCATGACCTTGTCCCATCTGGGTGGCTGTCCTCTCACGGTCTGGAGGCCAGAAGCCCCAAATCAAGGTGTCAGCAGGACGGTGCCCCCTTGGGGGCTCTGGGTGGGATTGCGCCGGCCTCTGCAGCGTCCGGTGGCCGCTGGCCACCCGGAGGCCCTTCCGTCACAGGCTTGTGGCCCCTTCTCTGCTCCTTTCTCACGGCCTCTTCCCCCGGGTCCCTTCTGAGGACCCCAACCATGAGGCTCGGGCCGTCTAACCTGCTGACCTCATCACCGTTGACCTCATTTATCAGCGAAGATCCTATTTCCCAATAAAGTCACCCCCCCTGGTTCCTGGGGGGCGTGAACTTGGGGGCCTGTTCAACCCAGTAGGTGCAGACTGGCAGAGCCTCGGGAGCTGAGCGTGGACCCAGCCCAGCCCCCTCTGGGCAGCCAGGCAGGAAGGGGACAAGCCAACCAGGCCCCCCTCACTGACGGCTCAGCCCCGGGGGGCATCTGGTGGCCCTCCGGCCAGGAGGAGGGGCAGAACAGGCACAGCGTGTCCTGGGCATGGCCGAGGGCCTGCCGTGACCTCTTCTGCACCCAGCGCTCCCACCCAGAACCCTCAGGGCCTCGGGAGCCTCCTCCAGGAGAGTGTGGGGCAGCAGCTCCGCTCCTCCAGGCCCAGGGCTTGCCAGGCAGCAGCCGCGCAGGGACAAGTCTTTCCACCTGGAGCTGAACCTCCACGGAGATGATAAATCTCCCCGTGTCTGGCTCCTGGAAAGGATGCTGCCATTTATAACCCGAGGAGCGGCTGCTGGCTGCCCGGGCGCACGTGGTAAGAGGGTTAGCTCTCATACCTCACCCCGAACACAAAGCCTTTCTCTCTCCAGCTGGAAACGAGTACAGCCCATGAATGCAAAGAGCTCTTTCAACATTAGATTTTAAATTATTTGAATTAAATCTGGAATCCTTCCGGGCCCTGAGCTCTCCCGGTTATTTATCATTGGCTAAGTGTGGAAGTCTGTTCAGCATCTCCAGGGACTGCCCTGACTTCGGAGCCGCATCTGAAATGCTATAAACTATTTAAAACCAAAAGCTGGGCTGTGTCCGGTTGGAGGGAGCGCATTAGCACGCGGCTTGGGGGAGGCTGTGTGGGGAGGCCGCTGGCCCATCTGTACGCTCCCTGGCTCGGTGGGGCTTTCCTCTGGGTAATCACTGTAATACACTTGAAAACAACCCTTTTCCCCACTGAGGCAGGCTGGTTCCCCCCTTATTTAGCAAACATTGATTTTCCCCACTCCAGTGTCCTATCTCACTGTGAAATTCACCAGGGCTCCTGTGCCCCCCTCCCCCCACCGGGCCCCACGGCAGTTCCTCCTGGGCGCCAGCAGGGGGCGGGAAGCGCTCTTTTTGAGGGCCACACAGTGACTCTCCCAGGGGACTGACCTGGAGTCTGGGGCTCAGCCTTTCTGTCCTCCCCTTCCCCCCACCACCACCCCAGCTCAGGAGGTGGACTCCCCTGGGGACTGAGAGGCAGGGGAGGCCAAGGCTTTGCTCCCAAGATGCGGAGGAGAGGGACAACTCCTAGTGGGTTTGGGAAGTCTCAGGGCAGGACATAGCATCTCACAGGACTAAGAACTAACTGGGCAGCTGTCCTGGTTTAAAGAGCAGGGCCCCAGGAGGGCCCTGGCCTGACCCTCAGAGACCAGAGCAGCCGAGCCCAGCCAGGGTGCACCTGCCGCTGACCTGCGCTCAGGGCCCAGACTCTTCAAAGACCTGTGCCCGTGCCCCTTAGACCTCAGGGTGCCCGGACACGGGCCTGCGGGCTGTTCCTGTGGACAGCAGAGGAAGCTCGAGCCCAGAGGGGCTCTGGTGGGGTTGGGGTGGTGGGCAGTGACCCTCTGCCCCGATCCTGATGCTCCACTGAGGGGGTCCTGGTGGTCCCTCCTTCCTATGTGGCCCCTCCCCACTTCTGGCAAATGAAAAACTGCACAAGAAATGGAGGGTCCCTTTCCATCAGGTGACAAAGCACCAGGCCACTGTTCGATGGCTGTGGTCAAGATAAGCCAGCCGGGGGCTGGAGCTGGGGCTGGGTGGAGCACTTGCCTTGCGTGTGGGAGGCACCGGGTTTGATCCTGGGCACCACGTAGAAATAAGTAGATATTGTGTGCACCTACAACTGAAAAATGTATTGAGAGAGAGAGAGAGAGAGAGAGAGAGAGGAGAGAGAGAGGCCAGCCGACACACTGTGAGGCCCTTGGAGAGGGACCGTGAGTTTGGAGTTGGGTTCCCCCCTCCTCCTGTGGAGCCTTCAGAGACCCCCAGCTTCTGCCTGCAGCTTGACCACAGCCTGGGGAGACCCTGAGCCGGGGCACCAGTGTGAGGTGTGCCCGATGCGAGATCTCAGCAGCCACGAGACAGCAGCTGCAGTTTTCAGCTGCTTGCTTTGGGGGCAACTCTGCAGCAACGGAGAGCACGTCCCGGATCCTGCTGGAGAGCAAGGGTTCTCTGGGGGTTCTGCTGGGCTCTGCCTTCTTCAGGACGCCACGCTGGGGCCAGGAGCTCAAGGCTGGGGCCAGGAGCTCAAGGCTGGAGCCCATGGCCTCTACACACCTCTGCAGCTGCCCGTTGGGGGACTGTGCCCAGTGTTGAGACCCTCGCCCCAGGGCCTATGCATGCAGGCTTATTTGGAAACAGGGTCTCTGCAGATGGTTGAGCTAGGATGAGGTCACCAGGTGTGTCCTACTCCTGAACACTGGTGTCCTGTGCAGAGTCACACAGACATGAACACGGGAGAACATGGGAAGAGACTGGAGCCATGTGGCCACAAGCCAAGAAGGTGCTGGGCGCTGGGAGAGGGGCTGAATAGACCCCCCTGGGGCCTCGGAGGGGCGCCTACCTGCCCACACCTCGCCTTCGGACCTCTGGCCTCCAGACGGGGAGGATGACTCCAGTGTGGAACTCACGGCTCGCAGTGTTTGTCGCAGTGGCCCGAGGCTGCCACCCGGCCCCGCCAGGCCTCCCCACCGGGCCGAGGTGCTTCCCGTGGAGGTTTCCTGACAACCAGAAAGGAAGGAGGCCCTGGGCAGCTGGCTGGGCCCTCCAAGACTGGGGTGCCAGGCGCCTCTGCCTTGCCCTTCAGGGGCACGGATGTCGGACAGCTCAGCGGTGTCCCCCTGTGTGCAGGGTCAGACACACCGGCCACTGCCGAGCACTCAGGCTCCGAGCCACCACCCGGCCTGGCCCCTGGTGCCTGGCCAGGGAGCTACACTCTGGTCCCTGCCGTGGGTGTGGAGAGAGGCCAGCTCCTTGACTGAATCCTGTGTCCCCTGTAGATTCCTCGGTTGAGGCCCTGACCCTCCGTGTGATGGTGCTGGAGGTGGGCCTGGGGGGGGTAGGTAGGTCATGAGGGTGATGCCCCACCATGGGGTGGGTCCTCGTGTCCTCATGGAGGAGCAGCCTGGAGTGCCCTCTCTCTCTCTCTCTCTCTCTCTCTGCCAGGTGAGACACAGCAGGAAGGTGGCCCTCCCCAGGACCTGGCTGTGCTGGTACTCTGACCACAGATGTCCAGCCTCTAACCTGTGGTCCACCCCACCTGTGGCATCTTGTTATGGCAGCCTGAGCTGGCTGAGACCGCCCCCTGCCCCGGGTGTGCTGTGGCTGCTGCTGCTGGGTCCTGAGCTTGTGCCAGGGGCTTGCCCACCTGGTGTCTGACACCTCCCAACACCCCCAGGGAGAGGACCCAGGGGGCTGCATTCCCCAGCCTGCCAGGCAGTCAGGGGGCCCAAGTCGAGGCACAGAGCCCTGAACACTGCTGCTGCCAGGCCCCTATCTTGCTGGCATCTGGAATCTGAGACCCCAAACCTCAGTGTCACAGTTCCAGTCCCACCTGTTCCAGGCAGGGTCTACCCTTCACCTAGCACATGCCCAGGTGGGGTCCTGCCTGTCCAGAGAGGGGCATTTCCTCCCAAGTGCTGGTTCACGACCCCACGAGCCCACAGCGAGGGTGATAGACCGGATCCCACCCTGTGTGGGAATCCACAGGAGATGCCAAGGGGCCGGGGCAGCTGGGGGCCAGGGTACGGGAGGCTGGCTGTGAAGAGCCTCTATCCAGCTGACACCATAAAGGTGCTCCTGAACCCAGGCCACACCTGCAGGTGACTAAGTGCCCTCGGGTCCTGTCCTTGCCTGTGTGGTAGAGACCCCCGCCCTCCGAGCCCCTTGAGCCCCTAGAGAAAATGCAGTGGTACACAGAGGACAGGGCAGCAGGAGTGTGCGGGGCTCGGTGGCCCTGTCCTCCTTCCAGGGAAGTGAGGGCCAGGAGGGTTCTGGACACACAGCAGCAGGGCACTCAACAAAGGAACAGACGGTGCAGCTGGCCTCAGACTGCCTCTCTCCAAAATAGGCCTGCTTCCCCTTGCCCTCCCTGGGTCCTCCGCAGAGCCATGGGGAACGTGGACCGCCTCCCCAGGGCCTTGGCTCCCCACTAGGTGGACCTGTGCCAAGCCCTTGCCCTGGTCCTGGAGGCTGGCTTGTTGGCTGAAGGGGCCAGGCCCCACCCAGGCCCGAGTTGTGAGCCAGCCTGGGGGCTGCGGACCTGGGCCACATTAGCTGAGAAGGAGCATCAGAGCAAGGGGTCTCCTGGGTGCTGGGATGGCGGATGTGATGGCCCCACAGACCCTGCTGGAGCTGGAAGGTTCCCAGGGAAGGAGATGGAGGGAGGCAAGAGGGGACAATCACTTCAGCCATGAAGGGAGGAGGAAGGAGGAAGAAAAGGAAGGAAAGAAAAGCAAGAGAATGCAAAAACTGATAGATGAATACAGTTGAGTGGATGGATGGTGGGTGGGTGGTGGGTGGATGGTAGGTGGATGGTGGGTAGATGGTGAGAAGATGGTGGGTGGGTGGATGATGGGTGGATGGTGGGTAGATGGTGGGTGGGTGGAGGGTGGGTGCATGATGGATGGATGGTGGGTGGATGGTGGATGGATAGTGGGTGGATGGTAGGTGGATGGTGGGTAGATGATGGGTAGATGGTGGGTGGGTGGATGATGGGTGGATGGTGGGGGATGGTGGGTGGATGGTGGATGGTGGGTGGATGGTGTGTGGATGGTGGGTAGATGGTGGGTGGATAGATGTTGGATGGATGATAGGTAGATGGACAGATGGATAGGATGGATGAATATATGACTGGATGGATGGATGGATGGATAGATGGGTGGATGATGTGTGGGTGATGGGTGGATGATGGGTGGATGGGCAGATGGATAGATGAATGGATGCATATATGCCTGGGTGGATGGATGGATAGATGAGTGGATAAATTGATGGATAGATGGGTGTGTGGAGGGATAGATGGGTGGGTGGGTGGATAGATGGGTGGGTGGGTGGATGGATGGATAAATGGATGGATGTTTATATGGCTGGGTGAATGGATGGATAGATGGGTGGCTGGATGGATAGATGGGTGGATGGGTGGATGGATAGATGGGTGGATGGGTGGATGAATGGATGGATAGATGGGTGGGTGGATAGATGGGTGACTGGATGAATGAATGGATGGATAGACTGGTGGATGGGTGGATAGATAGATGAACAAATAGATGAATGGGTGACTGGATGGATGGATGGATGGATGGATGGATAGATGGGTGGGTAGATAGATGAGTGGATGGATGGATGGATGGATGGATGGATGAATAGATGGATGGGTGACTAGATGGATGGATGGATGGATGAGTCTATGAGTGAATGAATGGATGATAGAAAGATGAATTTGAATGAGTAGATGAATGAATGGGTGATCAGGTGAGTGAATGGGCATGTAGATGAATAGATGGGTGGGTAGGTGTGTGGATGGGTGGGTGGATGGGCATATGGGTGTGGGGATACAATTTCCATTTCAGAGATTCAAGGGCTAACTGCTAAGGAACCTGTTCCAGAGCTTGGGTTCCTGGGGTGTGTGTGTGTGTGTGTGTGTGTGTGTGTGTGTGTGTGTGTGTGACTGAGGCAGAGAGGTACAAGAGCTGATACCATCCCAGGGGGTGTCCTTCAAGTACTTACGTCCCCATGATCCCCATTCAGCCTTACACCCATTCTCTCTCTGGCAAGGACAGTGCACATCCGCCATCTGAGTGGTCTCCGTTCCTGCAGGCTGCTGACAGCTGGGCCAGCCCTCAGCAAGAGGACCCAGCTGCTGAGTGTTGGCCGGCACTAATGAGCCCAGTCTGATGGCCACTAATTGAGGCTTTGGATACCAGTGACAGAATTAGAGATGAAGGGACAGACAGGCCTGGCCCAGGACTTGGGGGCCCCAGCACTCCAAGCCAGGCCAGTGTCCAGCTGACCCAGAGATACCCGTTCCCAAGTCTGGATGCCCGGCGACTTCTCTAGGGGCCTGCTTCCCTGTCTGCCTCAGGAGAGAGCCTCTTCCGGGCTCTGCACTGGTGTAGAGGCTGGCGGGCAAGGATGGCCCTCCAGAAGGGCCAGGAGTGTGTCCTTCCTGCTGGAGAGGACGGAGTGACCACCGTTCACCTGTGAACTTGTTGAAATGATGTATGAGGCTTGGGGGCTGGGGCGGGCGGAGGAGAGGACCCTGGCTTGGCACCTCCTGTGACTTTCCCTGGGGCCACGCGTCTGCCCAGCCACAGGTGTCTCTGTGGGACTGAGCTGCGCACCCTTGAAGTGACAGGCAGGGTCTGAGCTTCACTGAGATGCGCGTGGCCCTCTGGGCCGTCGGAGGGCCAGGAGTTCCTGGGATGGAGCTCCCGGTCTCACAGGGAGGACTTGGCAGAGGGCTGCGGGGCTCCCGGCACCTGAGGACCGTGGTGGCTTTCCTCCCAGGAAAGGGAGCCGGAGACTGGCACACGTCACCAGGCGTGGCGTATAGACCACTGGATTTCCCGATGTCCATGTCACATCTACCCCAGGGAACATCCTGCTTCTTTGGCCTCTGATGGGCCGTGGACAGTCTGAAGGCCCAATCAGACGCTTGGCATCAGGGCAGGCTCTGGGCTCGGCCTTGCTCCGCAGGCTCTGGGACACGGTTAGGGGGTTGTCACAGCAACGGGGACCTCACGGGGAAAAAGTCCAGGCTTTGGGGTACCTCACGGGGGAAAAGGCAGTCCAGGCTTTGGGGTACCTCATGGGGAAAAAGTCCAGGCTTTGGGGTACCTCATGGGGAAAAAGTCCAGGCTTTGGGGTACCTCATGGGGAATAAGTCCAGGCTTTGGGGTACCTCATGGGGGAAAAGGTGGTCCAGGCTTTGGGGTACCTCATGGGGGAAAAGTCCAGGCTTTGGGGTACCTCACGGGGAAAAAGTCCAGGCTTTGGGTACCTCACGGGGAAAAAGTCCAGGCTTTGGGGTACCTCATGGGGAAAAAGTCCAGGCTTTGGGGTACCTCATGGGGAATAAGTCCAGGCTTTGGGGTACCTCATGGGGGAAAAGGTGGTCCAGGCTTTGGGGTACCTCATGGGGAAAAGGTCCAGGCTTTGGGGTACCTCACGGGGAAAAAGTTCAGGCTTTGGGGTACCTCATGGGGGAAAAGGCGGTCCAGGCTTTGGGGTACCTCACGGGGAAAAAGGCGGTCCAGGCTTTGAAACCTAAGCTCTCTCTCTGTCACTGCCACAGATGCCCAAAGCTCCAGCAGGCCCAGGGCCACAGGGCCACGCCATGTGCCCTGACCCAGGTGCCCTCTGCACCCGGCACTGGGCTATCACTGCCCACTGTGGACCACGTGAGGGTTGAAGCTAGAGACCTCAGTGGCCTCTCTCCTGAGTCAGCCTGGAGCATGGGGAAGCCAGGGAGAAGTCTGGCCATGCCTGAGAGTGGTGTCCACGCACCCCTGATGACGGGAGCTGGCTGGACCCCACCGTCCAGCAGAACGCTCCACTCCTCTCCCCACGGCAGCCTGCTGGGGACACACACTCCCCAAAATGCTGGACACCCATCAGGGTAGTGGATGCTGCCCATGGGCTGAGCAGAGCCGGGGTTGCCAAGGCCACGGCCCCTCTGCCAGGCACAGAGCAGAGAGGCCCACGCTGGGCAGGGAATGCTGTCCTGAGCAGGCCCATCGCCCCCAGGTCAGCGTGGTGTCCATCCAGAGCCACGTCCAAACACAGTGGGGCGTGCTGACTGGGGTGGCCCCTGCCCTCAGCAAAACTCTTGTCTGAAGGTTCCAGGGGCTGGCAGTGGACCACACTGGCCAGTTACCCACCTGTGAGGACTCCGGGCCTTTTGTGGACGATGGGGATGGGCTTACTCTGGCCACCCATCTTCTAGGACTATTACTCTCTGCCTCTGGTCTCCCTCGTAGCATTGCAGGTGGGGACACCCCAGGGCACTCCTGCAGGGCTGCTCTTGTGACCAGGGCTGACCCAGAGGCTAGACAGATATTTGGGAGCAACTTGGCCTCATAGCCCAGTTGTTTGAGAAAAAGCTCCAACAATGACCAAGTCTTATGAATTTTCCAGGGTTTAGAGGTGCCCACAAAGCCACATGTCAAAGCCACACATCTTTAGCATACGTCCACATGGCCAGTCCCTAGCCCACGTCCACAGCACCTCTACACGACACATGACACTAGGCGTCTACACCACACGTCTACACCACGTCTCTGGCACTTGCCTTCTTAATGTCTGATCGTGGTGCAGAGGGGTCAGCAGATCCCAGAGAGACCTGCAGCTCTGGGAGCCCAGGGCTGGAGGGACATGGAGGAACCTCCAGTGGGGAAGGAGCTGGCCTAGAGGGGGCTGTGGGCACAGCAGGAGGGGCAATGCCAGAGGAGCCTGCTTTCCCCGCGACCACTCCACCCAGGGAGCCAGGACAGCTGGCCCTGGTCCTTCTCTCCCACTTCCTTCCCAGGGAACACCATGCCAGGGCCCAGGGCCCAGTGCCCAGGGTGTGCTGTGGGCCCTCCAAGAGGCCAGAGTCAGTGCCCTCAGCCTGGCCCCAGAGCCACCTTCCTGCCTTGCTCTCAGGCCCATCCCCGAGTGCCTGGCCTTCCCTGGACATTCCCCTCAGTGGGCTTGGCCTGAGTGAGCAAAGGACCCTTGACACACAGCTGCCCAGGGCCCCAGGTCTTCTAGGTCCATGGGGCTCCCCGTGCTGTGTGCCACTGGACATTGCTCTCTGCTGGCACCTTGGATTTGGAGAGAGGAGCCCAGGGCCCTGACCTAGGTCGGAGCAGCGAGGTGTGTACGTGGTCAGGATCGGTAGGCTGGGAGGATCTGCTCCGTGTCTGTCCTGGGGACACAGGGTAAGAGCCAGTGGGAGGGAGGGAGGGACTTCCCTGAAGGAATCTGCATTTAAAAAGGATGTTCTGGGGCACAGTGGCCACACGCACAGTCCCAGCCTCCTCAGGAGGCTGAGGTAGGAGAATCACAAGTTTGAGACCAGTGTGGACAACTAGCAAGACAGTCTCATAAAATAAAATAAAAAGATCTCGGGATGCAGCTCAGTGGAAGAATGCCCCTGGGTTCAGTCCCCAGTAACAAAGATAAAGGAAAGAAAAACAGGGAGGGAGGGAGGGAGGGATGGATGGATGGATGGAGGGAGGGAGGGAGGGAGGGAGGGGTGGATGGGGGGAGGGAGGGAGGAAGGCAGGAGGAGAGGAGGAGCTGCCAGGCTGCACACTGCTCAAGGTGGGAGGAGGGAGCACCCACACTGGACCCTTGGCTGGCTTGGAGGTGAGGCCTCAGCTGTGGGTGGGTGGGCTTATGGACCCAGCCCAGGCCCCCCCCCCGCCCTCCTCCCTTGGTGTCTCCCCAGCAGCAGGCCCAGAGCCCCGCCCCCGGGCTCTGACGCTGCGTGGACAATGGTTGCCTTGGCTGGATTGTGACCTACGCACAGGTTCCTGGAAAGGCCCTGGCAGGCGGGGCCACTTGGTGGGAAAGTAGGCGCAGTGGAGGATGGAGGTCCCCCAGGCTCTGTGGGTGACCTGCTAGCCCGGCTGGGAGGTGCCCCCAGGAACAGTGGGATCCCAGGAGCTTCCTTCTGGAAAGCCTGCTGTGACTCAAAGAGGCCCCCAGGGTTCTGTCTTTATTTTGGTGACGCCCAGAGGAGAATGCTGCAGACATGTTTAACCCACACATATTAGAGTCTCCAGCTGTTATTTTCGACAATGGATCTGGGCTCTGCAAAGCAGGGCTGTCAGGGGAGATCGGACCCCGCCACGTCATCAGCTCCATTGTGGGGCACCCCAAATTCAAGACGCCCCATCCGGGAGCCAATCAGAAGAAGTACTTTGTGGGGGAGGAGGCCCTGTACAAGCACGAGACCCTGCATCTGCGCTCTCCCATCGAGCGGGGCCTGATCACGGGCTGGGACGACATGGAGAAGCTCTGGAGGCACCTCTTCGAGTGGGAGCTGGGCGTGAAGCCCAGTGACCAGCCCGTGCTCATGACGGAGCCCTCCCTGAACCCCAGGGAGAACCGGGAGAAGATGGCCGAGGTGATGTTCGAGAGCTTCAGCGTGCCCGCCTTCTACCTGTCTGACCAGGCGGTGTTGGCGCTCTACGCCTCGGCCTGTGTCACGGGCCTCGTGGTGGACAGTGGGGATGGGGTCACCTGCACCGTGCCCATCTTTGAGGGCTACTCCCTGCCCCACGCGGTCACCAAGCTCTACGTAGCAGGCAGGGACGTCACGGAGCTCCTCACCCGGCTCCTCCTGGCCAGCGGGCGGACCTTCCCGTGCCTGCTGGACAAGGCCCTGGTGGATGACATCAAGGAGAAGCTGTGCTACGTGGCCCTGGAGCCTGAGAAGGAGCTCTGCCGGCGGCCAGAGGAGGTCCTGAGAGAGTACAAGCTGCCAGACGGGAATGTCATCTACATCGGGGACCAGCTGTACCAGGCCCCTGAGGCCTTGTTCTCCCCCGAGCAGCTGGGCACCCAAAACCCGGGGCTGGCGAAGATGGCCTCCAGCAGCATCACCAAGTGTGACGGGGACATCCAGAAGACACTGTTTGGGGAGATCGTGCTGTCGGGAGGCACCACGCTCTTCCAGGGGCTGGACGACCGGCTGCTGCGGGAGCTGGAGCAGCTGGCCTCCAAAGGCACCCCCATCAAGATCACGGCGCCCCCCGACCGCTGGTTCTCCACCTGGATCGGGGCCTCCATCGTCACTTCCCTGAGCAGCTTCAAGCAGATGTGGGTCACCTCCGCGGACTTCAAGGAGTTTGGCACATCCGTGGTCCAGAGAAGATGCTTCTGAGGGAAGGGCCTTGCGCCTGGGCTGCCGGTGGGTGGCACTGGCAAGGCCCTCCTGGGAAGTGAGCTGACCTGCCGCCCGAGCAGGGTGTCCAATAAATGACAGAATGTGGAGTGTTCGGCGGTGTGAGTGCCTCGCTCCTTCTCAGCAGCGACAGAGTCTCTTCTGACCTGGGCAGCGGGGCTGTCAAGGGGGTCTGTCCACATCCCCTCCCTGCCGCCCGAGAAAGCCGGGGGCTGGGGGTCGAGGCTGGACACACCTGCAGGTGGTCCTGAATTTCGGGCCGAGCCTGATTCAGTGGTTTTGAACCAGGGTCTGGGAGATGGGGCAGGGGGAAAGGGAGAGGCAGGACGCTGCCCTGCCTGAGCCCTCACCTGGGTGGGCCCTGTGTGATTGATGGCCTGTGGAGAGACAGCCCTAAACTTATGGCATTTCTGCCCCCTGCTGTGCCATCTGCCAAGGTGTGCCATCTGCCAGGCTGTGTCCCTTTTAGCTGTCTGGCCTGATAAACGCAGAGCCAGGGCCCAGGGCGCTGTCGCCCACTCTGCGTGGTGATTGTACCTTTTCGGTTTGTTTTTACTTTCAGGGATATTTGTAGCATCCTGGTTTGGGGGCAGAAGAGTGGGGACAAAGCTGACAGCAACGGTTGAATAACTTAGGCACCAGGGGAAAATTTCCACGTGGACTTGGTGAAATTCTCCCAAGATGTTATTGAGAAGAGAAATGGAGAACTCAGAGGCGTTCTTCAAATATGTTCTATATTCTCCTCTTTTCTTTTGGTTTTTAATAAAAGGCACTCTCCCAGGCTCATGTGGACGGAGCACATGGGTATGTGCCTGGTGGTGCACCAGGCTGGCGGGAGGCGGGGGTGGTACTGGGAGCAGGAAGAGGCAGAGCGAAGGGAAAACGAACGGGACTTTGTTCAAGAAACGCAGCAAGAATGGAAAAACCCACTTTGTCTACAAGGGGCGTTTGCCCGTGTGGAACGTCCAGGTTTGTACACCATCTCCCCGTCCACCTATGTGGTATTTGAGCGGAGCCTTTGGTGGATGGGAAGGCAGAACGAAGTTGGGTGATTTTTTTTTTTTTTGGATCCAGTCTTGATCTCTGCCTTTTACCTGGTGTGTTTAGACAGCCTACAGTTAACTGAAATGTCCCAGATGTCCCCTTCCCTGTTAGGGCTTGGCTTGTCCCTGTCTCATTCCAGCTTCCCACTTTGCTGGGGGTTGGGAACATTTCTCATTAGTCGATGCTGATCCACTGCTGGGGTTTTTAGTGTTTTTCTTGGTGTAGGTGTTGGGGGAGTGCCCTAGGTGTCTTAGTATGCATACCTGTATGTGTGTGAACATATGGGCTCACCGTCTGCAGGTAGTGACATTTTATCACTTGGAGTAATGTGTAAACTCCCACCTCTGCCTAGGATGCTTTGGCCTCCCCACTTTTAAAATACCATCGTCTCGTCTTCTGTGTACACTGAGCACAGCCTCAGAGCTGTTAGAATTTTTTTCTCAATCACTAAACGCTATTAAAGAAGCTCATGAGAGGAGTCTACAGTATTTCCCTCTATCTGACCCACCTGGTGCTCTCCTTTCCTCTTGGAAGTCCCAAGCCATCTTCTGTGGTTATCTCCTCCGTGTTCAGAGAACTTGGCTAGCAGCAAATTCCCGAGTTCTCCTGGTCTCCGCCCTGGAGGGCACCCTGGCCAAGGCTGACTTTGCAATCCACCCTTTCCTTTAGTGCTTGAAAAACCGCAGAGGAACTGTCCTGCTGGCCTGTGTGGTTCCGGATAAAACACCCTCTGTCGCTCAATGGGTGTCCCCTGAGGGAATATGTCATTTTCCTCTCTGCTTTCTAGTGTTTCACATCTTTCCATTTCAGAGGTTTAAATATGATGGGGGTTTCTTTGAGGTTATTCCACTAGCATCTTCTACCTCACCAGGGCTGGGTGGGGCTGGAGGCTCGGCTCCCACTGGGACCCACGGACACAGGTGCGGCTGAAGGACAGCTGACCAGCCCTGGCCCCGCCACCCTGTTCAGTCTCACCCCGTGGGTGGGGTGGGTTATGGTGGATGTTTGTTCCACTTTCCGTGGAGCGACATGGCTTTCCCTTGGCCCTCAGGTTGAGCAGGGAGGGTGGGCAGAAAGGGGGTCTTTATTCTTAGCCACACTTGGTGGGAATGGCTTTTCTTGGCACTTTGATGGTCTGCAGCTGTGGGAGATCTTGAGGGAGAGGCTTCTGAGCACTGTATAAAAACTGCAAGGAAACCCAGGGAACCCAGGCTCCGGGTCCCCCGGGCAGCTCCCGCCGTCCTGCCCCCTTTCAGTCTCCTCTGCTGCGTTACGTCCAGGGCTTTCTGGTGGTAAGAGGGAGAACTTGGGACTGGGATAATGTCTTGTTTCTCTCTGCAGTTCCTGAAGGTTGCAAGGTCTCAGAGAGGCCTGTCAATCCCTCCTATCAGGACCACCCACTTTTATGGTAGCTGGGGCTTCCCAAGGCTCACGGGTGAGTTCAGAGTTCCAGATCAGGGCTCTGTCCCCCTCCTACACTCCTTTATCCTTCTCTGCCTGAGACTGTGCCCATATTACTGAATCACACTGCAAATACATGGTGCCTAAAACAACTCTTTTTTTTTCCAAGCTACTCTGCTCCTCTTATGCTGGCCACTGCTCTTGCTTCAGTTGCTATGGGTGATGGTGGTGGTGGTGATGGTGATGGTGATGGTGGTGGTGGTGATGGTGATGATGGTGGTGATGGTGGTGGTGATGGTGATGGTGGTGGTGGTGGTGATGATGGTGGTGATGGTGGTGGTGATGGTGATGGTGGTGGTGGTGGTGATGGTGATGATGGTGATGGCGATGATATTCTTCAGCACAGTCCTTCTCAGGATGTGCAATCAGTAGAGGGAAAACAGCCCCCCACCTTGTGCCCATTACGTCATTAGCAGGAGCATTATAACTAAGCTGCTTCTAATTCTGGCTTCCTTGAAGAAGGTTAAGCTACCGCTAGTGAGGGAAATAAAGTCTCAGGAGCCATGGGGTCATCCTTTGCATTTGCAGCTTGGCCCTGCTTGAGCCTGGGGGTGTCTAATGTGAAGGACCAGGGTTTGGGGCTGGACTGGGTTGAATGTGGGAAGAGAGGACAGTCTCCCTCTGGCTTTGAACTACTCAGACCTTGCCTGCAACGTCCCACAGGAACTATGGAGCCCGTTTCCCCGTTCCTAAGGTGTGGGTTCCCCTGCCCAACCAGAGCAGGGGCCTCTTCAAACCATCCCACAGCTCCCAACCTTTGGCCCTTCCCAGGGTCATTCTGTGAAGAAACATTTGGCTGCTGTAGACCAGAGCTTCACTTGAGGGATTCTTGGCTCAAAACTAAACTTGTGGGCAAGAAAAGGAAGAAGAGCTAGGCGCGGAGGCACACCCTGTAATTCTATGGCTCAGGCAGCTGAGGCAGGAGGATCTCAAGTTCAAAGCCAGCCTCAGTAACTTAGCGAGGCCCTAGGCAATTTAGCAAGACCCTGTTTCAAAACATGAGAGGGCTGGGGATGTGGCTCAGTGGTAAGCACCCCTGGGTTCAATCCCTGGTACAAAAAAGGGAAAAAAGACAAGGCAGGACCCAGAGAACAGAGCCAGAGAACCCAGGACCATGTGGCTTCAGGTCCCTTCCTGTGCCGTAGACAGATGGTGCCCAGTGCCACCTCACTCTCTACAGAGTCCCCTGCCACAGGGCTTGACTTTACCCACTCCCAAGTCCCTGCCACCATTCTGGACGATGGCTCAGGTTTCTATATCAGGCTCTCAGGAGCAGATCCTGCGGGAGACTCAGAAGCCCCATCTCATGGTGGACCAGACACAAGAGCTGTGGCATTGACGTGAGCCTCCAGACAGCATGCCATGCGCTATCCCCCAGCGTGGCCACCTCTGAGACACCACAACCCTGGAGGCACCTCCACCACAGGGGCTCCCAGGCCTGTGCCCTTGATGGAGGTGCCCTGCATCCCTTGGAGAATGGCGCTGTGATGACCTGGTGCTTCAAGGCCCTAAACACTGCCAACCCAACCCCAGCCTCGTGGTGGATAGAGGGAAGACCACTATGGCCACTGTGCCTGTCCATGAGGGCCACTGCTTTTTCCCGTGGCACAACTGGAGCCAAAGGGCAAGAGGTCACCTGACTTCTGAGCGAGTAGACTCCTTCCCCAGGTAGCTCCATGCTCTGCCCAGCTCTGTGGACCAACCTGGACATTCTCAGAGGTGCCCCAGGGTGGACAGTGTCCATGCTCAGCTGTTGTCCACCTTCCCAGAAGATGGCTCATCTGTCCTGCCATAGGGAGTCCAGCACAGGGCCCCAGAGGCACTGGCCACGCAGGCAACTCTGTGGCCACAGCTCAGGAGGTCCCTGATGTCTCTGCTGAGACTTAGTCGGCCTGACCACTGAGCGGGGCCTCCCCCAGGGTGTGCTGAGGCCAGAGGAGTCCCTGGTTCCTGCATTGCCTTGGGGGCTCCTCCCTCTACCACCACCAGACGTCCTGAGACGCTGACACCCAGCTCCAGACTCACAATTTCTGAGACCAGAGAGAGGGAAGGTCTCCTGCCACCCACCAGAGCCTGCCTGGGGGACCCGGCTGCACGTGCCAGGTCATGACACCAGGCCCAGGGCCTGCATGCAGACACTCAGGTGCACTGCGTGAGGAGAGACAGGGGACACCTGGGTGCCTGTACCCCCAACGCGGGATCTTCCCTGCACCCCAGAGAGAGTGGGGTCCTGCTGACGTGGCAACCACAGGCTTCGGCCTCCTGCTGGGAGGGGTCAGTCTGGTGCTTTAAGCAGCCCCCGGAATCGCATCTGTCCTCCTTCCCAGGAGTGACCCTCTGACCCCAGGAGAGCCATCCTCCTGGTCCACAGGCCAGGAAGCCCAGAGCCCATCACAAGCACTCACTCACTCGCTCTCTCTCTCTCACTCACTCGCTCTCTCTCTCACTCGCTCACGCTCTCTCACTCTCACTCTCTTTCTCTCTCACTCTCTCACACACTCTCACTCTCGCTCTCTCTCTCTCACTCTCTCTCTCTCATTCACTCTCACTCTCTCTCACTCTCACTCTCTCTCTCTCTCACTCTCACACTCTCACTCTCTCTCACTCTCACTCTCTCACTCTCTCACTCTCTCTCTCACTCTCTCTCCCACTCTCTCTCTCACTCTCTCTCTCACTCTCTCTCACTCACTCTCACTCTCATTCTCACTCTCCACTCGCTCACTCTCACTCACTCTCTCACTCTCTCACTCTCACTCACTCTCACTCTCTCACTCTCTCTCTCACTCTCTCTCTCTGTCTCTCTTTCTCTCATTCTCTCACTCTCACTCTCACTCTCTCTCTCTCTCACTCTCACTCAAACTCTCACTCTCTCACTCACTCTCTCTCTGTCTCTCACTCTCT